>NC_064920.1:1023993927-1024682677 GCF_023897955.1 Schistocerca gregaria
ATGCCTCCCTTGCCCCTGCTCCTTCCCCTTCCTCCCCCCGTCAACCCCAACCCCCACGTCGCCCGCCGACCCTCACCGCCGTGATCACTCGGCTTAGCCCGACGATCACGGAGGAAGAGGTGCTGGCGGAGTTGAAGGCCCACCCGTACCTGGAGGTGCGAGCTGTTCGCCGCATTTTCAACTCTGCGGGCCCCACTCGCCTTATGCGAGTTTTCTCCGAACACGCTCCCTCCATCGACCATCTCCTTAAGGAGGGTGCCCTCCTCTTCCACCGCCGGTATAAGGTTGACCCCTCCCGCTCCCCACCACAATCCATTCGCTGCCAGAGGTGTCTGCGTTATAACGCACACCCAACATCAGAGTGCCGCGAGGCCCCAGTCTGCCCGCATTGTAAGCAAGCGCACTTCCTCCGGCAGTGCCCCAACCTTCAGTCTCCTCCCTCCTGCAATACCTGCAACCTCCAACACCCTACCTACTCCCAGAAATGCAAGGCTCGACCTCCTCCATCCGCTCCTGAACTCACTGTTCCTCTCCGCCCTTTGGATGACCCCACCCCTCCTGGCAATTCCCTCCGTCCTCCCCCCACCGCAGAGGACATCATCAGGTTCGTCACAATAGTGCTCCAGAACGTCCATCCCTTTCAGCGTCCCCACACCCTCCACCAGATTTCCCTCGCTGCCCGTTCCGTGTTCCACCTCAACACCTACGCCACCTATTCCCACAACCAGGCCCATTTCACCTTCTCCCGTCTCGACACCCTCGTTTAAATTCCCATTATGGCACGACAGCACCGTATCCTGTTCAATAACATCCGCTCCCTTCCCACCAACAAGCACCTCCTTATGCATACCCTTACGACCCACCGTGTGGATGCCTTCCTTCTGAACGAAACCTTTCTTCAGCCCCACCACACCGTCCACACCTCGCCCTACCTCCTTCACCGGTCTGACAATCCACTCCAGATAGCGCGTGGCGGAGTTGCCATTGGCCACCACCGCCAGATCCCTGTCCGGCTCCAACCCCTCCTTCCTGACCCCACAGAACACTTGATCCTTAGTCTCTTCTTCCCCGGCCTTACCCTTACCTGTGCCACCATCTATGTCCGCCCCGCTGCACCTATTCCTTTCGACTTCCTTTCCCACATCGACCGTACCTTCTCCTCCTACGTGATCGCCGCCGACCTTAACATCCATAGTCGTTCTGCCGCCCAGTTACGGCGGTGGCATCGGTTCCTTGCCACCCTCCAAGGCGACGTCCTTCCAATTCCCCAACACACCCGCCCTGAATCCAATACCACTCCCGATGTCGTCCTAGCCTCCCCCACCCTGCTTGGCCGCATAGCGGTGGACGTCCTTGACCCCATTGGCAGTGACCATCTCCCTGTCCTCCTCACTGTATCAGACGGTTGTCGCCCCCGTCCCGACCCGCGCCATGACCCTCCCCCGAAATATGTCCATGACTACTCCCGTGCCAACTGGAATGCCTACCGGGACTCCCTTGCTCTCCAGGTCGATAGCCACCCCCTCACCTACCACCAACCTGATGACGTTACCCGTGCTGCCTCCTTTCTCCAGCAGACCTTGTCTGAGGCCGTGGAGGCCCACGTCCCTACCATTGCCATCCATCCGCACCGCCCCACCTTACCCCCACAGGCCGTCCTTCTCCTGCGTGAATCCCGCCGGCTCTACCGTGCCTTCCTTCACACACGTGACCAGGACACACTACGACGCCACCGGCAACTACAGCGACACATCAGGAACTTACTCACGGCAAAGAAACGCCGGGACTGGCGACAGACATGCACCCGTCTTAATGCCACCTTACCTATCAACTCGTCCAAGTACTGGTCAGCCTTCCGCCGCCTTACCGGATCTAAACCCTCTCCCTACTACCCTCTCCTTCATGATGACCACCCCTTCCCTGATGCCCTTAGTAAGGCCAACCATTTCGCCTCCTACCTCTCCGATATCCTTACCATCCCTGACGATCCCCAGTTCGATTATTCCCTCTTTCCTGATGTCCGTGATCGAACTGATACCTCTGTCCCCCCGCTTGCTCCTGGCTTCCAGTACTTGGACAACATCACACACACAGAACTAAATACCCCAATCACCACTCAAGATATCATTGCTACACTTCGCCCTAAACGCAACACTGCTCCCGGTCACGATCGTGTTACTTACCGTCACCTCCGTGAAGCTCCTGCCTCCTTCCTCTCCACATTGGCCAGGCTCTACAATGTGGTCCTGTCCACCGGCTACTACCCCGACCTGTGGAAAACCTCCCGGATCCTGATGTTCCTCAAGCCCGACAAACCGCCTTCCGCTGTCTCCTCCTACCGTCCCATCAGCCTTACCTCGGTCTTCAGCAAGGTCCTGGAATCCATTCTTGCCCGCCGCCTACACAAGCACCTTCACCAACACCGCCTCCTCCCCCCTACCCAATGTGGCTTTCGGCCGTCCTTCTCAGCCGATGACCTCCTCCTTCACCTCACTCACCTCCTCTCCGAACAACTCAATTCCCGTCGTTCCGCCATCTTCCTTTCCCTCGACCTCGAACGCGCATATGACCGTGTGTGGCATTCCGGTCTCCTTTTCAAGCTCCAAACCTTTGCTCTTCCTCTCAACTATGTCCGTCTGGTCGCTTCCTTCCTTTCCCACCGTCCTTCCTATGTCACCATCCACAACACTGATTCCTACACCTTCTACCCCTCCGCCGGTGTGCCCCAAGGTTCCGTCCTTTCCCCTCTTCTCTACCTCCTTTACACGGCAGACATGCCTCCACCTGCACCTCCCCTACACCTTCTCCAGTACGCCGATGACACTGCCTTCCTTGCCCTCGCTCCCACCCTGCAACGCTCCCAGCACCTTCTCCAATCCTATCTTGACCGGTTCACCACTTGGTGTAACCAGTGGTTGCTCAAGGTCAATCCTTCCAAGACCCAGGCGATCATTGTAGGCAAAACCACTCGTTCCTTCCGTCTCCTTGATTTCTATCTTACTATTTATGGCCGTCCCATCACCCTCACACCTACTCTCAAGTACCTTGGTGTCACCCTCGACCGTCGCCTCTCCTGGAACCCACATCTCCGGACGATCCAAGCCAAGGCACGCTCCCGCCTCCGCCTCCTTAAGCTCCTTTCTGGCCGTACATGGGGTCTGGACCCTTCCACCATCCTCTACACCTACAAGTCCCTCATCCGTCCTATCCTTTGCTATGCTCATCCCGCCTGGATCTCTGCCCCTCCTACCTTCTACAAGTCCATTCAGATCCTAGAACGCCATGCGCTCCGCCTCGCCTATCGCATCCGTCTCCCTTCCCCCACGCGGATCCTCTATGACCTGATTCCCTTCCCGCACCTCCTCCTTTTCCTCGAACGGTTACGGATCCTCTACACCTCCCGCAAGCTTGATCCTCCACACCCTCTTGTCTCTCCCATCCTCTCCCACCCCAACCCGCTGCCGCGCCTGCATTCCTATATCCCACCTGCTCTCCATCTTTACACCCTCCACACCCTCTCCCTCGGTGGCTTCCGTCAACTCCCCCTCCCTGATGATGCCCTCCTCCCCTCCATCTACCCCTCCTACCAACTTTGAGCCTTACCTTCCCTCTCCTCTCCTTTTCCTGTGGGCACCCTCTCTCCCTTCTCTCCCTCCCTCCCCTCCCCTTTCTCCTTGGGCTTCCACTCCCCCTACCCTCCCCCTTCTCCTCCATCCCTCTCCTCCACTGGCATCTTCCCCTCCCCCTCTCTCTCCTCTTCCCCACACCTTTTCCCCTTGGCAGGCCACGACTCTGCTGTCTTCCATCAGTTACTTTCATCGTCCTACGCCGAAGACCATCGCATGTGTTTGTGCCTCGACTCTCCTGCAGTGTGTTTGTGTTTCGTCGTTTGTGCTCCGCTGGTTCACGTGTGGCCATCTGCCATCTGCGTTTGTGCACCGTGTTTCTCCGCTTTTATCCATTGTGCTACGCACGTGACCGACTCCGTTTTAACTCTGTTTTGTCTACTGTTTGTACCCCGCCGTCTTGATTGTTTTTATATCTCACTCATCTCTGTTCTGTGTATACTCTGAGGCCGAAGAGCGGCATACTTGGTCCGCTGCCGGCCTACCTGTTTGTCACAGGTATTAAAATCACAATAAAGGAAAAAAAAAAAAAAAAAAAAAAATTTGGTTTAAATGATAGTTCCTGTCACAATCCTGAACACTGCCTATTTCTCCTGGGTCACTCAGTATCCATATTAAGTAAAATTTTGGTATTTGCAATCTTCCTGATAATCGAATTTTAATTGCTAGCGACGTACATATTATTACTTTTTGACACCTAAACGGAATTTGACGCTTGCGTATTCACCTGTCTTCTGAGTGCGATGTAGCTGTTCCTAGTTGATCATGGGCTGTCCGCCTGGATTCGTAACCAGCCAAGATCAAGGCCGTATAACATACCGCTAAATTTATCCTGCCGGTGGTATTGTCGAATCAGATGCCCTGAACTGCTGACACACCCGCATGTGATTACATGGGTCACACTTGTATCTTCTCCCTAATTCTCGTTTCAGTGGAACCAAGAACAAACGCAAATAAAGCCAAGAACTCGATGACGCCTCAGTATCCTGCCACACTAATCGATAACTATCCTGCAGTTCATGGAATGAGATGAACAACTGAACAGTTAAATCAATACACAAGGTAAATGGAAATGTAGGCCTGGCCAATCTGACCTTGTATGCACAGACCAGATGTGGTTGAACTTCAAAGAAATATTAGCGATGGCAGTTGAGAGATATATCCGAAATAAATTAATAATAGATGGTACTGTGGTACTGATCGCCCATGATATCCAAAACATGTCATAACAGTATTGCAGAAGCAGCGAAAAAAGCAAGCCAAATTTAAAATAACGCAAAATCCACAAAATTGGCTTAGTTAAGCTCTAAATTTGGCACGAACTTCAATGCGAGATGCTTGTAACAGATTACACAACGAAACTTTGGCTCTAAGCCTGGTGGAGAACCCAAAGAGATTCTGGTCGTAAGTAAAGTACACCAATGGTAAGGTGCAATCAATACCTTCACTGAACGATAACAATGTAATATTACCGGTAACAACGCCACTAAAGCAGAATTATTGAACACGTTTTTCGGATATTCATTCACAAAAGAAGACGAAGTAAATATTCCGGAATTCGAACCAACAGCAATTGCCAACATGAGTAACTTAGAACTAGATATCCTTGGTGTAGCGAAGCAGCTTAAAACACTCAAGAAATGGTTCAAAAATGGTTCAAATGGCTCTGAGCACTATGGGACTCAACTGCCGTGGTCATTAGTCCCCTAGAACTTAGAACTACTTAAACCTAACTAACCTAAGGACATCACGCACATCCATGCCAGAGGCAGGATTCGAACCTCCGACCGTAGCACTCGCACGGTTCCGGACTGCGCGCCTAGAACCGCGAGACCACCAGGGCCGGCACACTCAAGAAATGCAAGGCTTCCTGTCCAGATGGTATATCAGTCAGGTTCCTTCCAGAGCATGCTGATACAATATCTCCATACTTAGCAGTCATGAATAACCGCTCGCTCGTCGAATGATCCATAGACAATGACTGGAAAGTTACGCAAGTCACGCTAACACCCAAGAAAGGAAATTTGAGTTATCCACTGCCGGCCGCTGTGACCGAGCGGTTCTAGGCGCTTCAGTCCGGAACCGCGCTGCTGCTATGGTCGCAGGTTCGAATCCTGCCTCGGGCATGGATGTGTGTGATGTCCTTAGGTTAGTTAGGTTTAAGTAGTTCTAAGTCTAGGGGACTGAGGACCTCATATGTTAAGTCCCATAGTGCTTAGAGCCATTTGAACCATTTTTTGAGTAATGCACTGAATTACGGACTCGTATGACTAACATCGATTTGCAGTACAATTTTTTGCCATATACTGTGCTCGAACATTATGAATCAGCTCGAAGAAAACGATCAGATTCACGAAATATTGTTCTTGTGAAATACAACTAGCTCTTTATTGTCACGAAGTATAGAGTGCTATGAACAGGGGATGTTAAATTAATTCCATATTTTTAGATTTCCAGAAGGCTTCTGACGCTGTTTCTTACAAGCTACGTCTACTCAAACACCGTGTCTACGGAGTATCGTCTCAGTTGTGTGACTCGATTCGTGATTTCCTGTTAGAAGCACCACAGTTCGTAATAATCTGTCGTCGCACAAGAAAACGTTATGGTCCCCTGTTGTTCCTAATGAACGTAAACGATTTAGGAGACAATCTGAGTAGCCCTCTTAAATTGTTTGTAGATGATTCTGTCATTCACCGTCATTTCAAGTCATCAGATGATCAAAACGAATTGCAAAATGATTTGGACAAGATATCTGTACGTGCAAAAAGTGGCAACTGGCTCTAAATCATGAAAGGTGTGAAGCCATCCATATGAGCACTAAAAAGAATCCGCTAGATTTCACTTACACAATAAATAACACAAATGTAAAGACTCGTACAAAATCGAGTAAATTAAATTGGAACAACTTACACAGATAATTTGAGAGAAATGCCTTACGTGTGGTTCTACGTACCCTCTGCGTAAGAGATAATATATGCCAAACCCGCCCTTTATTCGCAGAACACTGATAAACTATAACAGATCCACAGAAGACACTGCGTACACGACGCTTGTCCATCCACTTCTGTAATATTTCTATGCAGTGTGGGATCGACATGAGATAAGATTGACAGAGGGCATCGAAAAAGTTCAAAGAGGGTCAGGTCGTTTTGCATTATGGGGAAAAGGGGAGAGAGTGCCACGAATATGATTCACAAATTGGGGTGGCAGTCATTAAAACAAAGGCGGTTTTCGCTGCGGACGATTTCAATCACCAACTTTCCCCGCAGAGTGTGAAACTATTTTACATCTACTTCTACATCTACATTCATACTCCGCAAGCCACCACACCAAATAACCCTTTGACGAAATGCGACGCTCTTCTTTGGATCTTCTCTATCTCCTCCGTCAACCCGACCTGGTACGGATCCCACACTGATGAGCAATACTCAAGTACAGGTCGAACAAGTGTTTCGTAAGCCACCTCCTTTGTTGATGGACTACATTTTCTAAGAACTCTCCCAATGAATCTCAACCTGGTACCCGACTTACCAACAATTAATTTTATATGATCATTCCTCTTCAAATCGTTCCGTACGCATACTCCCAGATATTTTACAGAAGTAACTGCTACCAGTGTTTGTTCCGCTATAATATAATCATACAATAAAGGATCCTTCTTTCTATGTATTCGCAAAGCATTACATTTGTCTATGTTAAGGGTCAGTTGCCACTCCCTGCACCAAGTGCCTATCCGCTACAGATCTTCCTGCATTTCGCTGCAATTTTCTAATGCTGCAACTTCTCTGTATACTACAGCATCATCCGTGAAAAGCTGCATGGAACTTCCGACACTATCTACTAGGTCATTTATATATATATTGTGAAAATCAGTGGTCCCATAACACTCCCCTGTGGCACGCCAGAGGTACCTTAACGTCTGTAGAGGTCTCTCCATCAAGAACAACATGATGTGTTCTGTTTGCTAAAAGCTCTTCAATCAACATTTGTTGGCGTCCACCATCACAGGGAGAAAGGATTGTCATAATTTAAAAAAATCAGAGCTCGCACGAAAAGATTTAAGTGTTCGTTTCTCTCGTGCGCCATTCGAGACTGAAACGGCAGAGAAGTAGCTTAAATGTGGTTCTATGTACTCTCTGCCAGGCACTTAACTGTGAATTGCAGAGTAATCGTGTTGATGTAGGTCTAGATATAGAATGTGAAGGGAACGTAGGGGCGTGTCCACGACACGTACTGGGACAGGCCATCGGGCGGAAGCGACTGTTACAATTCCGCCCCTGGAGCCGTAGATCGATGCAGGCACCTGTTGCTGGGACACGCGCCACTAGCAAGGCACCTGAGGCGAGACGCCAGCGACATCCATTTACCGCTAAAAGCAACTCCCGCCTCGATACTCTCGGGTCGAGAGCCAGGGCGCCCTCCCAAAGTGCATAGTGCATGGCAGCTAATTACACTCTCCACTGAACCGGCTTTAACAGGAACTCTTTCCGCCTTGCGCTCGACCCTCTGCATAGGAGCCACAGATACGACAGAGCTTCGTTGTTCAGGCTTCGGAATCGACCATAGTATCATATAATACGTTGTTCAGCATATAATATATAATGCGACATTAAGACCAAAATTATATTTTTCAATTCCGAAAATTTTCGCAAGGAAAGAAGAAAATTCAAATCCATTTCAAATTTTCCACGAATGAAATTAGTGCAGGATTTCAAAACTTTTTAACTCCTTTTAAATCCCTTGTTTGTTGTTTTACGAGTTACGTTAATGCTTTTGTGATTCGAGACTAACAAGTAAATAAATAAAGAAATGCTATAACAAGTTGATACTTACAATGTACAACCGAAGATGCTCAGCAGATTCCGCACCGGAACGTTTGTACTATACACTAAGGTGACGAAAGTCATGGAACACCTCCTAATATTATTTTGCCCGGAGCAGTGCAGCAACTAGAAGTGGCATGGAATCAACAAGTGGTTGGAAGAGTCCTGCAGAAATACTGGGCCATAATTGCGAAAATGTTGCCGGTGAAGGTTTATAACGCCTCTTCTTCTTGATGATTTGGTTTGATTTGTACTTGGCCTCGGCTAAAACTCGGCGACAGTCGGTAGAGTGTTGAGATCGTTATCAAGTTTCGAAGACGACGTTACACAAAATAACAGTGCTGAACCGAAATATCGACGTGCGTGAGATGTTTACTTCACCAAGAATCGTAATTAATCGTTCGTAATCGATGTTTAACTGATTAATGATGAAATATTAATGATAAAAGCAATACAGTCACATCCACAACCAATTCCCTACAAGCTGGTTGTAATTTCAAGTATCTAAGAGATCGTAACAGTGGACTTGTTGTTTGAGTCAAAGATTCTACACAAGCGCCGAGCGCTACAGTCAAATATTATCGCTGCGCGTAATTATTACTCGGGAGTTTCATGTCAATAATTTGATAGAATTTTAAATCACAAATGCACGACTTGGCACGAGAGGGTGTTGGGGGGGATTTAAATTATATGCTTCCGACCTATGACTGAGGTTCCATAAACCACTCGCTATTATGAATGAAAATTGTCTATCAGTGTTCGTTGCCTAAATCACTGTCTAAGTAATGTTTAGTTCAATTATCTTGTTAAAAGTTCAGTTTATTGTAGTAGGTAAAAGTCCTCCGTTCGAATTCTAATGCCGTGATATTTGAAATCAGGAGATCGTATTACTGCGTCATAATAGATCGCAATTATTCAATCTGAAACACACGCTAAGCGCCCCTACATGTACTGGCATTCAAACATACGACCTGCTTCAACTAACTCTCGTAACGTAGTGACAATGCATTGAATTATATTTAGTCATTACTCACGATTCCCAAAGAGTACTCACACGGAGTATTCTTCGGGATCGTTGGTTCTACTTTGCGAATGTTAATTTGTGCTAATTTTGCAACTTATTATGATTTTGATTTTAATTTTACTGAAATTTAATCTTTCTTTCGTAGATTGCTAAATTGTCAAGTCTCAGATTCCTGATTTAATTACTTGTTATTGTCCTAATAATAGTGATAAATGGATCTTCCTTCGATTATTCACTTTTCTGGGAATTTGGGGCTTGGGGGGAAATCTTAGGGGTATTGGGAGCTAATTTTTGTTTTTTATTTCTCGTCAGAGGAGGTGGCATTACTGGTTTTCGTGCACGAGCTGACCTCTCGATAACCTCCAATACGGTCGCAGGTTCGAATCCTGCCTCGGGCATGGATGTGTGTGATGTCCTTAGGTTAGTTAGGTCCAAGTAGTTCTAACTTCTAGGGGACTTATGACCACAGATGTTGAGTCCCATAGTGCTCAGAGCGATTTGAGCCATTTTATGTCCAATAAATGATGGACAGGATTCATGTCTGGTGGTCTGGATGGCATAATCAGTCGCTCGAATTGTCCAGAATGTGCTTCAAACTAATCACGAACAGTTGTGGTCCACTGACATGGTACATTGTCGTCCATAAAAACTCGACCGTGATTTGGGAACACGAAGCCCATGAATGAAGCCGGCCTCTGTGACCGAGCGGTTCTAGGCGCTTCAATCTGGAACCGCGCTGCTGCTACGGTCGCAGGTTCAAATCCTGCTTCGGACATGGATGTGTGTGGTGTCCTTAGGTTAGTTAGGTTTAAGTAATTCTAAGTCTAGAGGACTGTGACCTCAGACGGTAAGTCCCATCGTCCTTAGAGCCATTTGAACCCATGAATGACTGCAAATGGTCTCCAAGTAGCCCAACATACCATTTCATCAGTGATCGATTCAGTTGGACCAGAGGACCGAGTCCATTCCATGTAAACGCAGACCATACTATTACGGAGCCACCACCGGCTTGCACAGTGCCTTTTTGACGACTTGGGTCCTTGGATTCGTCGGGTCTGCGCGATACTCGAACACTGCCATCAACTCTTACGAACTGGAATCGAGATTCATCAGAACAGGCCAAAATTTTACCAGTCGTTTCAACCGATATGGTCACAAGCCCAGAAGAGGCGCTGCAGGTTCGCCGAACTGTGCTAAGGGATACGTTCGTCGTACGTCCCACATTGATTTCTGCGGTTATTTCATGCATTGTTGGATGTCTGTTAGCAATGGCCACACTATGCAAAACCCGCTGCTCTCGGTCATTAAGTGAAGACCATCGGCCACTACATTGTCTGTGGTGAGATGTAATGTGTGAAATTTGGTTTTCCCGGAACACTCCTAACACTGTGGATATCGGAATATGAAACTTCATAACATTTCCAAAATGAAATGTCCCATGCGTATAGGTCCGACTACCATTCCGCATTCAAAGTCTGTTAATTCCTAATTACATCGGACATCTTTTCACATGAATCACATACGTCCAAATGATACCTCCGCCAGTGTACTGCTCTTTTAAATCTTGTGTACGTAACTTTACCGTCATTTCTTTATGTGAATGACGCTATCCCATGGCTTTCATCACGTCAGTGTATTATTCTGCAGAAGAATTAAGCGTGTTTTGACCTTGCATGAAGTTCATCTATAATTAATGTATATGTATTTCATTAGTAGGGCCTAACACAGTTTGCACCGTATCGATTATATGAACCGCATTAAGAGAGAGGTACGAATTTATAATGTCCAAACGTTAACATTGCGTAGGCAATGAGACGCTTAAATTAGTAAATGAGTTTAGCTATATGGGGAGCAAAATAACTGATGATGGTCGAAGTAGAGAGGATATAAAATGTAGACTGGCAATGGCAAGGAAAGCATTTTTGAAGAAGAGAAATTTGTTAACATAGATTTAAGTGTCAGGAGGACGTTTCTGAAAGTATTTGATTGGAGTGCAGCCATGTATGGAAGTGAAAAATGGATGATAAATAGTTAGGACAAGAAGAGAATAGAAGCTTTAGAAATGTGGTGCTACGGAAGAATGCTGAAGATTAGATGGGTAGATTACATAACTAATGATGAGGTATTGAATAGAATTGGGGAGAAGAGGAGTTTGTGGCACAACTTGACTAGAAGAAGGGATCGGTTGGTAGGACATGTTCTGAGGCATTAAGGGATCACCAATTTAGTATTGGAGGGCAGCGTTGAGAGTAAAAATCGTAGAGGGAGACCAAGAGATGAATACACTAAGCAGATTCAGAAGGATTTAGGTTGCAGTAGGTACTGGGAGATGAAGCAGCTTGCACAGGATAGAGTAGCATGGAGAGCTGCATCAAACCAGTCAAAGGACTGAAGACCGCAACAACACAACAGCAATTTCAAAAAATGGTTCAAATGGCTCTGAGCACTATGGGACTTAAAGTCTGAGGTCATCAGTCCCCTTGAACGTGTTGTTGTTAATGTTGTGGTCTTCAGGCCTGAGACTGGTTTGATGCAGCTGACAGCATTACAATGTCATCGGCGAACCTCAAACTTTTTATTTCTTCTTCATGGATTTTAATACATACTCCGAACTTTTCTTTCGTTGCCTTTTCTGCTTGCTCAATATACAGATTGAATAACATCGGGGAGAGGCTACAACCCTGTCTCACTCCCTTCCCAACCACTGATTCCCTTTCATGTCCTCGACTCTTATAACTGCCATCTGCTTTCTGTACAAATTGTAAATAGCCCTTCGCTCCCTGTATTTTACCCCTGCCACCTTCAGAGTTTGAAAGAGAGTATTCCAGCAACATTGTTAAAAGCTTTCTCTAAGTCTACAAATGCTAGAAACGTAGGTTTGCCTTTCATTAATCTTTCTCCTAAGATAAGTCGTAGGGTCAGTATTGCCTCAGGTGTTCCAACATTTCTACGGAATCCAAACTGATCTTCCCCGAGGTCGGCTTCTACCAGTTTTTCCATTCATCTGTAAAGAATTTGTGTTAGTATTTTGCAGCTGTGACTTATTAAACTGATAGTTCGGTAACTTTCACATCTGTCAACACCTGCTTTCTTTGGAATTATTATATTCTTCTTGAAGTCTGAGGGAATTTCGCGTGTCTCATACATCTTGCTCACCAGATTGTAGAGTTTTGTCAGGCTTGGCTCTCCCAAGGCTGTCAGTAGTTCTAATGGAATGTTGTCTACTCCCGGGGCCTTGTTTCGACTTAGGTCTTTCAGTGCTCTGTCAAACTCTTCACGCAGTATCATATCCCCCATTTCATCCTCATCTACCTCTTCTTCCATTTCCACAATATTGTCGTCAAGAACATCGCCCCTGTATAGACCCTCCATATACTCCTTCCACCTTTCTGCTTTCCCATCTTTGCTTAGAACTGGGTTTCCTACTGAGCTCTTGATATTCATACAAGTGGTTCACTTTTCTCCAAAGATCTCTTTAATTTTCCTGAAGGCAGTATCTATCTTACCACTTATGAGATAAACCTCTACATCCTTACATTTGTCCTCTAGCCATCCCTGCTTAGCCATTTTGCACTTCCTGTCATCTCATTTTTGAGACGTATTCCTTTTTGCCTGCTTCACTTGCTACATTTTTGTATTTTCTCATTTCATCAAATAAAATCAGTATATCTTCTGTTACCCAAGGATTTCTACTAGCCCTCGTCTTTTTACCTACTTGATCCTATGCTGTCTTCACTATTTCATTCCTCAAAGCTACCCATTCTTCTTCAACTGTATTTCTTTCCCCCATTCCTGTCAATTGTTCCCTTATGCTCTCCGTGAAACTCTGTACAGCCTCTGGTTCTTTCAATTTATCCAGGTCCCATCTCCTTAAATTCCCAACTTTTTGCAGTTTCTTCAGTTTTAATCTACAGTTCATAACCGATAGATTGTGGTCAGAGTCCACATCTGCCCCTGGAAATGTCTTACAATTTAAAATCTGATTCCTAAATCTCTGTCTTACCATTATATAATCTATCTGAAACCTTTTAGTATCTCCAGAGTTCTTCCATGTAGACTACCTTCTTTCATGATTCTTGAACCAAGTGTTAGCTATAATTAAATTATGCTCTGTGCAAAATTCTACCAGGCGGCTTCCTCTTTCATTTCTTAGCCCCTATCCATATTCATCTACTACGTTTCCTTCTCTTCCTTTTCCTACTGTCGAATTCCAGTCACCCATGACTATTAAATTTTCACCTCCCTTCACTACCTGAATAATTTCTTTTATCTCATCATACATTTCATCAATTTCTTCATCATCTGCAGAGCTAGTTGACATATAAACTTGTACTACTGTAGTAGGCATGGGCTTTGCGTCTATCTTGGCCACAATAATGCGTTCACTATGCTGTTTGTAGTAGCTTACCCGCACTCCTGTTTTGTTATTCATTATTAAACCTACTCCTGCATTACCCCTATTTGATTTTGTATTTATAACCCTGTATTCACCTGACCAAAAGTCTTGTTCCTCCTGCCACAGTAATTCACTAATTCCCACTATATCTAACTTTAACCTATCCATTTCCCTTTTTCAATTTTCTAACCTACCTGCCCGATTAAGGGATCTGACATTCCACGCTCCGAACCCTAGAATGCCAGTTTTCTTTCTCCTGATAACGACGTCCTTTTGAGTAGTCCACGGCCGGAGATCCGAATGGGTGACTATTTTACCTCCGGAATGTTTTACCCAAGAGGACGCCATCATCATTTAATCATACAGTAAAGCTGCGTGCCCTCGAGAATAATTACGGCTGTAGTTTCCCCTTGCTTTCAGCCGTTCGCAGTACCAAAACAGCAAGGCCGTTCTGGTTTGTGTTACAGGGCCAGATCAGTCAATCATCCAGACTGTTGCCCCTGCAACTACTGAAAAGGCTGCTTCCCCTCTTCAGGAACCACACGTTTGTCTGGCCTCTCAACAGATACCCCTCCGTTGTGGTTGCACCTACGGTATGGCTATCTGTGTCGTTGACACACGCAAGCCTCCCCACCAACGGCAGGGTCCTTGGTTCATGGGGGGCCCTAGAACTTAGAAGTACTTAAACCTAACTAACCTATGGACACCACACACATCCATGCCCGAGGCAGGATTCTAACGTGCGACCATAGCGGTCGCGCGATTCCACACTGAAGCGCCTATAACCGCTTGGTCACAGCGGCAGGCTCACATTAATTTGGAAATATGTATTTGAGAAAACTGAATATAGGTTATTGAAGTTGCTTTTATTGAGATTTCCCTTTGAATAGTGAACAGGATACTAACTGACTCAGGGCACTCTGTACTGGGTGTAGCAGCATTTACCAATAACACACTGACTAGCAAATTATGGGGAGTAAATTTGGACCAACCTCATACCAACAAAATTACACCTTCCTTGGCGCAGCTTCCCTCGTCGGAGGTTCGAGTCCTCCCTCGGGCATGCGTGTGTGTGTCGTCTTAGCGTAAGTTAGTTTAAGTTAGATTCAACAGTGTGTAAGCTTGGGGATCGATGACCTCAGCAGTTTGGACCCATAAGACCTTACCACAAATTTACCACAAATTCTTTCAAATTGTGCGTAACAAGTCTTCTAAAATACTATCGTAAATCTGTTCATTAATGATTTATATGTTCTTGTACCTTAATTACCTGTAAAGCATGTATTCTTTGCAATAATATTTACACAATCTTGCGCTGTAATCCTACGAAACTATATTTTATAGTAGACTAAGGATACAGTAGCAAAATCCCATCCAACTTCACTTTTGTGGTTTTAGCTTTAACTTTTATTACTCCTTTCACTTTTTTTTAAGTAACCATTTAAATGAAGACTATTAAAAGGTTGCCCCTTCGCAAATTTGCCGTAAAATCTGCATAGACCGAGATACTCTTTTAATAGCTTTCTGTTCTTAGGTGATGGGCCTTTTTCAATGTCATTTAACTTCTCTGGGTCCTTTTCAACCCCCGAAGTGGTAATAATATGTCCTAGGAATTTTATTTCCTGTTTTACGAATTCGCACGTCTTCAGTTGAAATGTCATTCCTCCTGCTTGAAGAGCAGAAAATGTTTTGTCTAATAATTTGCAGTGTTCTTTCCAATTTTCTGTGGCGATCCACAAGTCGTCCACATATGTGGTTAACCTGGCACTTAGTTCCCTTCCTAACACGGAATCTAAAGCCCTAATAAAGACTGAGACAGAAGTATTAAGACCAAAAGGAACAACTATATATTGCTAACATTTTCCCGCAAATAGAAATGCAGTATACTTTAGAGACCCTTTATGCAGTGGAATTTTCCACTATCCCGCTGTGAGATCTAAGCTAGTCAAATACCGCACATTGTGGAACTTTTGCAACAGTTCGTCTACATTTTCTGGACGATCTACTTCTCTTTTGAAAACCTTGTTTTGTGTTCGTGCATCGATTACTACTCGCACGTCTCCATCTTTCTTGTTTACAACAATGAGAAGGCTATTACACTCACTATTGCTCCTTTCGATAATTCCCTATTCAATCATTTTGTCGATTTCCGTCTGCACAGCTTCTCTCTTAGCTAGAGGTACTGGATAAGGTCTCACGAAAATTGGTTCATGTTCTGTTCCTTCAATACGGTATTCAAAATTCTTTACTATTCCCAGTTTATCTCAGCACACTTCCTGATTATTAGTCAGATTGTTAAACAGATCGGCTTTATGTTCTGACTTAAGTCCCGGTATCTCTTTAATAATTTCTTCACAAGTTTCTACTTTTAGGTCATTAATCATTACGTTCTTTACATGGTGTATTTCATCTAAATTGGACAAACCATCATTTCCAGGGTCTACTTCTAATAGCAATGAATCAACTTCGGCGTCCTGTGTAATTTCGTTCTCCTTAAATCTAACTTCAAAAATACCAGATTTATTATTAATTTTGACAGTCCTGCTACCACAATCAATGGATTTTGATGGGATAAGGCTTCATTTTGTTTTTCAGAGAAATCTTCCACTATGCTTCTTCCCTTTCCTTTATTTCTACATTTTCTTCATTTATTTCATATTCACTGAGTGATTCTAACATCAACGCTACTCTTAGACAAAGAGCAGGCTCCTCTTTTGACCTTCCGTCAGTTTTAGTATATTCAAATCATTTTCAATCACAAGTGTTTCTTGAATACCACTTTTGATGATGTCAACTTCTACTTCATATTTAGTATACTTGTCATGGATTTGAGTGGTTCACATTTACTCATCTGAATCTATGTTCTCTTGACCACCAACAGCAGCTAATTGTCTTTCGTCAGCCAGGATCAACTCATCAGCACTATCAAGGATTTCTCCCTCCCCCACATTCCTATTTATACCGACCATTTTCTGTTTCTAGCACCAAATTCTTTAACATTGGCAGCTCGCATGCCTTGCACAGCACCTTCCTCTCCCTTACCAACCATTTCATCTGAATTCACTGCTCGCATACTTTGCACGGCGCTAACTACTTTCATCTCCTTTTCATTTCGGGACAACGCCGTCTTTTCAACGTTTCCACTGTCGTCTCTCCCTTTCATTAATTCCCTGGCCATATAATCCTTTTTAAAGTCTTCCCACGCATATAGCTTTAAACCCTAAAACAAATCATCACGCCATTCTGCAATCCCTGAAGACTCCTTTTCGCACAATTTGCTATATTGTCGTTGCTTTAAACTTCTACTTAACAACATGTCCATGTGCTTTCTCATTTCGGTGATATTTCCCACCAAAACAGGTCCACTGAATTCCCATGTGACGTCTTCTCTTCCTACCTCCGCTACTGGAGCCATACTATGGACAGCTGATCGCTCCGCCAAGTTCAACGCATGCAGTTGATCAGTTCGCACGATGGCCCCTGTACGGACTCATGCCTGCGCCTCTTGTTTTGCGTGCAACATCTTGTGGCGCTGCTCTGCTGCTAACTAGTGCCTTATATTACCGTTGTTTTGGCCGCATTGATTTCTTTACATTGGGCTGGTAATGTTTGTCCGAGCGAATGTGGCCCGTAACACATGCGGGCCTTAGCTTTCCACGTCATTTTGGGTTTCATAGTTTCGTGGTGCAAAACCTCTACCGCGAAATGACATGTTACCGCGACCTCTGCCTCTACCTCTTTGCATCATATTTACGTGGCAACATTCATTCTCATTCTGTTCATTATTCTCAGGATTATCCCGATCCCCGACGTTATTATTTTGATGATAATCATGGTTCCCTCTCCCGTGGTCCTCGTCTTCGACCCTTTCCAAAAATGTCAAGAAGCTTTTTTGATTAATTCCCATGTACCGTACTGAATCCTCTGGGAGCTTTTTCCATAGCTCCCACACTGTTTCGGATTCGGTTCGTCTGTTTCTCAAGTCTGTCGGTTTCCGATACCATATTTCCCAAAACTCTTTCATTGAGTTTCTGCCTCTGTTGTCAAATAACCTGGCCGTGATTAATTCCTGCAGTAGGCAGTCGTGTTTTTGCTCCGCCTAGTACTCCTCTATAAATTTCTGTTTAAATTCACCAATTGACATTTGTTCTGTATCCAAATTTAAACCCCACATTTTTGCGTCGCCAGCTAATGCGCTAATAACCACATCAATATTTTCCCGGTCCATTATGTAATCAGGAAAATTCCTTTCACAGTTTTTCAAAAAATCTAATGGGTGCCATCCACTATGCCTTTTTGCCAGATCGAATCGTTCTTTGCCCTCTAGCAATTTGCTACACATTATTCTGTTTTTTTTTTCTTATTTTCTGTTCAAGATCGCTCACTTTACCTTGAATTTTGGAAGTCTTCTGTTCACACTTCTTTTCGCAAGTTGCCACTTGTTTATCAGTTCCTTTTCAGAATCATTCACCGTTTGTCTCAGTTGAGAAATTTCGGTTTTACATTTGTTTACTAAATCTGTTTTGCGGCCGAAAACCTTTTCATCAACTTTTGTTACAACTGGAGGTTCTACAGTGATTTGAATCTTCATTAATTCGGTATCGAACCTATCGTTGACGTCATTAATCTGTCCCTGCATTGTGGCGACATTGTTATTGATAGCATCTATCTCAGTTATTTAGACCTTAATTGTATTACTCACAACACCTGCTTTTGAGTCTACTTTTTACTGATTTTTAACGTCTTGCTTTTTTAATTACATCTGCCTGTGTTTTAGCTGATTGTTAATATTACTACCTTGTGTTTTAAATTGATGACCTTGTGCTGCAATTTGTGCAGACAACATTTTTAACAAATCGTTGATGCTCAGTCGTTTTTCGCTATCTTGTACTAAGGTGTCCTCATATTCAGCTCCTATTTCTCGTATTTCACTCGGCTCACTTTCGACTTTGGATGAATTGAACATACATCGAGTTGTTAACATAACCACTGTCTTCGTCCATGCTGTCCTTCATACCTTGTGTTATTTGCGACGAGGTCATCATCTGAATGTAATCCTTGGCGTGCGTATGTACTCCACGTAATCCTCTTGCCGTCCTGTGGCGTCATCTGTGCTCTCGTCTAGTGAACTACTGCCACTTAGTACACTAGGTACTTTTCTGTTTCGCTCGTTCTGATCTACTGTCGTCTTTCTATCCATTTTAATTTTGTTACCACTTTATACTTTATCTTTTAAAGACCTGTAAGGTTTTCTGTCAATTATTTCGCCCGATCTATTGCAAGTTAGAGGCGCTGGAATTCATTGCTCGCCTTACAATTGTTTTATGCCCAATATTTATGTTACAATCTGTGTTTTAGTGAGTAAAACTAACGTCCTGTCACGCAGCGCCACATATAACACTAACGTGACAAATGTTGCCCTCTGAGAGGATTTAAAAGTTTGACCGCATGTGTGTCTAATGGACAAGGGTTTGTTGTTGTTGTTGTCTTCAGTCCTGAGACTGGTTGGATGCAGCTCTCCATGCTACTCTATCCTGTGCAAGCTGCTTCATCTCCCAGTACCTACTGCAACCTACATCCTTCTGAATCTGCTTAGTGTACTCATCTCTCGGTCTCCCTCTACGATTTTTACCCTCCACGCTGCCCTCCAATGCTAAATTTGTGATCCCTTGATGCCTCAAAACATGTCCTACCAACCGATCCCTTCTTCTAGTCAAGTTGTGCCACAAACTTCTCTTCTCCCCAATCCTGTTCAATACCTCCTCATTAGTTACGTGCTCTATCCACCTTATCTTCAGTATTCTTCTGTAGCACCACATTTCGAAAGCTTCTATTCTCTTCTTGTCCAAACTAGTTATCGTCCATGTTTCACTTCCATACATGGCTACACTCCAAACAAATACTTTCAGAAACGACTTCCTGATACATAAATCGATATTCGATGTTAACAAATTTCTCTTCTTCAGAAACGCTTTCCTTGCCATTGCCAGTCTACATTTTATATCCTCTCTACTTCGACCATCATCAGTTATTTTACTTCCTAAATAGCAAAACTCCTTTACTACTTTAAGTATCTCATTTCCTAATCTAATTCCCTCAGCATCACCCGATTTAATTTGACTACATTCCATTATTCTCGTTTTGCTTTTGTTAATGTTCATCTTATATCCTCCTTTCAAGACACTGTCCATTCCATTCAACTGCTCTTCCAAGTCCTTTGCCGTCTCTGACAGAATTACAATGTCATCGGCGAACCTCAAAGTTTTTACTTCGTCTCCATGAATTTTAATACCTACTCCAAATTTTTCTTTTGTTTCCTTTACTGCTTGCTCAATATACAGATTGAATAACATCGGGGAGAGGCTACAACCCTGTCTCACTCCTTTCCCAACCACTGCTTCCCTTTCATGCCCCTCGACTCTTATGACTGCCATCTGGTTTCTGTACAAATTATAAATAGCCTTTCGCTCCCTGTATTTTACCCCTGCCACCTTTAGAATTTGAAAAAGAGTATTCCAGTCAACATTGTCAAAAGCTTTCTCTAAGTCTACAAATGCTAGAAACGTAGGTTTACCTTTTCTTAATCTTTCTTCTAAGATAAGTCGTAAGGTCAGTATTGCCTCACGTGTTCCAACATTTCGACGGAATCCAAACTGATCCTCCCCGAGGTCTGCATCTACCAGTTTTTCCATTCGTCTGTAAAGAATTCGCGTTAGTATTTTGCAGCCGTGGCTTATTAAACTGATAGTTCGGTAATTTTCACATCTGTCAGCACCTGCTTTCTTTGGGATTGGAATTATTATATTCTTCTTGAAGTCTGAGGGTATTTCGCCTGTCTCATACATCTTGCTCACCAGCTGATAGAGTTTTGTCAGGACTGGTTGTTCCAAGGCCGTCAGTAGTTCTAATGGAATGTTGTCTACTCCGGGGGCCTTGTTTCGACTCAGGTCTTTCAGTGCTCTGTCAAACTCTTCACGCAGTATCGTATCTCCCATTTCGTCTTCATCTACATCCTCTTCCATTTCCATAATATTGTCCTCAAGTACATCGCCCTTGTATAAACCTTCTATATACTCCTTCCACCTTTCTGCCTTCCCTTCTTTGCTTAGAACTGGGCTGCCATCTGAGCTCTTGATATTCATACACGTGGTTCTCTTCTCTCCAAAGGTCTCTTTAATTTTCCTGTAGGCAGTATCTATCTTACCCCTAGTGAGATAAGCTTCTACATCCTTACATTTGTCCTCTAGCCATCCCTGTTTAGCCATTTTGCACTTCCTGTCGATCTCATTTTTGAGACGTTTGTATTCCTTTTTGCCTGCTTCATTTACTGCATTTTTATATTTTCTCCTTTCATCAATTAAATTCAATATTTTTTCTGTTAGCCAAGGATTTCTAGCAGCCCTCGTCTTTGTACCTACTTTATCCTCTGCTGCCTTCACTACTACATCCCTCAGAGCTACCCATTCTTCTTCTACTGTATTTTTTTCCCCTATTCCTGTCAATTGTTCCCTTATGCTCTCCCTGAAACTCTGTACAACCTCTGGTTCTTTCAGTTTATCCAGGTCCCATCTCCTTAATTTCCCACATTTTTGCAGTTTTTTCAGTTTTAATCTACAGGTCATAACCAATAGATTGTGGTCAGAGTCCACATCTGCCCCTGGAAATGCCTTACAACTTAAAACCTGGTTCCTAAATCTCTGTCTTACCATTATATAATCTATCTGATACCTTTTAGTATCTCCAGGGTTCTTCCACGTATACAACCTTCTTTCATGATTCTTAAACCAAGTGTTAGCTATGATTAAGTTGTGCTCTGTGCAAAATTCTACTAGGCGGCTTCCTCTTTCATTTCTTAGCCCCAATCCATATTCACCTACTATGTTTCCTTCTCTCCCTTTTCCTACACTCGAATTCCAGTCACCCATTACTATTATATTTTCATCTCCCTTCACTATCTGAATAATTTCTTTTATTTCATCGTACATTTCTTCAATTTCTTCATCATCTGCAGAGCTAGTTGGCATATAAACTTGTACTACTGTAGTAGGTGTGGGCTTCGTATCTATCTTGGCCACAATAATGCGTTCACTATGCTGTTTGTAGTAGCTTACCCGCATTCCTATTTTCCTATTCATTATTAAACCTACTCCTGCATTGCCCCTATTTGATTTTGTGTTTACAACCCTGTAGTCACCTGACCAGAAGTCTTGTTCCTCCTGCCACCGAACTTCACTAATTCCCACTATATCTAACTTTAACCTATCCATTTCCATTTTTAAATTTTCTAACCTACCTGCCCGATTAAGGGATCTGACATTCCACGCTCCGATCCGTAGAACGCCAGTTTTCTTTCTCCTGATAACGACATCCTCCTGAGTAGTCCCCGCCCGGAGATCCGAATGGGGGACTATTTTACCTCCGGAATATTTTACCCAAGAGGATGCCATCATCATTTAATCATACAGTAAAGCTGCATGTCCTCGGGAAAAATTACGGCTGTAGTTTCCCCTTGCTTTCAGCCGTTCGCAGTACCAGCACAGCAAGGCCGTTTTGGTTAATGTTGCAAGGCCAGATCAGTCAATCATCCAGACTGTTGCCCCTGCAACTACTGAAAAGGCTGCTGCCCCTCTTCAGGAACCACACGTTTGTCTGGCCTCTCAACAGATACCCCTCCGTTGTGGTTGCACCTACGGTACGGCCATCTGTATCGCTGAGGCACGCAAGCCTCCCCACCAACGGCAAGGTCCATGGTTCATGGGGAGATGGACAAGGGTATCGGACTATAATTTCGATTTTGGTGAAATATCAGAAAAACCAAACGGGTTGTGATCTTCGGTGTCAACGAATGTGGTAAAATCATAAATTAAAGAAAAAATAAACGGTCGCCAGCCAAATTAGGCATACTAATTTGGAAACATATGTTTGAGGAAATTGCATATTGGTTACTGAAGTTGCTTTTGTTGAGATTTCCCTTTGCATTGCAAACACGATACAAACTGATAAAGTGCGCTGTGTACTGGGTGTAGCAGCAGTTACCAATAACACACGCTCCATTAAATTATGAGGAGTAAATTTGTACCAAGCTCATACTAATGACAGCCACACTCAAGAGTATTACTTAATCAAATACTGAAATGTTACTGCATGAAGTGCAGAACTGAATTTGGCCGCGATAAGTTTCTGTCTTGACTGACATGAAAAACACGAATAAACACGAATAACATTATAAATACACTGTTTAAGATACTCTACAAATATCAGTTTTCCTTGTTGTTGTGATCTTCAGTCCTGAGACTGGTTTGATGCAGCTCTCCATGCTACTCTATCCTGTGCAAGCTTCTTCATCTCCCAGTACCTACTGCAACCTACATCCTTCTGAATCTGCTTAGTGTATTCATCTCTTGGTCCCCCTCTACGATTTTACCCTCCACGCTGCCCTCCAATACTAAACCGGTGATCCCTCGATGCCTCAGAACATGTCCTACCAACCGATCCCTTCTTCTAGTCAAGTTGTGCCACAAACTTTTCTTCTCCCCAATCCTTTTCAATACCTCCTCTTTAGTTATGTGATCTACCCATCTAATCTTCAGCATTGTTCTGTAGCACCACATTTCGAAAGCTTCTATTCTCTTCTTGTCCAAACTATTTATCGTCCATGGTTCACTTCCATACATGGCTACACTTCATACAAATACTTTCAGAAACGACTTCCTGACACTTAAACCTATACTCGATGTTAATAAGTTTCTCTTCTTCAGAAACGCTTTCCTTGCCATTGCCAGTCTACATTTTATATCCTCTCTACTTTGACCGTCGCCAGTTATTTTGCTCCCCAAATAGCAAATTCCTTTACTACTTTAAGTGTCTCATTTCCTAGTATAATTCCCTCAGCATCACCCGACTTAATTCGACTGCATTCCAATATCCTTGTTTTGCTTTTGTTGATGTTCACCTTGTTCATCATGACGTTTTCCTTAGCAACAGCAATAGTTCAATTTTTTCCTAATACGTGGAGAATGCGACTGGGACCTATAAACTAGTATAGTTTCACTAGTCAATGCTCTTTGATTGTTACAGTTGTAAAGGCTAACTCTAAAAGCTAATTATTCACTTCACTTTGAGTATTTCATAACTTACTGTGCAAGACAATAAAATATAACATTGGGTTTAATTAACTTCAAAAAGGAACCCTTCATGACTGGTGCCAAAATTAAACCTTCTATAAAATTGTGCATAATTTTTCTTCTAACAATACATCGTAAATCTGTTCATTAAAGATTTATATGTTCTTGAACTTTAATTACCTGTGAAGCAGGTATTAGTTGCAATAATATTTACACAATCTTGCACTGTAATCCTACAAAACTATATTTTATAATAAACTGAGGATACTTTAGCAAAAGCCTATCCAACTTAACTTTTGGGGTTTTATCTTTAGCTTTTACTACTCCTTTTACTTTAGACAAAAAATCGCTTTTAAACCCATGAATGCAATAATTGTTCATATAAACCAGGATACTCGGCGTCCAATTTTCAACATATTAGAGCCGTTCCATAATGCTGTGAATATCAAATAATAGCCATGTCCAGATCCCAGGCAAAACCCTTATAATGCAGCTTCCTAATGCTAGCCACACTCTGCGTGCCGTTCACACAAAAGAGCCGGTCAATTCGACTGCCAAACCCACCTTTTATATCGCGCCATGCCACTTCCGTTGCGGAGGGACTTCCCTACAGCATTTACATGTCACTAATACAAGTGCCCTAAGCATGAACCAGCTTTTAACAAACATTTTCTTTTTATAAAACATATTCATGTTATAATAATTTACCATTTCAACACATTCTTTTGCTTTTTTCATATATACATTACAAAACTCTAATTTCTTGCCGTAGATCAAGGGGGTTAAACAACACAGAATACACACTACATAAATTACAGATACACAGTTACATACTATAAATTTTCTCCTAATCGATGTAAGTGTTACTTAAGCTCCACTTAGCACTCATTATTCCTCAAGCAAATTCAATTAATTGTCATCGTCTGGATAAGCGATAGTTGAAATATCCTTTCCTTTGATCTAAGACCCATCGACTATAAGAGTTGATAAAATGTCTCAATAGTGCATATGCCTCCGCTCCAATGAATGAAAAGGCAACAATCTCATGTCTTTGGTAATGGAGAGTCTCGTGGTATATTAAGCCCTCCTTCTTGCGTCGAGAGAAATATGCTAGAAGAATGAAATCTATACCTTCTCTTTCCTTCCCATATCACCCAGCATCGATTATAATGAATTTCCTGTATCCGTAACTGCTTGTAGGATGATTGAATGAAAATGTTTTATAGTTATAAACATTGTACCAGAATTTTCTGAGCATTTAAGACGAAAGTGTTTTTTGTCAACATCACGTACCATATTTCGGAAGTTCTGAGTATTGTATAAAACATTTACAGTACTTAGAAACTCATCTTCAGAAGGCACTCATGTGTCGTGGTTGGAGGGAACTCCACAGTACTTTGTTACTTGACTCCATACTTCTTACAATAATTTGAATCCTATTGTGAATGTCAGACCCATGTCTCGGAAACTTCTTCAGGTTTCTCGGAAACTGTAACAATTCTCGTCTCACCAGCTGTCGATGGTTCTTAAAAAGTTACATTATTTCATAAAATAAAATCTGTAGTTACCTGTATATCGCGAGAGATAAGGAAGTTACGCACAGTAACCGTATGGCAATCTAATCTCCACTCCGCGTGTTATAATTATTTTTCAGAGTCTCGTTTCGTTATTTCAAACCATTTATGAGTTACAAGGGTGTTATAAATGGCAGTCTACTATACCTCTTGGCATGCTATCATGTGCCAAAATCGCGTTTCGATATCTCAAACTGTTTATTAGATACGAGGGTGTTATGAATATTGCATTCTCGCTTTATCATCTGTGCACGCGAGCGGAACAGGGTGCGCTATGTACGATCCATTTTCTCGAGAAGGGAATGAGTTATAGATTCCATCAGAAGTTCAAAGAACAGTTCAACCTGTTAACTACATTTGGTATGCAGCAATGTCTGACCTAAATTGCACCATTCGCAATTTCATAAGAGACGAATCATGGACCTAAATTCTGGGGAGGCCAGCAAAGTTAAAAATTGCGCTTCCTGATCATGTGAGAATATTTATTTTAAATGAGCCTATCGGCTTGGAATGTCATTGATTGAAAAATAATAGTCTCCAATGATGAGTCCAGCTTCTAACTGAACCCCGATGATCAGTGAAGACGTGTCTGGAGAAGGCCTGGACTGCGATGAGGTGCCAATCTGACTGTCGTCTTTCATACTGTCTGACAATCATAACTGATAGTCTGGCGTACCATTTCATACCATAGCAGGACCCATTTGGTTGCCATACGCAGCAGCCTTACAGCACAGCGGCATGTCGACGATATTCCACTCCCCGTTTTCTTGCCCTTCGTGATAAGCCATCCTGGCTTTTTATTCAGATTCATAAAGAAATTGTAAGATGTGAATCAACAATTTTTCGTGCAGAATTCTCACGTTCTACTATCAGAAATTCGGCCAGTACGGTAAATAATTAGTGAGACACTCACATCACATCTCCATTTCACGTTCATTAAAAAAAGAAAAAAATATTCGTGAACAGTAAGCGTTACTTGATGACAAGCATAGAAAAAATCGTTACCAACTGTAACAAACAACAAATTTTCTTTAAGATTATAACAAGTATTCATTGCCTTGACAACGCGAACGTAAAGGTTACTGACCTTTTTAAATATCGTATTTAGTATTAATGACGAGCAATAGCACACTGAAGGGACATTATCAGCTTTTAATCCTTACCACTAAATCCACTGCAACGTATAAAATATTAATCCTTAC
This sequence comes from Schistocerca gregaria, assembly GCF_023897955.1. Classification (NCBI taxonomy): domain Eukaryota; kingdom Metazoa; phylum Arthropoda; class Insecta; order Orthoptera; family Acrididae; genus Schistocerca; species Schistocerca gregaria. The sequence continues at coordinate 1,024,020,697 of NC_064920.1, forward strand.
TACAGTGCCACATGTACAAAAGTGCTCAGCTGTCTGGCAGTATAACTTAATGATATACTTTCCCAAGAGTGGATAAGAGTGCAGTGTCATTATATCAGCGTTCATTAACAACGCTTCTAAAGTTTCCATTTATCGTAATTTTGAACGTTGGGCGAATAGCTGTAACGCGCGATCTCCGTGTACAGCTTTCACCATGTGCGCTATCTGTTGGCAGCGGCTAGAAACAGCGAGAGTTTCGCGTGCGCCGCTAGATGGCAGGTCATGACACGGACGCTGCTGTAACTCTTATCGCCTTTGCTGTACTGTAATTGCCTTTCAAGTAGTTCATATCAAATTCAAATTTGACGTGCATTCTTATTCGTAGCATTTTAAAGTTATTCCTACTTTTTACGATCCTGATAAAATGAAACCCAAAAATAAACCGCGAGACATGTTGCAACAATATCTGGATTGTTTCCGTCCCGGCGTCTACATTCGTGTAGAGTTGTCTCTTTTGCTACAATATACGTTACTGCGTAACATTGATTTACTGACATTTTCTGCATACAATTTCAAGATAAGTATGCAAGAAGAACGACAGAACAGCCTAAAACAATTTCTTGATTATGTAGTTCGTAACGAGTAAAACTGCTCTGTTGGAAAATAAGTCGAAAATTACATAAAGACTACTCCAATTAATTGTACGTCTACTGAAATTAGCGAAATATTATTCTGTAATGATTCTTCCTTCGAACAACTTCATACCAATTGCAATTTTTGCCTAGTCTATTTAACTGAACTGTTGGCTTCAGCTAAGAATTTTTCCCGTCTTTGGCCCTAATTCTTAAACCGTTACACACCTATAGCATTCTAGTCCTAACTTGCGTGCCTTTCTTTCGTGTGAGGAAAATATACGAGGCATGTTTTTATTTTTTTTATTTTTTGAATAAGTACCGTTTTGAAATTAAAAAAAAGACGTGGTAAGATATCTCAATAATTTTATTTTTGCATGAAAGCCTGTACCCTAATCTACGCACTGACGCCATTACAGTGTGATACTTCTTTGTTTACCTTGTGTACTGAGTGTTTAAGATGCCTCACATAATCGTGAGCCCCACCGACTGTGAATTACGGGCTGTTATATAAGATTTCTTAGTGCTAAAGGCCTAAAAGCGATCGATATTCATCGTTAGATCTGTGCAGATTATGGAGAAAACATTCTGAGTGATGGAATGGTAAGAAAGTGGGTGGGAGCATTTCAAGGTGGCCGCACAAATGTGCATGATGAACAACGGAGTGGGCGTCCTTCGGTCGTTAATGAAAGTTTGGTGCACGAAGTGGACAATAAGGTGAGAGAAAACAGACACTTTGCGATTTCCTCCTTGCAGGATGACTTTCCTAATGTTTCTCGTAGTGTTTTGTACGCCATTGTGACCGAGCACTTGAATTACCGAAAATAGAGCGCATATTGGGTACCGAAAATGTTGACGGATGTGCACAAAACCAAACGTTTAGACAGTGCATTGACTTTACTTGAGCGGTACCACAACGATGGTGATGATTTCTCAAGCCAAATTGTTGAGGGGGATGAAACGTGGGTGGTCTCCGTCACACCAGAATCAAAGTAACAGCCCATGGAAGTTGAGCAAGAGCATCGTTTTGCTGCAAGACAATGCCCGTCCCCATGTGGTGAATCAGACCAAAGATCTCATCACATCTTTTCTATGGGAAACTCTAGATCATCCTCCGTACAGCCCCGACCTCGAGCCCAGTGACTACCATCTGTTCCTGCATTTGAAGAAACGCGTCTTCAAGACGATGACGAAGTCAAAACAGTGGTGATGCAGTGGTTAACAAGTCAGGCGGAAGACTTCTATGAGGAGGGTATTCAAAAACTAGTACAACTTTATGACAAGTGCCTATGAAGAAAAGTAGATTAAGGTACAGGCTTTCATGTAAAAATAAAATTATGGAGATATCTTAGCACGTCTTTTTTTTAATTTCAAAACGGTACTTACTTAAAAAAACACGCCTCGTGTAAATAAGTATGTAAAAAGAAAACTCTGATATCGTAGCTTGTCTCAGAACCGAAGTAAACAAGAAGTAAACTGAAACTGGGGTTGCGACAAATATGCTGGGCTTACTTCTCGTGGTCGCATTAGCCAAATAAATTAAATATGCGTTAACCTGTCCAACCTGACGAAGCAAGAATAATTCAGTGTTCCAAAAACAGAAAACAGTCTCTGTCAAAAGTGTTTTATTAATAATGACGCGTTTAGTGCGGTTAGCTCATCTTCAGATTATCTATAATTACCTATCTAATACCGATGAACACAATAACTAAGCCATAGGTGAGACGTAAAGTGATCCAGTTACCTTGAACAGAGGAGATGGTATTAGTTATGACGGTGTTAGAGCGAAAACTGCAGTAGCCAAATATGGACCTAGTAAAGCCTGAAATAGGAAGTTAAAGGCGTAAAAGCGCAACATTAGTAACAAATTAAATCCGCGTTAAGCACAACTGTAGGAGCCAAGAAAGAAATTCACCACATCGTGGCACTATGCTGTGCGAAGATAGGTTAGCGGTCTCAGCCTTGTATCACAATTGTAAGCAATTAACGCTCTAGATATCGTATATGCTGAATCAAGTTGGCTGCATAGTAGATTGAGCTGAGAAAGGAACTCAATGAAATAGGCTGAGAGGCGGTGCTGATATCAAAGGGGACTGAAATAAAATAAATGTTCAACAGAGCCAATTAAAAATGATGCGATGAAATAAAATACTGCAAAAATTTAAAAGTAAACGAATTAGCGCTAACATATAAAATAATTTGTTATTAATGTTGCAGTTTTACGCCTTGATCTTACAGGAGGTCACTAACCATTTCAGCCTTTCTAGATTTGACGACTGCGGATTACGCTTTATCGCTATCATATCACTGGCTTTTTAATACGACTAATGCGGGCCCCGTTGTTCACGGCAACTGAATCACTTTACGTCTCACCTTTCGTTTAGTTGACCTATTGATCGGTGTTAGATAGGTTCGCGAACAAAACTGTTACTTAACAAGAGTGTTGTACTAGTTACAGATAATCTGAATGTGCTAACCGCGCGAAACGTGTCATTATTAATAAAACACTTGCAACAGAGACTGTTTTCTATTTTTGAAATTACCGGTAATAATAACAGATAATTAGTACCATATGAAGTAAATACAATATCCTTCCTTTGTGGCTGTTGTAAAATACAATCAAAACTGTTGCGAAGGACGTGATACCTGTGTTTAGTTTCTCGGTAGACTCTGTCATTTGCATTGTCTAGTAACACTTTTGGTGATACTAAAATTGCAAAAATGTTATGAAAACGTGAATTGTCGAAATCGGTATCGCTTACCACGTTTCTGTGCGTATCAGCCATCTGGAACCATTAGTCCAGAGCAGTACATTCCTCAAAAACAGCCTCTCCTAAATACCTGCTTTTCCTTACAGATAGTATCTGACAAAATTTCCTTATTTTATGAAACCACAGAATGTTTAACAATCAGTTATGATCTCAATAGATAGTAATCAGTTTACTTGATCCTTTATTTGGACTTTACACATTTTATGACTCATAGAACAATGTAGAACATACTTTAGACTTTTCCAGGTATCTTTTAGAATAAAGATTTTTTATCAAGAACTCAGAGATGAAATATTAAACAGATATTTATACTACGAGAACTTTGTTATAACATTTTTTATTGTGAAAAGAAATATATGAGTAGAGGAATCGTAATAAGAACTTCTATATTTAAAGAAGAAAGAAGAGGGAAGAAAGACCGAAAATGTTTTATTTTTGCACTATTCACATATCTAACAAATAACACTGCTCGAGTTACGAGTGTGACGTCATATTCTTAAATTCGTTCATGGAATATTTTCGCGCCTTTGTAAACTTTCATGGTGCTTAAGTGAAGACCTCTGGCAGTATTATTCCATTTCGGTATCTAGTACTTTTTGGCGACACTGGGAGAAAACATTACCAAAAACGAAATAAGAGGTCTGGCAGAGCAGACGTGACAGTGCAGAAATGTTCAAATGGTTCGAACGGTTCTGAGCATTATGGAATTTAACATCTGAGGTCATGAGTTCCCTAGACTTAGAACTACATAAACCTAACTAACCTAAGGACATCACACACAGCCATGTCCGAGGGAGGATTCGAACCTGCGACCGGAGCAACAGCGCAGTTCTGGACTGAAGCACCTAGCCACAGCGGCCGGCGTGCAGAAAGGGATGGCAATATTTTCTCAGGAATATATATCGCAGTATATCATTATCATTCGTATGCCACACACATGCAATACATTCATAACATGTAATGAATATCACTGCATAAAACAAAAATACATCGACTATATATCAGTGTTTAGGTTTCCAATCTATCCCATCGCTTTGGCATTGACATTCATAAAATTATTCCATCTGCCCTTTACACTGCTGTTTGAAAAATGCGAAAGATTAAGACGAAGAGATGTGATCACAATGAGGTTTATTCTACCGATTAGGGACATGACTCTACACAAACTTTCGGCGTTACAGACCTGTAGACGCACTACATCGTGGACATTCAATATGAATTAGCGCTATCACGTGCAATCAGAGCCGCTAGACGTCGTAGAATGGAATCAAAGAGCGCCTGAATATGCAGTTGGGGAATTGTAAGCGCGTAATCATCGACAGTGGCTGCAGGAGGGCCTGCCGAACAAGTAGCCGACTGAAATATCCCAGACATGTTCCATGGACAACACGTCAGGCGACCGGGTAGCCCAGGGAAAAAGTGGTACCGTCGTTCTTCGAAGAAGGCGTTGCCCTGTTGAAATATGGCATGTGGAACGGCCTGCAGCAGGGACAGTGCCTCGGGCTGCTAACCCTTCTTGATGTAGCAGTAGCTGTTCAAATTTCCCTTCAGACGAAGGAGGCGGTATCTAGTGTTACAGGCAATGGCGTCCCAAAACATCACATTTGGCGTTTGTCCGCTATGCTGCCAGATTGCGTTCACGACGGCGTCGTCGATCGTGTGTATGGCCATAACTGTAGGACTAGCTGAGGCGTTACTCGTTCGAAACATGCATTTTGTCACTCGACACGGCATTGTCAACGTTCAGCCTTTTACAGTCTGCGGCAATGGTACGATCTGGTCAATGGAAGCCGGTGGTGTGGCATTCGTACCACATGGCCAGCCCGCTGAAGAGTAGCAATAGCTGTTCAAATTTCCCTTTGGGCGCAGGAGGGAGATCTAGTGTTATAGGCAATGGCGTCCCAAAACATCACATTTGGCATTTGCCCACTATGCTACTGAACAATACATTCTACCCGATTGCGATCGCCATGGCATCCTCGAACGTCTGTGTTCATCACTGTAGGACTAGCTGAAGCATTACTCATTCGAAAACACTGCATTTTGCCACTCGGCACGCCAGTGTTGACATCCCCTTTGCAGTCTGCATGGTGGGTTTCCGGTCAGTGGAAGCCGGCGCAATGGCTTGCATGCCACCAGTCCAGTCCGCAGAAGAGTGGCAATAGCTGTTTAAATTTCCCTTCAGGTGAAAGAGGCAGATCTAGTGCTGTAGGCAATGGCGTCCCAAACCATCACATTTGGCGTTTGTCCACTGTGCTGTCCAACTATACAATCTGCCCGATTACGTTCACCACGGCGTCATCGAAAGTGTATGTGGCCCTTACTGTAGGACTACCTGAAGTGTGACTAGTTCGAAAACACTGCATTTTGGCAGTCGGCAGCAGTGGCTTGCGTGCCACCAGTCCATCCCGCAGAAAACAGCGTCGAACTGTCGACGGAAGACATGTCTTCACCCGTTGCACTGCTCCAACGGAGTGGACGATGCTGTTCTGTCCGTTATGACCAAGTGGAAAGACAGACATCATCTGACACTGTGGTCACTCTGTGTTGCCCAGTACCCTGCCGGCGCTGTGTACGGCCCTCGTCTCTCCACTGTTTCCACATTCTCCACTGCTGAAGCAGTGTGCACTTAATGAGCCACAATGTCACGGAACGATGGACTCGCCTCCCAGAGAAAAATCATTCTGTCCGTTTCGAACGCACTCATATGCCTGTCCTCCGTTTGATGTCAGCGAGTTACACGTTTCCTCTTCGTATGACGGCTCCGCCGTTGCGTAAAACTGATCTGTCCTGTCACACAAAGTAGGGCACTGTTCGGCCTACGTGCATGCCACCTCTCTACCATTTAAATCAATTATTATGGTTCCGCTGTTCTACACGTCCTCTTATAGTGGAGTGTTGCAGACGACTGGTTCTTAGTTTTTCACTTTTTACGTACATCGAAGGCCGCACTCCACTCTTATTTGTCTGATTGACTGTTTCGGTGCACCACACTCACAACTCGGAGATCCACAATACACCGTTTATAGAGTGAGTCGGAGCACTGACCACATGCAGTGCTAATTCTACTTAATTTGACCAACAATTTCCTGTCAAGTTCGACACACACACACACACACACACACACACACACTACCACAGTTTATATTTGTCGAACGACTCCCGTTCTTGGTAATTTTTCGATGTGTTGGCAGTTCTTGTTCCAGAGATCTCTTTCTTCGGTGTTTACCTGTAGCTGGCTGTTCAGTGTGCAGTAGTGACGGGAGTCTCGAACGAGCCCTTTATCTTCGTAAGACAGGTAGGTCATGACGAAGGGGTAATTCCTTATTCTCTTGAAAATTGTGGTAATCTCTGAGCAGAGCCTCAGTTCTGCAAATCTGCTGTGGGTAGATAGTGCTTAGCAGGGGAAGCCAGTAGACCCGAGTTGGTGTGATTGTACCAGTAATCATACCCATCGTGTTGTGAGCTGTACACCGATGAGGCTGGTATGCCAGCTATTACACCAGACTGAAGCACAATACTCTGCGGCCGAAAAAAACCAGAGCAAGAGCCGATGTACGCTAAGTCTCCATTGAGGCCATCCCAGGTTTTGCCACAAAGCCTCTTAATGATATTGTTACGAGTTTTTATCTTCGCGCCGCGCTGAGTGGCCGCGCGGTTTGAGGCGTCATGTCACGGACTGCGCGGCCCCTACCGCCGGAGGTTCGAGTCCTCCCTCGGGTATGGGTGTTTATGTGTTGTTCTTAGCGTAAGTTAGTTTAAGTAGTGTGTAAGTCTAGGGACCGATGGCCTAAGCAGTTTCGTCCCTTAGCAATTCACACACATTCGAACATTTACCTTCGCTGATGTGTTTTCCAGCTGTTTTTCATAAGATAGATTGCGGTCTGTGGTAATGCCAAGATAAACTGAGTAGTTTTTGTGATGGAGAATATTGCCATCAAATTTCACCTTGAGGACAGTGTGCCAGCCGGCCGGGGTGGTCGAGCGGCTCTAGGCGCTACAGTCTGGAACCGCGCGACCGCTACGGTCGCAGGTTCGAATCCTGCCTCGGACATGGATGTGTGTGATGTCTTTAGGTTAGTTAGGTTTAAGTAGTTCTAAATTCTAGGGGACTGATAACCTCAGAAGTTAAGTCCCATAGTGCTCAGAACCATTTGAACCATTTTTTTAACAGTCTGTCCCCATTTATTTGGAATATGAGCTAAGGGCTGCTAAGTCCTCTGTTAGTGTCCCCTATGACTGACCAAGCTTTTTTGACTGACAAGCCGAAGTGATATCGTCTGCATAATAGATTTTCCTTGACTATCCTTTGGAAAGTCAGAAATGTAAAGGCTGAATAGGAGAGGTGCGAGAACTGAGCCATGTGGCAAACCATAATTTAATTTCCTTATTGAGCTTCTATTTTCACCGAAACAAACGTGAAAATATCGACTACTTATCACGTAATTAATAACAAAAGTTATTACTCGGCATTTCATCATTTTCAGTAATTTGTAAATCATTCCTTACCTCCATATTCCGCCGTGAGGCCGATTAAGGCCACATTGTTTTAGTTTTTCCTCGAAACCGGACTCTGAAAGTTGTAAGAGCTAGTACCTGGTCTTGTAGCTTCGATGAGGCCTAAATCCTTCTTGTTCTATTGGAATGTGTTCTAAAACACATTTAATTCTATTGTAAATAAGTCACACCAAGAGCTTATACGTGTTGTCATACGTGTGGTCATACGTTCTAGGGAAGATCCGGTGATTTGTTAGGTTTTAAGATTGCCACAATTTTTGTATTTCTCAGTTCATTGGGAAGTGATCCTCTCTTTAAAATAAATGAGAAGAAAAGAATCAGCCAGTGTTTGGCATTTTCCCCAAGGTGCGATAAAAATTCTGGATGTATTTTATCATATCTTAGAGCCCTACCTCTCCTAAAGCTATATCTGTTTCAAATTCAAATGTCTCTGAGCACTGTGGGACTTAACATCTGTGGTCATCAGTCCCCTAGAACTTAGAACTATTTAAACCTAGCTAACCTAAAGACATCACATACATCCATGGCCGAGGCAGGAATCGAACCTGCGACCGTAACAGTCGCGCGGTTCCGGAATGAGCGCCCAGAACCACTAGACCACCGAGGCCGGCTATCTGTTCCAACTAGGTTAAGCAGAGAAGAGAATTTTAAATTGCTTGGAGACTGAGCTTATAGATTTGTTAGCATTTTTTTGATCCTGGAGGTATGCTGTTTATCCTTGGACGATCTGGACGTTTTTACTGTTTGGTTATCAATATGACTAACTGAAATACCAGGCTACTGGTCAGATTTGTTAAAGGCACCACCGAATTTACGGGATGAGGATCGAGCCTTTCTATTTGTATGTTTGAAATTCAAGTTTTCTACCGTTCAGTGCAGCGCACTTTCCTTGCATTATCAAGACTATGAAGACGTTCATCTGCAATGTCACTGTCGCCACTTCTGTTAAACTGTTCATATTGGTGTTCACATCTCTCATCGCACCCTGAGGGTTTGTTCTTTTCCATATCCACGAGGAATATATCTCTTAGCAGGTGCAAGAACAGCTCCAACAAAACGGCTGTAGCTCTGGGGTTCTGGTGGAATGAAACAATTATATTTTTCCAGGTTGTCCGAGAAACTCTGCTAATTTGATTTTCTGAAATTTCATCTAGATCATGTTGTTGGCTTCACCAGCGGGGTGTTTAAGCCAATACTGAGAGTAATAGGTCTCTGTTGGCTATGTTGCATGACGAAACTTTTCTTAATGTAAGAATTGGTTGGGCTTTGCGATCATAGGAGACGAAATAGAGGTATGGGTTATAGCCTCTCTGTCATGCGACTGATGTAAATGCATGCAAATTCTTGTCGCCGGAAACTACGTAAACGCTGTTAATTTCAGTCCTGTCGATAAATACATACCACACGCGTTCCGTGGGTCCTACCACCGCTCGTGGTAGCTATTAAAATCAGCAGCATTTATTAATAGATGGACAGTATAGATCAGATGTTACATATTACCATTACTTCCTATATCGTGCACTGGGTACCTTAAAGAACGACGACGAACTCCACAATGGTTGTCTGTCGCCACTGTAAGAAGCTTTGTCGTGAACTACGGAACAACTGCGAAGAAACGTGTTGTTGAATTTGCTAAATAAGTTTAGTGGGCTTGCCTAATCTCACTAGCTTAGTGTCTGAGCTAGTGCCAAATTTAGCAAATGTGTGTCTTAAGAGGACGTTACAGCGCTGTTAACATGCCTCGATTGCATTACAGAATGCCTTGAGGTATTTTGACTGATATCCCGTTTACTCCACAGATATCCCGTCCGTCTAAGCATTTTTATTCAGTTCTACATCTACATCTACATCTACATGACTACTCTGCAATTCACATTTAAGTGCTTGGCAGAGGGTTCATCGAACCACAATCATACTATCTCTCTACTATTCCACTCCCGAACAGCGCGCGGGGAAAACGAACACCTAAACCTTTCTGTTGGAGCTCTGATTTCTCTTATTTTATTTTGATGATCATTCCTACCTATATAGGTTGGGCTCAACAAAATATTTTCGCATTCGGAAGAGAAAGTTGGTGACTGAAATTTCGTAAGAAGGTCTCGCCGCGACGAAAAACGTCTTTGCTGTAATGACTTCCATCCCAACTCGCGTATCATATCTGCCACACTCTCTCCCCTATTACGTGATAATACAAAACGAGCTGCCCTTTTTTGCACCCTTTCGATGTCCTCCGTCAATCCCACCTGGTAAGGATCCCACACCGCGCAGCAATATTCTAACAGAGGACGAACGAGTGTAGTGTAAGCTGTCTCTTTACTGGACTTGTTGCATCTTCTAAGTGTCCTGCCAATGAAACGCAACCTTTGGCTCGCCTTCCCCACAATATTATCTATGCGGTCTTTCCAACTGAAGTTGTTCGTAATTTTAACACCCAGGTACTTAGTTGAATTGACAGCCTTGAGAATTGTACTATTTATCGAGTGATCGAATTCCAACGGATTTCTTTTGGAACTCATGTGGATCATCTCACGCTTTTCGTTATTTAGCGTCAACTGCCACCTGCCACACCATACAGCAATCTTTTCTAAATCGCTTTGCAACTGATACTGGTCTTCGGATGACCTTACTAGACGGTAAATTACAGCATCATCTGCGAACAATCTAAGAGAACTGCTCAGATTGTCACCCAGGTCATTTATATAGATCAGGAAGAGCAGAGGTCCCAGGACGCTTCCCTGGGGAACACCTGATATCACTTCAGTTTTACTCGATGATTTGCCGTCTATTACTACGAACTGCGACCTTCCTGACAGGAAATCACGAATCCAGTCGCACAACTGAGACGATACCCCATAGGTCAGCAGCTTGATTAGACGTCGCTTGTGAGGAACGGTGTCAAAAGCTTTCCGGAAATCTAGAAATACGGAATCAACTTGAGATCCCCTGTCGATAGCGGCCATTACTTCGTGCGAATAAAGAGCTAGCTGCGTTGCACAAGAGCGATGTTTTCTGAAGCATGCTGATTACGTGTCAATAGATCGTTCCCTTCGAGGTGATTCATAATGTTTGAATACAGTATATGCTCAAAAACCCTACTGCAAACCGACGACAATGATATAGGTTTGTAGTTAAATGGATTACTCCTACTATCCTTCTTGAACACTGGTGCGACCTGCGCAATTTTCCACTCTGTAGGTACAGATCTATCGGTGAACGAGCGGTTGTATATGAGTGCTAAGTAGGGAGCTATAGTATCAGCGTAATCTGAAAGGAACCTAATCGGTATACAATCTGGACCTGAAGACTTGCCCGTATCAAGCGACTTGAGTTGCTTCGCAACCCCTAAGGTATCTACTTCTAAGAAACTCATGCTAGCAGCTGTTCGTGTTTCAAATTCTGGAATATTCCATCCGTCTTCCCTGGTGAAGGAATTTCGGAAAACTGCGTTCAATAACTCCGCTTTAGCGGCACAATCGTCGGTAACAGTACCATCGGCACTGCGCAGCGAAGGTATTGACTAATTCTGAACCATATGGTGAATGCTGATGAGCAAAGGAGGAGTTTTAGAAAGCCAAGGGGAGTTGTCCGAAAATGGTTGAGGAAGACCGCTGAACTAACGTCTAGTTCGTGTTTTGGTTAGTTTCTGGAACAAGAGATCCTATTCGGATGATAGTTTTTAGGGAACGTGCGGACTACTCCGTTTATCATCCTTTCTGGTAAATGAATACTCAAAATAACTAAAAATCGTCGTTTCCATAACATCGATAGATCGCGTACGAAATTTTGAATGAGTTTCCACAGATGATATACCATTTTGCCTTAACTAAAATCCTTAATTTATACAGTGTCAGCCACAAGTGAACTAAAGAATTTGACCCTTCTTTTTACGTCGTGCCAAGTATCTGATATAGTTACTCTTGCCCCTTTCTACGACCACAGACTCTGCGGTCATTCAGAGGTAGGTTGTCTGAGGTGAGAAGTGTTACGAGATGCATGTTTTGCAGAAATATACTGACATCATAATGTGGGGCTACAAATACACTGTTGACTATAAAACTGCATCATCATGAAGGCAAAATTGGTGTGAAGTCTACAACATACTTGGATATGCAAATGATTTGCATTTTACCTTAAGTGCGTGAAGCAGGTAGATAACATTATATAAGGAAAGATTACTCATCGGTTTTCTAATTAATAAATGACGTTTCGATGCTGTTTGTTAGTGAGAAGATCATATTACATCTCGAGTAAGAAGTAGAAACGCCTATCACCAAGGGAAGGAATTCTGCATCTGCGTGATCGTGTCCTACAGAGACTGTTTCTCAATATTGCTAACCACGTTGGTTGGAATATCACAAATATCATTCGAATATGAAATCGATGGCTTTAGCAGGCAGTACTCGACTCCATGTAGGATAACCGAAGCAAATGGTTTCCGGTTGTACTTTTTTCGTTTTTCATCTCAAGTTTAACATGCCGGTTTGGAAAATAACCGATTTTATATTTTTTATTGCTTTTATTTACTGTAAAGTCGAACAGACTGACAAATCCTAAGACTCCCTGCAACTTTTGCGTTATGCGTTTCAAGATACCTTGAATCAAAATAACAAAAAATAGGTAAATATAACAAGTCCGTAGATCGTTCACTGTTTTCCTTGAAAAGTAATTAGGGCTTGAGTATTTAAAAAAAATCTGCATTATTCTCCTGTAGAATCATGTTGTTATCGAGGACCGTACCACATTTTTGGCATTACGAATAGCCAGTGCTAAAGGGTGGAAACAAAAATAGGAGAACTCTATTTTTCGCCTTGAGTTGTCCCTTTCTAAGGGGTACAAGCAGATAAAGGCATATTATGTACATACAGTACGCCACTTTCTATTTTTATTGTATACTGTGAATAAACTGGTAAATTTTTAATTTGTTACAGTTGCAATAATTTCCTTTCTGTGTTATTGTTTACAGAAACGACAGAAAAATAATAAGATTTTGTGTAAAATTTGTAGCGCTCTTAATTTTTAATTATTTCGAACGAAAAACATGATTTGTAGTCAAATATGCTTGTCTCCTTTTTAACCGGAAATTTAATAGACTAGATTTTTTGCTGACAGAACTAAAAATGCACTTCCAAAAAATTCTGATGAAGAATTTAGATAGTAGGCAAAATATAAAATTTAGCAGGAACGTCTACTGACAATAGTTAAAATTTTAATAATGAATTAATCCACTGTTCTGTACTTACTGTTCGAGCTGTTCATACGTACCTGTAATGTGTTGGTGTATTAAGTGGACTCCTTTCATTAGAGCCAATCTCGTTCAAAGACTATGCCAATCTTTCAGAAACCACAGCACTTCCTATCAAAGATAAAATATCTTTCGGCAACAAATACAATCCTGGCATATACCTTTTACTGTGCTTCCAAAGAGCGACAGGACCACAGCTTCTGGGTAGCACAGTATTCTGGAAGCGAAGTTTTACTTCGTTCTGAAACTAAATTTTAGCACTGCTGCTAGGGAAAAATCGATAAAACGCTTTTTTATCCAGTTCTTAGTAAAAAAAATAGACAAATTCGTTATAGTCGAAACCAAACCAATACTTAAAAGAACCGGTTACTCAGAACTAAAATGCCGATATAGGTCAAATGGCCAGTTTTTCCCATCTCTAATGCAGAAGGCCCCAGGCGACTACCGCACGAAAGAACTAACTTTTTGTTCGCTCGGCCGTGCAGGATCGTATAGCCACGTCAGCTACCTTGAATCGGGAAATGGGCTTGTTTGCAGTGAGGTACGTATCCACACATAGCGTGTGACGGCATCTGGAGCGTCACGGACTTGCAGCATGACGACCTGTGTTTCAGCTTCGGCTGACGCGGCAGCATAGCACGGCGCGACGACATTTGGTGCGCCCAACGTCAACACTGGACGAAGGAGTGACAGCACGTAGCATCACAATACGTCTACCCATGTGTGGAAGCTCCGAGGAGAACGAACGGTTGCCAGATTCCATTCATCGTCGTACGGGCACCGCACCTGGAATAATACTATGCGATGTGTCAATAGGTATACAACACGATCACCTGTGGCTTGTATAGCTGGTAGTTTGGACATCAGTAGTGAAACAGCACTGGAAAAAAGCAACGCCTGTAAGTAAAAGGTACACTACTGGCCATTAAAATTGCTACACCACGAAGATGACGAGCTACAGAAGCGAAAATTAACCGACAGGAAGAAGATGCTGTGATATGCAAATGATTAGCTTTTCAGAGCATTCGCACAAGGTTGGCGCCAGTGGCAACACCTACAACGTGCTGACATGAGGAAAGTTTCCAACCGATGTCTCATACACAAACAGCAGTTGACCGGCGTTGCCCGGTAAAACGTTGTTGCCTCGTGGAAGGAGGAGAAATGCGTACCATCACGTTTCGGACTTTGATAAAGGTCGGATTGTAGTCTATCGCGATTGCGGTTTATCGTATCGCGACATTTCTGATCGCGTTGGTCGAGATCCTATGACTGTTAGCAGAATATGAAATCGGTGGGTTCAGGAGGGTAATACGGAACGCCGTGCTGGATCCCAACGGCCTCGTGTCACTAGCAGTCGAGATGACAGGCATCTTATCCGCATGGCTGTAACGGATCGTGCAGCCACGTCTCGATCCCTGAGTCACCAGATGGGGACGTTTGCAAGACGACAACAACCATCTGCACGAACAGTTCGACGACGTTAGCAGCAGCATGGACTATCAGCTCGGAGACCATGGCTGAGGTTATACTTGGCGCTGCATCACAGACAGGAGCGCCTGCGATGGTGTACTCAACGAAGAACCTGAGTGCACGAATGGCAAAACGCCATGTTTTCGGATGAATGCAGGTTCTGTTTACAGCATCATGGTGGTCGCATCCGTGTTTGGCGACATCGCGGTAAACGCACGTTTGAAGCGTCTATTCGTCATCGCCATACTGGCGTATCACCCGGCGTGATGGTACGGGGTGCCATTGGTTACACGTCTCGATCACCTCTTGTTCGTATTGAGGGCACTTTGAACAGTGGACGTTAGATTTCAGATGTGATACGACCCGTGGCTCTACCCATTCGATCTCTGCGAAACCCTACATTTCAGCAGAATAATGCACGACCAAATGTCCTGTACGGGCCTTTCTGGATACACAAAATGTTCGACTGCTGCCCTGGCCAGCACATTCTCCAGATCTCTCACCAATTGAAAACGTCTGGTCAATGGTGGCCGAGGAACTGGCTCGTCACAATACGCCAGTCTCTATTCTTGATGAACTGTGGTATCGTGTTGAAGTTGCATGGGCAGCTGTACATTTACTCGCCATCCAAAGTCTGTTTGAGTCAATGCCGAGGCGTGTCAAGGCCGTTATTACGGCCAGAGGTGGTTGTTCTGGTCACTGATTTCTAAGGATCTGTGTACTCTAATTGCGTGAAAATGTAATCATATGTCAGTTGTAGTATAATATATTTATCCAATGAATACCCGTTTATCATCTGCCTTGGTGTAGCAATTTTAGTGGCCAGTAGTGTAATGTTATTAACAAGCGAGGTAACAGGTAGTTCATCGTGTAGAAGTATATGACAAATTCAGAACGAAGGAAGCACACGTCGCAGTAAAGGTTGCCCAAACAGTCACATCACCACAGCTACCCCCCTCTGGTGCCAACGCCGGCGTGTGTTCTCGCTTGCAAACGATCATACATGTGCCTATGAAATTCTTCGACAAATGGTCCCAATGATTTTATATGCCTTTCGTTGCAATTCGACAATGGTTCTTGCAGGCCCTGGAGGACGGGTAAGTTCCCACTTCATCATGTCCCACACGCGTCCAATAGGGGTGAGATCTGATGATCTTGCGGGCAGGGGCAGTTATAGTAGACTCGAAGAGCACAATGTGTCGGAGAATCCGTATGCTGTGCTGAAAAAGCAAATCACTTTCCTGTCGCAGAAATGGCAGTAGCGCGGCGACAATGGTAAGTGGAATGTAGTGAGCACTGGTTACTTGACCCTGTAGTAACACCAAACGTGACCACGACTTGGAACCAATGAACTGTAACTAATGAACCCCATAGCAAGCAGGCTGTGTGGGACCTACGTGTCGTGTCCGTGTGCACGCTGGAACAGGGAGTTCTCCAGGTCTGTGCCATACACGTGTACGTCCCAGATTCACGTACAGACAGAACCTACTCCCATCGTTGCCAGAGCGCTATTCAATTCTCCTGGCACTTCTTTCACGACACCAGCATAACCACGCTTGGCGGAATAGTTGTGTCTGGGGTAGCCTGGCCAGAGGCACACGTGACCTTAATCCTGTTGCAAATGGACGGTCCCAATGGCCCATGACGACAAATCGGGTGAAACATGTGCCCGGATTTCGTCCTTGAATGATGTTCGGTTGGCTACCGCTGGTCTCGCAGTGCGTCGATCTTGATGTGCGTCTGTACTGCGCGGACGTCCAGAACCAGTTCTACGGTTGTAAGAATATTTCACATAACAATTCTGAAAGCAGCGAAACACGTCCATTACACTGTGTCGAACACTGCAGCACTCTACCGATAGGCACATCTAGCTCCCGCAGGCTCACAATGCGACCCGGTTCAAATGGCTGAAACTGTTCAACGGGGATAAATTCTCTTTGATAGAACGTTACTCTACGCTAGAATGAATGTTGCGAACACTGTTCACCTCTAAACACAGCACAGTAACTGCCTGCAGAGACTAAACAAAGGCCGGACGGGGTGGCCGAGCTGTTCTAGGTGCTACAGTCTGAAACCGCGCGACCGCTACGGTCGCAGGTTCGAATCCTGCCTCGGGCATGGATGTGTGTGATGTCCTTAGGTTAGTTAGGTTAAAGTAGTTCTACGTTCTAGGGGACTGATGATCTCCGAAAGTAAGTCCCATAGTGCTCAGAGCCATTTGAACCATTTGAACAAAATAAAGAATGCACAGGCAGGCCTTCTGAGCGCCATTTGGTAGTCGGTGACAGTGACAAATGCATCAATAACACTAAATCCACTCAGCATTCACTTTTTATGCCCTGGTGCCACTGAACATTGTTACTGGGGGGAGGGGGGGGGGTGCATTTTTTCCGGTTGTGTGTTTCGGACATCTTAAGGCAGGTGGCTTTGCCCTGTCTTTGAGGTCTCCATTACATTATGCTTAATCTAAATAACGCAACACTGCATGCTGCATCTGCTGTCCTGAACTATGCCAACATTGAGAGTGCACGACTGTTGAAAAGGTCAGAATGTTCTTCAAATGTCATCCACTGAGAACGTCTGTCAATTCCGAGAGACTCACACACCGCCACACACCAGCCACTACCTCTGAGATATTCTGTAACAGACATGAAGCAACGTCCGTGTCATCGAAGTCGTAAAGTTGTTTGGCCCTGAAAGCCATTTTCTGTGCAGGTTAATAGCAGGGGATGACGGTCGGCCATGTCCGCGCAGCTGGAGTGTTGAGGAATCCGTGCAGGATGCCGTAAAACAAGCGTTGTGTAAGAAACGAAGAGGAATCCTTTTTAGCTATGATAAGAATTTGAAGACAAGGTGCAAACACAAGCCTTCACAGCATGGGAGCAGGTGTTCGGCACTGGCGCTTGTTCAGATTCTAGTAACAGGTTCTCTGGCTAGTTCAAAGTACATGGATAGCTTTTGCTTTGTCACGATCGAAAATCTGTCACATGGTGGGGGAGATTTCCTGCCTTCTTCCCTGCACTACAAGTTGTTGGTTAACCATAACAAAATCCGCTAGAGTAGGAAATCGTTAAACTTGTTTATAAAATTATCATTGATCGGAACTCACAAAGGCTGCTGCAATTAGCTGGTGAGATTTGAACACTAACAGCACCAGCTATGTTTTGGAGAGTAAACTTGCTTCAGGGGCACCGCAGACAATACTTTTTCAAGAGCTTATGCTTGAGAGGCGCCCACATGCCTTGCTCATACTGTGGCATCAAGCAGTCAGGCCTGCAAGATGAATGGTCTGCCAAGCGAGTGGACTCATTCTTATTTATCGAGTAACATGAACTCTAGTACTCACAATTAAGTTACAAGTTATTCTCCTGTTTGAATATTACGCAACGGAAACGGAAACGCATATCTGACTATTAGTAATTTACACAACTCTGACTATTCACTACGCACTGGCAATACCACATTTTCTTTCTTATTTAACGGCGTTGATCTACACTTGGCCATCGCACTGAATATGAATGGCGCACACATTATAAATTCTGGATATCATGACAACATACTATTCGAAGTAAAAGGCCAAAAATCTTTTTCTATTCACTATCTTTTTTATTCCGATAAATTCTATAACTTAAACATACAAATTCTATAACCTACAACAATAACACATGAGAAATTCCGCCCAGTGGGCATGGCTTTACATCGGTGATTCTCTATCTTATGGTCTCGTAATTATTTAACGCTACAGTGCACTTTCTGGATAGGATGGTGGATCTTTTTCTGTATATCACACTTCGACTCTCACACCCATCATCACGAAAATTTCCTCCAGACCGAGCGGTACAAAAAGAAACATGCATATCCCACTGCCTTTGTACCTATCTTGCTACTCTCCTATACAAACCACACATACTTAAATTACATGAAATACACTACACTGGCAACATACAATACAACAGCAAGACTAGTCACAACGTTATAATCACATCAATTTCAGTTTTCCCACTTCAATTAATATTCATCCCAGCTACACACGAACTGCCCTACTTCGTAACTTCTCTTTCCTACTACGAACTCTGGAGGATATATGCGCACGTCTTCGTGTGCAATGCAAGCCAAGTGGCGTTGCTGGATAGACGGCTGACTCACCTCGCTTCACTCTCAGAGTATTATAGTTTGAATCAAGCGTCACACGGAAACATAACAGGCAAAGTAATATTAAGAACATATTCGTCACACACGCGAGTCCTCAACTGATACCGTGGACGAGTACTTCCCTTTATCCTTTGTCTCACACACAGATTGAGACTCACACAGTACACACCACGTGGAAGAACTCGTTTCTAATTTCAAGTCCTGCACACGCTATTTCTTAAATGTTTCCAACTTATGGTACACAAGGCAGTAATTCAGCTTAACTTAAGCACTCGTAAGTATTTCAACTTATTGTTACACGTGGTTTTATTGTGACCGTTGGTCACTTCCGAAGATTACTACGATCCCCTTAATATTACCTGCCTGACATTTAATTCTCCCCACAAAAGTTCCTGAAATAGAGAAATTATTATTCCAAACTACTCTTGAGTATTTCACATGCATACCATGACTCCACTCTTTTGTCTTTACGGAGCACACCTAAGACAGGTCAAACCAACACAAGACCCAGCGGCAGAGTGCTGAAACACGGCCGTTCTTCAGGTCATCTCGCACCTCCGCACCTCCGTCGAGGTGGGGAAAGACCATGCTACGCATTGGTCAGCCACATTTCAGGCGCTCAAAGCTCTGGTAAATTTCATGTCTTTGGTTCCATCAAGGGTGACCAAAGGACCGTCTCAAAGATGATCATATATTGCACATTCACTATCTGTGGTTAACAGACGACCATACATTCATTCATTTCGCAGATCTCACCAAATTGGATGTAGGGATTTATTTTGTGGGAGTGCACATGTGATCAATTAAATAAAGAAATTTTCATTCGTTCCTACACTGGTATCCGGCTTCGGTCTATTAAGTGCAATTGAGTTATTATTACAAAAAATATGTTGTTTTGACAAGAATAACGAAGAATGTTGTATCTATTTTCAATGTCGGGCGGTACTGTACTTTTTCAAGCTAGTACACTGTGTTTGAGGACTGCAGAAAATGATGTCTCTAACGTAGAGCACAGTGCAGAAGGCATGCTGAACTTAAAGTTCTTAACCCG
This sequence comes from Schistocerca gregaria, assembly GCF_023897955.1. NCBI lineage: Eukaryota > Metazoa > Arthropoda > Insecta > Orthoptera > Acrididae > Schistocerca > Schistocerca gregaria. The sequence continues at coordinate 1,024,040,512 of NC_064920.1, forward strand.
TGATGCAACCGCATTCTTCACGTGCGCAGCCTAAAAGTGGTAAGTGCGTTCCATCGTTCCAACTACCAAGAGGAGTAGAATGCAGTTTGCATCAGGGTTTCATTTTGCAAATGTAATTTCACAGCCAGCTAGTTGCACACATTGTGTGCTTTGGCGATGGTATTGGGTTGCGCTCGTACTTTTCCAGGGTACTTGCTCCACATCACTACCCTTTTCTACAATATACATTACATAGTTCTGAATTGTGCTTTTATGTATGCATCCACCTGTGTCACGGCCGTTATTCGTGCTAGTAATCCCTTGTCCACTTATTAAATGTTTACATGCTTGATTCTGTGGGCAATAAACCAGATAGTTGTAGTGGCCCTTTCATATTCTGATGGATCCGTTCATTAATATGTCTGTGTAAGGTACAGTACCCATACTTTGATGCTTTACTAGGCCATCACTAGTAATTTTCACTTAATATGACGATATCCGTTGTGTGTCCTTTTCCTCTTAAATTTTCGTGATTTTATGAGGAGCATCCCATCCCTGTAGGTGACAGTGTGTCTCATCTGTAGGATCTTAGGGGTATGGTAAACAGCTCAATCAGTAACGTATTCATGAAACGTTGTAAAGGGCAAGGAAACACACTTGGCTACCCGTTGCACAAAGAAGGTATTAATACATTTTTCTTAGCATCCGAAGATAATGCTGGACAGAAAGTTACCAATGCTCGGAAATGACTTGCTTCTGGCCAAAAGAGGCTACATTAGGGTTATACAAGAATATGTGTTGAAACATGTGGTGGATATTCTCATCCACATGTGTATCAGAACAAATTCCATGTTGGTTCACATGAGCCATCAATACAATGAATGAATTTACAATGCTTAAAGGAAACACCGAAAGCAGAGAAAAATCAACGAAGAAACAGTGAATAGCAATGCTTGCCCCCCTGTACAGAAGCGTCATATGACCACACCACTAAATATGAGTCTACTTAGCACAATAGATTCACCACAACTCTTGAGCAAAACCCAGCGCTTTCAAAGTTTCTGCAGCGAAGGCTGATTGGCCACTACTCCAAAGAATTCCATGAGACATTATTATCGCCCTGCCATGTCTCGCTCTCGAGAAAATCATGCAAGTTGTACTCTTGATCGAGACCTGCCTGAATCTTTGTAACTCATCACTTATAGCAATTAGATGCTGTTGATGACTTAGAAAAGACACGTAAGTCACATTCAGTAGGATGAATTGCGTTTTCTGTAGATGCCACTTTCCTAATATTAAACAGCAGTCTGACAAAATATGATGTGTACTGAAATTTATTAATTTTTTTTAGTCATTCTTCTCAAAACCCTACCTATCTTTATCTATTATTAGTATAGACAAGAACATATACATCAGTTATACAGATGTTCAGACGTCGTCAGGAAATTAATACATAGGAAAGAAGATATGAGTCTGACAGGGGTATTAGTATGGCCAAGACTATTATCAGCGGTCCTCCAAAATTACAGAGGGGAAAACGAAGAAGGAATATGCATTAATGGAAGATATATGAACCACAATTGTATAGTTGGTGTTACTCTATTGTTTGCTGCTAGCGCAGATAAACTCCAAAAACTAATTTACGAACTAAATAGAGACAATTTAAAACCACACCCGAAAATTTACTTCCATGAGACCAATGATCTACAAATTAACGATGAAATAACAGAAGTATTTCAGGTGTTGTGAGTACAGCAGCGATTTCCAACGAAACTGATGAATCGACAGGACAGTTGCGTCTACGTAAAGCATTGCTTGTGAAAGTTATACGTGGCTAATCTATTATCAAGAATAATAAATAATTTTCTGGGCCCTACGTTTTCCTTGTTCGGTATTTCCCCAGCCTATCAGATGAATCACCAAATGACTGTAACTGACGACGTAATATGGCTAGCGCTAAGTAGGTACTGTTGTAATATCTCTTGATATATTGCGCGTTGGATTGAGCGGGTGATGGATCAACTGGGTGGCGGAAATATGCTTCCTGTTACGCGCAGTTGAAGGCGTCAGTGCGAATAACTAATAAGTGCATGCGATCATCAATGAAAGAAAAACAATTCGCTTACGACATGAATGAAACGTTGACTGTAATTATATTTTTTGTGAAATTAAAAGCTTAAAATAGTAGCTTCTAGGGCAAGGACGAAATTTCGCGGCCTGCATAGAACTACCAAAGACTTCGATGAAATCTTTTTTTTAAATTTGAAATAAACTCCTTAAGTGATTATTTGCAATTAGCTAATGTCACCCACTTGAACGTTATCGAACTATCCGAATGTCGGTTGCAGTTTCCATTTTAAATCCGAAGTTTACACCATTGATACTTATTATTAAGGACACCATCACATTCCGTTTGTCCCTCACTGCACAACACAATTTTTGGTGTGGTGTAAGTAACTGAGGCACGTATTTCTATATTCTCTATATTTTTACTTTTTATTATTTCTTGCATTATGGAAGCTTCCTACAAATTTTGTTATTGTTCTTACCACCAGATAGCTTGAATATGCTCACGGTGGGATCGAATGTTACTTGACGGCCACGAGTACCCGTAAGGGAACTATATAAGCTCAGCAGGGATGAATGCAAATGCGAAAATTACATAAGCGACTTTGATAAAGGGCAGATTCGTAAGGCCTGGCGCCACATACCTCTGGAAACCAACCAAGTACTTTCTGCGCCCATTCCAAGCTGAATCGCTGCCATATTGCGTTCCAAAGAGGGACCTACAGGCTATTAAGCAGATGGATATAATTTCTCGGTTCACCGTTGTAATATCAATTGAAACCGCGAAATCATTGTTTTAGTAAATCTTAAACCTAGATGCTGCGTCTCGTTTTGTGCTGCATTACGTGTTTGCAAGTTTTTCGCAGCTAAAAGGTTTATTGTATTTTATTAAATTTTCAGTTTTTTTTATTTGTAGTTTTGCACTTCACGTGACAGCTACTGTTTTGTGCAATATGGCATTCGCTACATTCGATCCTTTACACCAATGAATCTTTTTTTCTCTAGTTTTTATCAGATATCTTTCTAATGGAATATATTCTGATCCAGTTATTAGCATCCAGACAGGGTATTACTGATTCTGCCATACTTTCTGAGGCTACTAACTATAATTAGACGTTTCCAGAATGAGATTTTCACGCTGCAGCGGAGTGTGCGCTGATATGAAACTTCCTGGCAGATTAAAACTGTGTGCCCGACCGAGACTCGAACTCGGGACCTTTGCTTTTCGCGGGCAAGTGCTCTACCATCTTTTTTTTTTTTGGCATGGATTGTGGATGGGGTTTCGTCGTGGAGGAGGTCTTGTCGTCGGGAACGCACCACGACACCATGCAGTCGTGCACGTTGAAGAGAGAGGAGACGAGCTTTGGTACGTTGTCGTTCCCTATGGGTGTCAGGTGATGGAGGGAGTGCATCGAGCTCACGGAGGACGGCGTAGTAAAAATTTGTGGTGTCTCGATGCCATGCTGCTGCTTCCTTGCCACATTGTATGAAGGCCTTTCTGATCGCAGGTTTGGCACATTTGAGCCACCAATGGAACGTGGATGTGTACTGCGGAAGGCGTCTTTCGCAAGACGCCCACGTAGTGGCAATACATTGTCGGCAGTGTGGATCATTAAGGAGGGAGGTATTAAGCTTCCAGTAACCTCTGCTGCGCCACACTGACTGAGGTGGCAGAGCCAGGGAGCAAATGACGGCGCAGTAGTCCGAGAATGCAAGGGGCCACCGTTCAGCTTGGGCGACGTCATTGCCAAGGTGGGCAGAGACATATAACCGGTCCAGTCTGCTCGCAGAATGTGCTGTATAATGGGTGAAACCGGGGGTATTGCCATGAATTTTCTCCCAAACGTCCACTAGGTGAAAATCTTCGATTAAGGTGAGAAGCGCCGGGCATGGCGAATAACCAGGCGTTTGGTCCTGCGGATGGAGGACACAGTTGAAATCGCCTCCCATGATAAGGCGATCATAGCGTCCAGAAAACAGGGGCGCCACGTCATGTCCGAAGAAAGTGGACCGCTGCCGACGGTTCGTGGAGCCAGATGGAGCGTAGATATTGATGACACGCGTGTCGAAGATGGTAACAGCCATGCCTCTTCCACAGGGAAGGATTGTCGTGTCCTTGAGTGGGATTCCTTCGCGTATGTAGAAAGCCACTCCACGCCCTGATTGATCACATGTGGACGTGCATGAGTCGTAGCCGTAGACTGGTGGTAGTGTGGCAACGCGTACTTCCTGAAGAAGGGCGACGTCGACGTCAGAGGCCCGAAGCATGTCACATAGGAGTTGCAGCTTGGGTACAGTGCCGATCATGTTGATGTTCAGCGTGGCAAACCGATACGTTTGTTTCAGTGGTGGTGGACGCGCATCTACCATCACCAAGGCAAGTAAGAGGAGGGCTCCGACAGGAAGTCCCGTCCCATCAGGTGGAGGGCCTCGCTTTTGATGTTAACACGCAGCCTTGTCCGGCGGAGGCAACTCATCCGGAGGAGGGGGCGTATCTTCCTCAATCTCGTCGGCCCATGCTCCTATGCCATGGGTCCGTCCAATGTCCATGGGAATTGCGTCGTGGTGACAGAGATCTGGAGTTTTCGGCGGGGAGACAGGCGTCTCAACCGGCGCACCGATCATTACATTGGGCGTGGCGACCTCCATAGAGGTCTCGTCCTGCGAAATGTCTTGATCATCGTGAAAGTTGTCCGCCGACCTCTGCATGGCAATGTCGGTTGGTTGGGTGTCGTCTTCGTCGTCGCGGGTGGCGACGCTTTGAGAGCCCGTGGGTGAACGGCGACGGCGTTTGCGCCTACGTGGCGAGCGTTGTTTGCGCACGTGTTCCTCAGTGTCGGACGACGGCAAGGAAGAGCGTCGACCTGGTTCGAGCGAATGCGTCGGTGGGTACAATGAAATTGTCAAACAGGTGTTGTGAAGAAGTACTGTTCTCCTCAGCGTCCGGTGCGGGAGCCTGTTCGGCGGCAAGGTTGTCAGGTGGGACGTCCGCACCATCCATAGGTGACTGGGACGGTGGGACGTGCCGATCGGAAGGACCGGGCGACGGACTGGACGAAACTGTAGACGTGGCAAGAGCCGCTGCGTAAGTGACCGGTAGGGCGGTCATAGTGGGTGTGACGGACGCTTCCGACAACGGGAGCTGCGCGACACGTCGTTGAATGCATTCAGACCGTAGGTGACCTTCTTTCCCGCAACCGGAACAGGTTCGAGGTTGGCCGTCGTACATTATAATGCCACGGCAGCCTCCGATACGTAGATAAGAAGGCACGTGTTTCTGCAACTCGATGCGCACCTGTCTAACACCGTTTAAAACGGGATAGGTCTGAAATTGTACCCATCGTTCGGCAACATGTTCCAGAACGTTGCCATAGGGACGGAGCGCCTCGATGACGACGTCTGCAGGTAGTTCGAACGGCAGTTCGAATATCCTTATCGTCCGTGTGCCGAGACCTGCGTGATCGACGGTAACGGGTCCGACGTTGCCGTCGGAATGGCAGAAGCGCAGTCCACGTTTTGCCTCTTGAAGCACCTTGTCGCACGCCGCATCGTTGATCATTTTAACGTAGACGGTACTGCTAACTATCGACAAGTGGATACCAATTAGATCCGTTGGTGGTATCTTAACTTCATCGCGAATAAATCGTTCTACCTCCAGGGCCTTGGGTCGGGCAAAGTCGGAACAAAAGTTGAAACGTAATGTCTTCTTCCGATAGTTGTGCGCCATGGTGGTCTAGAAGGGAAAACGGCACTTACAGCGGCCGAAGTAAACACAAACACACCGTGCGCGCCTCGCCCGCAGCGCTCTGGCGCGTGACCGCCTCGCAGCACTGCCGGCGGCAGACTGCCGGATGGAACTTAACGACCGCTGGTTTATTAGACCAGTGTTCTACCACTGAGCTAAAGAGGCGCAGCCTAGAAAGGATACTGCGGAGACGTGGCTTAGCCACAGCCTGGGGGATGTTTCCAGAATGAGATTTTCACTCTGCAGCGGAGTGTGCGCTGATATGAAACTTCCTGGCAGATTAAAACTGTGTGCCCGACCGAGACTCGAACTCGGGACCTTTGCCTTTCGCGGGCAAGTGCTCTACCATCTGAGCTACCGAAGCACGACTCGCGCCCGGTACTCACAGCTTTACTTCTGCCAGTATAGACGTATAATTAGACGTAATCGAGCGCATCTGTGGCCTGATTTTGGCCTCTGAGCATGGAAGAGTACGAAGTGATTTTTAGCCGTAATACTGCCTGGCCCACTGAGAAATTAGTTCTCACGGTTCCCTAGTTCAGGTTTATTTATCTGCCTGCGCCACACCAGTATATACTTTTATACTTTCGGATTTTATTAAATTAAACATCTCTTTTTTTAGTGTGACCCACTTGTACAAACACTTTACCTGCAGTTTTGAGCAAGATCTTTTATTTGGTTTTACTGTTTGTCACGTTTCTCTTCGTGATTATATCTGGAAACCTAATAGCTATCGCAACCCACCGCCTACGTGCGCCATTTGCTGTGGGCTGCGTGTGCTAGCCGTATGCTTGTTTTATGTTCCTGTGCCCCGTACTATGTGCACAACGAGGAGCATAAGCGACTGCGCCTCCTCCGTATTTACTGTGTGATGCATCTATGTAGGCTTGTTCCCGTTTCAGTGAATTTAGTCAGCGCCGCATACCTGAGAAGGTAATCTGCTGCCTGTTTATACAGATATACGCACTTCTTGCGACGCTACGCTGGCTATTTGTTTTTGAACAATTCATGGCTATTATCGAGGTGTGTTTTACAAGACAATGCGTGATGCCTCGTTTTTTAAAAAAAATTGACAAGGGCTACTATCTGCTGAAATATTGTTTGAATATGTTTCGGGCTTTTAGTGCATTAGGATGTATTTTTAACTTCTAAACATTTTATCGGGCTGCTGACACATTCGTATACGCGGAATCCCTTGTGCTGAAGACCATATTTTACCAGTAAATTATTTTGTTTTTTTCTTGCTACTCCAATGTTGCTAAATCGGAGTTTCACCGTTCATATGAAACAGTGTGTTTTTTTCTCGTAGGTGAATCTAAAATTGCCTTATATAACTTCGTTCCTTCGGAGCACTGCCAGGTGTATTGATCAAATCGTTTTCGAGATGTTTTCTTCGTGTATTTTTGCTATTAGGTGGATATGTTTGAGTACGGTCTTTACATTATTCAGTCCTATGTATGGTTAATCGATAACGTAAATTTATTCGAAGCTGCTAATGTATTACAAGGATTCTTTTATGTTTTATAGTTACGTAACTGTACTGTAGTTACTGTAACTGTACTTATCCCGAAGCTGATGCAGTTACAAAACGTTCCTACACTGCATTGTCACATAAAATGTGATCGTCAAAGCAGTAAGTGATCGGCGATTAAACGTGCCTGAAATAGGTCACACCAAAGGTGCAAAGTTTACACGAAGAAATAACTATGAAGAAACTCTGAGCAAGATAGATGCTGCAGTAGCTAAATCCTGACCAAGAGCAAACGTGAAAAGAAACTAATCTGGTAGGTCTGGGCCATTTTAAAAATAATGCAACTGATTGTGATTGTTGATTTGCTACCGTTGGTCTACTACTCCGTGTCACGAGCAAATTAGTAAAAGATGAAGCAGTCGGTAGACCTACAGTCTACACCAACGATGACGAAGTCCGTTACATCTCTCGGGAAATTTTCTGCAAGTATTTCCTGCGGGAGGTGAACCCAGACCCCTATCGGATCCTTTCGTATGATTAATAACCATGGACTGCTACACCCACCAGCCTCAGTGCAGTTTTAGGATGTTTCACATGCTAGTTCATGCAAATGCTGGACTGGTTCCCAAATGCCGCGTCAGAGAATGCGATACACGGTTAAAACAAGGTAACACACAGGACACAGTTTATACGATTCACATACAGATGGCACACAACACTTCCGTCCCTTAAGTTAACTTCACGAGCGTAGTGTCAGGATGGGCATCCGGCCGCAAAGTTAAATAATAAAATAAAATTTGGCAAATTTTGAAAAAGAGGGCCCCTTACTAGACGGAATAAGCACTAGGGAAAATAAAAAGAAGAAAGTGTAACTATCAACTGAAGAACCTTTCTGGAAGAACTGTGTGAAAGAACCACATGAGAACAGATTCGGTGAACGAAAGTAAAATTATTATATTTCATCAAAACAAGGAATCTGTTCACTAAGATCTTTTGACAATGCGAAAACGGATGAATTTGCAATATAAACTGTTCGCATATATCCACTTTATTCTACAGATTTTTGTGTCTCCCCGTCCACTTCTAAGTAAAGGTTTGGCTAGAAAATATTTTGAGCCCGCCGAAGAACAGACGGGATGTTAACTACACTGTGAAAAACTTGAACGAGTTACATTTAATCAAACGAAATTGCGTCAAAGATGCTGGAAAGGTACCTTAAAGTCAAGCATTTTCCTCCCTGTCCTCGTACGTTTATGCTTGTAATATGCATAAACTAAAACAATTATCTTTATGGAATACGGCAAATATCTGATACTTCTCATTATTTCAAGTAGTGAAAATGGTGTTTTCAAGAGTCAAAATGGTGTTCTCAGGTGCCTTCATTCTTGAGAATGAAATGAGACAGCAATAAGGGGAGCTCTGGAAAGATGGACTTCTCCTCCATATAATGTGAAGAACAACGTCATCTTTGAAAAAGAGATAGGAGATATTACATGGTGAGAATCAACCTGAGGAACATATCTTTTCTTGCGCTTAGAGTGTAGTTGGCCGAAGACTGTAACCTGCTAGCACTGTGCATAAGCTATACACTGTTAGTAGCTCTCAGAACAGAGCACAGTTTCAGAATTTGTTTTATATATCATCATGTGACCTCGAGCAAAAATGCTTCAAATGGATCTGAGCACTATGGGACTCAACTGCTCCGGTCATAAGTCCCCTAGAACTTAGAACTACTTAAACCTAACTAACCTAAGGACATCACACACATCCATGCCCGAGGCAGGATTCGAACCTGCGACCGTAGCGGTGACCTCGAGCAAGTTGGGGTAGTTGTAACACGACGGACTCGCGTTCGAGAGGACGCCAATTCAATGATTCAGCATTTAATTTTTCTGTGTTTTCCCTAAATAACTTTAGGCAATCCCGGAGATGATTCCCCTAGACAGAACACCCTCGATTTCTTTCTCATGTTTGAAAACCGGAGAATGCAGTCCGTCTCTAACAACCTCGTGATCGACGAGACACCAAATCCTAATCTTCCTTCCTGTTTATGTCGTATAACGTCGATATTTATTTCATACCGTCCAGGAAAAATTTATTTCTCTTATTGGTAGCACTGACTTCCATCCACCCACTTGGCGACACGTATCAAACACAAGCGTGGCCGAACCACAATATACAATGCAGGGATGGGCAAAATAGAGAAACACCTCAAACACAACACTACAATGCCTAATGTGGTGTAGGAGACCCGCTGGCATCTAAAGCAGCTTCCGGTCGTCACGGAACGGATAAATACAGATCTTGTGAAGTACAGGGTTGCGCACAAAATGTGTCACCAGTTGTTTCTCTGACAATTTACGACGCACATTAGATATCCAGCTGGGATCTCAACAGCAGTACCAGCAGAGCTTGGAAAAACAAATGAGTTATGAAATGACGTGTAATTCACGATACTGCCGCTAGGAGAGTAGTAAGCAGCAATGGCTGACAATGGAAGACTGACGACACAGCAACCATCGGCAATTGTGTTACTTTTTCATGAAACGAAAAGCCTTGTTGTGAGTCAGAGGAGTTTTCGACAACAGTTTAACACACGATTGGTACCTTGCAAGAAGACCATACACAGGTTGTACGATAAATCTGTACAGGAAGGAACAGTATTGGAAGCGAAGCGACCTCGGCCTAAGCCTGTTTGTTCACTGGAGAATATTGAAGCGGTACGAGTTGCTGTACAGAGAAGTCCCAGAAAATCGTGTAGAAAGGCAGCACTGCAACTGGGAATGTCCAGACGCTCTGTTCAACGCATTCTTAAAAGTGACCTCCATATGTACCCATACAAGATGACCTGTACACAGAAGCTCACTGAAGAACACAAGCAGCAGAGACTACTGTTTGCTCAGTGGGCGGAGGATGGGGAAGACACTCTCAACAACGTTTGGTTTTCAGACGAGGCACATTTCCATTTAGACGGTGTGGTTAACAAACAAAATGTACGCTTTTGGGCCACTGAAAACCCATAAGTGCTTCATGCAGCGTGGGCAGCAACTTCCAGTCACCGACTTATTGGACCCTTTTTCTTCGAAGAAACTGTGAACAGTGAGCGTTATTTGAGCACTCTTGGCAATAGCTTCATTCCACAGCCTTGCACTGCCTTCCACTGCCTTGCCCTTCAACACGCAGTGGTTCATTCAAGATGGAGGAAGGCCACATACTGCAAACACTTTTTACACCAGAATTTCAACGTGCGGATCATTTCACACAGGTTTCCAGGTCGCTTCAATGACGAGCAAAATTGCCCCCCCCCCCCCCCCCCAACAGTCCATACCTCAATAAATGTGACTTTTTTCCTTGGGGATACCTAAAGGAAAAAAAATTTCCCGAAACGTCCACGTTATTTAATGGAGCTGAGAAGAATTATTCTTCAAGCTTGCAGTGAAATTACGGAAGACATGTGCCGTAGGGTAATCACTAACTTCAGTGTTCGTTTGAAGGAAGTTAGGAAACGAAATGGAGGACATATTGAGCATATGCTGAGTTAGAACAAATCTCCATGGACGGCTCTTCATTGTAGTATATGTTCCTTTCAAATTTATATTCAAAAACAAAATGGTAACACAATTCGAGATCTACCCTGTATTTAAGGGACTATTACACCATTCTTCCTGCAAAACAGTACCAAGCACAGGTAACGATGACGAAACTGAATCGCGGTCACGAACCCTTCCCCAAAAAGTAGACCACTAAAGCTCTGGTGACTTTTGTGGCCACGAGAGACGCGATAGTTCATCCTCGCTTTCACGAAATCAGTAATGGACGGTGCAAGTTATGTGTACATGGGCGCTATCATCTTGGAGCACTGGAACATCACTGGGGAACAAACATTGTTCCGTGGGATGGACCGGATCAACCAAAATGCTCACATACAGGGTAGTCCATTGATCGTGACCGGGCCAAATACCTCACGAAATAAGCGTCAAACGAAAAAACTACAAAGAACGAAACATGTCTAGCTTGAACGGGGAAACCAGATAGCGCTATGGTTGGCCCGCTAGATCGCGCTGCCATAGGTCAAACGGATAACAACTGCGTTTTTTTTCAATAGGAACCCCCATTTTTTATTACATATTCTTGTAGAACGTAAAGAAATATGAATGTTTTAGTTGAACCACTTTTTTCGTTTTGTAATAGATGGCACTGTAATAGTCACTAACATATGGCTCACAATTTTAGACGAACAGTTTGTAACAGGTAGGTTTTTAAAATTAAAATACAGAACGTAGGTACATTTGAACAATAGCTTGGCAAAATGTGATCTTATCGAGTAACCATGGGGCCCACGAGTACCATGGTATTACTGACCAAACCATCACCGAACCGGTCTTGGGACGTAAACTCGGCCAAGTTTTGTAAACAGTGCGCCGACCGGGGTGGCCGAGCGGTTCCAGGCGCTACAGTCTGGAAACGAGCGACCGTTACGGTCGCAGGTTCGAATCCTGCCTGGGGCATGGTTGTGTGTGGTGTCCTTAGGTTAGTTAGGTTTAAGTAGTTCTAAGTTCTAGGGAACTGATGACCTCAGAAGTTAAGTTCCATAGTGCTCAGAGCCATTTGAACCATTTTTTGTAAACAGTGCGAAGCAAGATTCATTCCACTATGTGACTTCCTCCCATTGCTCCATTGTCTAGGTTTTATGGCTTCGGCGCCACGTCTTCTTGTTAAGGGCATTTGCACCACTGATGCAAATGCCCTGTGGTTTTGAAACTCCAGTTCACCTTGCAGCTCCCTGTTTATGGAGCTCCCTTCGTGTTATTTTGCTGCTGACAGTGTTCGCGAGTGCGACATTTAATTTTGCAGTGATAATTGCAGCTATCGACGTCTTATGTTTTGTCGCAACCCTCTTCAATGACAGTTTGTGACGACCACTCAACTGACTCTCTCGCCTGCGTTGTAACTTAGTGGATCACGTTTTCTCGCATTTTCTTGTAACCTCCCCCTCACTTATCGACCTTAATGACAGCGAAAAATTAAACCGCGTGTACCTAATGGAAATTTGGGAAAAGCAATCGTCACCGAAGTTAATCAGTCGGTAAAGAGAGAGGAGAGGGTTACATCTAAATTAAGGGAAAATGCAAACGCAATTGGTGGAAATTAATTTTGAAAAAGGGTAAAGTTAATGAAGGAAGTAAATGTGCGTTCGTTACGTTAACAATTAACTGGCGTTAATTAGATATTTGAGATTTGGGGAAAAATACGTTCGCCAGTCCTATGGGCAACTACTATCATAACTGGAAAAAGAAAGGTTAGTGCACATGTAATTAGCACTAAAAGCGTGGCAACTGAAGGTTGTCACGTGTTGTGTGAAAACTGAATGTTTGTCAGAAGTAATAAATTTCGCTACGCTCTGACTTAATTTAGCAAAACAATTAATAAAACCGGAAAATTGAAAGTTAATTTAGTGACTGAAATTAATAGTGAACTTTGTTTCTGAAGCACTATGAAATAAAATAAAATAAGGTTGGTCTTGAGCTACCTCAACAATCATCTCAAAAGCTACTTGAATCTACGCAATTTAGAAATAAGAGATTTAACTTGAATTAAATGATGTTTAACAATTAACAATAGTAAAATTTATTACGTACCAAGCTGAGCAGCAGTCACAGGTAAGCTAAAATATGGTAACAAAACTCGCACTCTTGATTAGTGCTTCTGTAATCAAAATAATGTAGCCAGCCATGAATACTTTAACTGAACTTTGAAATTAAAGCAGTGAAATGGAATGATATTACTTTAATGCTAGCGTTTGAATTTCAACGACAATCGGGTTCATTTCCGAAGAGGAAGGGACCCTGCTTGATAATGCAATTGGGACAATGAGCAACAAAGGTTCATGCTAAGTTGCTGTATTTTAGTGATGCAAATGGAACAGTTTGAAAAGATGAGGTCTGCCATGCAGTTCTAAAACTTTACGTGCTTTCAGTCTTCCTTGTTGGTTGGTTGAAGGTTTGAAGTCGTCGATCGAGGAGCTGGCGGCAATCACTTATCGTCGGCCGTCGCTGTTGCAGGAGCTGGATGTTGGTGGGCCTTCTTCTCGACACGGTCACCAGGTGAAATGGGCTCTTGATGTGTGCCAGCTAATGTTTCCTGTCCGCGACACCGTGCCACAAACTATCATAGCAAGTCGTGCGCAATTAGGTTGGTGCCAAACCCCGAAAGTGCGGCAGCTTGCGGGAGCGTCACTCAACACACCTGCTCCACCGCCCTACTCCAGCCAGACTCTGCTCTGCCCTCGCTTCACGCGTTAGAGTTAACACTACCCAAAATCCTTAACACTTTGGTTCTCCATACGACCTATCGATGTAATCTATCTATAGCATAGTTTTCCCTAGGCAAGACCCAGTGTAAAAATACCAATTATATATCGACATAAATGCTACAATATATAAAGACACAGAAATGTCATATCTTCAGGTAACAAAATAAGGAAAAAATTTATAATATAATAGATTGAAATAGGAGGATATGCATTTCCAGCATTACATCCTGAATGTGGTATAAATCTTTGATAAGGAACGTCTTAAAACAGCAAACTCTTCGATTCTCTTTGTTACGGAACCACCCACTACACGACCACCAATTTTTTTTTTTTTTGAGTTACCAGTCTTCTGACTCATCTGATGCGCCCTACCGCGAATTTCTCTCCAGTACCAACCTCTTCATCGAAAGTAGCACATACAATCCACGTCCTCAATTATTTGCTGGATGTATTCCAATCTCTGTCTTCCTCTACAGTTTTTACCCTCCACAACTCCCCCTAATACAACAGAAGTTATTTCCTGCCACTTCAATAGATGACTTATCACCCTGCCCCTTCTTCACCTAAGTGTTTTCCATATATTTCTGTTATCGCTGATTCTTCTCTCCTCATTCCTCACCTTATCAGTCCACCTAATTTTCAACATTCGTCTGTAGCACCACATCTCAAATGCTCCGATTCTTTTCTGTTCCGGTTTTCATACAGCCCATGTTTCACTACCATACAATGCTGTGCTCCAGACGTACGTTCTCAGATATTTATTCATCGAATTAAGGACTATGTCTGACACTAGTAGACTTCTCTTGACCAGGAAGGCCCTTTTCTCAGTGATAGACTGCTTTTGATGTCCTCCTCTCTCCGTCTGTCATTGGTTATTTTGTTGCCTAGGTAGCAGAAATCCTTAACTTCATGTATTTCGTGACCATCATTCCTGATGTTAAGTTTCCCTCTGGTCTCAGTTCTGCTGCTTCTCATTACTTTCGTCTTTCTTCGATTTACTTTCCTTCCAAAATTTGTACTCATTAGACTGTTCATTGAAATCAGCAGATCAGCGATGCTGCTATGGACGCAGGTTCGAATCCTGCCTGGGGCATGGATGTGTGTGATGTCCTTAGGTTAGTTAGGTTTAAGTAGCTCTAAGTCTAGGGGACTGATGACCTCAGATGTTAAGTCCCATAGTGCTTAGAGCCATTTGAATCATTCAGCAGATCATGTAATTCTTCTTCACGTTCATTCAGGATCGCACTGTCATCAGAGAATCGTACCATTGATTTCTTTCACCTTGAGTATTAATTCCACTCCTGAAAATTTATTTCCATGATATCAACTCCGTTTTCTTAAATAGGAACCCCCATTTTTATTACATAATCGTGTAGTACATAAGAAATACAGAATTATCTTCCCGGAGAGCTGACAGCTCATTCGGGCTGGCGGTGTGCGAACTGGATCAGCAGCAGCAGCCATTTGTCTGTTTGGAAGTACTACTGTATAGACTCGTGTGACAGTCTTTACATGTCGGCCAACTGGTGGCCCCCACTGTTATCGCCGATGCGGCCCGCTCTGGACGATGACGAACAGCAGTTATGCAAGCTCATCTCAAAAGTGCACTCATCGACGTCGAAAATGTGCGCTCAGGAGCCTCGCCCTCAAGCCTGCATAGTTCGATACAGTCTGGAG
This sequence comes from Schistocerca gregaria, assembly GCF_023897955.1. Lineage (NCBI taxonomy): Eukaryota > Metazoa > Arthropoda > Insecta > Orthoptera > Acrididae > Schistocerca > Schistocerca gregaria. The sequence goes on from NC_064920.1 coordinate 1,024,055,764, forward strand.
ACAGTCTGGCAGCATCAGTGTCGGCTGCTAGAGCAGGAGAGCAGCAACAGTGGCTTACCCTCACGTTGGCGGATGGAAAGCAGCATCTTCGCTCTGCTGACCAAGCCTCCCGTAGCACATCAGGTTGACGGCGGTCTCTGCACCCTGTCAGTGATGATCTGGAAGTTATCACTGCAGTTTGAAATGGCAGAGTGTCTCCAATGAGACTTCGGACTTCAGGAGCGCAGAACCTCGCCCCCAACACAGGACATCTGCAACTGAGATCACTGATCAGGAAAGGCGTACTATTTATGCTGGTGCTACCCTTGCGCTCTGTTGCGGTGGGGATAGCAATGACATCATGTCTACTAGTTTTCCCGTTTGGTCAGCTCTTCTGTTGGTTTCATACTTCCGTAAATGACTTGCCAGACGTTCTATTCTGCTGTGTCAGTGGCTGAATAGTTACTGTTTGATTGTCCTGAGTCTGTTGATACACTCTGTTCGGTCACCAGCATGGTGGCTTTTTTTGTTGCCTCGATGTCACTTTCGCCTGGGATACTATACTGGAACAAACAGTACTTACAATCTGGACGCCAGCGACTGCATTTCGGATGACAGGGAAGCTCAGACCACTCACCCAGAGGTCATAGGAAGACGATCTTTCCGTTAGGCCAGGGACGACGTATCAGTTCCTGCATGGGGTACACTAATCTAGCCCTTGCTCTAATATTACTCGATAAACGATCTGGGTTCCATAATTTCATACTACCAGACAAGGCTGACAATGAAAATCTTTGATCCTACGAACTCTGACCACGCAGGGGCACCTTGAAAGCATCTTCACATCGGCGTTCATCCAGACACAGACCACACGTGGGAAAACAGTGGGCATTGTAGGGGTAAATAAACAGAAAAAGATTATGCGTAATAGGTCGCATTTGTATTGAGAATTCTGCCAATCTGCGCGTCCAACGTCGACCCCCTCTAAGTACTCCTGCATTTACCACACTTTTCTAGCGATGCTGCTTCCCTGTTTTTATCAAAGTTCGTGAATTGTCTCATAGAGCTCTTGACGTTATCGACTAGATCATTTGTATTTACTGTAAAAAAATATTGTTCCTGTAACACTCCCTTAGGGTACACTCGTCTAAAGACTGCCCTTTAATCAAGAATTAAATGTTACATTCTATTTGTTGGCAACTCTTCTATCCGATCACAAAGCTGGGCTGATATTGCGTACGCTTGTATTTTGTTCATCAGGCGGCAGTGAGGAATGATATCGATCGCAGTGGATTCCGTGTCCGTTTCTACAGAATACATTTCCGGTCTCCAGAATGATCGTGAGACACGAGCATTAAGCGTGTTATAAAATGCTGCAACAGACGTCAGAAGTATAGACCTACTGTTGGGTGTTGGGTGTCCGTTTTTCCGTACTTCTTGAAAGCGGGAATGGCCTGCGCGTTTTTCCAATCCCTCTGGAAGCTTCGCTCTTCCAGTGACTCACAGAAGATTCCTGCTACATAATATGTGTCGATTTGTGCATCAAAGTTTCTCAGCAAAGAATTTCGATGGCTCGTGTGAAAGAACAACATCAACAAGCTCCCTTCAGGTCAATCTTGAAACGCCTACGACAGGTAGAATATTCGTAGAGCAACAGTTACACACCTGTCCGGAAAGATGTCTACAAGTAACTGGGCCAAGTAATTTTGAACCCAGAATTATGCTGCAATGGATGCGTTTCTCACTCTGGATATTTACTCCGAGAAAAAGTAATATATATTTATGAATATGGTGTCTGTTCCTTGACCATCTTCTTCTGTGCGGATGCACAAACAGTGCCCGAACTCTTAAGGGAATCGGCAGTAAAACCGGGAAGTAATGAGTATGATGGGCAGGGAGACTATGAATATAGTGCGGGACAATAAGCTGCGAATGTGGGTCTCATGGGAGGCGTGCCAGAGATAAGTCCCTGCAGTAGGACTATCCTCTGTGTCGCTGCGAATGTGGGTCTCATGGGAGGCGTGCCAGAGATAAGTCCCTGCAGTAGAACTATCCTCTGTGTCGCTGCGAATGTGGGTCTCATGGGAGGCGTGCCAGAGATAAGTCCCTGCAGTAGAACTATCCTCTGTGTCGCTGCGAATGTGGGTCTCATGGGAGGCGTGCCAGAGATAAGTCCCTGCAGTAGAACTATCCTCTGTGTCGCTGCGAATGTGGGTCTCATGGGAGGCGTGCCAGAGATAAGTCCCTGCAGTAGAACTATCCTCTGTGTCGCTGCGAATGTGGGTCTCATGGGAGGCGTGCCAGAGATAAGTCCCTGCAGTAGAACTATCCTCTGTGTCGCTGCGAATGTGGGTCTCATGGGAGGCGTGCCAGAGATAAGTCCCTGCAGTAGAACTATCCTCTGTGTCGCTGCGAATGTGGGTCTCATGGGAGGCGTGCCAGAGATAAGTCCCTGCAGTAGAACTATCCTCTGTGTCGCTGCGAATGTGGGTCTCATGGGAGGCGTGCCAGAGATAAGTCCCTGCAGTAGAACTATCCTCTGTGTCGCTGCGAATGTGGGTCTCATGGGAGGCGTGCCAGAGATAAGTCCCTGCAGTAGAACTATCCTCTGTGTCGCTGCGAATGTGGGTCTCATGGGAGGCGTGCCAGAGATAAGTCCCTGCAGTAGAACTATCCTCTGTGTCGCTGCGAATGTGGGTCTCATGGGAGGCGTGCCAGAGATAAGTCCCTGCAGTAGAACTATCCTCTGTGTCGCTGCGAATGTGGGTCTCATGGGAGGCGTGCCAGAGATAAGTCCCTGCAGTAGAACTATCCTCTGTGTCGCTGCGAATGTGGGTCTCATGGGAGGCGTGCCAGAGATAAGTCCCTGCAGTAGAACTATCCTCTGTGTCGCTGCGAATGTGGGTCTCATGGGAGGCGTGCCAGAGATAAGTCCCTGCAGTAGAACTATCCTCTGTGTCGCTGCGAATGTGGGTCTCATGGGAGGCGTGCCAGAGATAAGTCCCTGCAGTAGGACTATCCTCTGTGTCCTCGGCGGCTTAGATGGTAGAGCGTCTGTCATATAAGCAGGAGATCCCGGATTCGAGTCCCGGTCGGGGCACCAATTTTCAACTGTCCCCGTTGACTTATATCAACGCCTGTATGCAGCTAAGGCTAGTCATTTCATTGTGAAAAGTAAGATGCTTATATCAATAGAAAACAACATTCATTTTTGACGGTTTCGCTATCTTTACGTACTACGATTAGGATTCTCTACCTTTGCTGCAAGTTCAACATTCACATTTTGCGACAACCTATCGGAAGACACAGGCGGAAGAACGCGATGAAATAATGAATCGATAAATGACTGTCAAAAATATTTCATGACGTAATTAGACTAACATATCCACTATGTAGGAGAGAAAGAACTGAAAACTTGCACGGGAGGATATAATGTATATTTACAAACAGTATCTTAGGAAGTATCCGGAAACCTCTTTATAATGCGAAATTGACCACCAGATACCACGGGGGGGCGAACCAGTCTGCATGAAAAGAGATAGGGAGTACCCTGCTATCATTAGAGAAACACTGATAGCAGAGTGAGTCGGTCAGGAGTGAGTTCCAACGTGGACCAGTCATTGGATGTAACCTGGTAAATAAACCTATCAGGACCATTTCAGTTGTTCTAAGGCTGGCCTGCTTGATTACTGGTGTGTGACTGCGAAGTGAAAATGCGAAGGAACAACCGCAGCTGAGCCAAGACCAGAGAGACCTCCTGTACAGACGGACAACGACCGCCGAGAACTGCGGAGGATGGTCGTAAGAAAAGTGATACCAGCGGTTCAGCTAACGCAGTGACTACGCGCATCATCAACAACAGGGTACGATGGTCAAGAAACTCCTCAGAAGCTACACATTTCTGTAGTTAATGGTCAAGGTTGGTTGAGACTGTGTAAAGGTCGATGGCACTGGATATTGGATTATTGGAAACAATTGATTTGGAGTGATGAATAATGCTATAACGCGTGGCATTTCGATGAAAGTGTTCGATTTTGGCGGATGCCTGGAGGCCGTTACCTGCTAGCATGGCTAGTGTCAACAGTGAAGTACGGAATTGGTAGTGATACGGTATGGGGGTGTTTTCCGTGGTTAGGGCGTGGTCCCTTTATTGCGCTTAAGGAAACGCTAAATCTGGAAGGATATTAACACACTTTACAGCACTATGTACTATGTACATTAGAGCAACAGTTCAAAGAGGATGACATTTTGTATCAACATGATAATTCACCGCCGGCCGTTGTGGCCGAGCGGCTCTAGGCGCTTCAGTCCGGAATCGCGCTGCTGCTACGGTTGCAGGTTCTAATCCTGCCTCGGGCATGGATGTGTGTGATGTCCTTAGGTTAGTTAGGTTTAAGTAGTTCTAAGTGTAGGGGACTGATGACGTCTGATGTTAAGTCCCATAGTGCTTAGAGCCATTTGATAATGCATCATGTTACAAAGCAGCATCTTTGAGGCAATGGCTAGTGGTCTAAGTTGTTGTTGTTGCTGTTGTTGCTGTGGTCTTCAGTCCAGAGACTGGTTTGATGCAGCTCTCCATGCTACTCTATCCTGTGCAAGCTTCTTCATCTCCCAGTACCTACAGCAGCCTAAATCCTTCTGAACCTGCTTAGCGTGTTCATCTCTTGGTCACCCTCTACGATTTTTACCATCCACGCTTCTCTCTAATATTAAGCTGGTGATCCCTTGATGGCTCAGAACATGTCCTGTCAACTGTCCCTTCTTCTAGTCACAAATTTCTCTTCTCGCCAATTCTGTTCAATACCTCCTCATTAGTTACGTGATCTACCCATCTAATCTTCAGCATTCTTCTGTAGCGCCACATTTCGAAAGCTTCTATTCTCTTCTTGTCTAAACTATTTATCGTCCACGTTTCACTTCCATACATGGCTACACTCCATACTTTCAGAAACGACTTCCTGACACTTCAATCTATATTCGATGATAACAAATTACTCTTCTTCACAATCGCTTTCCTGGCTATTGCCAGTCTATATCTTTTATCCTCTCTACTTCGACCATCATCAGTCATTTTGCTCCCCACATAGCAAAACTCATTTACTACTTTAAGCGTCTCATTTCTTAATCTAATGCCCTCAACATCACCCGACTTAATTCGACTACATTCCATTATCCTCGTTTTGGTTTTGTTGATGTTCATCTTATGTCCACCTTTCAAGACACTGTCCATTCCGTTCAACTGCTCTTGCAAGTCCTTTGCTGTCTCTGACAGAATTAAAATGTCATCGGCGAACCTCAAAGTTTTTATTTGTTCTCCATGGATTTTAATACCTACTCCGAATTTTTCTTTTGTTTCCTTTACTGCTTGCTCAATATACAGATTGAATAACATCGGGGATAGGCTACAACCCTGTCTCACTCCCTTCCCAACCACTGCTTACCTTACATGCCCCTTCGACTCTTATAATTACAATCTGATTTCTGTACAAATTGTAAATAGCCTTTCGCTCCCTGTATTTGACCCCTGCCACCTTCAGAATTTGAAAGAGAGTATTCCAGTCAACATTGTGAAAAGCTTTCTCTAAGTCTACAAATGCTAGAAATGTAGGTTTGCCTTTCATTAATCTATCTTCGTAGGTAAGTCGTCGGGTCAGTACTGCCTCACGTGTTCCAATATTTCTACAGCACCCAAACTGATCTTCCCCGAAGTCGGATTCTACCAGTTTTTCCATTCTCTGTAAAGAATTCGTGTTAGCATTTTGCAGCCGTGAATTATTAAACTGATAGTTCAGTAATTTTCACATCTATCAGCACCTGCTTTGTTTGGGATTGGTCTATAACATACCTGAAATGGACTGTCCTGCCAACGTGAACCTCATAGAACACCTTTGGGATAATCAGAACGTCGACTTCGTTCCAGACACTAGCGTCCAACATCCAAGTTCCATTCTCTGTAACGTTTTAGTCGTTACAGGGCAATGAAGGTAAAAATCATAGCGCTATAGAATTTAAGTACTGTGTCTTTCCTAGTTTTGTTCGGGAGTGTTCTCTGAAACGTACGTAGCATGTGTAAGTAATGTGATCTCTCTCCTTTTCTCGGCGTTGTTGATTAGCCGTGTACTTCCTGGCGTCCTGCCGAATTCACGTTTCCATTTTTTGCATAACATTTCGAGAGCCAACTTATCTTCTTCAGGGTTTGCGAGCTTTGCTGTTATGTGTTCTCGCTTCTTGGACTCCAACCAGACTATGAACAGTTGTTGCTCTTAAGCCACTGTTTTCGTCTTCCGATGCTCACCTATGCAATATCATGCAGCACCTGAAGGAGAGCCGGCCCGTGTGGCCGAGCGGTTCTAGGCGCTACAGTCTGGAACCGCGCGACCGCTACGATCGCAGGTTCGAATCCTGCCACGGATATGGATGTGTGTGATAGGTTAGTTAGGTTTAACTAGTTCTAAGTTCTAGGGGACTGATGACCTGAGATCTTAAGTCCCATAGTGCTCAGAGCCATTTTTGAACCTGAAGGAGACAGCTGTGTCTGGCGCCGAAATGTTCTGCATAGGATCGAAACAACAACTCGGCACAACACTCGGAAGCACACCATTATGTGTGAGTTCCTTTCCAGCATTGTTATCACAAGAATAAGAGATTAACAATCAGCGTTCCCGGCCGAAGACTTCCGGCACGGCGCACAGGATTAGCCGAGCGGTCTCAGGCGCTGCAGTCATGGACTGTGCGGCTGGACCAGGCGGAGGTTCGAGCCCTCACTCGGGCATCGGTTTGTGTGTTTGTCCTTAGGATAATTTACGTTAAGTAGTATGTAAGCTTAGGGACTGGTGACCTTAGCAGTTAAGTCCCATAAGATTTCACAAACATTTGAAAATTTTTTGAACTTCCGGCACGAGAAGTCACCCTCATTCTACAAGCAGTGTTGTCGAAGAGGGAGGAGGAACGGACAGATGTTCAGGGCACTCTGTTGTCCTTGGTGTGGGAAATTGCCCCTAAAGGCGGAAGAATCAGCAGTGATCAACGGCATGAGAATGAAGAAGGCAATGGACACCATTGCATTAAAGACACATAATGTGTATCCTGTAGCCTGTAATTGAAAAACTGTATGATGATCTTTCCATTGGCAAAATATTCTGAAATACTCCCCCATTCGGATCTCCGGGAAGGTACTGCCAAAGGGGAGGGAACCATGAGAAACGGATAGAAAACCAACGAAAGATAACGCTCTGCGAGCCAGGGAATGGAATGTCAGAAGCTTAAACGTGGAGAGAAACTAGAAAATCAGAAAAGGGAAATGCTGGACTTAGTCTAGATATGACAGGGGTCAGTGAAGTGAAATGGAGAGAAGACAAGGGTTTTTGATGAGGTGGGTAACATCAACATCGGCAGAAAATCATATAAGAGGACTAGGATTCGTTATGAATAGGAGGGCAGGGCAGAGAGTGTATTACTGTGAACCGTTCTGTAATATGGTTCTTATCAGAATCGACAGCAAATCAGCACCGAAAACTATAGTTCAGATACACATACCGACGTTTCAAGCTGAAGAGGAAGAGACAGAGAAGGTTTATGAGGATAGTGAAAGGATAATACAATACGTAAAAGGAGATGAAAATCTAATAGTCACGGTGGGCTGGAATGAAATTGTAGGGGAAGGAGTAGAAGAAACGATTACAGGAAAACATGGGCTTCGGACAATGAGTGAGAGGGGAGAAAGAGTAATTGAGTTCTGTAATAAATATCAGCTCATAATAGCGACTACTGCGTTCAAGAATCTGAAGAGCAGGAGGTACATTTGGAAACGGCTGGGTGATACGGGAAGATTTCAGTGATTTTACATCATGGTGAGACAGATATTCCGAAATCAGATACTGGATTTTAAGACGTATCCAGGAGCAGATACACACTCTGATCACAGTTTAGTAGTGATAAATAGTAGCCTGAAATTTAAGCAGGAAGAACCAATACGCAAAGAAGTGGGATACGGAGAACTAAGGAATGACGAGATACGCTTGAAGTTTTCTAAGGCTGGAGGTACAATAATAAGGAACAGCTCCCTAGGCAGTAGAGTGTAAGAGGAATGGACGTCTCTAAAAAGGGCAGTCACAGAAGTTGGAAAGAAAAATATAGTTACAAAGAAAGTAGCTGCGAAGAAATCATGGAAGGAGGAAGTACAAAATGTTTAGGGTAATTCAGGAATACAGAAATACAGGCCGCTGAGAAATCAAATAAATTGGAAGCGCGGCGAAGCTAAGACGACATGGCTGCTTGAAAAATGTGAATAGATCGATAAAAGAAATTATTGTTGGAAGGACTGACTCAGCATAAGTGAAAATAACCTTCTGTGAAATTAGAAACGAGGGTAGTAACATTGAGGATCCAGTATTAGAATCAGAATTTAAGAGAGCTTTGGTCGACTTAAGATTAGATAAGGCAAAAAGGATAACATTCCATCAGAATTTCTGAAACAGTTGGGGGAAGGGGCAACAAAACGACTCCAAGAGCTGACAAGTGCGAGAATTATCGCACAGTTAGTTTAACAGCTCATGCTGACAAGAATAATATACAGAAGAATGAACAAGAAAATTGAGTTTGGCTTTAGGAAAAGTAAAGGCTCCAGACATGCGATTCTGACGTTGCGGCTGATAATGGAAGCAAGACCAAAGAAAAACCAAGACACGTTCATAGGAGTTGTTGACATGGAAACTCATTCGACAATGTAAAATGGTGCAAGATGTTCGAAATTCTGAGAAAAAAAAGGAATATGCTATAGGAAGAGACGGTTAATATGCAGTATTGTGATATCTATGCTGCTCGGTATCCTGGACGACATCATCCAAGTGTCCGGACCGTTCGCCGGATAATTACGTTATTTAAGGAAACAGGAAGTGTTTAACCACATGTGAGACGTCAAACGCGACCTGCAACAAATGGTGATGTCCAAGTAGCTGTTTTACCTGCCGTCGCGGCTAATCCGCACATCAGTAGCAGACAAATTGCGCGAGAACTGGGAATCTAAAAAATGTCGGGGTTGAGAATGCTACATCAACATCCATTCCATCCGTACCATACGTATATGCACCAGGAATTGCATGGCGACGACTTTGAACGTCGTGTACAGTTCTGCCACTGGATACAAGAGAAATTACGGACGATGAGAGACTTTTTGCACGCGTTCTATTTAGCGACGAAGAGTCATTTACAAACAGCAGTAACGTAAACCGGCATAGTATGCGCTATTGGGCAACGGAAAATCCACGATGGCTGCGACAAGCGGAACAACAGCGACCTTGGCGGGTTAATGTATGGTGCGGCATTATGAGAGGAAGGATAATTGACCCCTATTTTATCAATGGCAATCTAAATGGTGCAATGTATGCTGATGTCCTAGGTAATGTCCTACCGATGTAACTACAAGATGTTTCACTGCATTAAAGAATGGCGATGTACTTGCAACATTATGGATGTACGGTACATAGCTCGCGTGCGGTTGAAGAGGTATTGAATAGCATGTTTCATGACAAGTGGATTGGCCGTTGAAGCACCATATCATGGCCCGCACGTTCACCGCATTTGACGTTCCAGGATTTCTTCCTATGGGGAAAGTTGAGGGCCGTTGGGCATTTTGATCACAATCGCCATACATGGTAAACGGTCCATTTTAACACGGGTAACGTATCACGAAGCAAATACCGTCCGCACTGGCGGACTTATACGTTTGTGACTATTACAGCGCATCCATCACAAAGCGAAAAAAGTGGATCAATTAAAACATTGGGAAGTTGAGTGCGCAAAAGCACGAGCTCATCACAGTGTGGAGGCCGACAGAGTCATCCTCCATAAGGAAAGAGAACGAGGATCTGGATGTGTCTGAAAGGGCGTTTTTGCTAACATGTCAAGGAGGGTGAGAATAAAGAACCCAAGTGATTTACCTGCCGCTATTAGGATAGCCACGCAACTAGAGGAAATCAATATTTTTACACAGACATAGAGTGGCTGTGGTGTTTTCTCCTCAGAGGTATAAGTATACGGGCCACATGGGCAAGCAATGTCTTCAGCCGGAATGTTTTGAATGTGGGCAGATGGACATAAATTAGTTGCTGGAAGGAAATAAGGGGCAAGCAACATCAAATGATGGGTCATTAAACAGGAATGAGGACGCCTCATGTATTATATGGCATTGCCAGTAAAATCCGAGACTGAAAAAATATGTGCAGAGAGAGAATGCTACTTGCTGGGCAAAGTGGACGGCAAGGAACATTAAATTTTAGTGGACACAGAGGCACAATTGTGGTCGTTAGTCAGAAAGAGACTGTGGTCTCTATGTTTTGCGTGGAGTGGGTGATAATGATATGCGGTCATTGGGGACAGTTTTAGGGTGGGAGTTAAGCATTTTCAGGAGCGTGTGAAGGTGTTGCCGTGTGTTGGGGAAGGGTATTATGTGTCCCTGGGGGTTTATTATCTTGTTAAACATCACCAAAAATTGACATCTCGCACTGTACAGTTGTACTTTGTGGGACATTGTTTCCTCTACGAGCAACCCCGGCAATTGTCGCAAGATTCACCAGTCATGAAGGTGGTACCAAATAATCTGCAGACACACACACTAAACCCCATGATACAATATCGCAAGGTACAGGGAGGTTGATCTGGGATAGCATAGATACAGATTTACCCAAGAGATTATTATGTGTTGTAGAGGCGTTGGAAACCTATGACAAACTGGGTAAGTCACATTTATTAATGTGCAGAAGTATAATACTTGTCACTAACATAGATGGAGACTGTATGGTTTCTGTCAATCACGACGATTTTGGCATGGAAGAAGTGCATTTACCAAATGATTTGTTGATCGCTAATTTCAATGTTTTAGAGGAAGACGACACAGGTGGGTCAAGTGAGGACCTCTGCTACAAGTAAACTGACAACATACCTGAACTGCGTGAAAAAGTGAAAACACTGACAAGGGAACGATTGGTCAGTGATGAAAACGTTGTTTACGCAGTTTCTTTAATCTGAGTCATCTTTTATCAGCAATACCAGTCACACAGCAAAGGATACTAGCAGGGAGTAATGCTCCAGTGTGTAAGAAGCCACACAGAATTCCAAAATGTATGCAACCGATTATGGAAGAATTTGTCGACCAACAGCTAGCAGACGATATTATGGAATATAGCCCCTAGAGAGAACCTACCGATTTGGTTTCAAAGATGTCACCAGATGGCACTAGAAAATAAAGATTTTGTTGTGAATATCGATACTTAATGCACGAACCACCATCGATGAATGTCTCATACACAACATCGTGGAAACTGGACAACTTGGCTCAGTGTAAATATTTCTCCGTCGCGTATTTAAAGAATGGGTATCATCAAGAGGAGCTAGCACTTGAAGATTGGCTGACGAGGACCATTCCCTGGGGCCATGGGACTCTAGTCTTCACCTGCCGGTTTTCAAAGATTATTGGATGAGATACTTAGAGAATTGAAGCCAAGACAATGTATAGTTTATCTTGATGACATTACAGTGTTTTCAAAGAACATGGAAGAGCAAGTACGATGGCAAGAGGAACTATTCAAAAAACTGAGTACAGCATAAGTATTGATAAATACCATTTTTCAGCATTTCAGGTAAATTACACTCCTGGAAATTGAAATAAGAACACCGTGAATTCATTGTCCCAGGAAGGGGAAACTTTATTGACACATTCCTGGGGTCAGATACATCACATGATCACACTGACAGAACCACAGGCACATAGACACAGGCAACAGAGCATGCACAATGTCGGCACTAGTACAGTGTATATCCACCTTTCGCAGCAATGCAGGCTGCTATTCTCCCATGGAGACGATCGTAGAGATGCTGGATGTAGTCCTGTGGAACGGCTTGCCATGCCATTTCCACCATTTCCACCTGGCGCCTCAGTTGGACCAGCGTTCGTGCTGGACGTGCAGACCGCGTGAGGCGACGCTTCATCCAGTCCCAAACATGCTCAATGGGGGACAGATCCGGAGATCTTGCTGGCCAGGGTGGTTCACTTACACCTTCTAGAGCACGTTGGGTGGCAGGAGATACGTGCGGACGTGCATTGTCCTGTTGGAACAGCAAGTTCCCTTGCCGGTCTAGGAATGGTAGAACGATGGGTTCGATGACAGTTTGGATGTACCGTGCACTATTCAGTGTCCCCTCGACGATCACCAGAGGTGTATGGCCAGTGTAGGAGATCGCTCCCCACACCATGATGCCGGGTGTTGGCCCTGTGTGCCTCGGTCGTATGCAGTCCTGATTGTGGCGCTCACCTGCACGGCGCCAAACACGCATACGACCATCATTGGCACCAAGGCAGAAGCGACTCTCATTGCTGAAGACGACACGTCTCCATTCGTCCCTCCATTCACGCCTGTCGCGACACCACTGGAGGCGGGCTGCACGATGTTGGGGCGTGAGCGGAAGACGGCCTAACGGTGTGCGGGACCGTAGCCCAGCTTCATGGAGACGGTTGCGAATGGTCCTCGCCGATACCCCAGGAGCAACAGTGTTCCTAATTTGCTGGGAAGTGGCGGTGCGGTCCCCTACGGCACTGCGTAGGATCCTACGGTCTTGGCGTGCATCCGTGCGTCGCTGCGGTTCGGTCCCAGGTCGACGGGCACGTGCACCTTCCGCCAACCACTGGCGACAACATCGATGTACTGTGGAGACCTCACGCCCCACGTGTTGAGCAATTCGGCGGTACGTCCACCCGGCCTCCCGCATGCCCACTATACGCCCTCGCTCAAAGTCCGTCAACTGCACATACGGTTCACGTCCACGCTGTCGCGGCATGCTACCAGTGTTAAAGACTGCGATGGAGCTCCGTATGCCACGGCAAACTGTCTGACACAGACGGCGGCGGTGCACAAATGCTGCGCAGCTAGCGCCATTCGACGGCCAACACCGCGGTTCCTGGTGTGTCCGCTGTGCCTTGCGTGTGATCATTGCTTGTACAGCCCTCTCGCAGTGTCCGGAGCAAGTATGGTGGGTCTGACACACCGGTGTCAATGTGTTCTTTTATCCATGTCCAGGAGTGTATCTTGAAACATTATTAGTCAGGAAGGTGTGAGGACAGATCCACACTTAATTTAAACAGTTCGAAACTTCTTGCCACTGCAGACAGCTAAATAAGTTCAGTGTTTGTTTGTTTTCTGTAATTGTTGTCGTAAATTTGTTAAAAATCTTCGCTGACATTACGAAACCTTAGAACCATTTGTTACAAAAAGGATCAAAATTTGCATGGTCTACCGAATGTCAAACAGCATTCGATTCTTTGAAACAAATGTTGACATCAGGTACAGTTTTGATATTTCTAAACTTTGAAAAAAATTCGTCCTGTCTTGCAGTACAAGCAATAAGGTGTTTGATTATGTCCTTAGAGTATAGATAATAAAGAACATCACGTAGCAGACACATCCCAAAAGCTAAAGAAAGCAGAGCAGAGTTATTCAACTACTCACAAGGAAATATCAGCAGTTAACAATGGTATCGTTCTTCCGGTGTTATTTATATGGCCAAAATATTAAAACAGTGATGGATGAAGCATAAAAATGGTTACTAGGATTGAAGGATCCTTCCAGCAGAGTGATGAAGTAGGCATATGATCGAGAGAATTTGTTTAAAAAGTGGTGCACAAGTAGAGACAAAAGGCCCAGCCAGCTGACACTGACTGTCAGGTGTTCAAGTCGCATCCACAATTTGTCATGCATGATGTTTTATTGCGCAAAACCTCAAAGTGTGAAATACAAGTGGTAGTTCCCACAGCATTGAAATACGCGCATGACCATCTGTTGGAAGCCATGGTGAATGGAAAGCAACTAACAGACTGGTTGCCCTGAAATTTTGATGGAGGACCAGAAGACAAGATGTCCAAAAATATGTCAAGAACTGTGTACTGTGTGTGCAACAAGCTAATCTTAGCCACTGACTGATTCCAGTACAAAGGCTATCAGAACTGACTCAACCATTTCAAATGATAAGGTGGATATTTTAAGACCATTTAATAGGACAACACCAGGGCCCGCATCTCGTGGTCGTGCGGTAACGTTCTCGATTCCCACGCCCGGGTTCCCGGGTTCGATTCCCGGCGGGGTCAGGGATTTTCTCTGCCTCGTGATGGCTGGGTGCTGTGTGATGTCCTTAGGTTAGTTAGGTTTAAGTAGTTCTAAGTCCTAGGGGACTGATGACCATAGATGTTAAGTCTCATAGTGCTCTGAGCCATTTGAACCATTTGCACCAACACCAGGAAATAGCCACATATTGATCATAAAAGACCATTTCTCCCGATATGTCGTGATGATTGCTACCCCTCACGAAAAAGTGAGACAATGGTGAACAATAGATTGCTCATATCTGGCTTTTCAGGTACTCTAATCTCTTGCAGTCATTTTGTTGCCCCTTCCCCCAACTATTTCAGAAAATCTGATGGAATGTTTCTCAGAATCTATCCACCCGAATTGCGTGAAAATGTAATCACAAGTCAGATCTAGTATAATATATTTGTCCAATGAATACCAGTTTATCATCTGCATTTCTTCTCTCGTGTAGCAATTTTAATGGCCAGTAGTGTATTTGCTTGATTCCCCATGGCTGTGCACACCTAAGATGGCACCCTTAGTTTCAGTAGCAGATCCGTCAGATGAGTCTGTTTTGCTATATAATGTCGTAGTTGCTATAGTATATTAGTTGATTATGCATTCCCCCTCCCCTGGACTTTGGTTGCTAAGTTGAAAATCGTAGTTAGAACATTTTTGGAGTGTTGTCTTTGTGTACAGTGCAGAGACATTTGACAATTAACTTTATCTCTCGTGTTCAGAAGTTACTTGCCATAGTAAAGCTGTGTTCTTCAAATGGTTCAAATGGCTCTGAGCACTAGGACATCATACACATCCATGCCCTAGGCAGGATTCGAACCTGCGATGGTAGCGGTCGTGCGGTTCCAGACTGAAGCGCGGAGAACCGCTCGGCCACTCCGGCCGGCTCTGTGTTGTACAAAAGAAAGATTACTATGAGTCCATTAGGCAAATACCTACATGAAGCAGAAATTTTCATTATTTTCCTGTTTTAACTTTTTGTAGAGTTAGAGTTAAACGGCCTTCAGCCTGTCGAGCGTCCTCTGATATGTTATTAGAACAAAACTGTGTTGTTCAAAAGAATCGGAGGAGACCTACACGAGGGAGGAATTTCCCAAAGTTCCTGTTTCTGGAATTTCCTCATGATCAGTAAATTTGGCCTTCAACCCACCACAATACAACGCAACAACCAAATCATCTTGTTTACAGTGTAGAACATCAAACGTTGAAATGAATGACTACTTACGCATATTTTGAATTTTTGTAATATTAATATTTTTGAAGTTATTTCAGATAGTGCGTTTTTGTTTGTCACTCCTCCACTACCGCTGAGTCGCAACATTTTTATCCATGCAATCAGTCAGGTTAACAGGTTCATTATACTGAGTAAAATGATTACCTGTATGTATGAGAAGATTCTGTCAGTAACCTATCTCAAGATTTTTATTAAAACTTACGTGTAGGCTGTGGAGCTGTTCCTACAAACCCGCCGAGTGTTTCCACAGCAGTCCGCTGACTTAATTAGGATGGAAACGGCTAGGATTTTATGTACATGTAAGCCACCTAAAAGTAATTTGTCGCAGGCTCAAAGGAAGGCACTGAGGGATATAAATGGAGATAAAAACATTATTGTTCTTAATGCAGATAAGGGTAATGCCACCGTCATACTGAACAGTGAGGACTACCATGGAAAAATCAATGATATTTTGGTTCCCTCCAATTACAAAACACTCCAGAAAGATCCGACTAGTAAGATTTTAAGAATGACAAATCAACTGGTGAAAGCGTCTTCATTTGGCTCCGACGACAAGAAGCTGCTTTGTAATACAGAAGCGTGCCCACCTAGACTTTATGGCTTACCCAAAGTTCATAAACCTGGGATTCCGTTGAGGCCAATTGTCAGCGCTATAGGCGGACCAACACACGAGTAAGCTAGACATCTTGCCTCAATGCTGCAGCCTTATGTTGGTAGGACGGACAGTCATATAAAAATTCATTTCATTGACAAGTTAAGGGAAACGAGCGTGATGATATCCTCGTCAGTTTTGACGTTGTGTCGTTACTTACCACGATTCCGGTAAACGAAGCTATCTTACGCATAGTGGATATTTTTCCTACCGATATTGTGGCATTCTTCCGACACTGCCTCATCACAACCTCCTTTCAATACAATAATAACTTTCAAGAACAGATTGACGGGGTGGCTATGGGCAATCCTCTCAGTCCTGCTGTGGCTAACTTATTTATGGAGAGTTTCGAGCAACGGGCGTTGCAGACTGACAGTAAGAGACCAGCCAGATGGTATCGCTATGTCGATGATACGTTCGTAGTATGGACACACGGAGCAGAGGAGTTGGATGCCTTCCTGACACATTTAAACAGCATTAATCCGAAAATCCAATTCACTGTGGAGATGGAAAGGAATGGGCAATTGAACTTCCTGGATGTGTCTGTATTTAACGACAGGACGGAACGTTGGGCCACAAGGTGCATAGAAAGTCCACACATACTGATCGTTATCTACACAAAGAATCAAACCACCACCCTAGACAAAAAAGAGGTGTAATGAAAACTTTGGTAGACAGGGCGTACTAACTTTGTGCACCTGTTTATTTAAAAAATGAGACTGAACATCTACGCTCAACTTTCGTGAAGAATGGCTATTCTAACAAGGATATATATCGAGCACTTCGCTCTAGGCAGAGAATGAGGAGTAACGACGAACAACAGTCGTCCAAGGGCAAAGTTTTTCTTCCGTTCATTAGTAAGGTCACAGACCGCATTGGGAAAGTTTTAGGCAAGTATGGGCTGGAAACTGTTTTCAGACTCACCAGGAAAATAAAAGAATTTTTAAGGTCGGCAAAAGATGCACAACACCCTTTGGCTACACCGGGGGTATATAAAATTCCTTGTAGTTGTGGACAGGTTTACATCGGTACCACAAAGAGAAGTGTGAACACCCGTCTTGTTGAACATAAGAGGAATTGCCGACGAGGTCACACGGATAAATCGGCCGTAGCGGAACATGTTTACCAGGAAGGCGACCATGAAATAAAATTCAGCGAGACGAGCGTCATATCAAAAACCTCGCATTATTATGAACGCTTGTATAGAGAGGCTATCGAGATTGATAAACATCGTAATAATTTTAACAGGAAAGACGAAGGTGTTAAACTGGATAAAATTTGGATGTCAGCGTTGCACCGCAAGAGTGACGATCGATTACTTTCAATCGAGAATGTTGGCATTACCAGAGACAATCTCATAGCCGACTCCACGTGATCGACAGTGGCGCCCTCTGTACTGACTATGTAATCAGCGCTTCCTCGAGTTCTCTTCGCAGTTCGCCGCTTTACCTCCGAGGATGTCTCCCGCAGTCGGAGACGAAACGTCAGGAGAGAGTTTTATACTTCGACCACGGCCTATCAGCCCGGAAGTTTTAAGTGAAGGAGTTAAGCTGATTGTAAGATTATTCTCTCTCTTATCAGCTTTTGCAATCTTCGGAACTGTGTGGAAGGTATTTTCCCGAAATGCAGATGGTATATCGCCATACTCATACATTCTATCCACCAGCGCGAATAATCGTTTTGTTGCTACTTCCCCCAATGATTTTAGAAATTCTGATGGAATATTATCTATTCATTCTGTCTTATTTGATCTTAAGTCTTCCAAAGAGCTTTTAAATTCGGATTCTAATACTGGATCTCCTATCTCTTCTCTATCGATGCCTGTTTATTCTTCTACCACGTTACCCGACAAGTCTTTCCCATCATAGAGGCCTTCAACGTACTCTTTAAATCGATCCGCTGTCACTCTACATTTAACAGTGGGATTCCCATTGCACTCTTAATTTTACACCCTTGTTTTTAATTTTGCAGGAGGTTGTTTTGACTCTTATATAAGCTGAATCAGTCCTTCGACGAACATTTATTTTTCGATTTCTTGACATTTTTCCTACAGCTACTTCGCTTTAACTTCCGTGCACTTCTTGTTTATTTCTTTCGTAAGTATCATGTATTTCTTTATTCCTGAAAATAAATCTCTCCATTTCTTAATACTTCCGTATCCCATTTCTTTGCGCATTGATTCTTCCTGACTAGACTCTTAAACTTCAGCCTACTCTTCATCATTACTAAATTGTGATATGAATCTATATCTGCTCCTGAGTACGCCTTACAATCCAATATCTGATTTCGGAATCTCTACCTGACCATGATGTAATCTAACTGAAATCTTCCCAAGTGTACCTCCTCCTCATGTTATTGTTAAACAGAGTATTCGCTATTTAACTGATATTTATTACAAAACTCAATCATTCTTTCTCCTCTCTCATTCCTACTACCAGGCCGGTATTATCTCGGAACTCTTTCTTCTAGTCCTTCTCCTATAGCCGCATTCCATTCCCCCATAACTTTTAGATTTTCATCACCCTTAAGTATTGATTTACCCCTTCAGCATCGTCGTATACCTTCTATATCTTCTCATGTTCATCTTGCGACGTCGGCATGTATACTTGAACTATATTTTTGGGTGTTGGTTTACTGCCGATTCTTCTGAGAACAACCCTATCACTGAACTGTTCGCAGTAACACACTCTCTGGCCTACCTTCCTATTCATACCTAAACCTCTTCCTGTTATACCACTTTCTGCTGCTCACCTGAGTAGAAATCGTTGCCTTCCATTTCACTTCAGTAGCCCCCACTACACCTAAAATGCATCTTTTCAGATTTTCTAGCTTCCTTTCCACTTTCAAACTTCTAACATTGCACACCTCGACTCGTACAGTGCTACCCATTCAATTTTTTTTCTCAAGATCATCTCCCCCTTGCCAGTCCCCTCCCGAAATCCGTATGGTTGATTAGTCCGAAATCTCTTGCCAGAGATCACGATGATCCTTTTTAATTACAGGCTACATGCCCCTGGGTGTATTTAATGCAGTGATTTCCGTTGCCTTCTGCATCCTCATACCGTTGATCATTGCTGGCTCTTCCGCAGTTTGGTGCAGTTTCCCACCTCAAAAGAAATATAGTGAACTGTACCTCTGTCCGCTCCTCCTCCCTCTTTGACAAAGCCACTGGCTGAATGAGGGTGACTTTTTATGTCGAAGTCTTTGGCCGCCAATGTTGATCACTTTTATTCAAAATCTTAGAGATGACGGGCTCCGAATACGGGCGGTGGACGCTTTGATTACTAATCAGGGACACTTCATCTAGCCCACAGTTGCAGATCATTTAATAACCGCGAAAACGTCACGGAGATGCTTACGCAGTACCAGTAGCGATTGCTGCGAGAAAGGCGTTGTGCCTCATGGTGGTATTTGCTGTCAAAATTATGAGAGCATGTTTCCTGGGATATGATGTTGCGTCCTACGACGTCAAAATTAGAGAGATACGAACTCAGACAGAGGCATACCATTCTTCCGATGCACAATTCCCTCTTGAAAGGCAAAGTTTCATTATCCACTATCCAAGGGCCAACGTTTTGAAGAATTAGAACGCCAATTGTTATTCTAATGTTTTATTGCAGTTTGCTGTCGTATTTTTCGTTCAAATATTGAACATCGTAAGACCTAAAGAAACTGAAGATGTCCAGTATCTGAAAGAGAAATGTGACAATAAACTGCAATAAAAATACACACATCAAAAAACGTTTTGCATCACTCCGGTTCCTACAACTCCTGAATATAGACGTTGACTGTGGGTATTCTATCAGAGATGCCACTAAACTCGCCCAAAGATGTAAAAACAATGCATGAGCAGCGCCTATTAGACGGAGGGGGTCCGACAGCCGATCAGTTCCAGTCATTCCACCAGGAAGAAGGTACACCACAGCTCGTCTTGTCTGTAGTTCAACCAAGCCTAGACGGTCAATACCGCGGTTCCATCGCGTTCGCATTGTTACTTTGTGCCAGGAAGGGCTCTCAACAAGGGAAGTGTCCAGGCGTCTCGGAGGGAACCAAAGGGATAGGATAGGAACTGTCGATGACATGCCTCGCTCAGGCCGCCCAACAGGTACTACTGCAGTTGATGACCGCTACCTGCGGATTATGGCTCGGAGGAACCCTGGCAGCGACGCCAACGTGTTGAGTAATGCTCTTCGTGGAGCCACAGGACGTCGTGTTACGACTCAAACTGTGCGAAATAGGCATGATGTGCAA
Organism: Schistocerca gregaria; assembly: GCF_023897955.1. Classification (NCBI taxonomy): domain Eukaryota; kingdom Metazoa; phylum Arthropoda; class Insecta; order Orthoptera; family Acrididae; genus Schistocerca; species Schistocerca gregaria. The sequence goes on from NC_064920.1 coordinate 1,024,076,012, forward strand.
CTTCACTCCCGACGTCCATGGCAAGGTCCATCTTTGCAACCACGACACCATGCAGCGCGGTACAGGTGGGTCCAAGAACATGGCGAATGGACCGCTCAGGATTGGCAACACGTTCTCTTCAACGATGAGTGTCGCATACCCCTTCAACCACACAAACGTCAAACACGTGTTTGGAGCCAGCCCGGTCAGGCTGAACGTCTTAGACACACTGTCCAGCGAGTGCAGCAGGGTGGAGGTTCCCTGCTGTTTAGGGGTGGTATTATGAGAGGCCGACGTGGTCATGGAAGGTGCCGTAACGGCTGCACGATACGTGAATGCCACCCTCCGACCGATAGTGCAACCGTATAGGCAGCATATTGGCGAGGCATTCGTCTTCATGGACGGCAATTCGCGCCCCCACCGTGCGTATCTTGTGATTGACTTCCTTCAGGATAACGACATCGCTCGACTAGAGTGACCAGCATGTTATCCGGACATGAGTCCTATCTACCATGCCTGGGATAGATTGAAAAGGGTTGTTTATGGACGACGTGACTCACCAACCACTCTGAGTGATCTACGCCGAGTCGCCTTTGAGGATTAGGGAAATCTGGATCAACAGTGCCTTGATGAACTTGTGGATAGTATGCCACGACAAATACAGGCATGCATCAATGCAGGAGGACGTGCTACTCGGTATTAGATGTGCCGGAGTGTACAGCAGTCCGGATCACTACCTCTGAAGGTCTCGCTGTATGGTGGTACAACATACAATGTGTGTTTGTCACGAGTAATATAAAGTGGGAAAAAATGTTTATGTTAATCTCAGTTCCAATTTTCTGTACAGGCTCCGGAACTCTCGGAACCGAGGTGATGCAAAACTTTTTTTGATTTGCGTATTAGAAGAAAAATTCTGATGTCGCGGAATTATTTTCACTTCACACGATGTTCATCTTTCACAACAATGTGTTTTATCGTTATGGAAAACCAGTACAGTGTCATTATTTAAATCAGTCCTCACGTTACAATTCAGGCAATGCACCAATAGCAGTTTACGATTTATGTGGCTGGAATTGTAGGAGAGAATCTGGTTAAGTCCACATATTCTATCTGTGCGCCTTACAGGTGTTGTCTACAAGAGTACTCTTTCAGGCTGAAACCCTCACAATGAAAGAAAGCCTGAAGTTTTTGTATGATAGGGCAAAACAATATTTCAATCGCATTGGTGCAGACGCACCAAATGACATCTGAAGTGAGAGAGGGATGGCTGGTGGAGGATCACTTCCATTGTATACAAATTTTCCGGACTTCTGTCATCTGAATTGTTATCTGTCGGACTACTTTAGACACACAGCTCATGCAGCAGACATTCCTGATACAAACACACTTCACCAAATTGCCATTTAAACCTAGAAAACCATTGGACGTAATCCACGTGTTTGAATATTTGGGAACAGCCGACGGTACGAAGAATATATGCTTATGCACATACAAGCAGCGGAAGTGTTGTATCAATCTGCGATCTTTTAACTTTCATGAATGTTCATTTATGAATTAAAAAAATGAATAATTTATATAGATATGTTGTGTAGTCTTTTTCTCCTTCTTTTGTCGGGGATAATTTGAGCTCGTAATTTTGTATCGTACTTCTGCCTCACTCTGTAGAACACTCCTTTCAGTTATGAAAAATTGCTTCTGATCGTATTTAATGTAGTAGATCCTGGGTAATGACCCAGGGGGGCGTGAGTGATAATTAAAAATTTCCGATGGGTAATTATAAAGAACGTTTAATTACTGTTCATACATTAATTTAAATCATTATTTTAAAAGTCACCTCTATTATTGCAATTTCGTTCCACTCTAACATTAATAAATACTTAACAAATAATTACGTAACATTTTCATATACCAGCATTAACAGAAGCCACAGATTTTGAAACGAATGTTTGATCGACGTTATTTGCAATTCGCCGCGTGCAGTCAGCAATAATGCAACTAACCGCAACCGGATACTTTCTTTGCGCGGTGTGTCGAATAGTTGGGTCCGATTGTTATGCCGCTTGTCGTTCGTTCTTAGCCATTTTACTTACCTGGAACTTTTCTAACACAGTACTCAAGATGAAGAGTTTTGGTGTTTCCAGAACGCACAATGTAGCTCGATACAAACAAAGAATAACACTCATTCATACATTAAAGACGCCGGAATTTGTTAGCATTAATAAATTACTCTAACAACAACATTTATTTCATTACAGACTCGACGTGTTAAGTGCTTAGGTTGTAGGACCAGTTTCAGGGAACGGAGGAATACTTCTGTTATTCAATTTCTGGACACAGTATAATTTCTTCGACACCGCGAGTAACCTACATGTTGGACATAATATTTTGGCAGAGGTTCGGTTTTTTTACTCCAGAAAGGCTTAAGTAATGCTGACTTCGTTCGTCACAACTTAATTATGTGAAAGCGGTAGCACTGGAATAAACGGAAGTAAGAAAAGTATATTTTTACAGTCTCAGTGGCATGACGTAAACAAATAACTACATCTGATGGCTTATAGTGATCACAATTACGGTCAGTCAAAAAATAAATCACTTACTGTACCAAATGGAACAGCGGGGATGCCGGTGTATAAAATTTCTGCATTATGTGACTTGTATCTAAAAGATTTTGACTCATCAGTAATTTTGAACACTTATATCTGAAGATAATCATTATATAAGATGTAAAACAGTCATCAACCATTAGGTAATGCGAATGAGATTGTAAAAATGAACTTTTCTTAATATACACAGTTGTGGGATCTCCCGTGACGGAATGCCGTACTTTATCAAAACTAATCAGCTGAATAGACTCCCAGCATACGGACATTAATTACACTTTGCACTAGCCGCAGGTTAGAAATTATAAATATTAACTGGGAAGATTTGTCTGGTGTGATAGAACAAGAAACAGGAGTTGATTTAGAAGAGCTGGGGGAACCAATATTAGAATCAGAATTTAAAATAGCTTTTAGAGGGATGGCAATCAAATAACGCTGAAGGAATAGATAATATTCCACCATAATGTCTAAAATCATTGGGGCAAATGACAATATAACGTCTATTCGCGTTGGTGTGCAGAATGTTGAGTCTGGCGACATACCATTTGACTTTTGGAAAAATATCAGCCACACAATTTCAAAGACTGCAAGAGCTGACAAGTGCGAGAATTATCGCACAATCAGCTACACAGCTCGCATGTCCATGTTGCTGACAATAATAATATACAGAAGATCGAATAGAAAATTGAGAATTTGTTATACGATCAGTTCGGCTTTGGGAAACGTAAAGGCACCAGAGAAGCAATTCTGGATTTGTGGTTTATAATGTAAACAAGAGTAAAGAAAAATCAAGACACGTTTATAGGATTTATCGACCTGTAAAAAGCGTTCGACAGTGTAAAATGGTGAAAGATGTTCGAAATTCTGAGAAAATAGTGGTAAGCTATAACGAGAGGCAGGTAATATGTACAAGAGCCAAGAGGGACTAATAACAGTGGACGACCAAGAGTGAAGTGCACGAATTAAAAAGGGTATAAGACAAAGAGGGGTTTTCAGTTGTCAGCGGAAAAGTGTGTATGTGTTGATTTTAATCGTTCTCGTCGTATTTACAGTTTAACTGACTTGCCCATGAGGAACACCATTATCCATTTTAAAGATTCTGTGAATTTTCTGGGTCTCCTTTTTGACTATCGTGATTACCACAGCTAAAGGACCTGAAGGAAAGGGCCCAGAAGGCGTTGAAGATCTTGAAGTGTTTTAGCTACAAGCCTTGAGGAGCGGATAGGGCGCGTCTGCTCAGTTTTGTAAGAAAATCAAACACCTGTAGCCGTTTTTGTGTTATCATTTATTGTTTATCTGCTAGTTTCGGCGCTTCAGTGCACAATCTTCGGGCCGTAATTGATGCTGAAGAGGTTGTCACGAACCATATATCCGATCCATCAGTGGCCAAAGCAACTAGTTTACGCAGACTACCTGTAACTGAGATTGATACGTGGGACTTACGGAAAGCAGGAAAAGGTGTGGACGAGGCCTAATCAGTTACTGTTGGTTGCACAGTAAATAATTTTTTTAAAACAATCATTTAAAAAAATTGACCGTAACACAAGCTACACTGACGGCTGAAGGCCTTATTAAGAACGAATTCGAAATTATTTGTCAGCTGAAGGCCGCAAGCAATACTTCAGAGCAATTAACGGCTGAAGGCCTGAATCACAAATGAGGAAGATAATTACACATTAAAAATACCAAAATAATTTTTAACAATCATTTTAAGAAACTGTAACACAAGATACACCGATGGTTGAAGGCCTTATTAAGAAATAATTCAAGTAATTTGTTGGCTGAAGGCCACGAGCAATACTTCAGAATTATGGTTGAAGGCCAGAATTGCAAACGAGGAAGACAATTACACGTTAAAAAACCTAAACAATTTTTAAAACAATCATTAAAAAATAATGGCTGTAACATAAGCTACATTGGCGGCTGAAGGCCACAAGCAGTAGGAATAATTTAAACAAAATATTATTATTAAACAATTCACACAATCAGACCAAATAAAATAAAAAGGAGTGATCCACAGACAGTGCTCCAAGGATCGACCTGAGAAAAGTCCCTACAGCTGTGCCGGCCGTGGTGGCCGTGCGGTTCTAGGCGCTTCAGCCCGGAACCACGTGACTGCTACGGTCGCAGGTTCGAATCCTGCCTTGGGCATGTGTGTGATGTGCTCAGGATAGTTAGGTTTAAGTAGTTCTAAGTTCTAGAGGACTGATGACCGCAGATGTTAAGTCCCATAGTGCTCGGAGCCATTTGAACCTACAGCTGTGTAAGTGGTGAGACAGTCAGCCAAGAATTATGCTCACCTAACAGGATGACAATTCATACTAGGGACATTTTAAAAGCCCATCAATTCTCTTAGCAAATCCACCTAAGGTGTGATAACCAGTACAACGATGGAATAATTCAAGCGAGGGCAAAGTGACAGACAGCACTGTGTCTTCAGAAGACGGTGTTTAAAAGATCAAAAGGCAGAATGAACCACTACAACCAAGGACGACAAAGGAAACCACAGTCCACACCGCAATCACGAAGTTTGTCGAAGTACATGTCATGCCGGACATCATCAACAAGACTGTAAGTATCCAGAATGAGATTTTCACTCTGCAGCGGAGTGTGCGCTGATATGAAACTTCCTGGCAGATGAAAACTGTGTGCCCGACCGAGACTCGAACTCGGGACCTTTGCCTTTCGCGGGCAAGTGCTCTACCAACTGAGCTACCGAAGCACGACTCACGCCCGGTACTCACAGCTTTACTTCTGCCAGTATCCGTCTCCTACCTTCCAAACTTTACAGAAGCTCTTCTGCGAAACATGCAGAACTAGCACTCCTGAAAGAAAGGATACTGTGGAGACATGGCTTAGCCACAGCCTGGGGGATGTTTCGAGAATGAGATTTTCACTCTGCAGCGGAGTGTGCGCTGATATGAAACTTCCTGGCAGATTAAAACTGTGTGCCCGACCGAGACTCGAACTCGGGACCTTTGCCTTTCGCGGGCAAGTGCTCTACCAACTGAGCTACCGAAGCACGACTCACGCCCGGTACTCACAGCTTTACTTCTGCCAGTATCCGTCTCGTACCTTCCAAACTTTACAGAAGCTCTTCTGCGAAACATGCAGAACTAGCACTCCTGAAAGAAAGGATACTGTGGAGACATGGCTTAGCCACAGCCTGAGGGATGTTTCCAGAATGAGATTTTCACTCTGCAGCGGAGTGTGCGCTGATATGAAACTTCCTGGCAGATTAAAACTGTGTGCCCGACCGAGATTAAAACAGTTTTAATCTGCCAGGAAGTTTCATATCAGCGCACACTCCGCTGCAGAGTGAAAATCTCATTCTGGAAACATCCCCCAGGCTGTGGCTAAGCCATGTCTCACAGTATCCTTTCTTTCAGGAGTGCTAGTTCTGCATGTTTCGCAGAAGAGCTTCTGTAAAGTTTGGAAGGTACGAGACGGATACTGGCAGAAGTAAAGCTGTGAGTACCGGCCGTGAGTCGTGCTTCGGTAGCTCAGTTGGTAGAGCACTTGCCCGCGAAAGGCAAAGGTCCCGAGTTCGAGTCTCGGTCGGGCACACAGTTTTAATCTGCCAGGAAGTTTCAGGACTGTAAGTAGATTGTTTAGGTTTTTTGATTGGTAACGCCACGTAGCGCTCTGTATGAAAAATCACTGGCTGTGCTGTGTGCAGTCAGTGGCTGGTTGGCATTGTTGTAATACTCGCCAGTGTAGTGTTGGACAGCTGGATGTTAGCAGCGCGTAGCGTTGCGCAGTTGGAGGTGAGCTGCCAGCAGTGGTGGATGTGGGGAGAGAGATGGCGGAGTTTTGAATTTACGTGTAGTAATGAACAGCTTATAGTCAAAATCATCGTGTCGGCGAGTCGCACATCGCTCATTGTTACTTCGTTTCGGCGGTTCCATCTCAAAATTCAATGCCCCTTTGCCAATTTCTTTCATAATTTCCGAAGTGTCCTGTGTTATTATTTTGTGGTTGTTCTGTATTTCTATGTCCCTCTTCCCGTACTGGGGCGCGAGTGTCCTCTGAAATATGTAATTCTCGTATTACTTGTGCCAACTGATCTTGTACTTACCGGATTTCTCTTTTGTACTGTGTATTGATTTGATTTTGATTCTGTTTGAATTTTCTAATTTGTTCATACTCTTAAGTGTCAGTGAAGGCTACAGGTCTTGTGTCATTCAGATCATCATCTACCTTTGTAGATAAGTTAGTGAACTGATCTGAAAGTTCGGCTACTTTATCCGATAGTGAAATTATTTCCTCTGTGTGTTTTTCTGAACCAAGTTTCAGAGTGTCCATTTGTGGTGAAACCGTATCTACTGTGTCCTTTAAGTTTTCCTGAGTTCTTGCATGTTGCGTAACCGAATTGGTGGATGAAACAAAGTCCATTTTAGCTTGCAAGGTGTCGTGATTTTCACGAACAATAGTTTGCAGTTCTTTTATGGCTGCTTCGTGATTCTGTAATGCATTTTCATGCAGCGGCAAAATAGGTTGAAAATGCTCACAAATTTGTGTTTTTACGTCATTACAGATTTTTTAACATTTCGATTACATGTTATGTAACGCAGTAGTTAAATCTTCACGTGTTTGTTCAAGTGTGGTGTCTAACTTCGAAGATTTTGTTCCATTGTGTCTAACTTTCGAAACTTTTGCTGTGTTTGTCTCTGATTTTGTTCCAAGGTGTCTAACTTTTGAATATTTTGTTCCATTGTGTCTAACTGTTGCTGTGTTTGTCTCTGATTTTGTTTCATTTGTTGCATTAATTGCAATAATAATGTATTAGTGTCTGGAATCTGTTCCTCTATGCTTTTCGGCAGTGAATTTGCACCGGCAACATTCACGTTTTGACAAGCAGAAAATGTGTCTTGACTTATTTGAGAAAACGGTGAGGACGCAAAACCTGAATCTACAGTATTTGCAAGATTGTGTCCTGTCATTTCGGATTCCTGGCGCGAGCTGTTGCCGACCGATCGATCGATAATGCTTACCTGTTCACTAATTGTTTCACTGCCTACACCATTATTTGCAGCCCGCTCCATTTCCCTTTGCACTATTACCAAATTACTACTTTGAACATTAGTTAATTCATTACATGGTGGCGCTAACACACTGCTTTCGTCTTCACTGTCATTTCTCAGTTTACTTTGGAGCCTAGTATTACGTTTTTCACACGCCATTATTGTCACAATATTTCACACGACAATACAATTTGAAGAGCAAAAATAAGAGAACACATTAACATAGCAAATAATATCTAGTTAATTGCAAGCGCAGCTTCGAAATACTTGGTGCAAATCTACATGCATGCCACAACTGTTTTACTGTACAACAATGAAAGACTACAACAACAAAAAAGATTCTCTCTACAATTACGCGCTAGCAATAAACAAAGTCTACAGTAATTACACAAACTACAAGAAAAAATTGGAAGATTCCAGTGAGGTATCCTCGGCTATAGGTCGACATATGAAACGTCCCCTTAGAAAAATCATACAAGACTGTGCTTAAACTGACACACAATATTTTTAGCGCAACGCAAACTGACTTTCAAAAATCCCTACAAAAGAATGGCTCTGACTAACATTAACCTATACCTTTCACAAATCACTTACCTCACCAAAAATCTTTGCTACTCGAACTACTGCAATACAGCGAGCGCCACTACTGCCAGCTAAATAAAAGGTTCAAACTACGGAAGGCGCTAACTACTGACAGGCATGGTTAGCGAATGAAAGATTTTAATAGAGAACAAACAACGTATTTACCTTAATAGTCGTAATATATATATCAGTTCATGACATCCATTCTTACAAATTTCAAAACTCCGCCGTCTCTCTCCCTACATCCACCACTGCTGGCGGCTCACCTCCAACTGCGCAACGCTACGCGCTGCTAACATCCAGCTGTCCAACACTACACTGGCGAGTATTACAACAATGCCAACCAGCCACTGACTGCACACAGCACAGCCAGTGATTTTTCATACAGAGCGCTATGTGGTGTTACCAATAAAAAAAAAACCTAAACAGCCTACTTACAAGACGAAGAAGAGTACACAGCCACAAAAATACGCTAACCTCCAGGGAGGTAACTGGGGCGCTAGCGACCACTAGGCAGTAAAATACCGCTGGTTGCACTTCACCAGATAATAACACCAAATTCAAAAACTAATGACAGGCAGCAGAAGACAGCTAATAGATCCTGACAACTCGACACGCTCCACTTGCTGCTGTTCGTCTCATGGCGACCCTGCGAGCAGCGACGCACAAACAAATGGCGTGATCACAAAATAGTGGAGGTTTCACTACTGGATTAATGTTGACTCAACTCAACGTGCTGGGTCCGGTGCCAACGAAGTTGTGCCCTCGCAACTACAGCCCCTCGAGGCGGCAATGCCTGCGTGCCGCCAGCGGTCCCGACACTCTCTCGCGCTGCTCAACCTCTCTGTTGCTCCGTCCCAACCGAATTACCACCGACATACCCGACCCGTAAAACACTTCACGTCCTTCCAAAGATAGTATGGGTACTAGAGATCAATAAACGCTGCTGCTGCCACTCGCGGACAGACAATGCTTCAAACCTAGTGGCGCCAGTAAACAGAAGAAGAAAACGAGACGCCGTTATCCCTATTAGACAATGCCAACCTACCAACGACACCAACGCGAGCCGGACACGGCTCAGTGATATCGTCTCTCCAACGACCAACTGTCACTTGACAGTTGACACATGACTCTGTCATCATAAGTATGGCTGTAGGCGTTTCATTTTCCTACAGTAGTGAACAGGCGTAGCCCCCCCCCCCCCCTCCCGCCAGTCAGAAGGATGTATACAAAAAAGCATCTGCTCAAGTTCTATACGACTTCCGTGCGATCGCGTCTGGACTATGTTTGTACAATGTACGTATCAGTGAGGCCTTCTTATCTGAAATTTTTGACGCCATCCATCATGAGGGGATCAGGCTTGCCACAGGCTGGGGCTGGGGAACCGCCACTTATCGTCCGCCGGGAACTCCTCGTGGTACATCAGGCTAGAAAGTTCCTCGCTACTCCCAGCATACCGTACCGTTGCTCCTCCAGCTATGGAACGCCTCTTCACCAATAGTCCACAGGCACGAGAACGCATGGGTTCCACGTGAAGTGTGAACTGCTATCACTTGGTGTGGAGCGAGTTCAACCCCAAATCCAGGGTTGTAACCGCCAGGAACCCTGGTTACTGCAGAGACAGAGTGATTTTAAATTCAGTGCAACATAGGAGAGGTTCCAGTCCTGCAAATGTTTTTAATATAATGGTTTATGGCGTTTTAACTGAGCAGCACAACTCTGTAGCCGTGATTACGGATGGCAATACACTACTGGCCATTAAAATTGCTACACCACGAAGATGACGTGCTACAGACGCGAAATTTAACCGATAAGAAGAAGATGCTGTGATAAGCAATTGATTAGCTTTTCAGAGCATTCTCACCTGGTTGACACCAGAGGCGACACGTAGAACGTGCTGACATCAGGAAAGTTTGCAACCGATTTCTCATACACAAACAACAGTTGACCGACGTTGCCTGGTGAAACGTTGTTCTGATGCCTCGTGTAAGGAAGATAAATGCGTACCATCACGTTTCCGAATTTGATAAAGGTCGAATTGTAGCCTTTCGCGATTGCAGTTTATCCTATAGTGACATTGCTGCTCGCGTTGGTATACATCCAATGACTGTTACCAGAATATGAAATCGGTGGGTTCAGGAGGGTAATACGGAACGTCGTGCTGGATCCCAACGGCCTCGTATCGCCATCAGTCGAGATGACAGGCATCTTATGCGCATGGCTGTAACGGATCATGCTGCGACGTCTCGATCCCTGAGTCAAAGGATGGGGATGTTTGCAAGACAACAACCATTTGCACGAACAGTTCGACGACGTTTGCAGCAGCATGGATGATCATCTCGGAGACCATGGCTGCGGTAACCCTTGACGCTGCATCACAGACAGGAGCACCTGCGATGGTGTACTCAACGACGATCCTGCGTGCACGAATGGCAAAACGTCATTTTTTTCGCATGAATCCAGGTTCTGTTTACAGCATCATGATGGTCACAACCGTATTTGGCGACATCGTGGTGAACGCACATTGGAAGCGTGTATTCGTCATCGCCATACTGGCGTATCATCCGGCGTGATGGTGTGGGGTGCCACTGGTTACACGTCTCGGTCACCTCTTGTTCGCATTGACCGCACTTTGAATAGTGGACAGATGTGTTACGACCCGTGGCTCTACCCTTCATTCGATCCCTGCGAAACCCTACATTTGAGCAGGATAATGCACGACCGCATGTTGCAGGTCCTGTACAGGCCTTCCTGGATACAAAAAATGTTCGACTGCTGTCTCACCAATTGAAAACGTGTGGTCAATGGTGGCCGAGCAACTGGCTCGTCGCAATACGCCAGTCACTACTCTTGATGAACTGTGGTATCATGTTTAAGTTGCATGGACAGCTGTACCTGTACACGCCATCCAAGCTCTGTTTGACTCAATGCCCAGGGGTATGAAGGCCCTTATTACGGCCAGAGATGGTTGTTCTGGGTACTGATCTCTGAAGATCTATGCACCCAAATTGCGTGAAAATGTAATCACATGTCAGTTCTAGTATAATATATTTGTCCAATGAATACCCATTTATCATTTGCATTTCTTCTTCGTGTAGCAATTTTAATGGCCAGTAGTGTGAACGGGAGGCCTCCGTTGGCTGCTCTGTTGCTTTACCTGATCGTGAACGCAAGTTTCGTTTGCCTCATTAGGTTACTGTTGAGCTGTAATTATACTCGATCTTGCGGGTACAGGAGGAGATAAGATATGTTACAGGTGCTAAATGCCTTGTCTTTTCCGTTTCCTCGGCGCTCTTTCCTCTCTACAATACGGATAAAATATTCCAGGATGTCCAGATGGGTATTGCAGGAAATGAAAGGGCGAATGTAGCACCCAAGGAGATTGTCGTAATCCTCAGTTCAGTGTGCCAGACCTCTGCATGCTATCGCCTCTTGTTGCGATACAGTCAGATTTCCTGATACTTTTGCACAGTGGTCGGCAAACTTGCGGCGCCAATCAAGTATCCGTGTGGCCCACGGTTCCCAGCTGTATTTTGTACTAATGTTCATGTAATAGTTAACTGTAAGAGTTTCTTAAGTATGTAGTTTTCCTGGTCAGTAAGAAACAAAAAAAACTTACAGAAACAGTAATATTTAAAGATGAGCTTAATTCTTAACTTTTACTGACGTTGTGAATTTGGTTGTGAGCTAAGTAAGATTGTTTTCTCACGTTAGGGACTGGAGGTTAAGTAGTGTAGCCATTGCGCTGTTAAGCCATGTGAGACAGTGAATGGTTTCTTGTTTATCTTCCAGTGCTGACAACTCGTGGGCGTGAGTGCCTCGTCCCCATCAGCTGCCATCCTAAGGAGCGTGGATTCCTGAATGGCCATTATAGAAACGATCATTTTCGAATGCGGTACCAGTACTATTTGTAACAAGGAATATGAAATTTAATTAAGGCTGTTGTAATACAGAAGAGTGAGGAGGAGAAAACGACGCTCCTGCCCTTATTATATCTACACTGTTGTGGGCTCATAACATACAAATTCATGTGGGTTACCAATTGATAATAAGATCTGTACATATGTGAACCGAGATGCCACTGCCCTCCTTTCCTCGCCCCCCCCCCCCCCCTACATATCACTGTTGACTCATCAGTGATAAGGTTGGACGGTCGTTGCTTTAACACAATAAACCATGTCGAAAGAGACATGGTTTGGAGACATTTTTGATTTGACGTATCATTGAAACACCCTATTTTCGTAATATGTAAGTATAAATACCTTTGAAAAACACTGAAATAACATGTCGGCATATGGGTTTGCTTATGTCAGCCAAGCACAGCACAGGACATTTGATAGCACCAGCCAATCACAGGACACGTGACCAAAGTTATGGCTAGGTTCGGAGCTACAGGCACGGATTAAAGCTTGTTTGTCACAGATATATGACTTTTTTTTCGAAAATGTCACGAATTACGAGGTACTGTTTAGGGTGGGACCTGATTGCACAGCCTGAACTGTTACAAGTGAAACGAGCAACAATTAAACTGTGTGTGACACCTCGATCACGGGATCCTGTGCTGCGACTGGCTGACGAGAAAACATGTCCTGTGACTGACAGAAGCACACCCAGCATTATTTTATCTTTTTAGGTTAGGAAACTCCGCAGCTGTTTTCGTAAATTACATAGTAGGCAATACTGCAACCAGCAACAAGTTTTTTTGAATTGATTTTATTGTATAGTTACTAGTTTAGCCCATCGTCAGACTAGTTTTACATTTGTGTCCTAAAATGTAACTATCAAACTAACAGCCCGCAATAATGGTTACTGCTCTGATGTCATCACTAAACTTCACAACAGAATTACAAATAAATACAGTAACAAATATAGCCCTAAGTAGAAATCAAACAGCACTTTAGCACAAATAGCTCCTCAAAACGCTGTGAAATATGTCTGCTTACCATTCACTGATGAAGTGTCATATCAGATAGCGAACTTACTCAGTGCCAAAAATATCAAAATTAGTTTTTCCGGTCGGCCGGTGTGACCGAGCGGTTCTAGGCGCTTCAGTCTGGAACAGCGCGGCCGCAACGGTCGCAGGTTCGAATCCTGCCTCTGGAATTGATGTGTGTGATGTCCTTAGGTTAGTTAGGTTTAAGTAGTTCTAAGGTCTAGGGTACTGATGACCTGAGATGTTATGTCCCATAGTGCTCAGAGCCATTTTTTTTTATAGTTTTTCCACGAACAATAAAATGAAAGACAAAAATGTTTACAGCTTCAATTTAAAAACTGAATACACTAAATGTTTGGAATTACGAACTAAATTGTTCTGTGCACCCCATTCTCTACTTTGGTCAAACTGGCAGGAGTTTCGAAGTGCGATAACGTGAACACATAAATGCTCTCAGGTCCAACAACTTACATAAGTCAGCTTTCACTCTTCACTTGGCCCAAGATAAGCGTCGAAGAAAACTTAGAGATGTTAGATTTTGCCGGAAAAGGAATACAGATGAATCTGTTAGAGAACTTAGAAAAACATAACCTCATTCACAATAAGCCTGACTGCATAATATATGATGAACTAGAATTAAAAAAACCGAATGTACCTCCAAAATTTTATACAATTCCTATAATTTGAAATGATAAAAATACTAATTAATTGACAGGGAGAAAATTCCTCATCGGCCATTACCAACATCTTTCAAACCTAAGTAATTAAATGTACAAATGTGTAAAATTATTTGTGCTGGGAAGAAGTATCTTTGCAGTAAATCCAGAAGCATGGCATATCTGTACACATCACTTATTTTGCACATCATATCAGCTGCCGTGTAAGCAAATATATTGGCCATCTTCTATTTAGTTCAGTTCTTTGATCAGCATGGATCGTAAAAGAAAGTGAAACCTCTGTCTTGTAATATGTTAAGAATGGCTACCATGAAGTAAGTAAAATGTATGGAGCATATACGAGGCTTGCCCAGAAAGTAATGCACCGCATTTCTTTTTCTTCACGAATTCTTTACTGAACAGAGAGCTGGACACACGAAGGATGGTGTTCTAACTACGTATCATAGTTTTCCACGTACTCTCCATCCCGTTCTATGGCCTTCCTCCAGCGCTGAACAAGGGCGTGTATGCCATGTCGGTATGCTGGTGACGGAACCAGTGCTTCACTCGGTGAATCACCTCGTCATCGTTCTCAAAATGTCTTCCACGAATGGAATCCTTTAATGGCCCAAACAAGTGGAAGTCCGAAGGGGCTACGTCAGGGCTGTAGGGTGGATGGGGTAACATTTTCCAACCCCGTTTTGTGATGTGTTCAGCAGTCCTCTGACTTGTGTGGGGCCGAGCGTTATTGTGTTACAGCAAAACATCTCCTGGGTTGCTGTGGCGCCGAAGTCGCAGGAAGCGCGCCTTGAGTTTTGTTAGTGTGTTGACATATGGTTCTGAATTAATGGTACCGCCTCTTGGTTAAAAATGGTTCAAATGGCTCCATGCGCTATGGGACTTAACATCTGAGGTCATCAGTCCACTACACTTAGAACTATGTAAACCTAACTAACCGCCGGCCGCGGTGGTCTAGCGGTTTTACGCGCTTCAGTCTGGAACCGCGTGACCGCTATAGTCGCAGGTTCGAATCCTGCCTCGGGCATGGATGTGTGTGATGTCCTTAGGTTAGTTAGGTTTAAGTAGCTCTAAGTTCTAGGGGACTGATGACCACAGTAGTTAAGTCCCATAGTGCTCAGAGCCATTTGAACCATTTGAACCTAACTAACCCAAGGACATCACACACAGCCATGCCCGAGGCAGGATTCGAACCTGCGACTGTAGCAGCAGCGCGGACCGAAGCGCCTAGAACCGCTCATCCACAGCGGCCGGCCCGCCTCTTGGCATCTCATCAATGACAATCTTACCTCCATAGTTCCAGGACAATGTAATTATGACCTTACCGACGGAAGCAGTTGCTTTGAACTTTTTGGTCTGTGGGGAGTGGGACTGGCGCCATTCCATTGACTGTCGTCTTGTTTCGGGCTCAAAATGGTGAACCCTGGTTTCATCACTTGTCACATTCTGGGACAAGAAGGCCTTCCCCTCAGCTTCAAAATCTTTCAACAAATCAAGACAAATGTTTCTTCTGTGCGATTTGTGATCCACCTTTAGACATCGTGGGACCCATCTTGTACACGTTTCTGAATATCCAAGAGTGCGGATAGTTGCATGCATACTTACTTTGCTGATGGACACATGCAACGCCAAATGCCGAGTCGTAATGCAATGTCCTCGTGAATGACATCAGCTGACTGCAACATGTCGGGCGTGACAGGCGTGGATAGTCCCCACGACCGCTGCAAATCGTGGAGCTCCGCCAAACTGCCTTCTGATGACCTCACCGTCTACGACTAACCGTACTTCTTTCAACAGCAGATGCTCCATCAACTTAGAATAAGCGTTTGTGAATATTCCCCACAGTTCCTTTCTCTGTAGTGAGAAATTCAATGACGGCACGTTGCTTGTAATGTACATCACCTACAGACGCCCTTTTAAAACTGTCCTACAGTGACGCTATCTATCGGAAGTGACGGAAACTTGGCGCCCTCACTCAAGGTACTTCAAATAGCACATACTTAACGTTTCGTATTCGTAGCATTGTTTTAGGCTGAGAAAAAAAAGTGCGGTGCATCACCTTCTGGGCAACCCTCGTATAAGTGAAAAACTATGTTGTCACAAAAATTTTGTTGCATTTTTGGGCGCAGATGTAAAACCTCATGTAAACTCTGCAGTTACAGAAACTTCGTTAAATTTTAGGACAGAAATGTAAAACTTTCAAAGAAGTCATCGCTGTCGTTTGATGGTGCGCTCAGGCTCGAAAAAACACTGATGCTCATAAATGAAGGATAAAGCAGAAACTGGTGCCACACAACGTGGCAATACACCAAACTGGCGATAATACACTCCTGGAAATGGAAACAAGAACACATTGACACCGGTGTGTCAGACCCACCATACTTGCTCCGGACACTGCGAGAGGGCTGTACAAGCAATGATCACACGCACGGAACAGCGGACACACCAGGAACCGCGGTGTTGGCCGTCGAATGGCGCTAGCTGCGCAGCATTTTGTGCACCGCCGCCGTCAGTGTCAGCCAGTTTGCCGTGGCATACGGAGCTCCATCGCAGTCTTTAACACTGGTAGCATGCCGCGACAGCGTGGACGTGAACCGTATGTGCAGTTGACGGACTTTGAGCGAGCGCCTATACTGGGCATGCGGGAGGCCGGGTGGACGTACCGCCGAATTGCTCAACACGTGGGGCGTGAGGTCTCCACAGTACATCGATGTTGTCGCCAGTGGTCGGCGGAAGGTGCACGTGCCCGTCGACCTGGGACCGGACCGCAGCGACGCACGGATGCACGCCAAGACCGTAGGATCCTACGCAGTGCCGTAGGGGACCGCACCGCCACTTCCCAGCAAATTAGGGACATTGTTGCTCTTGGGGTATCGGCGAGGACCATTCGCAACCGTCTCCATGAAGCTGGGCTACGGTCCCGCACACCGTTAGGCCGTCTTCCGCTCACGCCCCAACATCGTGCAGCCCGCCTCCAGTGGTGTCGCGACAGGCGTGAATGGAGGGACAAATGGAGACGTGTCGTCTTCAGCGATGAGAGTCGCTTCTGCCTTGGTGCCAATGATGGTCGTATGCGTGTTTGGAGCCGTGCAGGTGAGCGCCACAATCAGGACTGCATACGACCGAGGCACACAGGGCCAACACCCGGCATCATGGTGTGGGGAGCGATCTCCTACACTGGCCGTACACCTCTGGTGATCGTCGAGGGGACACTGAATAGTGCACGGTACATCCAAACCTTCATCGAACCCATCGTTCTACCATTCCTAGACCGGCAAGGGAACTTGCTGTTCCAACAGGACAATGCACGTCCGCATGTATCCCGTGCCACCTATCGTGCTCTAGAAGGTGTAAGTCAACTACCCTGGCCAGCAAGATCTCCGGATCTGTCCCCCATTGAGCATGTTTGGGACTGGATGAAGCGTCGTCTCACGCGGTCTGCACGTCCAGCACGAACGCTGGTCCAACTGAGGCGCCAGGTGGAAATGGCATGGCAAGCCGTTCCACAGGACTACATCCAGCATCTCTACGATCGTCTCCATGGAAGAATAGCAGCCTGCATTGCTGCGAAAGGTGGATATACACTGTACTAGTGCCGACATTGTGCATGCTCTGTTGCCTGTGTCTATGTGCTTGTGGTTCTGTCAGTGTGATCATGTGATGTATCTGACCCCAGGAATGTGTCAATAAAGTTTCCCCTTCCTGGGACAATGAATTCACGGTGTTCTTGTTTCAATTTCCAGGAGTGTAGAATAGTCACATAGGGAACACACTCGACATTGCTCTCTAAGTCCACAGGATTGGTGATAAGTTGAGAAAAACATCCCGAAGCACATGCGCTTCAAAATGCCACTGTTTCCTGCGCATGTATCCCGATATCAAAATGGGATATGATCACCATGCACACGTTCATAGGCCGCCCAACGAGTTAGCATACTTTGGATCAGCTGATCGAGCAGCAGCTGGGGTACAGCCTCCCATTCTGGCACCAGTGCCTATCGGAGCTCCTGACGGGGGTTTGAAGACGTGCAGCGATACGTCGACCGAGAGCATCCCAGACGTGCTCGATGGGGTTTAGGTCTGGAGAACAGCAGACCACTCCATTCGCCTAAGATCTTCTGTTTCAAGGTACTCCTCCACGATGGCAGCTCAGTGGAGCCGCGCGTTTTCATTCATCAGGAGGAAGGTGGGACCCACTGCACCCCTGAAAAGGTGGACATATTGGTGCAAAATGACATCCCGATACACCTGACCTGTTACAGTTCCTCTGTCAAAGACATGCAGGGGTGCACGTGCACCAATCAAACCACGACCTCCATACAGGCCCTTTTCAAGGACATTAAGGGGTTGGTATCTTGTTCCTGGTTCACGCCAGATGAAAACTCGGCGAGAATCACAGTTCAGACTGTACCTGGACTCATCCGTGAACATAACCTGGGACCTAGGACCACTGTCCCAATGACCATGTACTGTGTTCTTGACACCAGGCTTTACGAGCTCTCCTGTGTCCAGGGGTAAGTGGTATGCAACTTTCAAGTTTCTATGCGAATAAACCATGTCTGTTCAGTCATCTGTAGACAATGTGTCTGGAAGCAACTGTTCCAGTGGTTACGGTAAGGTCCCGAGCAAGGCTACCTGCAGTGCTCCATGGCCATCTGCGGGCACTGATGGTGAGATATCGGTCTTCTTGTGGTGTTGCACACTGTGGACGTCCCGTACTGTAGTACCTGGACACTTTACCCGTCTGCTGGAATCGTTGCCATAATCTTGAGATCACACGTTGCAGTACACGGAGGGGCCGTGCTACGACATGCTGTGTTTGACTAGCCTCCAGTCGCCCTAGTATTCATAACGTCATCACTATGTGTTCTTTGAGCCATTTTTAACACACAGTCACCATTAGCAAGTCTGAAAACACCTGCACACTTACTCGCTGCACCGTACTCTGACATTCATCAACACACCTCTGCGTATGTGGATCAGATGCACCGCATGGTCATACCCTGAGGTGATTTAAATCCGCAAACCGCCCACCAGAGCGTTGTTTCACTATGTATCAGCATTATCCTTAATTTATGAGCATCTGCGTAGTAATGGCACTATAAAATCATTGAAAAAAGAACTTGCGGCTATTTGCAGTGTTTCCTGCAGTGCAATTTAAGTAAACCTTGTAGCAACCATTTTGATTTCGATGTCTGCGAAGAAAATACAGACGCGAAATTAAATCGACAGGAAGAAGATGCTGTGATATTGAAATGATTAGCTTTTCAGAGCTCCTGGCGACTCCTACAACGTGCTGACATGAGGAAAGTTTCCAACCGATTTCTCATACACAAAGAGGAGTTAACCGGCGTTGCCTGGTGAAACGTTGTTGTGATGCCTCGTGTAAGGTGGAGAAATGCGTACCATCACATTTCCGATTTTGATAAAGGTAGGACTGTAGCCAATCGCGATTGCGGTTTATCGTATCGCGACATTTCTGATCGTGTTGGTCGAGATCCAATGACTGTTAGCAGAATATGGACTCGGTGGGTTCAGGGGGGTAATACGTGACGCCGTGCTGGATCCCAAAGGCCTCGTATCACTAGCAGTCGAGATGACAGGTATCTTATCCGCGTGGCTGTAACGGATCGTGCAGCCACGTCTCGGTCCTTGAGTCAACAGATGGGGACGTTTTCAAAACAACAACCATCTGCACGAACAGATCGACGACGTTTGCAGCAGCATGGACTATCAGCTCGGAGACCGTTGCTGCGGTTACCCTTGACGCTGCATCACAGACAGGAGCGCCTGCGATAGTGTACTCAACGACTAACCTGAGTGCACGAATGGCAAAATCTCATTTTTTGCGCATGAATCCAGGTTCTGTTTAGAGCATCATCTTGGTCGCATCCATGTTTGGCGACATCGCGGTGAACTCACATTGGAAGCGAGTATTCGTCATCGCCATTCTGGTATGGGGTGCCATTGGTTACACGTCTCGGTCACCTCTTGTTCGTAATGACGGCACTTCGAACAGTGGACATTACATTTCTGATGTGTTACGACCTGTGGCTCTACCCTTCATTCGATCCCTGCGAAACCCTACATATGCGCAGGATAATGCACGACCGCATGTTGCAGGTCCTGTAAGGGTCTTTCTGGATACAGAAAATGTTCGACTGCTGCCCTGGTCAGCAAATTCTCCAGATCTGCCACCAACTGAAAACATCTGGGCAGTGATGGCCAAGGAACTGGCTCGTCACAATACGCCAGTCATTACTCTTGATGAACTGTGGTATCGTGTTGAAGCTGCATGGGCAGCTATACCTGGACACCCCATCCAAGCTCTGTTTGACTCAATGCCCAGGTGTATCAAGGCCGTTATTACGGCCAGAGGTTGATGTTCTCGGTACTGATTTCTCAGGATCTATGCACCCAAACTGCGTGAAAATGTACATGTCAGTTCTGGTATAATATATTTGGCCAATGAATACCCGTTTATCAGCTGTATTTCTTCTTGGTGTTGTAAGGTGTCAGGCAAATCCAACACCTTCGATGAAAACCCTGACATGATAAGCAAATCCAGTGGTATATCACATAGCTCCGAATAAATCTTGACATTAAATTAACCAAAGTAATACAAGTAACGAGTGAGCAAATGGAATGCCACAGACTAACATAAGAATGCCTAAATGCATGTCGTACCTTCCCACCGTGAGGCAGACGCAGTTCCGAGGGGAGAAACGAGGACAGAAGCCGAGAGCAGAGCCTTGTTAAGCTAGGAGGCCCTACGGTACGTGACAGACACCCACGTCGCCAGCTGCAAGTTTTAGCGTGAGACTTTTTCGCGTCTCTGTTACGTTGCAAACGTTAAAAACATTGCCCCACCACGAAAAGTATAACGTTTCTCATTGGATAGACAGAATTTTTGTAGGCGGAGCTTAAGGTTAATATTGAGACCCTGATTGGTCAGATGAAAACACTGGCATATAGTTTTTTTTAAACCAACTTCGGTAAATTGTAGTAAGGAGAAGTTAGGAGGAGAGTTGCTTCCGAGATGGCGAGGTGAGCGGGGCTGTGCTGCCCGCCGCTGCCCTGACGCTGCCTAAACACCGACAAGGTAATGAACGCACGTGATGCCGCATTTTTGAGCGCATAAGGCTTCACTCAGAACTCCAGAAGTGTCATCTGTTACACCCCCTTTTTGCGTAATACTAGTGTCGATCGTCAATTAAAGCTCATGGTGTTCACATTTGCCACTTGAATTAAAAATCTGAAACGCGATGATTTTTCTGTTATATAGTTATTGAGAAGCCACATCAGCCACTGTAATTTACGACAAGTTAGATAAGTAATTAAAGATAATTGAGGGTCACTGTAGACCATTGTGATAGTTTTCTCTTTTGTGAAACTTAATTTAAACCTAGATTATAGATGTGATATGGCATAGGTCATCCTTCGATCTATTGTAGAACTTGGAAACCCATTCAGGGAATATTCGTTCACATTTTTATTGAACGCAGTTGGTTTTTACCATCCTGTATTAAAACATTTCCTTTTATCAATAGTGCAATTTATAAACGATGTTTTGTGAGTAGAATAAAATTTCCAATGGTAAACTTAACTGCTTTTTCGACGTTATTTTACGAGCTAACTAAAAATAGGAAAGCCCTGAACCCTTTCCACTAAATTTAGTTAGTATTAAGATTCTTTTACAGGGAGTGCAGTGGAGCCGACGCTGAGATCATTTAGTATTTGGTTATATCATCGCTAGTCTCACTGAACTCTGAATTCTACATGTCATGTGTGGTCTGGCGTCTCCTTACCAGCAACAGGTCCCAGGTTGAAACTAGTCAATTCCGTAAAAAACACGCTCAGAGCGTTGTTGCGCGAAAGTGGTAGGGAGACACGATATAAGAACAAACAGACACCACCATGAATGTTTAGAGTGTTGCAATTTTAATGGCCAGTAGTGTAGTTCCAGTGATACAACACATTTAAGATATCTCCAAAACGCATTTTAGTGCGGTTTTGCTAAATTGGCGGGAAATATGGTACTGGTCTGCCTGTACCAGTGAACAGTTACTAAAATTTTAGCACGGCCCATAGATTTTGAGAGAAGCTAATTTGCGTAGTTACGGACAGTAATTGTAGCAGCTGTATTCAGCCGCACCACTGTTAATGAGAGCGCTGTTAATTGTCGCATTAGGCTTAAACCAGAGAGAATGGAGCTGTTTTACTGCTATGGGGACGAAACGTAGATTGTAGTGCACGAGAGACGTTGGAAGCCTGGTAGGCTACGCCCCTGCGTGGGCGGTCGGAGTGTGCTTGCGCTCAGCTTCGCGACTACGGCGTCGCGAGGCGTCGGCGTCGGCGTCGGCGTCGGCGTCGGCGAGGCCGCGGGCTCCAGGGTGCGCTCTTTGTTCGGAGCACTCTGCGAGAACAGCAAACGTCTCTTCCGCCCGCCTGCGCAGTTCCCGACCGCCCACGGCGCTCAAGCCGGCCGCCTTCCGCTGCGAACTCCTACACGGAGCAGTGGACCTAGAAGCGGGACGCACTTCCGTTACGGAGAGAATGCTGTGTGTTTACAGCAGTCGTCAAATGCTCATAACCACGTCGTTATACGAAATGTTGCTAGTGCCTTACTAACGGGACATTACGTAGAAAGCAACATTTAAAATCCTGAAGAGAAATTTCAACGGGAGAAAACGATGTGTGGTTAAGAAACAGGTGGCCTCAGGACAGTAGCCTTCCTGGAAAGCCAGACTGTAATGTGCTGTGCCTGCCAGAGCATGCGAGACACAGCCATACACAGAGAGTACGCCTCACGTGAGTTTAGCCTCCAGCGAGCAGCGACATACACTACCGGAAAAAGGATTGCATTACCCTCAAGGAGAAAGTCATTTTCTGAGAAGCGAAATCATAGGTATAACGTCATTGTAAGAGTATATGATAACAAATACAGAGGAAATGAAACACACGTGTCGCAGAAGAATGTTCCCAAATGTCGCATCAATAAACTCTGTACCCCCGTCTGGAGGCAACTCATGCAAATGCATGCCATCCTGCGGTAGTTTGTGCCAAGATTCTTGAGGTTTTTGTTGCAATTTGGCAATGGCTCTTGCCGACCTTGGTGAGCGAGAAAGTTCCTGCTTAGTCAAGTCCCACAAGTATACAGTTGGTAAGTGATGTGGTGACATTGCCGCCAAGACAGTTGTTGTGCACCACAAAGAGTATGTTGCTTCGCAGCAGCCTTGCGTGGGCTTGTGCTACCCTGCTGGAAAAGGACATCACCTTCCTTTCCAAGAAATGACAATGACACGGGGTAATAGCCTGTGTACGGTCACTTGTTACTTTACCCTTCAGTAACGCCAAACGTGACCGCGAATTATAACTGACGGCCCTCGAACCATTAAGGCTGGGATAGGATATGTTTGTCGTGCGCGAGTGCACTTTGGAACAGGCAGCTCTCGAGGTCTACGCAGTACAGGTTTATGGCCATCACTCGCATACAGACAGAACCTACGCGCATCACTTAAGACAAAGGGCGTCATTCGACTCTCCAGTCAATTCTTTCATGACACCAGAGTTGTCATGCTTGGCAGTATCATGGCGTCAGTGATGAAATGACCAGAGGCATCTGCTGCAAGCAGAGGCTTCCCAATGGTCCCTGATGACACAGAATGAGCAACATTAGGCCCGGATTTTGTACCTGAATGATGTTTGGTTGCCCACCACGGCTCGCAGAACCCATATATCCTTACGTGTGTCTGTACTTCGCAGACTTCCACAACCTGATCTACAGGTATGGGAATGATCCACAGATCCTTGTTGAAAGTAGCTATAACACTATTATCGATATTACCTATAACTGTTACAACTCTGTTATCTAACTTCCTTGACTGTTTTTACTTAATGTGACTTTTGATGT
Organism: Schistocerca gregaria; assembly: GCF_023897955.1. NCBI lineage: Eukaryota > Metazoa > Arthropoda > Insecta > Orthoptera > Acrididae > Schistocerca > Schistocerca gregaria. The sequence goes on from NC_064920.1 coordinate 1,024,099,717, forward strand.
AACGTCTGTGTAAATGTTTTATTTATTACTTATGACCAATCATGTAATGGCCATTAATCTATGGGTTTCATTTTAAAGGTGATACACTGTGAAAGAATGAAAGTGTTTTAACTTTGCTTCTAATGCTGTTCACGCATAGGGCATGTACACAGAGATAATTATTGAACTATTTTTAAAAAATGTTAAGTAGTTACAAACTACGGCCTGCACAAACTTTATTCAACATGTTAACGTCATCAATGTATTTCGATTTAGGTTATGACATGTTCTATCCGCCTGCTTTTATTGGCGATGATGTGGCGCAGTCAAATAATGCAATTCTGCGTGACCCGCTGAAATGCCGGAACACCGATGCTATTGATGACCTCCTGCATGGTGGCTGTTTTCAGCTCAGCAATAGTTTTTGGGTTGCTGTTTTACACCTTGTCTTTCACACAGCCCCACAAAAAGGAGACGCCTATGTTGACATCCGCAGAATATGGTCGGCAATCGAGGCCCATGCCAGTGGCCTCTGGACACCCCAGAGCCAGAATGCGGTCCCCAAAGTGCTTCTCCAGGACATCAAACACTCTCCTGCTTTGATGGGGTCGAGCTTCGTCTTGTATGAACCACATCCTGTCGAAATCAGGGTGTCTCTGGATAATGGTGATGATATCACCCTCCAAAACCTTCACGTACCATGCGGTAGCCACGGTGCCATCAAGGAATATCCCACCGATTATTCCGTGACTGGACATTGCACACCACGCAGTCACCAGTTGAGGGCGAAGAGACTTCTCGATTGCGAAATGTGGATTCTCAGTCCCCCGAATGAGCCAATTTTGCTTTTTGACGAACCCATCCAAATGAAAAGCATACCAAACCATACTAATTCCCATCATGCCCCTCGGCCAACCGTGCAGTTTGAGCGCCCTAACGCAAACCTTTCAGAAGTTATGACGATTTTATATCATATAGTTCAATAATTGTGACCATGTATGGTTGTCGTCACGTAAAACACGGAGCGAACCCCTTCTGCAACGAGACTAGCTTCGCGGGAATAGAAAACTGGTGGTCGAATTGCAAAGCTCCTCTGTGGCATGAGTTAGTCGGTGGCTATCGGGGAAAGTGTTCTCATCTTGTTAAATGAACGAGGGAAATTGAACAGCAATATTGTGTAATATAGTAATTTGGCGTATTATTCGCGGCATTGTTTGGCTAGCTCTGTACTATGAAAATCCGACGATAAGAAGAGAATTTTCAGAACTTGTTACAGAGCAATAGCCATGGATACTTTTGCCGTCTTTTTTGGATAGCCATAAGAGATCGGCACTGACACCTCCTTCATCTCAAACGGTCAGTCGCATACTGTATAAACTGTATCGACCTGTTATGTGGTTTCTTCTTCAATAATAAGTTCATGTTCTTTAAACTTTGTGATGAACACCTGTATTTAACCTTAGCCCTTTACGTAGAAGGGGTTCTATCTCAGATTCTACGATATTTCCGAGTATCCTATTTTACTGAGCTGAAAAGTAATTTTATTAAACTTTCACAACAGTCAGTAAACTTTGTAGAGTGGCAAATTCCAAACTATTCACGGGCCTAAGTATTCAAGTAACCCTCATATGATAGTTAAAGTTTTATCAAAGTACAATTGTCAAGAAAAGGTATAAAGTATTCATCTTGAAGATCGTTTTTACTGAAATTTCAGTACGGAATCATAGTTACCTGCAAAAACCGTAATGATTCATAATAGTTACGGGCTAGAAGACTGTGAAGGGCCAGTATAGGGATTAATTATTGAGGGGGTCAGGAATTAGAAGTGTTTATATTTTCATGTGTATGTAGTTAAGAGTGTTTCTCATATTGTTTGTGTTCCAATTAAAATATTCAGTCTTCAGCTGAGTCAGCTTTTTAGTTTCTGGCCCACAAGCTAATTGTTTGGCCAGATTTACGTGTCGTATTACAGCTACAGCAGTGATGAATTGCACTTGTCAGCTCTCTAACATTTGCGTGCTGTAATAAGCAACTGGGGACAACTATTCAGACCATACTGGACCCAGGTACCACATGTTCCATTTGAGCTAAACGCCATAATGAAGTGAATGCCCCTTGAGAATACGAATATTAATTAGAAATGAAGAATGTAACTGCCTGACAACCATTTCAAGGACAGTATTTTCCAGTAACGAAGATGATAAAAGACTCTCTTGCCCAACTTAATATTTCTCCATAATATTAGATATTTACCTATAATAATCATTAACTTTGTGCTTTAATATATACAGGGTGTTTCAAAAATGACCGGTATATTTGAAACGGCAATAAAAACTAAACTAGCAGCGGTAGAAATACACCGTCTGTTGCAATATGCTTGGGACAACAGTACATTTTCAGGCAGACAAACTAGTACTGTAATTTCGAAAGTTTATCCGCCTGAAAATGTACTGTTGTCCCAAGCATATTGCAACAAACGGTGTATTTCTATCGCTACTAGTTTAGTTTTTATTGCCATTTCAAATATACCGGTCATTTTTTTAAACACCCTGTAGATTGCCATTGAGAGCCAGTTGTTACAAAAACGGTCAATTTTCCTTCTGTGTTGTTCATGCCAAACTACTGATATTTCGCTTCATAAAATGCCCACATATATTGGGAGGTGGATGGTTCGAAGAATTTTGTCGTCAGGGAGAGTACAGATGGCGTCAAGCAGATTCCAAATGGGGCCACCGTGTCAGGGTCTTGGACTGGTTCCAAACCTCTTCGTAGTGTCTTGCAGACTAAGGACATAAGATACTGTTCTATATTTACGTTTACATTCCCGCCTGGCAAGCTGCTGTAAGAGTGCCGAAGGCTGGGGTGAGAGGAACTGAACTGGTTGCGTTAGTCCCTTTCCTGATATATTTGACTAATGGAGCGTGACTGTCTCTATGGAAGAATGAAAGTGGTGGTGGAGTTAGTAGACCACAAAAGCCGCTTCAAAACTAAAAGACAGACAAACAAAAAGCTTTTCCTTTGGTCTCATACTTTGTGCAGACGTAACGTACAACAAAGTTAGCGACTAAGGAACAACAGAATTTACACAAAATAATGATAATACAACTGTTAAGTTTTCAGTAATTATGTTAAATTTCAGCCTATAGTTGCATAAGCAAAGAAACTTTACCTAGGTTTCGGCTAAAATAATGTAGCCTTCTTCAGAAATGTCACAATATAAAAATAAAATGTAAACATGCCAGATATTGCCATGTTTTAATTTTAATTTTATATTGTGACATTTCTGAAGAAGACTACATTATTATAGTCGAAACTTATATAAAGTTTCTTTGCTTATGAAACGGGAGTCAGAAAGTTAACTTAATTACATTTTAGAGTTGCTGACTCTGCTGCACCATGCTAAAAATGTTACGTATTCATTCACCTAGAAAAACGGCTTAACTGGAATACAGACTTTCGCTCCGTGTCTTAATTGCCGATGGAAGTGGAACGAAAGTTCTCAAGCTGCAGACGAAGCCCATAGTCGCATATCACAAATGAAATGTATTGCGAATACATAGAAAGAAGGATCCTTTATTGTATTATTATATGATAGCGGGACAAACACTGGTAGCAGTTACTTCCGTAAAATATCTGTGAGTATGCGTACGGAACAATTTGAAGTGGAATGATCATATAAAATTAATTGTTGGTAAGGCGGGTGCCAGCTTAAGAATCATTGGGAGAGTCCTTAGAACATGTTGTCCATCAACAAAGGAGGTGGCTTACAAAACTCTCGTTTGGCCTATACTTGAGTATCGCTCATCAGTGTGGGATCCGTACCAGGTCGGGTTGACAGGAGAGATAGAGAAGATCCAAAGAAAAGTGGCGCGGTTCGTCACAGGGTTATTTGGTAAGCGTGATAACTTTACGGAGATGTTTAGCAAACTCAAGTGGCAGACTCTGCAAGAGAGGCGCTCTGCATCGCGGTATAGCTTGCTGTCCAGGTTTCGAGAGGGTGCATTTCTGGATGAGGCATCGAATATTGCTTCCCCCTACTTATGCCTCCAGAGGAGATCACGAATGTAAAATTAGAGAGATTCGAGCGCGCACGGAGGCTTTCTGACAGTCGTTCTTCCCGCGAACCATTCGCGAGTGGAACAGGAAAGGGAGGTGACAGTGGCACGTAAAGTGTCCTCCGCCACACACCGTTGGGTGGCTTGCGGAGTATAAATGTAGAAGATATTTATTAAGTTCTGAAATTCATTCTTCTTCACTTCATGGAGTAACTTACAGTCTGTTCCGTCTTCAATGAAGCCACCTCTTCTGTTGGTTGTTCATGTAGTAGTTTCTGGAGGGTATTGACTTTGTTGCCCTTAGTTTTTTTTTAATTTTTAGATGTTTGTTCTTACACATATGATTTCGGAGATGTATTCCAAAGTGGAAGTTGTTTTCTGCCTTCTGAATAATTATTTGGTCATCGGAAAAGAGTAGAGTATTTATGTGTCTCCTGGCATTAAACTTCAATTTCCTGTTTCCATTCTCGAACATTGTGGTCTAAGTATGTACTGAATACAGGAGGGGGAAAGTTACAACCTTCTCGCACTCCTCTGTTGATCTTTATTGGTCCTGTCTCCTCTTCCTGTATTTATTGTAATTTCTGTGATCTAATACAAACTTCTTACAACCTGTATTAAATGTCTTGGATACCCTTGTTTTTCAAGTCCCAGAGTTTCCTTCTGTCTACCTCTGCGGAGAGAATCTTAGACGCGGAAGGCTTCGAGGGTGAAGAAATTAGGTGATCTAGCAGTGCAGTCGGAGTTGGACACTTCTGTGGTGGGGTAAATGGACACAGCCTAAGCCGCTGGCGTCCGGGAGACACACATGACAATTTTTAGGCCCGTTACTGATATGTGAGACAGAAATAGTTTCACCACATATACAAAATCTATGAAGGAAGGTACGTACTGACAAACGCCCACTTTTTCTTGTCTATCTAACGCTTACAAATATCGATAGTTAATGTATAGTGGTTCATGGCGTGGGTTCCTGTAGCCATGTCCTAGTTCATGAACCACGGGCAACGTATGAGTGGCCAAGTAAGAGGACCCGACAGTCGGGATACCAGTTACTTTGGAACAAGGCAGGGCATCTCGGACATATTCTGAGTCGTGGTCACCTTTGTGCTCATACGCCAAGGACTACCATATCTACCGGTTAGTCCCTCAAACGTTAGGGGTAAAACTCAATGGGACTCGGGGCAAGTAAGGCTAGCAACCTGCTTCCCTGGTACTTTAAATATGATGCTGGCAACAATCAGAGCAAAATGCCTCGGACTTTTGGAGGTGACGGAGTCCCACCTCTAACTGACAAACCAGGGACTCCTAAGATACGACTTGGCAAACAAATGGTAACGAGATGGGGAGCTCTTAATATCAATGGGGGCTACTCTGGGAAGAAGGTAGAGCTGGCAGAGGCTGCAAGTAAGATGGGGCTGGACGTTTTAGCTGTTAGTGACATTCGGGTAAGGGGTGAGAAAGAAGAGGAGGTGGGAGAAAACAAGGTGTACCTGTCAGGAGTCAAAGCAGGAATAGCACAATAAGGTGTAGGGCTTTACATCAGGAAAGAAATGGAACCCTGCGTAGTTGCAATAAGGTATGTAAACGAACGACTGATGTGGATAGATTTGACAGTGTCCAGCAAGAAAATTAGGATTGTGTCAGTATATTCACATTGTGAAGGGACAGATCAAGATAAGATGGGTGGTTTTTATGAGGCACTCAGTGATGTAGTTGTTAGAGTAAAGGACAAGGACAGTGTTCTGCTCATGGGTGATTTTAATTCCAGGATTGGAAATCTTACAGGAGGGTATGAAGAGGTTATAGGTAAAGTTGGAGAGGATATGGAGGCCAACAGGAATGGGAAACAACTCTTGGATTCCTGTGCCAGTATGGGCTTAGTAATCACAAACTCCTTTTTTAAACATAAGAACATTCACCGGTATACTTGGGAAGGCAGGGGAACCAGTTCGTCATTGACTATATAATAACAGATCAGGAATTCAGGAAGGCTGTGAGGGACACACGTGTATTCAGGGGATTCTTTGATGACACTGATCATTATTTAATCTGCAATGAAATTGGGATTGTGAGACCGAAAGTGCAGGAGGTCAGGTCCATATGGAGGAGGATAAGAGTGGAGAAACTTCAGCATAAGGAAATCAGGCACAAGTACATAACAGCGATCTCAGAAAGGTACCAGTTAGTTGATTGTAGTCAGTTACAGTCATTGGAAAAGGAATGGACAAGGTACAGGGACACAGTACTAGAAGTGGCTAAAGAATGTCTTGGAACAGTAGTGTGTAAAAGTAGGATGAAGCAAACAGCTTGGTGGAATGTCACAGTCAAGGCAGCCTGCAAAACGAAAAAGAAGGCGTATCAAAAATGGCTACATACTAGAACTCAGGTAAACAGAGAAAGTTATGTTGAAGAAAGAAACTAAGCCAAACAGATAATTGCAGCATCCAAGAAGAAATCTTGGGAAGACTTTGCAAGCAGGTAGGAGACTATGGGTCAAGCTGCTCGAAAACCATTCTGGAGTGTAATTAGCAGTCTTCGAAAGGGAGGTAAGGAGGAAATGACAAGTATTTTGGACAAGTCAGGAAAACTGCTGGTGAATCCTGTAGATGCCTTGGACAGATGGAGGGAATATTTTGAAGAGTTGCTCAATGTAGGTGAAAATACGATCAGTAATGTTTCAGATTTCGAGGTAGAATGGGATAGGAATGATGATGGAAATAGAATCACATTTGAGGAAGTGGAGAAAATGGTCAATAGATTGCAGTGCAATAAAGCAGCTGGGGTGGATGAAATTAAGTCGGAACTCATCAAATACAGTGGAATGTTGGGTCTTAAATGGCTACACAAAATAACTGAAATGGTCTGGGAGTCGGGACAGGTTCCATCAGACTGGACAAAAGCAGTAATCACACCAATCTTTAAACATGGAAACAGAAAAGATTGTAACAACTACAGAGGTATCTCTTTAATCAGCGTTGTGGGTAAAATCTTCTCATGTATTGTTGAAAGGAAAGTGCGACTATTAGCTAAGGACCAATTGGATGAAAATCAGTGTGGGTTTAGGCCTCTTGCGGCAAATAATGGAGAAGTTTTATGAGTGGAACAGGGAATTGTATCTATGCTTTATAGATCTAGAAAAGGCATATGACCGGGTTCCTAGGAGGAAGTTATTGTCAATTCTACGAGATTATGGAATAGGAGACAAACTTCTGTAAAGGTCTTTACGTGGATAGTCAGGCAGCAGTTCGAGTTGACGGTAAATTGAGTTCATGGTTCAGAGTAGTTTCAGGGGTAAGACAAGGCTGCAACCTGTCTCCACTGTTGTTCATATTATTTATGGATCATATGTTGAAAACAATAGACTGACTGGGTGAGATTAAGATATGTGAATACAAAATAAGCAGTCTTGCATATTCGGATGACTTAGTTGTGATGGCAGATTCGATTGAAAGTTGCAAAGTAATATTTCAGAGCTAGATCATAAATGTAAGGACGATGGTATGAAGATTGGCATCTCCAAAACGAAAGTAATGTCAGTGGGAAAGAAATATAAACGGATTGAGTGCCAAATAGGAGGAACAAAGTTAGAACAGGTGGACGGTTTCAAGAACTTAGGATGCATATTCTCACAGGACGGCAACATAGTGAAAGAACTGGAGGCGAGGTGTAGCAAAGCTAATGCAGTGAGCGCTCAGCTACGATCTACTCTCTTCTGCAAGAAGGAAGTCAGTACCAGGACTAAGTTATCTGTGAGCCGTTCAATCTTTCGACCAACTTTGTTGTATGGGAGCGAAAGCTGGGTTACCTTATCAAGAAGGTTGAGGTTACGGATATGAAAGTAACTAGGGTGATTGCAGGTACTAGTAGATGGGAACAATGGCAGGAGGGTGTCCACAATGAGGAAATCAAAGAAAAACTGGGAATGAACTCTATAGATGTAGCAGTCAGGGCGAACAGGCTTAGATGGTGGGGTCATGTTACACGCATGGGAGAAGCAAGGTTAAGTAAGAGACTCATGGGTTCATCAGTAGAGGGTAGGAGGAGTCGGGGCAGACCAAGGAGAAGGTACCTGGATTCGGTTAAGAATGATTTTGAAGTAATAGGTTTAACATCAGAGGAGGCAACAATGTTAGCACTGAATAGGGGATCATGGAGGAATTTTATAAGGGGGCTCTGCTCCAGACTGAACGCTGAAAGGCATAATCAGTCTTAAATGATGATGATGATGAATGTATAGGTGGGACGTCCTTTTGCTCTGTAACAGGTACTTTTCGTAGCCGTTAGAATCAAAATAAATACAGTGCATAATAATTGTAACTTCCCATGAGTGTCAAGTCGTCTGAAGTCCCAGAAATTTTAATTGTTTTCAGCCCTGGATTATATAGCACAGACAATGCGCAATGAAAATCTAACTGGTGCAATCACGGATTGAAATTTAGTAACTGCTTCCTCTTACAAGCTTTCTCTTATAAGCTTCTTCTTAACAAGCTTCATGGGGTTAGTGATCACAGGAGAGAGGAAGGCGTGCTGCTAAGCACATTTTGGAAAAGTTTAACAAACTACGTTCATTAATGACATTTATTCACAATGTCGATGGTAATATTGAACTTCATTAAACGTGTAATACGCGTGAAATCTTAACACTATAGTTCCACATGAGCAAACAGTATTAATCATCGTTATTCAGTGTAGATTAGGCTGGGTCAAGGAAGCGATATGGATGCGCATTTGGTCACATTCACATAACAGCAGAAGACAATATTCACCATTTCCTAGCAAAAACTGAGTATTCAAACCTGCTTGTTCCTCGCAACGGAAGGAAACACGAGACTCGATCCAAATCACGACGCACGAAGTAAATCGTGGTCGGCTAAATAAACAAGTACTGTCCCCAATGAATTTAGTTTCCTGACAGCAAAACTTTCACTCGCGACTTCCTCATAACGCTCCTAATAAATGATTTCACAATCACGGAAAGTTCCTTATTCCCAAAATCTGAGCTACAAAATCGCAGTCTAAGTGCGCTCAGGAGCGGCACGTCATACTGATCACAGACCAGCTCACTGACTCTTCTACAGCTCTACTCTACTGCGTCCGTTTAACTTCTGTGCAAAATCCAACCTGCCTCGCCTCCGTGCATATCAGCAGAAAAAACCTGCAAGGGGTGAACAGACCAATCAACAAGTCGAATTTTTCAGTGGTGCAAGTTTTCTCCTCCAATCAGAAGGCAGGTTAGACGTCGCTTGTTTGCTCCTGCTCAGAATTTTCCACAGGTTCAACGTCTAAAATTTGAACAAACGTGTCCCTTGTGTGGGCCTGAAGTAGCGAATCACGAGAGCGCGCATTACGGAAACCCGCAACAGCTAGCGGGCAAATATAATTGTTATTCGAAGTCCGGAATATGTTCTTCTTAAAGCCACTTATGAGACACTATTTGTAAATATCTTTAACACACTCTACAACATTTTCCTCATACTTCACACTTATCTAGTCCGTATTGAGAGAACAATATAAATCAGTACAAGTTTAAAGCTTAGGATGTGATAGAAGCATAAACATTATCGTCAATTACAACATCATGTACTACTTCATCTACCATTTGACACCCACTGCCGGCCGGGGTGGCCGAGCGGTTCTAGGCGCTACAGTCTGGAACCGAGCGACCGCTACGGTCGCCAAGTCCGAATCCTGCCTAGGGCATGGATGTGTGTGGTGTTCTTAGGTTAGTTAGGTTTAAGTAGTTCTAAGTTCTAAGGGACTAATGACCTCAGAAGTTAAGTCCCGTAGTGCTCAGAGCCATTTGAACCATTTTTGAACACCCACTGTCGGAAAAATGCCTCCTCTAGGCTTTTCCTTGAATCGGTACCTTCAACAAAAGGCATCCATACTCATCCTGGATGTTTCTCATCTCATCTTCCCATCTTCCATACAGTCAGTGTCTCGGTCTTTTCTTATTTCTTGGAAACTAGGAAACTTGGAAACTTCGAGGGGGCACCTCGCATCTATTCAGGTAACTCCCTTCCCATCTCTATGTCAGTTTCATTAAGTAATAATTATGTCTTCCCTTCCAGTCCATTTGTTTTCCTGTCACTTTAGCAATTCACAACATGCATCTCATCTTTGATTACTGGGCCACCATTATCATTTCAATTGGTTTTTGCTTTAAAGTGCATGTCTTACCGGCCTAAACCGAAACCGGAAGTATTGCCTCAGTCCACAGTATGCACGCTGATTCAACTGCACCTACCGCTGTCGTTTTATGCAACCCGCAATTTTTCAGCTGACCTTCATAAGCCACGTGCTAGATTTTCATATTCTCTCGCTCGCTACGCGCAATTAGTCTTTCAGAGGGAATTACTGAGACATTTTTGTAGAAAATTTAATGCAGTCAAATTTCGACTGGGACACTTTTTCGCTAGAAACCGTTATTCAAGAAAAACGAGGCCTTCGAATGCGTCCCCATTCCTAGACGCAGCTTCCACCAATCAGGATTTCTAGTATGTTGTTCAAGGCAACCCCCCAACCTCCACGCCCACCCCCACACCTACCACTGCACAGACATTTGCGAGTGCACAAGTTATTTCCCATGTTCGATCTTTTATGGTCTTCATTGACTGACCTTCTTATGTCACCGGCTTAGTCGAGTAATGAAAACTTGTGAAACTACGTTTGCGTAAATTTTAACTGACAATGTTCTGATTTTTAACAGGATACAATAAAAATTTATACAGTTGTATTCGTCAGGCCTTCTGACTGCGAAACAACTGTACTTGTACGAGTTAAGTTTGGGTCAAAATGTCAGCATAATTAGTTTTAGCGTAACTTTTACAAAAGTTATTTTTCGTTCATTTCTCTCACAGACACGTTTGAAGTATTAATGTTAACGAAGTAGCCGACTATGATGGTGACGTAATAGCCTAATCGCGCCGGCCGCGGTGGTCTCGCGGTTCTAGGCGCTCAGTCCGGAACCGCGCGACTGTTACGGTCGCAGGTTCGAATCCTGCCTCGGGTATGGATGTGTGTGATGTCCTTAGGTTAGTTAGGTTTAGTTAGTTCTAAGTTCTAGGCGACTGATGACCACAGATGTTAAGTCGCATAGTGCTTAGAGCCATTTGAACCATAATAGCCTAATCAATACAGACCAAAAAAGGTTGAATCTTGGGACTAGATCTTGTGTCGAAAATTTTTGTACAGTGGTAGGTGGTAGTACCACGAGAAAAATACTAGCAATCCTGACTGGTGAGAAATGAGTGTGCAGTGGATGTGTGTTTGAAGGTCACGTTCGTGCTTTTTTCTTGAACAGCTCGTAAACAGGGTCTCCAGCTAAAACGTGTCACCGTACAAAATTTAACTACATTATTTTTCCTACAAATACATTCCGCTCATTTTTTTCTGAGTGAGTAATAGTTCGTGAGCAGCGAGAGAATGTGAATATCTCACGCGTGATTTATGAATGTAGGTTATAACATTGCGGTTTGCATAAAAAGACATTGGTAGAGGCAACAGAATCACCCTGTATATGCAGCTCAGATAGCAAGCCAGTACTAAGCACAAAACGGAAAGCTAAAGGGTGGAAGAATTCATAAAGGACCTATACATAAGGGAAACAAACTTTAGCATACTGTTAACAGAAAGGGAAGAGAAGATATTTGAAGATGAGACAGAAGATATGATACTGAGAGAAGAATTTGACGGAGTACTGAAAGACCTAAGATGAAAAAAGGTCCTCGGAGTTGACGACATTCCCTCAGAATAACTGAGATCCATGGGAGAACCAGCCTGACGGAATTACTTTGCTTGGTGTTCAGCATGTGTAAGACAGGCGACCAACTGGAAAGAAAACGGGTTCTGAGTCATCTGAACACTACTGAACCATCATTTTAATAACTCATGGTCGCAAAATGCTGACACAAATTATTTACAGGGAATGGAAACGCTGGTAGAAGCCCACGTCGGGGGAGGCCAGTTTGAATTACGGAGAAATGTAGGAACACGCGAGGCAATACTGACGCTACGACTTATCGTAGAACATAGGTTGGAGAAAGACAAACCTATATTTATCGAATTTATAGACATTTTTGACAATGTTGACTGGACTAGCTTTTTGAAGTTCTGAAGGTAGCAGTGGTAAAATTAAGGGAAGGAACAGTTATTTACAGCTTTTACGGAAACCATACGGCAGTCGTAAAGTGTCGAAGAACGTGAAAAGAAAGCCGTAATTGGGAGGTGACTGAGACAGGGCCGTATACTATCCCAGACGTTATTCAGTCTGTACACTGAGTGAGATGCGAAGGAAACGAAAAAAAAGGAATGGGAATTAAAGTTCGTCTAGAACAAATAAAGGCAAAAGATTTAGAACACTTGCACGGAATGAATAGTGGCCTAAAAGGAGATTACAAGATTAAATCAACAACATTAAAACAATGATAAAGGAATGTAAAATAAGCTATGCGGAGCTGAAGGAATTATATCAGAAAATGAAACACTGAAAGGTTTGTTATTTGCACACCAAAGTAACTGGAGAGAATATAAAATGCAGGCTGGCAATAGCGAGAACAGCGTTTCTAAAAAAATTAACAGCCAATATAAATTTAAGTATTAGGAATTTTATTCTGAAGATATTCGGACAAGAACAGAATAGAAGCTTTTGAAATGCGGTGCCACAGAAGAATTCTGAAGTTTGATGGACACATCGAAACATAGAAGATGAAGTACGGAATCAAATTGGAGGAAAAAGAAATCTGTGGCACAAGTTGACTACAAGAAGGGATCGACTGATAAGACACTTTCTGACCCATCAAGCAAAATCCAATTTGGTAAGGGAAGAAAGTGTGGGAAAGGGATAAAAGTTGTAGAGAGAGACGAATGCGATAGTTATGTAGAAATGAAGAAAGTTGTGCAGGATAGACTAGCATGGAGAGTTGCATCAAATCAGTTTTCGGACTGAAAATCACAACATAAACAACAATACTTACTGACTGAAACTGAGCGTGGGATCTGTAAATCATTTAAGTAATTTCTAAATTTAAAGAAAATGAAATACCTGGTTTTACCACTCAAGGAAGAGATTTGCACTGAACGGGGACTTAATACTCGGATATGGAGAACGTGACCGTATTAATGGAACTGAGACCATGGCGAAATTCCTAAACGGAAAAATGTTGCACAGTTCTTAAAATCTTCCATAGAAATCAGTCCCAGTAGTGTGCTATTTAGGTGATCTAAAGGGTAAATAAATAACTTTAATATTACAACAGTGACTCAGGGTTAGCTTTCTAACGTACAATGCAGCTACTACATTGTGTGTATAAACGTTTCATTCACATGTTAGGAATCAATGCCTGGTGGTAGTTTTGGCAGGTGAGCTTTTCGGCTTTGTGTAATTTCGAAACGAACTCGTCCACTGACCCGCACGCTCAAAGAGGGCAGTGCAGCAAAATAGCGACTCCACAGCGTTGTAACGTATGTGTCAGCGAGTCCCAAAAATAATCCACCCCCTCGTGGCTGTCACACGGATGCTGCAGACTTCAAGGCGAAACGTGTTATTAATATGTCCGAGGTGAACGTCCGTCTCTCACGCACTCACTCACTTATACACACACAGATACACACACACACACACACACACACACACACACAGGCGCGCGCTCCCGCGTACACACGTCTTCTCTCTGCACCAACTTCATCATGATATAGACCGCTTTGACCAGCGAATAAAAGCGAGCGGGCCATGTATCAAATTTCACTAATACGAGGACTTCTAAGTACCTGTAGAGCGAGTTGCGTTTCTCTCGAAGTTGGATATAATCTATCTTGACTTTATAAAATTGTATTCCAATGTGATATCTACAGAGCAATTATCTTTATCCGTTCCGCGAACCTTTCAAATTTCGAGATACTTAGCGAGTTCTGGGAGCCTTTCCATGGAATCAGATACCAATTCATATATTAAATATAAATATGTAATATATTTCGGCAGCTTGTAATTAAGATTAAAACTGCTTTAACAGGAATTTTTTAATTTAAAATGTCCTTATTGTTACTTCACTGGGGCCCTGGATTAATGCCACATGGTAGTAAGATATACCCTCAAATCTAGAGAAATTATAACAACTTGAGTAACAATTTAAAATTAAGAGGTTCGCCATTTTACAAGTATAATTATTGTTAAAGAATAATGAAGGTATCGAACATGGGATATTACTGGAAATCATAAAAGCATTTCCTTAGAGTGATAGGATAAAGTCATGAAAAACCCGAAACAAGCCTGTTGACGTAAATCAACTGTAGATGAACAGTCTTCTCCCCCAAATTTTCAGTTCATTTAATGACTGACAGTTACCGTAATGCATTTAAGCCGCCTTGTTGGATCTTGCGGGTTTTCTCCCTTAGTCTGTACGTGTTCCAGTGATTTATCTTCACTCCCTGGTCAACACCTTTACTGGCCATAAAATTGTAAGAAAAGACTTAAATGAAATACAGCATTACATTGTTCGTGTTAATGGTGAATGAACTTCATAGTAATGAGTTAAATAAGTTTAATAAATACAGCAACCAGTCACTTTCTATTACAACCTACAAGTACTGTATCTGACCACTAAATCCCGGAGATTGAACAGAAACTTATTCCCACAAGTGCACATTCCTAAAAGATCACGCAGAGTCAGCCAACAAAATATTTCTAAGAAATTACATGGGAATTCAATCATGGAAAAAAGTAAATAAATGAACATATTCTGACCTCCGTCTCAACATGACTTGTTCTTTCAATCATTCTAAAATATTAGTCTAATATGCCAATGTATTAAAAGTGTTAAATGTGTGTAGACTATGTGATACTATATCATATATGTAAAATACACAATGTTACATAATATTTAATGTAATTTAGCTATCGTTTTATTTATTCTAGCCAGTCGCTGCTCCTCTATGTATTCAACCATTCGTGTTAACTGCTTTTAAAGTCATTTTATGTTACCAGTATAAAAAATCACGAGTAAAAGAATCTATCACTACTCATTACAGAAAATACATTGTACATTAAGCAATTTTTAATAATACACCGACATGTATTAAGCTTTGAGGGCAGCCTTACCTACACTACTTTATAAAGACAAGCTATAATTTAATGTTGTTAACAAAAATCTCGAAAACTTCGTGTCCAACATGCTATAGATTTTTACAGTATTAATTAACGTTTGGACAGATACAGGCTATATATATATATATATATATATATATATATATATATATATATATAGCACTGGTTTTTAGTAAAAATCTCGGAAATTTCTTCACCTACGTACTTCAAATCTTTGCACAGTACTCTAATAAACGTTCGGATAGACAGGCTATATATTTGTAGTATATAATAATCTATATTTCTATATGAAGACAAGTTCTAGTTTAACGCGTTGGTACCAAAAGTTTCGAATAGTTCTTGACCGATTTACTTCAGGATTTTGCACGATACTTTAATGAATATTCGGTCAGATATAGACTAAATATTTTTTCATATGTGTGGTACAGAAATATCTACAAAATTGGTGTTAACAAAAATATCTAAATGTTCTTGACCGATTTATTTCTGATTGTTACACAATATAAGAATAATAAGATAAACAGAATGTGGTTATAAGTCGCTCCTAGAGATCCAAATCATTCAGTAGCCCATTTCCCTATGTGAAACGTCAATGATTTTCGTCTTAAAAATGAAATTGTACAAACGCGTTTTCGAGAGATCCTGCAGTTCGTCGAAGTTTATAACATGCATCTCATGAATGACAATGTTTCGTATATGGTGCTATTGTCTAAAAATATTACGGCGGAGATCTTTCGTCTCTGTCTGCAGTTGTTGAGGATTCTATCCCAGATAAAGGCTGGTTGGTTGTTTGGGGAAGGAGACCAGACAGCGTGGTCATCGGTCTCATCGGATTAGGGAAGGATGGGGAAGGAAGTCGGCCGTGCCCTTTCAGAGGAACCATCCCGGCATTTGCCTGAAGTGATTTAGGGAAATCACGGAAAACCTAAATCAGGATGGCCGGACGCAGGATTGAACCGTCGTCCTCCCGAATGCGAGTCCAGTGTCTAACCACTGCGCCACCTCGCTCGGTCTATCGCAGATAAAGGCTTGTGACAAGCACGGTTATGAAGATGACAGCTGCTAGTTACAGTCCCAGTAATTTAAATTGTGCTCTTAGATTCCGCATACTCGGAAATCACTACATATTCGGAAAAAATGGTGAATTATTTCAGACAAGAAAAAATAGAAAGGGCACTGTCGGTTGTTTCACTCACAGCAATTTCATCTCCAACAATTTCATATATCGTATTTTAAACACACAGAAATCACGAAATCATTACTGAGGAATTGCGCTCTTACATGTAAGTAAAATTGCAGAAAAAAACTTACACGAATGACAATGTCTCAGTAAGTGTTGCATACGAGGTAAAAAAAAAAAAAATTTGCAACCATCCGTGCGCGAACCCGTGTTCTTACGTGTAGCAATCCCGCACGCTGACCACTTTTTTTTCGGTATGGTAAACAACAATTACGAGGGCCTGATTTTTTGTACTATTGCTGAGGAACGTAGGCTGACTTTGTTACCAAACGATGCTGCAGAAGTCAGAAATGCATAATAGTTTGGAAGGTTTCCAATGTCACGCTTCACATAATTGTTTTCCATTGTTTCTTGAAAGTTGGAAACACGTTCCGATAATTACTGACTAAACCATTTGTGGGTAAAAGTATACAAAGTCATTAGTAATGTCACTTCACATAAGCAGAGCCGATGTCTTGTTATTTAATGATCTTTAAACTATTATTTGCAATAAAATAATACATATTTTGAGAGAATATTGACCGAAAACGTTTTCTGTTTGGATGTAATCATTCACAGTAACAAACTAACATAAAAATATTTCTAACAAAATAAAATAGTCTATTATGAACTCACTTTGCAACCGGATGCGTCCTCTGGTGATTCTTTAGTAACACAATCATTAAATCCAAAGCTAAAACCGCTAAATATGTTTAAAATAACCAATTATAGGTGCACATAAACCACAGCTCACCGGTCGACAGGGCCACACCGAAATCCAAAACCTCTCGGTACAATTGTAAAATCGGTGGAAGGACCTTTCGGTAACAGGTCTCAGAAGCTTACTGAATAGGACACTTCGATAAAGAACCGAAAATGGCTTCACTACCGAAACGAACCAACTACAACGATCGATATGAACGATACAGAATAGGGCCCCCGGCGACACGTTTCCATTGATCCTAGGTACAAACTCGATGGTCTTGTGCCCATTTCAGTCGTAACTGACGATGTCGTTGGGTCAACATGGGAACACGTATATGCAAGAGTAATAAAAACTAAAGGGTTTGCGACTGATTGCGGTGTGCGCCTCCATCCCCAAAACGGTACGCTAAACGGTGTCCTCCGAAAGAATTGTACCGGCAGCGTCAGTGTAAACTGTCATCAATTCCGCCTCGGCTCGCAGCCTATCGCGTTTTTATAGAGCTGTCAAGATTCCGACCACCACGTTCCGTGATGTGGCGTGGACGTCCAGCACACAACAGCCTACTCGAGGCTTCACCACTTTCCATACATGCTGATGACAGTAGTACACAAACTGCCTACCAACTTCGCCGTTTCAGAAACGTTCGTTCTTAGTAGCCGACTCATAACAACCGGGCCTTCAGCAAAGCTGCAAGGCTACACTGGAGTTGCGAAATGTTTTGGAACGTGACAGCTGACTCTGACTACCTGTCCCATTCGTCTGCTAAATTGATTTTACTCTTCAATTGTGTTCGCCGTTGATAGCCTCCCTTTGAGGTTATCACATTTACTAGAAATTAATGAACCTAAATGCTGAAACACACTCCTGGAAATGGAAAAAAGAACACATTGACACCGGTGTGTCAGACCCACCATACTTGCTCCGGACACTGCGAGAGGGCTGTACAAGCAATGATCACACGCACGGCACAGCGGACACACCAGGAACCGCGGTGTTGGCCGTCAAATGGCGCTAGCTGCGCAGCATTTGTGCACCGCCGCCGTCAGTGTCAGCCAGTTTGCCGTGGCATACGGAGCTCCATCGCAGTCTTTAACACTGGTAGCATGCCGCGACAGCGTGGACGTGAACCGTATGTGCAGTTGACGGACTTTGAGCGAGGGCGTATAGTGGGCATGCGGGAGTCCGGGTGGACGTACCGCCGAATTGCTCAACACGTGGGGCGTGAGGTCTCCACAGTACATCGATGTTGTCGCCAGTGGTCGGCGGAAGGTGCACGTGCCCGTCGACCTGGGACCGGACCGCAGCGACGCACGGATGCACGCCAAGACCATAGGATCCTACGCAGTGCCGTAGGGGACCGCACCGCCACTTCCCAGCAAATTAGGGACACAGTTGCTCTTGGGGTATCGGCGAGGACCATTCGCAACCGTCTCCATGAAGCTGGGCTACGGTCCCGCACACCGTTAGGCCGTCTTCCGCTCACGCCCCAACATCGTGCAGCCCGCCTCCAGTGGTGTCGCGACAGGCGTGAATGGAGGGACGAATGGAGACGTGTCGTCTTCAGCGATGAGAGTCGCTTCTGCCTTGGTGCCAATGATGGTCGTATGGGTGTTTGGCGCCGTGCAGGTGAGCGCCACAATCAGGACTGCATACGACCGAGGCACACAGGGCCAACACCCGGCATCATGGTGTGGGGAGCGATCTCCTACACTGGCCGTACACCTCTGGTGATCGTCGAGGGGACACTGAATAGTGCACGGTTCATCCAAACCGTCATCGAACCCATCGTTCTACCATTCCTAGACCGGCAAGGGAACTTGCTGTTCCAACAGGACAATGCACGTCCGCATGTATCCCGTGCCGCCCAACATGCTCTGGAAGGTGTAAGTCAACTACCCTGGCCAGCAAGATCTCCGGATCTGTCCCCCATTGAGCATGTTTGGGACTGGATGAAGCGTCGACTCACGCGGTCTGCACGTCCAGCACGAACGCTGGTCCAACTGAGGCGCCAGGTGGAAATGGCATGGCAAGCAGTTCCACAGGACTACATCCAGCATCTCTACGATCGTCTCCATGGGAGAATAGCAGCCTGCATTGCTGCGAAAGGTGGATATACACTGTACTAGTGCCGACATTGTGCATGCTCTGTTGCCTGTGTCTATGTGCCTGTGGTTCTGTCAGTGTGATCATGTGATGTATCTGACCCCAGGAATGTGTCAATAAAGTTTCCCCTTCCTGGGCAATGAATTCACGGTGTTCTTATTTCAATTTCCAGGAGTGTAGTATTAATGAAATGGCGGTTCAAATGGATCTAAGCACTATGGGACATCTGAAGTCGTCAGTCCCCTAGATTTAGAACTACTTAAACCTAACTAACCTAAGGACATCACACACATCCCTGCCTGAGGCAGGATTCGAACCTGCGACCGCAATAGCCGCGGGGTTCCGGACTGAAGCGCCTAGAAGCACTCGGCCACAAAGGCCAGCTTGAAATGGCGGCCCCATCATTATTTTTATCAATTGTATGATGGATGATACCGGTGCCCGTCAGATCACCAAAGTTAAGCGCCGTCGGACGTGGCCAACACTTGGCTGGGTGACTTTCCGGGCCGCCATGCGCTGTTGCTGTTGCTATTTTTTGGGGTGCACTCATCCTCGTGATGGCAATTGAGGGGCTACTCCACCGAATAGCGGCGGCTCCGCTCAAAGAAAACCATCGTAACAACCGGGAGAGCTGTGTGCTGGCCACATGCTCGTCCCGCCGCATCCTCCTTGAGGATGACACGGCGGTCGGATGGCCCCGATGACTCACTTGAGGCCTGAAGATGGCGTGCTTATGATGGGTGATAACTATACCCTACATGAGATGGATCTTTTGTATAATTTATGGCACAAGTTTATTTATTAAAAATTGAACAAAAATAAATTTTGAGAGTGATGACAAAAATAAACATGATTGAATGGTAGCACACATATACAACGAGCAGTTGACAAAGCAGTGTGGTGGCTGGTTGGCGAAAATTAAGGTTTCTCTTGTGAACCTTTTTACTTTGCTTATATATGTGGATAACGCAATCTGAAAATATCTAACACTGAATAGACCTTGATGGGTTTATTCTACACAGAAGTTATACTAAGTTGGTGCGGCTCAGAACAAGCGGCGAGATTGTGATCTTGTTTGCCCTGACAGGCCCCAGCAGCAATGCAACACCCTTATTCTCAACGTGCGGCACTGCCTCAGGTGTCGGTCGTGGTTTGAGCATCTGCAGCGCAGCCACGTGCAACACTTGTAACTCGCTATCGCAGGCACTGAATAAGCAGAGTTCCGGCTAGTGCCCTCTTAGTCGGATCGCAATTACTCTGAACTCTCGGCAGATTCCAGCACGTAGCACTCCAGTTTGCCTGTCATGCCATGGACCAAGTTGACTCACTTATACTGTAGTGCGCACAAGGAGATCAAACGCCAAAGCGGCAGACCTGTCACGAATATGATTTCCCTCAGCACAGCGAGTGGTCAGAGATGACCGAGGTCGAAACTATCGCAGCTACGACCAGTGCTATGGTGGAGTCAAGTGCCCCAAGTGCAGCAGTCTCAACCGGAAGACCAACAATCACCACTCCTGTCTTTCTATCGAGCCTCGGTAAATTCCGCACAAGCACTCTCGCAGCCGCCCCCCTCAAGGATTTTGTAACAATCACAAGACTCCAGGAGCTCCATGTGTCTCCTCTAACTCATCTACTCTACTCATCAGCCAATACTAATCGAAGTTAAAAATGTTCTTGTCTTTTCTACATCTACATCTACATCTACATCTACATTCATACTCCGCAAGCCACCCAACGGTGTGTGGCGGAGGGCACATTACGGGCCACTGTCATTACCTCCCTTTCCTGTTCCACTCGCGTATGGTTCGCGGGAAGAACGACTGTCGGAAAGCCTCCGTGCGCACTCGAATCTCTCTAATTTTACATTCGTGATCTCCTCGGGAGGTATAAGTAGGGGGAAGCAATATATTCGATACCTCATCCAGAAACGCACCCTCTCGAAACCTGGGCAGCAAGCTACACCGCGATGCAGAGCGTCTCTCTTGCAGAGTCTGCCACTTGAGTTTGCTAAACATCTCCGTAACGCTATCACGCCTACCAAATAACCGTGTGACGAAACCCACCAATCTTCTTTGGGTCTTCTCTATTTTCTCTGTCAACCCAATCTGGTACGGATCCCATACTGATGAGCAATACTCAAGTATAGGTCGAACGAGCGCTTTGTAAGCCGCCTCCCTTGCTGATGGACTACACTTCTACATCTACATCTACATCTACATCCATAGTCCGCAAGCCACCTGACGGTGTGTGGCGGAGGGTACCCTGAGTACCTCTATCGGTTCTCCCTTCTATTCCAGGCTCCTATTGTACGTGGAAAGAAGGACTGTCGGTATGCTTCTGTGTGGGCTCTAATCTCTCTGATTTTATCCTCATGGTCTCTTCGCGAGATATACGTAGGAGGGAGCAATATACTGCTTGACTCTTCGGTGAAGGTATGTTCTCGAAACTTTAACAAAAGCCCGTACCGAGCTACTGAGCGTCTCTCCTGCAGAGTCTTCCACTGGAGTTTATCTATCATCTCCGTAACACTTTCGCGATTACTAAATGAACCTGTAACGAAGCGCGCTGCTTTCCGTTGGATCCTCTCTATCTCTTCTATCAACCCTACCTGGTGCGGATCCCACACTGCTGAGCAGTATTCAAGCATTGGGCGAACAAGCGTACTGTAACCTACTTCCTTTGTTGTCGGATTGCATTTACTTAGGATTCTTCCAATGAATCTCAGTCTGGCATCTGCTTTACCGACGATCAACTTTATATGATCATTCCATTTTAAATCACTCCTAATGAGTACTCCCAGATAATTTATGGAATTAACTGCTTCCAGTTGCTGACCTGCTATATTGTAGCTACATGATAAGGGACCTATCTTTCTATGTATTCGCATCACATTACACTTGTCTATATTGAGATTCAATTGCCATTCCGTGCACCATGCGTCAATTCGCTGCAGATCCTCCTGCATTTCAGTACAATTTTCCATTGTTGCAACCTCTCGATACACCACAGCATCATCTGCAAAAAGCCTCAGTGAACTTCCGATGTCATCCACCAGGTCATTTAAGTATATTGTGAATAGCAACGGCCCTATGACACTCCCCTGCGGCACACCTGAAATCACTCTTACTTCGGAAGACTTCTCCCATTGAGAATGACATGCTGCTTTCTGTTATCTAGGAACTCCTCGATCCAATCACACAATTGATCTGATAGTCCGTATGCTCTTACTTTGTTCATTAAACGTCTGTGGGGAACTGTGTCAAACGCCTTGCGGAAGTCAAGAAACACGGCATCTACCTGTGAACCCGTGTCTAAGGCCCTCTGAGTCTCGTGGACGAATAGCGCGAGCTGGGTTTCACACGACCGTCTTTTTCGAAACCCATGCTGATTCCTACAGAGTAGATTTCTAGTCTCCAGAAAAGACATTATACTCGAACATAATGCGTGTTCCAAAATTTTACAACTGATCGACGTTAGAGATATAGGTCTATAGTTCTGCACATCTGTTCGACGTCCCTTCTTGAAAACGAGCTATGACCTGTGCCCTTTTCCAATCCTTTGGAACGCTTCGCTCTTCTAGAGACCTACGGTACACCGCTGCAAGAAGGGGGGCAAGTTCCTTCGCGTACTCTGTGTAAAATCGAACTGGTATTCCATCAGGACCAGCGGCCTTTCCTCTTTTGAGCGATTTTAACTGTTTTTCTATCCCTCTGTCGTCTACTTCGATATCTACCATTTTGTCAACTGTGCGACAATCTAGAGAAGGAAGCACAGTGCAGTCTTCCTCTGTGAAACAGCTTTGGAAGAAGACATTTAGTAATTCGGCCTTTAGTCTGTCATCCTCTGTTTCAGTACCATTTTGGTCACAGAGTGTCTGGACATTTTGTTTTGATCCACCTACCGCTTTGACATAGGACCAAAATTTCTTAGGATTTTCTGCCAAGTCAGTACATAGAACTTTACTTTCGAATTCATTGAAAGCCTCTCGCATAGCCCTCCTCACACTGCATTTCGCTTCGCGTAATTTTTGTTTGTCTGCAAGGCTTTGGCTATGTTTATGTTTTCTGTGAAGTTCCCTTTGCTTCCGCAGCAGTTTTCTAACTCGGTTGTTGTACCACGGTGGCTCTTTCCCATCTCTTACGATCTTGCTTGGCACATACTCATCTAACGCATATTGTACCATGGTTTTGAACTCTGTCCACTGATCCTCAACACTATCTGCACTTGAGACAAAACTTTTGTGTTGAGCCGTCAGGTACTCTGTAATCTGCTTTTTGTCACTTGTGCTAAACAGAAAAATCTTCCTACCTTTTTTAATATTTCTATTTACGGCTGAAATCATCGATGCAGTAACCGCTTTATGATCGCTGATTCCCTGTTCTGCATTAACTGATTCAAATAGTTCGGGTCTGTTTGTCACCAGAAGGTCTAATATGTTATCGCCACGAGTCGGTTTTCTGTTTAACTGCTCAAGGTAGTTTTCAGATAAAGCACTTAAAAATATTTCACTGGATTCTTTGTCCCTGCCACCCGTTATGAACGTTTGAGTCTCCCAATCTATATCCGGCAAATTAAAATCTCCACGCAGAACTATAACATGGTGGGGAAATCTACTCGAAATATTTTCCAAATTATTCTTCAGGTGCTGAGCCACAACAGCTGCTGAGCCCGGGGGCCTATAGAGACATCCAGTTACCATGTCTGAGCCTGCTTTAACCGTGACCTGCACCCAAATCATTTCACAATTCGAATCTCCGTCAATTTCCTTCGATACTATTGCACTTCTTATCGCTATAAACACGCCTCCCCCTTCACTGTCCAGCCTATCTCTGCGGTATACATTCCAATCCGAGTTTAGGATTTCATTACTGTTTACGTCTGGTTTCAGCCAACTTTCTGTTCCTAGTACAATATGGGCGTTGTGACCGTTTATTAATGAGAGCAGTTCTGGGACCTTTCTATAGACGCTCCTGCAGTTTACTATTAGCACATTAATATTGTTATTCCTTGTTGCATTTTGCCTACTCCTGCCTTGCCGCGTCTCAGGAGGCGTCTTGTCGGGCCTAGGGAGGGAATTCTCTAACCTAAAAAAACCCCATGTGCACTCCACACGTACTCCGCTACCCTCGTAGCCGCTTCCGGCGTGTAGTGCACGCCTGACCTATTCAGGGGGACCCTACATTTCTCCACCCGATAGCGGAGGTCGAGAAATTTGCACCCCAGCTCTCCGCAGAATCGTCTGAGCCTCTGGTTTAAGCCTTCCACTCGGCTCCAAACCAGAGGACCGCGATCGGTTCTGGGAACGATACTACAAATAGTTAGCTCTGATTCCACCCCGCTAGCGAGGCTTTCCGCCTTCACCAACTCCGCCAACCGCCTGTACGAACTGAGGATGACCTCTGAACCCAGACGGCAGGAGTCATTGGTGCCGACATGAGCAACAATTTGCAGTCGGGTGCACCCAGTGCTCTCTATCGCCGCCGGTAGGGCCTCCTCCACATCTCGGATGAGACCCCCCGGCAAGCAGACAGAGTGAACACTGGCCTTCTTCCCCGACCTTTCCGCTATTTCCCTAAGGGGCTCCATCACCCGCCTAACGTTGGAGCTCCCAATAACTAATAAACCCCTCCCCCCGTGTGCCTGCTCGGACCTTGCTGAAGGAGCAGCCACATGTCCACTCACAGGCAGAGCGGGCGATGCCACACGGCCAGCCTCCACATTTACCCACCACGAACGCCGCTGAACCCGCCACTGCCCTTGGGGAGAGGGTGGCCCAACCGCGGCCGGTACCCGCGAAGATGTCTCGACAGCAGGGACCGTGGGTGAAGCATGTAACTCCTGGGGTGTACCTTGCGACGCACCAGACTCCTTACTGCCGTTACACTCCGAGGCAGCAGCCTGAAGACGGCTGACCGCGGCCATCAACACGCTCAGCTGTTCGCGAAGAGTGGCCAGCTCCTCCTGCGTCCGTACACAGCAGCCACACATCCTATCCATCCTAAGAAATCAATTTACTATAGAGTGTTAATCAACTTTTAACTAGACTGCTAATTCACTAAAGGCGGTTGATTATTGACTAAACTGTGATTGCTAACCACTTCTTGTAGAAAACAAGGAAAATAGCACTACCTGTCTCTGGACTGTATTCAAAACAAACACTAGCACTACTAGCACTATGGCTGACTAAAGGGACTCTCTGACTGTATTCAAAACAAACACGAGATCTATGGAACACTTAATAGTACTCGACTATTAAAGCTTCCTAAAAGCAAAAACACGCAGAAGAAGGACTGTCCCAATGAAACTCAACCTGGTACCCGCCTCACCAACAATTAATTTTATATGATCATTCCACTTCAAATCGTTCCGCACGCATACTCCCAGATATTTTACAGAAGTAACTGATACCACTTTTGGTTCCGCTATCATATAATCATACAATAAAGGGTCCTTCTTTCTATGTACTCGAAATACATTACATTTGTCTATGTTAAGGGTCAGCTGCCACTCCCTGCACCAAGTGCCTATCCGCTGTAGATCTTCCTGCATTTCGCTACAATTTTCTAATGCTGCAACTTCTCTGTATACTACAGCATCATCCGCGAAAAGCCCCATGGAACTTTCGACACCATCTACAAGGTCATTTATATGTATTGTGAAAAGCAATGGTCCTGTAACACTCCCCTGTGGCACGCCAGAGGTTACTTTAACGCCTGTAGACGTCTCTCCATTGATAACAAGATGCTGTGTTTTTTTTTACTAAAAACTCTTCAATCTAGCCACACAGCTGGTCTGATATTCCGTAGGCTCTTACTTTGTTTATCAGGCAATAGTGCGGAACTGTATCGAACGCCTTCCGGAACTCAAGGAAAATAGCAACTACCTGGGAGCCTGTATCTAATATTTTCTGGGTCTCATGAACAAATAAAGCGAGTTGGGTCTCACACGTTCGCTGTTTCCGGAATCCATGTTGATTCCTACAGAGTAGATTCTGGATTTCCAAAAACGACATGATACGCGAGCAAAAAACATGTTCCAAAGTTATACAACAGATCGACGTCAGAGATATAGGTCTATAGTTTTGCTCTTCTGCTCGACGACCCTTCTTGAAGACTGGGACTACCTGTGCTCTTTTCCAATCATTTGGAACCTTCCGTTCCTCTAGAGACTTGCGGTACACGGCTCTTAGAAGGGGGGCAAGTTCTTTCGCGTACACTGTGTAAAGTCGAATTGGTATCCCGTCAGGTCCAGTGGACTTTCCTCTGTTGAGTGATTCCAGTTGCTTTTCTATTCCTACGGCACTTATTTCGATGTCCAAGGCTGTTATAAGAGTCGGGACATGAAAGGGAAGCAGTGGTTGGGAAGGAGGTGAGACAGGCTTGTAGCCTCTCCCCGATGTTATTCAATCTGTATATTCAGCAAGCAGTAAAGCAAACAAAAGAAAGATTCGGAGTAGGTATTAAAATCCATGGAGAAGAAATAAAAACTTTGAGGTTCGCCGATGACATTGTAATTCTGTCAGAGACAGCAAAGGACTTCAGCTGAACGGAATGGACAGTGTCTTGAAAGGAGGATGTAAGATGAACATCAACAAAAGCAAAACGAGGATAATGGAGTGTAGTCGAATTAAGTCGGGTGATGCTGAGGGAATTAGATTAGGAAATAAGACACTTAAAGTAGTAAAGGAGTTTTGCTATTTGGGGAGCAAAATAACTGCTGATGGTCGAAGTAGATAGGATATAAAATGTAGACTGGCAATGGCAAAGAAAGCATTTCTGAAGAAGAGAAATTTGTTAACATCGAGTACAGATTTAAGTGTCAGGAAGTCGTTTCTGAAAGTATTTGTTTGGTGTGTAGGCATGTATGGAAGTGAAACATGGACGATAAATAGTTTGGACAGGAATAGAATAGAAACTTTCGAAATGTGGTGCTACAGAAGAATGCTGAAGATTAGATGGGTAGATCGCATAACTAATGAGGAGGTATTGAACAGAATTTGGGAGAAGAGGAGTTTGTGGCACAACTTGACGAGAAGAAGGGACCGGTTGGTAGGACATATTCTGAGGCATCAATGTGTTACACATTTAACATTGGAGGGCAGTATGGAGGGTAAAAATCGTAGAGGGAGACCAAGAGATGAATACACTAAGCAGATTCAGAAGGATGTAGGTTGCAGTAGGTACTGGAAGATGAAGAAGCTTGCACAGGATAGGGTAGCATAGAGAGCTGCATCAAACCAGTCTCAGGACTGAAGACCACAACAACAACAACAGTTATGTATTTCTGGAAACCCAAAATTTGCTTGTCAGCAGCGGAAAGAGGCGTTACTGTTGCGCAGCACTGTAAGTTTTTCACTATTGCACAATAAACCGAAAATATTTTCTTGCGATTTCCTTACTGATGTTTGATCTGACTGCTTGTAGCTCTTTTACAGAAGGGGTAAAAACGTTGAAGTCAGTGAGACTGAAACTGCGAAACATAATAGACGCTCTTTCACAGGTCCGCACATTACCACAGAGATGCCGAACAGGTATGTGTGCGAGCTTCCTCTTACGAGGCCAATAGTGGCTTGAACTCATAAACCGCTATTTAAAGGACGAGATTAGTTCCGATTTCCACGTGCAACGACCTTCCTGGGCTGAAAACCGTAAGTTTTCAGTCTTTTGTTAGACCTCAAGCGATAATAACTGGGATTATTCAATGGAAATGACAAGTAAAATCAAGTGAACATTGAGGCTTAATTCCGTGCACACAAGGAAGTAACTCGTCGATCACAGAGTTGCCAAACATACGTTGTCTTGTTGTCAAATCTCAGTTACAGTACCAGCAGGAAGAAGACGAACACATGTGATCGTACAGCGGGCTGGGAAGTGACCATAGCTGGTGTCTCCAAGTCGCAGCTGCTACGGTCTGGAATACGTAATGCGACTGATTCGCATTTCTGTAACTAGGTTTAGGGAATGGAGCGTAGTTGCTAAAAATATTCACAATTGACTGCAAACTAAGCATCATAAATCAGTAACTCTCATAGTTGTTTTTATATTTCTTTCGTAACTGTACTCAAAACTAAGAAACTCATTCACGGACGTTTTCGTGCCTCGCCGATAGTCGAGCACAACAAACAAATAAAGATAAAAAAATAATGTATGTGTGTGTGTGTGTGTGTGTGTGTGTGTGTGTGTGCGTGTGCGTGTGCGTGTGTGTGATAGAGAGAGAGAGAGAGAGAGAGAGAGAGAGAGAGAGAGAGAGTGGGCGGTGGGGGGGAGAGGGAGAGAGAGAGAAATAAAAAGGAATGAGAGAGAGAGTGTGTGTGTGTGTGTAAAAAATTGTTGCAAAGAAATTGTATCATGATATGTAAAAAATCTTTCATTTAAAATGACACGTTCCACATCATTACGAAATGTAGTATTCATGGTCTATGGAACCAGAATTAATCTAATCTAATCACATCATATTGGTGACTAGCCATGAAGAGTCATGAACTACCGAAATTTTTGCCAATACCACTAACCAAATCTAAACTTTAAAATAAAAGACCACAATTTTTGTAATAAACTGGGACTCTTATCAAGACCCTTTCGTCCCTGTTAACTAACCATGAAAGATGTCTGGTATACCTCCATTCTGAAGTAACAAAGTGCAAGATGTGAAGTTCTGTGACGGAGATACGAACCCAACACGCAATCGGATTGTTAACTAAGGAAAATCAAATGTTATGTGTCGGTTTTTCTTACGAGCTGCTAGGTGTTTGAATCTAAAATAAGGATACTAAGTTTTGTGCCTAAGCGACAATCGAACTGCACACTTACGGTGCATCCACGAATATAGCTTAAGTATCAGTTGCTTACTCACCAACAGTAAGGTGTGTGTGTGTTTGACCAGAAATAACAACACCTATTGTGATTGTTGGCAACACATGAACAGACATTAAAAATGCACGTTAATTTTCGCTGGCAGGTGGGTGTGCACTTGATAGGGTTTGAAACGAAATTATGAATATTTTTGTACTGTATCCTTTGGAGGAGACCTAGAGAAGATAGCAGTCTTGGGAAAAGGAACGAAATGATTGAACTGTACTGTTCTGAGAGATTCAGATCCTCGAAAGAGGAGATAAAAATTCGAATCACAGTCCAGTACCAAATTTTTCAACGTCTCTACTTCAATCAAGTACAAGTAAAATAAGAGACCTGTTCCTTTAAATGGCTATCGGATCATCAAATACACTCCAGGAAATGGAAAAAAGAACACAATGACACCGGTGTGTCAGATCCACCATACTTGCTCCGGATACTGGGAGAGGGATGTACAAGCAATCATTACACGCACGGCACAGCGGACACACCAGGAACCGCGGTGTTGGCCGTCGAATGGCGCTAGCTGCGCAGCATTTGTGCACCGCCGCCGTCAGTGTCAGCCAGTTTGCCGTGGCATACGGAGCTCCATCGCAGTCTTTAACACTGGTAGCATGCCGCGACAGCGTGGACGTGAACCGTATGTGCAGTTGACGGACTTTGAGCGAGGGCGTATAGTGGGCATGCGGGAGTCCGGGTGGACGTACCGCCGAATTGCTCAACACGTGGGGCGTGAGGTCTCCAAAGTACATCGATGTTGTCGCCAGTGGTCGGCGGAAGGTGCACGTGCCCGTCGACCTGGGACCGGACCGCAGCGACGCACGGATGCACGCCAAGACCATAGGATCCTACGCAGTGCCGTAGGGGACCGCACCGCCACTTCCCAGCAAATTAGGGACACAGTTGCTCTTGGGGTATCGGCGAGGACCATTCGCAACCGTCTCCATGAAGCTGGGCTACGGTCCCGCACACCGTTAGGCCGTCTTCCGCTCACGCCCCAACATCGTGCAGCCCGCCTCCAGTGGTGTCGCGACAGGCGTGAATGGAGGGACGAATGGAGACGTGTCGTCTTCAGCGATGAGAGTCGCTTCTGCCTTGGTGCCAATGATGGTCGTATGGGTGTTTGGCGCCGTGCAGGTGAGCGCCACAATCAGGACTGCATACGACCGAGGCACACAGGGCCAACACCCGGCATCATGGTGTGGGGAGCGATCTCCTACACTGGCCGTACACCTCTGGTGATCGTCGAGGGGACACTGAATAGTGCACGGTTCATCCAAACCGTCATCGAACCCATCGTTCTACCATTCCTAGACCGGCAAGGGAACTTGCTGTTCCAACAGGACAATGCACGTCCGCATGTATCCCGTGCCGCCCAACATGCTCTGGAAGGTGTAAGTCAACTACCCTGGCCAGCAAGATCTCCGGATCTGTCCCCCATTGAGCATGTTTGGGACTGGATGAAGCGTCGACTCACGCGGTCTGCACGTCCAGCACGAACGCTGGTCCAACTGAGGCGCCAGGTGGAAATGGCATGGCAAGCAGTTCCACAGGACTACATCCAGCATCTCTACGATCGTCTCCATGGGAGAATAGCAGCCTGCATTGCTGCGAAAGGTGGATATACACTGTACTAGTGCCGACATTGTGCATGCTCTGTTGCCTGTGTCTATGTGCCTGTGGTTCTGTCAGTGTGATCATGTGATGTATCTGACCCCAGGAATGTGTCAATAAAGTTTCCCCTTTCTGGGACAATGAATTCACGGTGTTCTTGTTTCAATTTCCAGGAGTGTAAAATAAAATTTTCTAATGTAAGTGAGTTTACTGGCGACTGTATTTCTGTTTGCTATGACTTCCGCTATGTCATTTCCCAACGTAAACCGGCTCTGCCCCGTTGGTAATGAAGGAACGTGATGTTTAATGCGGATTATGGATTATAACGTCTTTCTCTTGAGGTTACCAGAGGTAAAATACATCTGCTCCTGCCTCTTAAAAGTAAATTCCTGAACCACGCAGTGCACCTGTGATAATTCGTTCCACTCGACCATTGTGGCCACATTTCCCAGCATCAAGAGTGTGCTGAAACGGATGATTTGCTTAGCTTACAAAATTAGTCACGGTGGAAAAAATGCGAGTCTATTAAATGGTTAAGTAGAAGTAAGCTTCTGTCGCGGAGATTATACTATTCTCATGTCAGCAGGATGTAAAGACTCTTCTAGGCATCATAGGCTGGAAGTAAAGCCATTTTGAATTTTCACAAATCTATCAAATTTCTTAGTTCGAGAAAATCCATTTTCAATAGCCAAAAGACTGTACCAAGGAGCGATTAGAGGACCTGCTAGGCAGCTGCGTTATGCCGGTTGCATGCGAATCAGGCGAAATGCAATTCAGGTCGCTCGGATTCTTTTGAGTATGACTGTACATCGTCTCAGAGCTGCCACAAATGTTGCGTTCCTTCTAAAACTGTTTTGAAGGCATGAAGCTTCGCAAAAATCTCTGCAACTCGAGGGATGGCACCACTTCATGGCTCCCTCAATAGCATCCTGCAGGCAGTGAACATCAAAACTCGTGAACTGTCAGGAGCGCCTTCCCCATTGACAAAGAGCATTTACGACACTGTCGTAACGAGTTGGCTGGGCGACCTAGCTCTTTCTCGCATCCCAGGCCTCTGCTGTGGCAAGAGGCGCCTAATATGTAGGTCCAGGTAGTCCGGTTTTCCTCCTCATCAAACGGACGCGCTGGCTGCACACTATGGGAGAAATTCTTGAGTCCAGCATTGCGTACCCAATAAGCGCTTCAAAATGTTTTCTGGTTTTTTCAGTTGCTAGTAACCGCATGTAAATGACGAGATGCCTTGAACTGTTAAAATATGAAAGAAGTGCAGAGACAATGACGGGTAGAGTTTGGTACCGCTTCACCGCTACGTGTAACAATAACGAAATTACGCAACGAATTGGGAAGGAAGGAAATGTGTCTCATCAGAAGAAGGGATGGTGTGGCAGGAATAAATCAGTACCAGACGAAAGATGGGTTGATGCAGTGGTACAAAGTTACACAAGACACCCAGAGAGGTACTTTCGCCAAGCTGCACATGAATCAGGTGTAACCGCTTCACGTGTTCACCGCATTTTAAAGCAAGCAAAATGGAAAGTCTACATTATCAGGTTGCTTCACGTGATGAATGAGGACGATCCAGGGAGGCGTCTCGAATCTTGTGAATGGATTTGCGATAAAGTACAGCTGACTAATGTCAGTGTTGGGTCTGATGAGGCGTCTGAATGGAACCATCAATAGCAATAACTGCGAGATAATCCCGTCTTACAGAGGAACGAGTTGTTAACCTTCCTACGATATCAGTGTGGCGTGGTACGTCTGTCAGAGGATTGATATGGCCATTCTATTTTGAAGGAACAGTAACAGGTGTAAAGCACGTTACCATGTTATGTTGCAGGAACCAATTTGAGCTATTGTTGGTGTGAAGAGCGATTTTTTTCTTTTTTTTTCATAAGACGTTGCACCGACACATTACTATCGTGACGCACTGCAGTTCCTGGATGAAACATTTTTTGAGATGTGGACAGGCTGACAACGAAGTGTTGAGTTTCCATCTACATCTCCCGATCTCATGCTATGAGACTTCTTTCTTTAGGATACTCTCAAGGACACCGTCTGCACAACAAAACCACGTTCGCTGGCTGACATGAGAAAGGCGCTTGTGACTGCATGCGAATCTGTTCCAATGACAACCGTAATAAATGTGTATCGATACGTTCCGCTGCTTCTGCCGACACTGAACTGCTGCTGATGGAGGGCATTTTGACTCTCTTCAACAGAAAACATCATTAGTATTTTCGTGACCATCTTCGTGACTTAAAAAATCAGTTTTTACTACCGTTGTTAGAGTTATTAAAGTTCAAACAGTGTAAACTCCCTTGTGGGACCCCCCGTATACTTTCATTCTGCTTCTGCTTCTTCTTTATCTTCTTACTTTTTTGGTCTGACTGGTCTTGATGCGGCACTGCACTTACCTCTTCTTCACTCGCAATCTACCACCTTAATCATTTGTTGCATATATTGAAATTTCTGTCTTCCTACTCAGTATTTGCCGTCTACAGCTACCTCTAGTAGCATAGACGTCATTCCCTGATACTGTAACACATGTTATACACCACAGACGATGTTACCGGATACTGTAACACATATTCCAACATCCAGTCTCTTCTCCTTGACAGTGTTTTCCATATGTTATTTTCTTGGCCGAATTCGCGGAGAAACTCCTTTATCTTATCGCTGCATATTATTTTCAACGTTCTTCTGTAGCACCACAACTTGTAACCTCCTCCTCACTTATCGACCTTAATGACAGTAAAAAATAAACCGCGTGTACCTAATGGAAATTTGGGAAAAGCAATCGTCACCGAAGTTAATCTGTCGGTAAAGAGGGAGGAAAGGGTTACATCTAAATGAAAGGAAAAATGCAAATGAAATTGGTGGAAATTAATTTTGAGAAAAGGGTGAAATTAACAAAGAAAGTAAATGTGAGGTCGCTACGACAACAATTAATTGGCGTTAATTGGATATTTGAGATTTGGGGAAAATTACGATCGCCAGTCCTATGGACAAGTACTATAATAACTGAAAATTAAAGATTAATGCACATATATTTAGCACTAAAAGCGTGGCAACTGAAGGTTCACACCTACTGTGTGAAAACTGAATGTTTGTCAGAAGTAACAAATTTCGCTACACTCTGATTTAATTTAGCAAAAGAATTAATAAAACCGGAAAAGTGAAAGTTAATTTAGTAACTGAAATTAATAGTGAACTTTGTTTCTGAAGCGCTACGAAATTCAATAAAATAAGGTTAGTCTTGGGCTACCTCAACAATCATTTAAAAAGCTACTTGAATCTACGCAATTTATAAATAAGAGATTTAACTTTGAACTTGAATTAAATGATTCTGAACAATTAACAATAATAAAATTTAGTACGTGCTAAGCTGAGCTGCAGTCACAGGTAAGCTAAAATATGGTAACAAAACTCGCTCTCTTAATTTGTGCTTGTGTAATCTAAATATTGTAGCCAGCTATGAATACTTAAACTGAACATTGAAATTAAAGCAGTGTAATGGAATGATATTACTTTAATGCTGGCGTATGAATTTCAACGACACTCGGGTTCATTCCAGAAAAGGAATGGACCCTGCTTGGTAATGCAATTGGGACAATGAGCACACACACACACACACACACACACACACACACACACATGCCCGAGGGAGGACTCGAACCTCCAGCCGAAGGGGCCCCGCAGTCCGTGCAATGGTACCCTCGACCACACGGTCACTCCGCGCGGCCTTCTTTCATCAGCCAAGGGTTCATCTGTTACACATGATGTCCATTTCTCTTTCCACTTAACTGCCAACAAAGTTATTTCTTATCGCAGTATCTATAGCCGTATGGAACTTAAAGCGTATCTCTTCATTTCTTAGTACTCCCGTATCTCACTTCACTGCGGACTGATTCTGCCCGATTAGTCTCTTAAGCTTCAGCTTACTTTCAGCACTACTAAATTTCTGAGCACTGAAGACTTTAATTCTGCAGTACTGGCCATTAAAATTACTACACCACGAAGATGACGTGCTACAGAAGCGAAATTTAACCGACAGGAAGAATATGCTGTGATATGCAAATGATAAGCTTTTCAGAGTATTCACACAAGGTTGGCGCCGGTGGCGACACCTGCAACGTGCTGACACGAGAACAGTTTCCAACAGATTTCTCATACACAAACAGCAGTTGACCGGCGTTGCCTGGTGAAACGTTGTTGTGAAGCCTTGTGTAAGGAGGAGAAATGCGTACCATCACGTTTCCGACATTGATAACGGTCGCATTGTAGCCTATTGCGATTGCGGTTTATCATATCGCAACACAGCTGCTCGCGTTGGCCGAGATACAATGACTGATAGCAGAATATGGAATCGGTGGGTTCAGGAGGGTAACACGGAACGCCGTGCTCGATCCCAGCGTTCACGTATCACTAGCAGTCTAATTGACAGGTATCATATCCGTATGGCTGTGACGGATGGTGCAACCACATCTCGATCCCTGAGTCAACAGAACGGGACGTTTGCAAGTCAACAACCATCTGCACCAACAGTTCGACGACGTTTGCAGCAGCATGGAATATCAGCACAGAGACCGTGGCTGCGGCTACCCTTGACACTGCATCACAGGCAGGATCGCCTGAGATGGTGTACTCAACGACGAACCTGGGTGCACAAATGTGAAAAAGGCATTTTTTTTTTCGGATGAATCCAGGTTCTGTTTACAGCATCATGATGGTCGCATCCGTGTTTGGCGACATCGCGCTCAACGCACATTGGAAGCGTGCATTCGTCATCGCCATACTGGCATATCATCCGGCGTCATGGTATGGGGTGCCATTGGTTACGCCTGTCAGTCGCCTCTTGTTCGCATTGACGGCACTTTGTACAGTGGACGTTACATTTCAGATGTGTTACGACCCGTAGCTCTACCCTTATTTCGATCCCTGCAAAACCCTACATTTCAGTATAATAATGCACGACCGCATGTTGCATGTCATGTACGGGCCTTTCTGGGTACAGAAAATGTTCGACTGCTGCCCTGGCCAGGACATTCTCCAGATCTCTCACCAATTGAAAACGTCTGGTCAATGGTGGCCGTGCAACTGGCTCGTCACAATACGCCAGTCATTACTCTTGCTGAACTGTGGTATCGTGTTGAAGCTGCATGGGCAGCTGTACCTGTACCTCCATCCAAGCTCTGACTCAATGCCCAGGCGAATCAAGGCCGTTATTACGGCCAGTGGTGGTTCTTCTGGGTACTGATTTCTCAGGATCTATTCACCCAAATTGCGCGAAAATGTAATCACATGTCAATTCTAGTATAATATATTTGTCCAATGAATACCGGTTTATCATCTGCATTTCTTCTTGGTGTAGCAATTTTAATGGCCAGTAGTGTATGTTAAGGAGCTAGGGTCTTTCGTCGAGGCGTGTGTTGTTGGTTTTTGGCGGGCGTTGGTACTGACAGCTGGAGAACACGTGACTGGCAAGTTGTTCGGTTTGGGGGGACTCCTGCTGTCCGTTACGTCTGTCCGTGCCTCGAGAAGCCGCAGGTGATTAAATCGGTTGGAGCCAAGCCTTAGCTGCTCGATTAAGGATAAATAGCGGCGAGTTGCGGGAACAGCAGCGGACGCGGCGTGCCACCTGGTCGAAAAGTTCCTGGACAGCTCCACAAGCTTAATTTTTACGACACCTCGAAGACCGCCTGTACGGGTTGGAGGCAATAACACACCTGCTTGGAATCCTAGGAGTCACAGCTTCTTCACATCTGAGTGGAGTTAAGTGTTGGTTTTTAGTTGGTTCAAAGGTTGAAATGGCTCTGAGCACTATGGGACTTAACATCTGTGGTCATCAGTCCCATAGAACTTAGAACTACTTAAACCTAACTAACCTAAGGACATCAAACACTTCCATACCCGAGGCAGGATTCGAACCTGCGACCGTAGCGATCACGCGGTTCCAGACTGAAGCGTGTAGAACCGCACGGCCACACCGGCCGGCTTTTAGTTGGTACTTGTTATCTAAGGCCACTTCTGTGTTATTGTAGAATTTGACCTGTCATATTAACGCGCGTCCGAGTGATTGTGTGCTTGATGATCAGTCAGTGTAACTGATATCTTGTTGTTCCAGGCCATATTCCATGCAAATCTACGAGCGTTCTCTGTTACAAACTGAGTTAATGAAATTTTAACATAGTCTGTGATGAAGGCAATGCACCCTTTTATAGATGAGTATACCCGTAGTAAGTGGATTTGCAGGCGCTTATTGTTCCCCTTGTAATTTTCAAGTAATTTTAAGCAGTGTTAAGCCTGTAACTTGTATGTATAGTTGCTACCGCAATAACTTAAAATTTCTTACGTGCTTGAGTTTCCCGTCTGTAGTCTTGTTTGGGAAGATTACTGTACCCTTTTGATGTGTGTTGGCAGGATAGTTTTGGCAGCTGACAACGCAATTCTGTTTGCTGGACCCGGACCAGAGGTGTGTTCTGTTTCTGCTGCGACGACACTTCGATAGGCGCACGACGTCTACGCTGGCTCGCTCTCTTGCGCCACCTCGTGTTGGCTAAAGTTAACGAACTTTGTTCGTTTGTTACGCGCCACGGCGGAGTGCCGCAAATTAATTGGGAACTCTTGATCTACCCAGTATTGTGAATTCAGCAAGCACATAAGCCTCGAAGAGTGTTCTCAAAGCCCGAAGTTTCCCGTCACTGTACCTGCTCTTTAACTATTCATTTAAACCTTGCCTCCTTGTTGCCACTTCTGGGGTGTGTTAGGTTTTAAAACCTTTTACTTATTCGTATGAACTGCTAGGTTTTCCCTTTTTATCCACGGTCATTAACAAGCTCCACTCATTGTCAAACTTGCCTGCTTGTCGCCTGTTGACTGTGATGGCCACCTGCTGTATTTGCCGGCTTGTCTTGTGTTTTGTAGGATTGTATCTTTATTCAGGGGTCATTGTCAATGTTTCTGCTGATGTGTACCGGCTCGGAGTCAGATTTTAAATTGCATGGTTTCCCAACTTTGCTTGTATTTTGGGGGATCGCTTATGGATTTTATTAACGTTTATAGATTGTTAAAAACTTTCCAACATGCACGATCAGTGGCGTGGCTTATTATCCTTTCTGTTTTTCAGGTGGGCGTTGTCTATTTAACATGTTATCCGTGCTTGGGAATTGTTAGTATATTTAGTGGCAGTCATTTGTAATTCGTTTTACTGGTAAAACTCAGTTGAACCCACTTCCAGCCACATCTAGTTTGTGTGACTTCTTACTTGTATTTGGGGACGTGTATATTCCTGGTTTGAAGCAGTGATCTTAATGGTAAAAATTGTTAATGTTTCTTATTAGTGAACTGATCCTGTTTAAGTTCTTTAAATTATTGTAAGCTTTGTGATTCGTTTAACAGGATGTTTAAATTTCAATTATAATAACTGTTGTCAAGTAATAAAGTGTATTCATTAGACAAAAAACGACGAAATATGTGAATTCCCCTTCCATTGGTTTTTCCTTAAAATCACCCCAACCTTCGTTATGAGGTACCAGTTGTGATCTCAGTGTATATCTGCTCCCGGGTACACCTTACAACCCATTACCTGATTCTGGAATCTGTACCTAACCATAATGTAATCTAACTGGAATCTTGCCGTATTACCTGGCCTTTTCTAAGTATACCTCCTCCTCTTGTGATTCTTGAACAGAGTATTAGCTATTACTTGCTGAAATTTATTGCAGAACTCTCTTTTCTCATTCCTCGTACCAAGCTCATATTCTCCCGTTACCCTTTCTTCTACTTCTTCCCCTACAACCGCTTTCCACTCCTCCATGACTATTAGTCTTTTATCTCCATTGATGTACTGAATTATCTTCTCAATAGCATTGTATACTTTCTCTATTTCTTCATCTTCGGCTTACGACGTCGGCATGTGTACCTAAACTATTGTTGTCGGTGTTAGTTTGCTGCAGATTTTGATGAGAACAACCGTATCACTTAACTGTACACAGTAACGCACTCCCTGCCCTACCTTCCTATTCATAACGAGTCCAAATCCCGTTGTACAGTTTTCTGCTGCGGGTGAGATACGTCTGGCGAAAAAGGAAAAACTGTAGTTTCATATTCCGTGAGCTGATGTGATTTTTGCAGAGTTTTAAAAGTGTGAATATGACATTAATATTGATATCATGTGGCAGAAATGTTATCGTTGCGCATTTGCAAACGCAAGTTACCTACAGTTCAGGCTGCTTCTGACCAGCATACATCCAGAAGTAGTTGACGAAGGAATATTATCGCCCTCACATGGATTATACACTCCTCAAGAGGATTTAATAGCTGCATTCTAAAAGCGAGAACCTGCTACCACGGTCTACGTCATCGCACACCATCCATCACGCACAGATAAGCATCGCCCTAAAGCTCTCTTTCCGTAGAGACACTGAAAGCAGTTCGAATAATTTCTATTATAACTTCAGTTTAATTAACCTGATAAAGTAGTTTGTTTTCAATCAACACAGTTCAGTGGTAACTCTGTTCAATAATCCGTATTGTTATTGTTTGCCGTATTATTTCCCTACGAATACAGTTTGCCGTGCTTGCCTTATTTTGTTTTTATTTTCTACTACATCTACCTTTCAATGTCATTTGTGGGGATGTGCTCCGGTGCGTGTGTTTTCAGTAATCTTGGCCGGTGCAGAATATATTGGGGCATCTAGGATTGCCCAGTCTGAAAATACAAGTTCAAGCCATGCGCCTACGCCTTCAATAATAAAAATTGAAATTAAAACAATAGTTTTTGGTTATCTTGTTTTTTTCTGCATTCAAATGAAAAAAGGCATTGGCTGGATGATAATATTTGTTATCTTTTTTATTATTTTTATTTTTTAATTTTTAATTTTTTAATTTTTCTTTATTATATACACTCCTGGAAATTGAAAGAAGAACACCGTGAATTCATTGTCCCAGGAAGGGGACACTTTATTGACACATTCCTGGGGTCAGATACATCACATGATCACACTGACAGAACCACAGGCACATACACACAGGCAACAGAGCATGCACAATGTCGGCACTAGTACAGTGTATATCCACCTTTCGCAGCAATGCAGGCTGCTATTCTCCCATGGAGACGATCGTAGAGATGATGGATGTAGTCCTGTGGAACGGCTTGCCATGCCATTTCCACCTGGCGCCTCAGTTGGACCAGTGTTCGTGCTGGACGTGCAGACCGCGTGAGACGACGCTTCATCCAGTCCCAAACATGCTCAATGGGGGACAGATCCGGAGATCTTGCTGGCCAGGGTAGTTGACTTACACCTTCTAGAGCACGTTGGGTGGCACGGGATACATGCGGACGTGCATTGTCCTGTTGGAACAGCAAGTTCCCTTGCCGGTCTAGGAATGGTAGAACGATGGGTTCGATTACGGTTTGGATGTACCGTGCAGTATTCAGTGTCCTCTCGACGATCACCAGAGGTGTACGGTCAGTGTAGGAGATCGCTCCCCACACCATGATGCCGGGTGTTGGCCCTGTGTGCCTCGGTCGTATGTAATCCTGATTGTGGCGCTCACCTGCACGGCGCCAAACACGCATACGACCATCATTGGCACCAAGGCAGAAGCGACTCTCATCGCTGAAGACGACACATCTCCTTTCGTCCCTCCATTCACGCCTGTCACGACAACACTGGAGGCGGGCTGCACGATGTTGGGGCGTGAGCGGAAGACGGCCTAACGGTGTGCGGGACCGTAGCCCAGCTTCATGGAGACGGTTGCGAATGGTCCTCGCCGATACCCCAGGAGCAACAGTGTCCCTAATTTGCTGGGAAGTGGCGGTGCGGTCCCCTACGGCACTGCGTAGGATCCTATGGTCTTGGCGTGCATCCGTGCGTCGCTGCGGTCCGGTCCCAGGTCGACGGGCACGTGCACCTTCCGCCGATCACTGGTGACAACATCGATGTACTGTGGAGACCGCACGCCCCACGTGTTGAGCAATTTGGCGGTTCGTCCACCCGGCCTCCCGCATGCCCACTATACGCCCTCGCTCAAAGTCCGTCAACTGCACATACGGTTCACGTCCACGCTGTCGCGGCATGCTACCAGTGTTAAAGGCTGCGATGGAGCTCCGTATGCCACGGCAAACTGGCTGACACTGACGGTGGCGGTGCACAAATGCTGCGCAGCTGGCGCCATTCGACGGCCAACACCGCGGTTCCTGGTGTGTCCGCTGTGCCGTGCGTGTGATCATTGCTTGTACAGCCCTCTCGCAGTGTCCGGAGCAAGTATGGAGGGTCTGACACACCGGTGTCAATGTGTTCTTTTTTCCATTTCCAGGAGTGTATATACATTTTTTTCATTCGCTCACACATTCCCACGACATATACATTGTACACACTCATACATATTACAGTTAACACATTCTCACACTCATTCATTCACTTTTTTAAAAATAATAAAATAAATAATATATAAATAAATAAATAAAAATACAGTTAAAAGATTTTAAAAATATAAATAAAATAAGATTAAATTAAAATTATATAAAAATATATACACAAGATGTAAAAGATTTTATCAGTGGTTCTGAATCGGTCCCTCAAATAGGGTACTCCTGTGAGTTGGTGAAGTTCGTTCGTTGGAAACCGGTATGGCAGGTGGAGTGCCCTTTTCAGAGCACAGTTATGAATTCTTTGTAACCGTTGTGTGTGGGTTGGAGCAGCATTGCCCCACACAACAGCGGCGTAGTCCAAGATTGGTCGCACCAATGTAAGGTACAGTATAACCCCCAGTCTTGATGGTAGTGTTGACGATGGGTTTAATACTGGGTAAAGCTGTACCATTCTTCTCCTGGCTTTCTCTCGAGTATTTTCTATATGAGGTTGCCATGTCAATCGCCTATCGAGGGTCACACCCAAGTATTTAGCTGTTTTTGACCATGGGACTGGGGTGCCCCTTATCTCAATGGGCTGGATGTTAGGCGGGGGTGGTCTTCTACAAATAGCTATTGCCTGCGTTGAAACACAATCGGCATTTCGTCGCCCATTCACTCAGCTTATTACATGCTTGTTGCAGTCTTGCCTGGAGGTGTGCAGCATTCATACTTTGGGAGTAGATGGCTGTATCATCGGCATATAAAGATAGGTGAGTTCTGGCCGTCGATGGTAGGTCGGATCAGTAATCTTGGAGATTGTTACATGTTTATAAGCCGTGTTTAACTCACTGTGCGAGAGATAAAGGTTTTGCCACTGTATTTCTGACTATCAGTCAGAATAAAGAAGGCTATCCCTCCTTCGTACAAGTTCCAAATACAGTGGAAACGTAAAGTGTGACAGCTGTACAATGAAAGGAACTTACGTGAAAAGAACTTATGAATTTTATATTTATAACGTCAGCAGAGCCAACTTGAATAGTCCTAATTGTCATCTGGTTTAAATACGAAAGTTCTAAACAATTTGAAAATTGTTACCTTCATGAGTATACGCTAATACATATACGTACCAACTATGTACGTGTACGTTCAAAAATATATAAGTGTACTGTAAAGACCTTCCTCTCCGTGTACTGAACTCTAGTGGTTGTAAATGTAAGAGGTATCACACTATCTTTCTGAATGGAATATTCAGTCTACGTAAATATCAGTTAGTTCTAAAGGCATTAATAACCTTTTATTTATATTACTTACATGTATTAACGCTTGTAAAAGCGGCAGTCCTTTTCAAATTTATTTTGATAACCAGGTATGTTTTTTAGACATGTACACTCCTGGAAATTGAAATAAGAACACCGTGAATTCATTGTCCCAGGAAGGGGACACTTTATTGACACATTCCTGGGGTCAGATACATCACATGATCACACTGACAGAACCACAGGCACATACACACAGGCAACAGAGCATGCACAATGTCGGCACTAGTACACTGTATATCCACATTTCGCAGCAATGCAGGCTGCTATTCTCCCATGGAGACGATCGTAGAGATGCTGGATGTAGTCCTGTGGAACGGCTTGCCATGCCATTTCCACCTGGCGCCTCAGTTGGACCAGCGTTCGGGCTGGACGTGCAGACCGCGTGAGACGACGCTTCATCCAGTCCCAAACATGCTCAATGGGGGACAGATCCGGAGATCTTGCTGGCCAGGGTAGCTGACTTGCACCTTCTAGAGCACGTTGGGTGACACGGGATACATGCGGACGTGCATTGTCCTGTTGGAACAGCAAGTTCCCTTGCCGGTCTAGGAATGGTAGAACGATGGGTTCGATGACGGTTTGGATGTACCATGCACTATTCAGTGTCCCCTCGACGATCACCAGAGGTGTACGGCAAAGTGTAGGAGATCGCTCCCCACACCATGATGCCGGGTGTTGGCCCTGTGTGCCTCGGTCGTATGCAGT
Organism: Schistocerca gregaria; assembly: GCF_023897955.1. Taxonomy (NCBI): domain Eukaryota; kingdom Metazoa; phylum Arthropoda; class Insecta; order Orthoptera; family Acrididae; genus Schistocerca; species Schistocerca gregaria. Next base: position 1,024,142,732 of record NC_064920.1, read on the forward strand.
CCTGATTGTGGCGTTCACCTGCACGGCGCCAAACACGCATACGACCATCATTGGCACCAAGGCAGAAGCGACTCTCATCGCTGAAGACGACACGTCTCCTTTCGTCCCTCCATTCACGCCTGTCGCGACACCACTGGAGGCGGGCTGCACGATGTTGGGGCGTGAGCGGAAGACAGCCTAACGGTGTGCGGGACCGTAGCCCAGCTTCATGGAGACGGTTACGAATGGTGCTCGCCGATACCCCAGGAGCAACAGTGTCCCTAATTTGCTGGGAAGTGGCGGTGCGGTCCCCTACGGCACTGCGCAGGATCCTACGGTCTTGCCGTGCATCCGTGCGTCGCTGCGGTCCGGTCCCAGGTCGACGGGCACGTGCACCTTCCGCCGACCACTGGCGACAACATCGTTGTACTGTGGAGACCTCACGCCCCACGTGTTGAGAAATTCGGCGGTACGTCCACCCGGCCTCCCGCATGCCCACTATACGCCCTCGCTCAAAGTCCGTCAACTGCACATACGGTTCACGTCCACGCTGTCGCGGCATGCTACCAGTGTTAAAGACTGCGATGGAGCTCCGTATGCCACGGCAAACTGGCTGACACTGACGGCGGCGGTGCACAAATGCTGCGCAGCTAGTGCCATTCGACGGCCAACACCGCGGTTCCTGGTGTGTCCGCTGTGCCGTGCTTGTGATCATTGCCCTCTCGCAGTGTCCGGAGCAAGTATAGTGGGTCTGACACACCGGTGTCAATGTGTTCTTTTTGCCATTTCCAGGAGTGTATGTGTGAACGCCCGAAAAATCGATGGATATTTGCCATAGTTTAATGATATTAGTGGTATATTGTATTATGTTGATTTACATTAGGCTTCATGAGATAGTTTCAACCAAAGTGCATATCGTTAATTTGTAATTATATCATACATATATATTTTTGCCATTTTTTGTTTGTCAGTCTGTCTGTTAAGACATAAATTTCAACTTGATATATTGACCCATTCCTAAGAAAAAAAGGTCTACTATTTCTTGTGGGTGTAAATAATTTAATCTTATAAGTCTATGCAGTCAAAAGGTACGGACATATATGTGACATATTTTGATATTAACAATCTCAGTATCAAAACGCGTAGATCAACTCTCTACATGCATGGAAAGTAGTATAGTAGTATAGAGGTATAGTAGTGAAGCGCGTGTCTGTTAACCGAGAGCCGGCAGAGGTGGCCGAGCGGTTCTAGGCGCTACAGTCTGGAACCGCGCGACCGCTACGGTCGCAGGTCCGAATCCTGCCTCGGGCATGGATGTGTGTGATGTCCTCAGGTTAGTTAGGTTTAAGTAGTTCTGAGTTCTAGGCGAATGATGACCTCAGAAATTAAGTCCCATAGTGCTCAGAGCCATTTGAACCAATTTTTGTTAACCAAGAGTTCATGGTGTAGATCGGACGACGGGCTTTTCATTAGTTTCAATCTAGCTTTCACGTTCCAACGCCAGCGGCCTTGCCGCAGTGGTAACATCGGTTTCCGTCAGCTGTGGCTAGCACTTGGATGGGTGACCGCCCGGGTCTGCCGAGCACTCCACTCTTGTTAGGCCAATTGAAGAGCTACCTGAGAAGTACCAGCTCTCGTAACGACATCTGAAAAGGTCTGGGAGAGCAGCATGCTGACCACATGGTCTTCAATATCTGCATCCAGTGACGCCTATCGATTGAGGATGACACTGTGGTCGGTCGGTATCGTTGGGCCTTCCGAGGCAAGTCCGGACGGAGTTTGGTTGGGTTTTCAACTCTCAACGGTGTGCGGAGTCACCAGAAACCGTATGTCCCCTTTCCCTACTGCATAACTGGGGTAGGTGGTGGGACACACAAGTTGCTGAAGTTGCGTCCAATAAGAAGACTTGCACCAGACTATTGACCCACACGTAACTGTTACCATTACCATCTACACAGATAATTTAAGTTTGTAAGGAACCCCGGGATCGAGTGCTACTCACATTTCTCCGCCCCCTCCCCTTCCCTCTCACACACACATATTACGTAGTCTCGCTGTTGTTGGGAACATCTATGGCCTCATCACGTGGGATGGATTTGGTTGCGAGCTAATACCATCAGCTCTATGTCACTGACTGAGTGTCCAAGGATCAGAATACCACCCCAAAGCCCCAGAGCGTCGGTGTCTCGTGGAGTCCAAAGTTTAAGGTTTCCATTCAGTTCCTTTTGACCAGTGTGATTGGCTGGCAACTGAAGATAGCAAAACGAAAGCCGAAGTTTTAAATTTTACGTTCAAGAAATCGCTCACGCAGAAGAATCGTGCAAACATACCAACATCGCACAGACTCCAATATGGACGAGACAGTAATGAGCATCCGTGGCGGAGGGATAAAGCTGAAAGATTTAAAAGCGAATAAATCGTGAGGTGCGGATGGAATTCCAATCCGGTTTTACAAAGAATACTCTACAGCATTGACCCCTTACCTAGCCTATGTTTAGCGTCAATCTCCCGCCCAGCAAAATGTCCCGAGTGATGGGAGAAAGGCGCAGGTGACTACAATATATAAGAAGGTGAAACAACGGACCCGCAACATCACAAACCAACATCCCTAACTTCGAATCACTGCAGTATTCTTGAACGTATTCTCAGGTCGATTATATATTAAACTATCTTGAGACTGACAAGATTATATCCACGAATCAGCATGGTTTTAGAAAGCATTGCTAGCGCAAAACTCAGCTTGCCCTTTTCTGACGTGATGTACTCTTAACTATTGATGAAGGGTAACAGGCAGATTCCATATTTCTAGATTTCCAGAAAGCAGTTGACACGGTATACCATAGCAAGCTGTTAACGAAGGTACGAGGATATGGAATAAGTTCACACACACACACACACACACACACACACACACATATATATATATATATATATATATATATATATATATATATATATATGATAGGACCGCTGTTGTTCTCGTTATACGCAAATGATTTGACGGATATATAACAGAATGGCTATGTACTTCCAACATGATCGATGTCCGGCACATAGCTCGCGTGCGTATGAAGCGGTACTGAATAGCGTTTTTCATGATAGGTGGATTGGTCGTCGAAGCACCATACCATGGCTCTTACGTTCCCTGGATCTGACGTCCTCGGATTTCTTTCTGCGGGGCAAATTGGAGGATCTTTGCTATCGTGATCCACCGACAAGGCCTGACAACATGCGTCACCGCATTGTCAATGCATGTGCAAACATTACGGAAGGCAAACCACTCCCTGTTGAGAGGAATGTCGTTACACGTATTGCCAAATGCATTGAGGTTGACGGACACCATACTGAGCATTTATTACATTAATGTTGGCCGGCCGGAGTGTCCGGGCGGTTCTAGGCGCTACAGTCTGGATTCGCCCGACGGCTACAGTCGCAGGTTCGAATCCTGCCGCGGGCATCGATGTGTGTCACGTCCTTAGGTTAATCAGATTTTAAGTAGTTCTAAGTTCTAGGGGACTGATGACCTTAGAAGTGCTCAGAGCCATTTGAACCATTTGAATCATTAACGTGGTATTTACAGGAAATCACGCTGTAACAGCATGCATTCTCAGAAATGATACGTCCACAAAGGTACATGTATCACATTGGAACACCCTAATAAAATGTTCAAACGTACCTACGTTCTGTATTTTAATTTAAAAAACCTACTGTAACCACCTGTTCGTCTAAAATTGTGAACTATATGTTTGTCACTATTATAGCGCCATCTATCATAAAGCGAAAAAAGTGGTCCAACTAAACCATTCATATTTCTTTACGTTTTACACGAATGTGTAATAAAAGATAGGGATTCCTGCTTTAAAAAATAAGGAAAGGGGCTAGTGTAATTGTTTAATACAAACCATACAAAAATGCACGGAAGTATGTTTTTTAACACAAACCTACGTTTTTTAAATGGAACCCCGTTAGTTTTGTTAGCACATCTGAACATATAGACAAATACGTAATCATTGCCGTTTGTTGCATTGTAAAATGTTAATTACATCCGGAGATATTGTAACCTAAAGTTGAAGCTTGAGTACCACTCCTCCGCTGTTCGATCGTGTGTATCGGAGAGCACCGAATTACGTAGGGGTCCAAAGGGAACGGTTATGGACCTTAGTTACAGAAGAGACTGGAACAGCACATTACGTCCACATGCTAACACCTTTTTATTGATCTTTTTCACTGATGCACATGTACATTACCATGAGGGGTGATGTACACATACACAAGTGGTTTCCGTTTTCAATTACGGAGTGGAATAGTGTGTGTCCCGACATCTCAGGCCAATAGATGTTCAATGTGGTGGCCATCATTTGCTGCACACAATTGCAATCTCTGGCGTAATGAATGTCGTACACGCCGCAGTACATCTGGTGTAATGTCGCCGTATGCTGCCACAATATGTTTTTTCATATCCTCTGGGGTTGTAGGCACATCACGGTACACATTCTCCTTTAACGTACCCACATAAAGAAGTCCAGAGGCGTCAGATCAGGAGAACGGGCTGGCCAATTTATGCGTCCTCCACGTCCTATGAAACGCCCGTCGAACATCCTGTCAAGGGTCAGTCTAGTGTTAATTGCGGAATGTGCACGTGCACCATCACGCTGATACCACATACGTCGACGTGTTTCCGGTGGAACATTTTCGAGCAACGTTGGCAGATCATTCTGTAGAAACGCGATGTATGTTGCAGTGCTCTCCGATACACACGATCGAACAGCGGAGCAACTTTAGTTTACAATAACTCCGGATGTAATTAACATTTTACAGTGCAACAAACGGCACTGATTACGTATTTGTTTATATGTTCAGATGTGCTAGCAAAACTAACGTGGTTCCATTTACAGAAGCATAGGTACGTGTTAAAAAACATACTTATGATTTACGACCCATGCAAACTCCTGTACTCCACCACCCTCCCAGCATCCCATTTGTTGTTGCTTTGGCGTGCAGTACACCGTTTGCCAGTGTAGTCGTGCATCAGAGCAATCTAGTGACGGCACGGAGGTAGTACACATTGTGAATAAACGTTGTGTTGTGGAACTTATATTGTACAGTATAATGTACACACATGAAGATATGGTAGAAATGCTGTTGATCTATGGAGAATGTACGTTGACGGAAAATACCTTATGAGATTACTTGTTTGTTGTTAGTACTGTTAGCGAACATTATGATTATTAAGTTAATATGTCTGTTTTCTACCCTACTCTACATACCTGTACGGTACCCTGTTGTAGGTGGACAAAATGCTGTTCAGGCAGAACGACTGTACAGAAGACGATTCCCTGACTAGCCATCGCCTTCGCGCCGGCTGTTTGGTCGTCTCACATCTCGTCTACGTGAAACGGGAAGCTTAAATGCAAGACCTCGACATCGTCCTAGAACACGCACAGATGAACGTGCTGAAATTGCTGTGCTCGCTACCGTAGCTGTGAATCCTCAAATCAGCACACGTCAAATTGAACGTGAAGTTGGTGTGTCGAAAGCAAGTGCACAGCGTTTTCTTAAACGTCATAAATTTCATCCTTACCATGTTCATTTACACCAGTATCTTCATGGAAAAGACTTCCGCAATAGGGTAACATTTTGTCGGTGGGCTCAGAAAAAGCTTCTGACTAATCCAATTTTTTTTTTTTTTTGTAGTTGTTCTCTTTACCGACGAGGCATCATTCTCCAACAAAGGAATTGTCAATATGAGGAATATGCATTATTGGTCCGCAGACAATCCAAAATGGCTCTGTCAGGTAGAGCATCAGCGTCCGTGGAACGTTAATGTTTGGTGTGGGATTATTGGAGATACCATTGTCAGACCTTTCTTTATAAATGGCATCCAAAATGGCAGACAATACTCCAGATTTATACGACACAATCTTCCTGTTCTCTTGGGCGCCGTACCACTGAACCGGAGAATGGTCATGTGGTATCAGAATTACGGATGCCCTCTACATAACGCCTTACGAGCACGACGACTTCTGAACCGTATGTTCACTGGTAGGTGGATTGGACGAGGTGGCCCAGGTAGGTGGCCTGCCCGATCTCCGGACCTTACACCGTTGGATTATTTTCTTTGGGGAGCAGTGAAGGATGCTGTTTACCAACATGAACCAACAACACCAACATGAAGCAACGCATTGTTGATGCTTGTACAGCCATCAAAGAGGAAACAGTAGCACGAAGTAGGGCATCCTTCATCCGCAGAGTGACCCTATGTATGCAAGCCAATGGGCATCACTTTGAGCAGGAGATGTGAACGCTATGTTTACTATGTAGTGCTGGTATCACAGTGGAAGTTTCTACAAAAGGCCATTCTACCCAGTGATGTTAAGAAACATTTGTTAGCAACAATTTCTCATTTAACTCATTAGGTAAACATAACATTGATAATTATGTGATAATAAAACTAATTGGTTCAACATGTTTACATTCATCTTCTATGTCCTACCTGAACTTCCCAAACAAAACATTTTTACCTAAACAACGGTAAAACTTTTAGTCCACTTGCTGTTACACTAAAACAATCAACATGAATTTTACCATTAAGAGTGAATGATTAACTGTCACTTGCGCTAGATCTACAGTAAAGTAAAGTTTTAATGTTGAACGGCATTACCTTTTTAGTAAGGGATTAACGATAAGCGAAGTTAACTTTGTGACTAACGTTGCGGTACACAGATATGTCACAGAACCGCATCACCCCTAGCCTATGGAATAAATACCTGCTGGAATGTACGACGTTAATGCAGGATGGCAGCAGACCGTATTATTCGTTTCGGACCTCTTGATAAGTACGGAAGTGTGATGTCAATCACATCGCGATTACAGGCAGCATGGGGTTCATGCCTGAGCCTCAAGACGTACGCTAGCACCGCATGTCGGGTGTTTCAAGCGTCAACTTCGCGTCTCAATATTTCGGGATGTAATGGGAATATGGCGATGCAATCAACGCCATTGTGTATGTGCTTTGTCGTGCTATGGATTGCTGAAGAAAAAATATAGGAGGCCCATATAAAAAAGGTAAGTTTGTGTTAAAAAACACATATGCTTTCGTTTTAGAATGTTTCCAAATATGTACATTCATGGGCTCCACCCCTACATTGATACCGGTGAAAGTCGTTTTCCAACAGCTGTTATTGTTATAGAGATACTTTGGGTGGACAAGATAGCTGGGACACCCTGTACATATACAATCAAAAGCACTAGTGCCATAACCCAGGGGCTGTAAATTTAATAAATGCATACTTTATTACAAATGCTAGATTACCAATAATGATCAAGAAATATTCAAACATGTGGAAAAATTAAATTCTGGTCCATTTCGATTGAAAACGGGCGCAACTAGCCTCCATAAGAACATAATTCCAACAATAGACTCTCTCAGGCACATAACTTATACATAATCCTCACTCAGAACAGCTGGCTTTCTAAAACAGAGGAGACAACTTATAGCATCGCAGTACAATAACATGCCAGCCTTAATACTTAAAATAAAATTCTCTTGCAAATAAGTAAAGGATAAAATCCTTAAAACAGAGATTAAAAGTAATTCAGGAGAATTCAACTAAAATGATACAAGAAAGATAGCAGCAACATTGTTTAAACCTTTACAGGAACCACCGTGCAATAGAAACCAACATACTCACGACCACAAAATTTTTGATCTAAGTAGTAAGTCTCACCGACTGACAGCGACAACTCTCCTCAGTGCAGCACTCGTGAGGAATGCACCTTCCTGCACCCGTATGCCTGCGGGAGTGGAAGCTGTTATCAAGGCTAAGGGTGGGCCAACATCATACTGAATTCCAGCATTACCGACGGAGGGCGCCATGAACTTGTAAGCCATTTTCAGCCAGGTGTCCGGGTACTTTTGGTCACATAGTGTATGTGTGTTGAGTGATCGTCACGTACGGGCATTCAAGAAGATTGTAGCGAAAATAAAGACTACGACAGTCTCAAAAGTCAACTGAGTGTCGCACTCACGAACCCTATCAGTAGGAGACAGGAACTATCATGGCAATCCGGAATTCGAAAACCACTCATCAGTGATAGAAATTCCCGTAAAATGAAAACAGGCTGCCAGAGCCCCAAAACCTGAACTGTGGAGCAACAGAAGAAATGTATTTGATTAGATGCGTTTTGCTGCAAACTGTCTCCAATTTACGGCAGAGCTTACATCCCAAATGTCAGACATGGCAGGTGTTCGGTGATCATTTGGACAGTCGTGTAGTGGTATTCCATAGTCCACATTGTTACCCAGCAAGGAAGCATTACCGCCAAGGATAGTGTGCCTATTTTTAGCTGATCAGGTCCGTCATACGGTACGATGTTTGTTTCTCAGTGGTAGTGCATTGTCAAGACAACGGGTCCCTGTTCAGACAGCTTGCATCTCCAGGACTGATTTGGTTAACGTGACAGAAAAGTGTCGCATCGTACCTGCCCACCGCAGTCACTAGATCTGTGTATTATTGAGATTTTATGGTTTACTTAGGAGAGAAGGGTACGTGATTGCATCCACTTCCATCATCGTTACCTACATTGTTGGCCGTGCCCACCGAGCTCTTTCCAGTCGGCTTGCCGCTGGCACCGGGCTGGCCCAGAACAGTAAATGGTTGCTGTACTATGCTAATGGAATTATCCTATCTTATCCTACGTCCAACCTAATACTAAATCCTACAGTCATATCTGGTGAGTGTCTGAATCGTTTAGAATGTGCACCCTGCCCTGATCCTAGACGTGCCGGATCCCAGCCGTGAAGCGGCTGGCCAAGTCCACGTCGGCGGAACAGGACAGGTGTACAGAGTCTAAATCAGGTATGATCTATTAATGGTTGTTCCTAAGGAATTCTTTTATAACTTTGCTTGATATTTGAAAAATGGTTCAAATGGCTCTGAGCACTATGGGACTTAACATCTGAGCTCATCAGTCACCTAGAACTTAGAACTACTTAAACCTAACTAACTTAAACACATCACACACATCCATTCCCGAGGCAGGATTCGAACCTGCGACCGTAGCCATCGAGAGGTTCCAGACTGAAGCACCTAGAACCGCTCGGCCACACCGGCCGGCGCGTGATAATTCATTTGCAAGTTTATTCACGATTTGGAAATGGTCCTCATGCCTGAGCAGGTTTTGAGTGTCGTAATTTGGCAGCTGTTGTCTTAAGTGCGAGGCTACATCGTCGAAGAGGTGGCACTCATACACGGTCTGTTGTGCCTGGTGTGGCCCCACAGTCACACGTTGGTGTAGCCGCTTCCCAAAGCTACATAGGTACGCCGGGTAGCGTCCATGACCAGTAAGGAAGTGCAGCAGTCCTCCTGATGGCTGAAAGTATTGTAGCCGTAATCGCTCCATAATGTTGGGCAGCTATTCATATGATCTACGACCCGTTTCATCGTTGTCCTAGTGTTCCTGCCGTAGCTCCTCCCCCCTACGTTTAATTTCTGATTTGTTTCCCACGTGAACCCCATTAGTTCGATTATTTTGTCCCTCTTCTACTTTACTTATCCAATACCACGCCACCTGTTCCCTAAACTTTATATCAAGAGGACAAAGTCCATCAGTACTGATAATGCTCCCCCTGTAGTTGTCCTATATGCCCCTACGAAACGTAGGAGCATGTTTCGCTGCACTCTTCCTACAGCCATGGCAGGCATGACCCTCCTAAGCCTGTGAGCCCGGACTCCTCACCCGTATCCTACAGTTCACGTCAGAATACTATTGTGGTAAAGTTTTATTAATTCTGGTGGCAGGTGGAATCGTTTATGACCAGTCCCAATCAAATTATTGAGCGTTTCTAGAGATCTTTGTGTCACGGTGTCAGTATGTGATGTATAGTTCCACCTCTCATCGACGACTACACCTAAGTACTGGCCTCATGGCGCCGAAGAACTGGTGAGCCTTCTATTCTTACTGTCGGGTTCCTGACAAGTTGTCCCCTTAGTAGTAAGCATGTGGACTTTCTTGGTGAAATTTTTGTTTTGGTAGTATGGGACCATGTGGTCAGGATAGATATGGCCCTTGAGATTTTTGGTTCCAAGTCTTCGCGGCTACGACCGCAAACCAGCAGGAGGAGATCGTCTGCGTAGGATATGACTTCTAGCACATCGTTACTGCTCTTTAAATCATTCAGAAGGGGTTCCATGTTCACGTCCCAAAAGAGTGGCCCCAGGATAAAGTCCTGTGGACACCACTTTGTGACATTTTTACTGATTCTCCCTCTAGGGGACGATAGCCAGACCTCCCTATCCTCACAATAGCTTCTAAGACAGCCGTATAGCGGCCCTAGGCGCTGTTTTGAAGTTATCCTATAACGTATTATGCACGACATTGTGTTTTGTTTATGATGTTTTCACATTTTTCTCCGCATTCTGCAGGTCACAGACTGTCCAAAACGCTTATAGGTATGTAACACAGTGTAAGAAAAGGAAGCAGTTACGAGTGTGACACCCTGCGGTTAACATTCCGTGTCTAGCCTGGCAGGCATTACTGTTGTGAATGAATGCAGGTCCCTCTGAAGCAGCTCCTTGTCAGTATTGCGAATATACAATAGAGGTTCGGCATCGTACTCCACGTGAAACACTTCTGCTCACAGTGGCAAATGAAGCTACAGGTTTTAGTTGGTGAAACAACGCAGATACTAGCCAGAAGGTGCGGTCCGACGAGTAACAATTTCGCCCCTTTTCGAATGATGCAAGCCGTCAGGGCACACACGGCCCAATGAGGCGGTTAACTCGCAGTGAATGGAGAGTATAGTCAGGCAGGAAGTTTTGGAGCTGTTTTTGGCACCTTGAGTACACTGATTCAGGTAAACGTTGTGATGAGCCAAAATGCTTTCTTTCAAGATTTTCTGTTACCAAGTGTTGCACCTTTCTTCTGCATCTTTATGATAAGCTAATTACGCTACCGTCTTGCAAGACAAACAGCCGTGTCCACGGGGCTGTACGCATAGCTTCTTGCCAAACATTCAGAGTGTTAGTCACACCTCGACTAGCTCTCTAGAGTAGCCGATTTTTATCTGATATATAATATCTTGGCGAAAAGAAGCAATGAACGTCGCCAATAGCTCTTCAGTATGTTTTCAACAACGATTGCTTTCAAATGGGTAATATGGCATAGTGAAAACAGTTGTGGACTATTCTCCTAACATACCTGAGGCCGTAGGCGGTGTTTTTCATCTATTTAACCTTATCAGATTAGAGTCTTCAGTGCCTGTCTCACAACGCACTAGGGTTCTACATATACGTCATAATTACCTAAGTAATGACAATAATTTTAATAGTAGTAGTAGTAGTAGTAGTAGTAGCTTTATTCATCAGTATATCTCTTTTTACAAGGATATAGGACATGTCAAAGAATTTACGAATTTAGATCAACTTAAAATAAGCTAATTTGTATACACATATATTTACAGATTTCTAGTTAGAGACAATCATTAGATTTACTCCTGGTATACAATACTTATTAAAGAATGTAACACCACAGTGTTCACTCATATCTCACTATCATTCACTGCACACACTATACACACGTTTCATAACACTTCACTCACTACACAAACACACACACACACACACATACACTGGGTATCTCTGTGCCATTTTCTGTATCGCAACTTCCCATTTGCTACACTGAAACTGAGTCAGCATCCCTCCATAATGAGTGAGATGTTGAGCTCAGAAAGAGCAAGAGGTGTTACTGTTGTGCTATGCGGGGGTAAGTATTTCCAGACAGGAAGAACAGAAGGAAAAAAAAACACAAAGTGAAGGTGTTATTTGGAATGTTGGATATTTTGTAATTATTATTATTTATTTGTATAACATTGTTTTAGCTAAGTAATCCTTCAATGTATCAAATGTATTGCATAATGGGTACTTTTTAGCTGCCTTTTTAAATAAGTGTACTTCGGCAATTTCTTTACTCTCTTTTGGTAATTTATTATACAGTTTCATTCCTTGGTAGAAAATGCTGTTTTGAATTTTATGTTTATTTTTTCTTGGTAAATGTAAGTTGAGTCCATCTTTTGTAGCATGGTCATGGACAGAGCTGTTTGTACAGTAGTTACCAATGTTATTTTTTATGTGAACAACTGACTGGTAAATGTATTCACATGCAGCAGTTAAAATCCCCAGTGTTCTGAACAGATCCTTACAATGAGCTCAACAAGTAATTTTGGTTGTTATTCTTGTGGCTCTTTTCTGGAGTTTGAAAATTGTGTTCATATTTTGTGCATTTGTTCCCCATAAAAGAATTCCATAGTTAAGAACTGAGTGTACATATGAATAATATGTAACTAAAACACTCTGCATGTTACACACTAATGAGAGGATTCTAAGGGCATAACATGATGATGACATTCTTTTTGCAAGTACCTTTGTGTGTTCACATCACTTCAAATGAGAATCAATATTCATTGCTAGAAATTTTGCATTTGTTACACGCTCTATAGAGGTGCCACCTACATTTAATGTAACATTATCATTTTTCCTCTCCAAACTGAAATTCATGGCATTAGTTTCCTTTACGTTCAATGTCACTTTATTACTTATTGACCAATCATAAACTTCCTTGAGAGTTACATTTGCTTTCTTGGCAAGGAGCTCTCATGTTTTCTCAGTGGGTATAATATTGCTGGCACTGGCGGAGAGGATTTTTTTCACTATAAGTAACACTACTGGGAAAGTATTTTATGTGTATCAGGAACAGTATTGGTTCTAATTTGCTACCTTTGCTGAACCCCTATATTAATGTATTTTGGTTCTGATAAGTGTTTTACTAAATGTTTAGATCTATTTGAAGTATGTGTTATCTCTACTCTTTGTACCCTATCTCTTAGGTATGATCGAAACCAGTCGTTAGATACCCCTCTTATTCCTAATGCTTCTAATTTATTTAATATAACGTTGTAGTCGACTGCATCAGACGCCTTAGAAAGATCCAAAAATATGTCTGTGACACTCTCATCTTTATCAAGAGCATCAAGTACAACTTTTGTGAATTCTATTATGGCTGACTCTGTATTTTTGCCACTTCGGAAACCAAACTGTGATTCGCTTTAAAGATTGTATTTATTCAGGTAATTTATTAATTTGTCTTTCATAATTGCTTCTATTATTTCTGAGAATACTGTGTTAACTGCTCTGGAAATGTCCCTGATGTGAAAGATTCATTTATTATATTTGTTAAGGGGCCTTGTATAATCCCTAGGCGTTTTTCAGTACACACATTGGTACTTCAAATGAGCCTATTGACTTTTTATTTTTTATTTTTTTAATTGTTTTACTCACTTTATTCTCTGTGGTTGGAAGTAAGATCATTGTATTTAGTGCAACATTATTTACAGGTGTTATATTTGTTTTGGGGAATTTTTACTGTACCTACTCTGCAATAGCTGAAAAATGCTCGTTTACTAGTTTGCTAAGTGCTGTGGATCATTTGTTACTTTATCCCCTCCCTTAGCAGTATGTTATTCTGGGTTTGTTTGCCTCTCCCGTTTCCTTTTTTACAACATCCCAGACTGCTTTGTTTTTTTCTGCATTATATATTATTTTGTCATTAAATGACTTTTTTGTAGCAATCACCACCTTCCTATAGATCGTTTTGTATCTATGATAGAAATTTAAGAATTCTGGATCTTTGCGAATCTGTTTCATGGAACTGAGGTGTTTAAGTCTTTGGGAGAACTTATTAATACCTGCTGTTATCTATCTATTTTTGTGAGCTGTTAATACAGACATGCATACTTTGGAAATACCTTTTCAAAGTTCAATTTAAACAATGTGGAGAATTTAGAGAATTTCATATTCACATTGGTTTCCTTATACATTTTATCCCAGCTTTTTTTAAAGTTATTTTGAAAAAAATATTTTACTTTGATTTCTGATAGAAGCCGTTTGTAGACTCGTGGTTTAGGGAATAATTCGATACCTTACTTCACTGTTGCTATTTGACAGAGGTGGTCTGATAGTCCAAGATCTTTTACAGTTACATCACATTTTTCCCTGTACATATTTATTGCCACATGGTCAATTACTGATGAAATTGTTATGGTAACCCTTGTTGCACTATTGACCAATAGGGACATGCCAAAACTATGAAAGATGTTTATGAAGGTGCTGTTGGATTCATTTATGATGTTAGTTTTGATGTTATTGCGCCGACACAGAATTATGTTGACCTTTGTACTTGAGAATTTATCTAGAACTTCTGTTAACTTACTGAAAAAAGTGTCCACACTACCACTGGGAGATCTATACAATCACAAAATGATTAATTTATTGGTGATATCAAGCCCTGTTAATTCAATAAAAGATATTTCAAAGTGTTTCTCTTCACTTACGGTATTGAGGTCATGTCTTGGTTTGAACTGTGATCCTTTTCTGATATAAATGCATGATCCTCCACCCCTTGAAGTAGTACTGCAGTAAGAGTTTGTCTTTTCATACAATGATAATACTGCATGTTGGATTTCTATGTCTCTGCAACAGCGCTCGGTAATACAAACTACTGTGCAGTTCAAGATTGGAGCTCAACTTCTAATAGTTGTATTTTATTTTTATTGATTGCATGTTTTGATGGAGAATTGTACAGTCTGTGAAATGCGCCATGTTACTCTTTGCAATGGTTTGTTTTTCTTTGACATCTGGTATATGTGATGTTTGAGGTGTTAAATTCTATCTTGTGAGTGATTGTTTCAGTATTTTTTGAAGTGATGGAGATACTCTTTAGGCAGGGGAACCTGCTGTCTGGATTTATCCAAACGAGACCTACTTTTCCTGCCTATGACAACAGGTATTTGACCATGTGTGGCCCGAAATCCACCCCCTATACTTTCACGAATCAGCTGTACCAATCTTCCCTTCCCAGTTCTGTTTAGTTGTAGGCCATGCCTAGTGAAACCCCATCTGTTGTTGTCGCGACGAGCACCACAGAAACATGAGCAAAGCTCGCTGTCCTCAGAGCCATCCCTAACCCCATACTGATTCGTCTCAAAGCTCCATCAAGCTGTGGTCGATCATGACGCCGGAACAGTTCAACAATGTGTACGTTTGTGCCACCATGAGTCAGGGAAGCTTTCTTGTCCAGGTCACCTCCTATACCATATGCCCCATCCCTGTCCAAACTGTTTCCCGCCCCACTCACTATCACTACATGGTCCTCTTTTGTAAAGTCCTCACATAAAGACCCTAGGTCCTCTATCACATGACTTAGTACTGCACTTGGCTTGAACATACTGGTGGCCTGATACGCTGCCCATAAACTTTCCTGTAACCGAGGGCCTACACCTTGCACCCCGTGGCTACTACCTAGCAGCAGCACTTTCTTCTTCCTAACACTTTGTATAGTCCTAGGCTTCTTGGCCTCGGTTGAAGTGTGCTGCACATTTCCTGCTCCTCGTTCTACCTGAGGCTCTTTTCCACTTAACTCTGGCAGGGGCAGATACCTGTTTTTGTATTGATGATGAAACTGTCAGATCGTGTTCTCTTTCTTCTCATCCTCCTACCAGCTGCCAGTTCTCAAGCCCCCTCCTCCCCCCTATTTCCCTTGATCCTTGTGAGTTTCTTCCTTGCTTCCTTCAACTGTACCTGAATGGCGCAGATTTTCCTTTCCTGTTCCCCAATCAAAATCTTCCTACTGCATACTCTGGAGTTCCAGGAGAGAGTCTCTTCTGTCCTCCCAACACTCTCCCCACTGCATCCCCCCCCCCCCCTTCGTGAAAATATTTTCTACAAGATTGGCAACAAAGCCCCCTACTCACTGCCCTGTAACAGTTCCTACATTTCTCACTCATGGTCAGTTCCGAAAGAATAATTAAGTTTAAAGAATGTTTTTAATTTGTCAAGGACGCGCGATTGGCTGTTTGTAAACAAAAAACGACACAAAGGTCTTACGTGTGGTGGTTACTTTTTGTACTGATTTAGCGATACAATGGCAGAAGAATGAATTTGTAATTAATTTGCTTTTAGATAATTTACGTTATCAGGCGTGTTCGGTCAGGTTTTTAAAGTTTATAACTCGGAAAATTTAGGCGTAGATCGCGTCTATGTAACTAGTAAACAATACGAAATGTGTTAGTTAAATACTATTTAGAAACGTCTAATTAAACTTTTATTGCGACAATAGACACTGATGAAACTAGTAGCAGTCTTTTTATACGAATTTTGAACTATCGAGAAAACTTGAATAGAATTTTTTGTGTTTACGTCACGCAAAATCAAGTATACAAAACAAAGAAAATTTAAATTTGACACTATTTCCTCTTAAATAAGTTCTTTTAGCGGACGAAGAAAATACCTGTGATCTCACTCGGCGGCCATCTTGGAAAGACAATAGTAATGAAACAGTATTAACAGAATTAAAAATGATGTGAATTTATGTAGAGGCAGTGGAGAAAAAGAAGAATAAGGAATTTACAAAATTGCAACTGCGAGGAGAAAATTCATTGTCTAGCTTTTGCAGACGATGTGGCCGTCTTAGCTGAATATATAAAAGATACATCAATCCAGATAAATCTTCTACAAGAGACAGCATCAAAAGCAGGCCTATATTTTGAAAAACCAAATTATATGGCAGATGCGAAGGAGGCACAAAATACATGAAAACTTATATGGAAGAACAAAAAAGGATACAAAATTTAAGTATCTAGGTAAAAAAAATGTTCTGAATGAAGAACCTAGCTCAGCAAAAGCAACGAAAATGCAAGCTGCTTTTCAGTTAACAAAAAACTTGTGTAACAAGAATCCTGTTTCCATAAACACAAAACTCCGATACTACTACAACTCTGTCATTAGACCAGAATGCCATTATGTTTCAGAATGCCTTTCGGTAGATACAAATAAACAATTAGATGAAATAGAAAAGAAGGTAAGGAAGACAATCAGTTAAATTTTGGGACCAAAATATGACAATGGGAAATGTAGATTAGAAAGTGATAAAGGAATTTTGAAAAAGATAGAACGAATATTATTCACAGGGAGGAAGAGAAGAACTGTATTCTATGGACGCCTAAAAATGCTGGATGAAAAGAGAAAAAGAATTTTTGAGTTTGACAGAAACAAAAAACATCGTTTACGTCAAAGCAGAGCCGAGAGAAATAACAGGGGAAGAAAGAGCAAAAAGTAAAAAGTTTTGAGGGTTTATAGGAGAAAATCAAAGAAAAAGACAGGCGCACTAACCCTAGAAGAAAGAAGAGACTAGTACAGGGAAAGAATGAAAAACTGCTGGAAAGAAAGGAGAAAAGAATGAAGACGTTTGTTATTTCATTAGTAGACCAAAGCAACAAAAAAAGGAAAGCGGCAGATACAAAATGTATGTGTATAAATGCGATATTTTCAGACGCAGGCAGTTCTCATGGAGAAAAAAGTACGTAGACTGTACCGGGTAAGAGCACTGGAGAATGAAGAGGATCTGGTTGGAATGGAGGATTTAATGGGGTAACGAATGCGAACAGCGAGGAAAGTATACACTAATGTTGGTTCGAGGTAGATATGTTATTCAGTTCCCTGATATAATAAGGGAGGTCATTCAGGAGTCGGTTTCCTGCTACTGAAAAGGACACCGAGAAAGTGGCTGAATGATGCAGTGGGGCAGAAAGTCTCACTCTGTTGAGAACAAATATTTCTGATGTGTTGTTCCGGCAAGAGCGTTATGTTCGAGGAGGGATATGAGGGACAGAAAAGGTCAGCTTACGGAAATCTCTACTCTTGTCTGCATGTACCAAGGATAGATTTGTGTAAAATGGTGAAGAATGATCAAAGAGTCGAGTGTCACAGATATATCGAACACAGGCGCTCACCACCAACTCCAGGCGCTGTGAGCTGTCTTTAGAAAGGATAACAGCTCTATGTACAACAACTGTAAGTATAAGTGTCAATAAGTTTCTTTTCTGGTCATAATGACCAACTTTTTATGGCATGGTGAAGTGCTGATCCCGTTTTGCACAGTGCAGCTATGTGCTCAACCCATTTTAGCTTTCCGTCTATTATTACTGCTAGGCTCTTTACTGGTGGAGGGAAGTTGACATTTGAAGAAAGTCATTATTATCGCCAACAGCTGCTGACAGGATTCCTTTATTGAACCACCAGTTTTGGTCCAGAGACCATCATCAGGTTCATAAAAGCATTCACAACACCATATTAGGCGATATAAAATCATTGGCGAGAAGTAATAAAATCCATGAATTCTCCACTGTGCCAGACAGTGCACTCACTGATGCTTCACCAACAACCAGCACTGACGATAAGATCATAGGCATGATTTGTAGCATGTCTTCTTTCCTAGCTTTAATGCTGACTGTTGATGTAGCATGAATAAGTGCACAGTTTGGCTCAGTTTATGACTGACGATGTCATTTATATTACTGTGTGACAACAATGGTGAATTTTTGTGTGAATTCCTAAGGGACCAAACTGCTGGGGTCATCGATTCCTAGACTTACACAATACTTAAATTAACTTAAAACTAAGGAGAACACTCACACCCATGCCCGAGGGAGGACTCGAGCCTCCGGCGGGAGGGACCGCACGATTACTGACATGGCGCCTCGAATCGCGCGACCACTCCGCGCGGCACTGCTTTCATATCGCCTAATCATATGTATATGTTTTTGTGAATCTTATGATGGTCCGTGGGCGGAAACCTGTTGTTAATCTTGACGTTCTTCAAATACACTATATGAGAAAAAAAAAGACACACCACCATTGAGTTATCCGAATGAGACAGGAATCATAAGATATATAGACAAACAAATGATAACAGCTTCAGAAAAATTGGATAATTTCTTTAGGAGGAAGATCTTCACAAATTGAGCTAGTAATAACGAGTTGGTCCAGCTCTGACCCCTACTCAAGCATTGTTCGGCTTGTCATTGACTGAAAGTTGTTGTTGGATGTCCTTCTGAGGGACGTTGTGCCAAATTCTGCCCAATTGGAGCGGTAGTTAGGCAAAATCCCGAGCTGGTGTGAGGGCCCTGTACATAACGCTCCGCACATTCTGAATTGAGGAGAGATCGGCGACGTTGGTGGCCAAGGTAGGGTTTGGGAAGCACGAAGATAAACAGTAGGACCTCTCGCCGTGTGTGGGCGGGCGTTTCATTGCTGAAATATAAGTCCAGGATGACTGGTCAGGAAGGGCAACAAAACGGAACATAGGATATCGCCCACATACCGCTGTGCTGTTAGGGTGCGGGGAGACGAGGATCAAAGGAATTGCAGCCCAGACCATCACTCCTGGTTCTCGGGTCACATGGCGGGCGACTGTCAGGTTGGTATCCCACCACCGTCTGGGACGTCTCTCTACACTTACTCGGTGGTCATCTGGGCTCATCGCTGAAGGCAATTCTGCTCCAGTCAGTGCCATTTCTCTTCATAGCAGGATCCTTTAGGTTGTCACCCACCGCACCCCTGAAGCACAGTGGTATGTCGACGGCATCCCACGAACCGTTTTGTTGCTCTTCCTGACAAGTCATCCTGGACGTACATTTCAAGGAAATAATGTCTGCCCACACGCATTGAGAGTTTCTACTGGTTGTCTTCGTGTTTGCCAAACACTGCCTTGGCCAATAAGACTGCTTGCCCTCTCCTCTATTGGGAACGTTTGGACCATTATGGGCAGGCCAGATCGGGATTTTTAAGGTCTAATGCACCAACAGGACATAATTTGGCACGATATCCCTCTTGAGGCCATCCAGCAACTCTATCAACCAATGCCAAGTCGAATAACTGCTCGCATATGGGCATGAGGTGCACCAAAGCGTTATTGACTAGGACACTCTGTGAAGCTTTTTCCTTGATAAATCATCCAATTTTTCTAAAATTAACATCATTTGTCTGTACATACAGATGACATCTATCGATTTTCGTCTCATTTGGGTAATTCCTTCATGGTGTCTCGTTGTCTCAGAGTGTATTTATGAACTGTGGTGCACCATCTTCTCAAAGGTTGAGATTTGTATCATTTGGGACTAGAGATAGTGGGCTTTTCCAATATTATAGGTTAATGAGTCCAGAATGACGAAACAGGACCACCTGGATTTTGGATGGGTTGAGCCTTAACCATTTTCTCTGGACCCATTTTGATAGAGCACAGATGTCAATGTTCATGTTCTTGTTAGCTGTAATGTTGTGGTACCAGGTGGTTGTAATTAAAGTGCCGTTGGTCACGGAGGTCCAGTGTGGGCTGTGATTATTGTATGGTTCAAATATCTCTGAGCACTATGGGACTTAATATCTGAGGTCATCAGTTCCCTAGAATTAGAACTACTTAAACCTAACTAACCTAAGGACATCACACACATCCATGCCTGAGGCAGGATGCGAACCTGCGACCGTAGCGCTCGCGCGGTTCCAGACTGAAACGCCTTAAACGCTCGGCCACAGTGGCCGGCGATTATTGTATGGCAGCTAAACTTGGTAGATATCCTAATGCGTTAATTTAGAACCGATTTACGATGGGAAAAAACTAGTTGCAGTTTTGACCCGCAGTTGCATATCTGGCGCTGTATAGCGACTCGTCGATGTTTCCCGTGTTGAACAAATTGTATAAGCGCCGGTTAGTAATAAAAGTAAATATTATGCCTGTCTAACTTGTTTGACATTTGCTGGCCACGTCCCGTGCCCAGTGCATTACACACTGAAAAAATTCGGTATGTCTTCCTTGCATCTGCAGCGCCAGATTTGCACCTGGTGCCTAAATTAGAACTAATTTCATTTCCAGTGTAAATCGGTTCCGCATTAAGGGGACCTCACCGTGGTTCAGGTCGAAAACAATCTATTTTCTGTTTTCATCATATTTCGTTAAGTTAACGTTTTATTCAAGTACTCTGAAAAGGATTTTGCTGAAAATTTTTTTTTCGAGCATTTAAAGAGCATTTTCCTACCACGTGTGTTTATGTGCCACGCCCATTTTTCTGTCACTCACTTTTCTGCATGTATTTTAGATCTTTATATCCCCTACATTGGATGTTAGGGATTTTTTTTTTACTTCCGAGTGTGTTGGCTATCCTTGGAATGCAACGGTCGGTATTCTTTTGTTTCTCTTGTTTGTAAACAACACGCTTTCAAACACGCGGTTACTTTTGTTCAAGTATGATTGCGAGTAGTTGTTATAGAAAACTTGCAGGTATACTATGGGCAGGCAATTAGGAGAAATAAAGAAAATCTGGAGGCAATGGAGAGGGATGTTTGGGCCATATTCTTCAATTAGTCCTCAACTGATGATGTCATGTCATGGATTGTGTCCATCATGAGAAAATTCGTGGTGCAAATACAACAGGGCTCAGGCAACTGGAGAATCTTATTCGCACCAGCATTCTCTTCCTGCTGTTCTTATTACAGCAATTAAATCTATTTTCAGAGACTTGGATCATCCTGACCTTCTAAGGAAATGTCTGCATGTTCAGACATAGAACCCAAATGAATGTTCGAACAGCATAATTTGGAATCGCCTTCCTAAAACTGTATTTGTAAGCATGCATACAATGAAAATAGGAGTTCATGTTGTTGTTATTACATTCAGCTGTGGTAATAGTGGAAACTGTTGGGTACTGAAAAAGCTGGTATTTAATCCTGGTGAAAATATGATCACTGGGCTGAAATATTGCGATAAAATGAGGATAACAGTTGCAAACAGGTCTGCACCTAATATGGCCAAGAAAACAAGAAAAACATCCAGGAAGCTGAAAAAGAAGCCGTAAGATCTGCTAGAGGCCAAAGAAGGCCCAATAAATGCAGCAGGACAGTTTTAATTAACTTTACGTAACAAATTTCAAAAGTTTTTTCTTGGAAGTCAATTTCCCACAAACTAAAATTTTCAGTGCTTATGCCCCATTATATCAGAAACTATCATAGATAAATGAGTGAAATTTTCAGAGACTCTGCATAACATAACAAGCCACCTCTGATACTACATTCATTAATATTGCCCCATTAGGAAGTTCACAAAAAATATTTTCTTCAAAAAAACGTTAATATTTTTTTTTAATAAATTTAAAAAAGTATTTCTTAAAAACTGTAAAATGGATAAAGTAGATTTTAGTACAGTTGACTCTATTAGCATCATGGAACATACAGTAAAAATATGAAGGTCCTGCATCAAATAGTTTTTTTTCTGAAGTGGGTCAAATACTTGCCTAAATTAACACGGCTTAAATAGGTAGGGTATGGTCCCCTTAAGGTATAGAATATCTGCTATGTGTCACCACCATACGATAGTTACGACCAACAGTGGACCACTGCGAAAACTCTCTTTCTGTCCAAACATGCCTTGGAAGGCCCAACGGTATCGACAGACCGCTGTGTCTTCCTCAGCCGACAGGTGCCACTGGATGCGGATATGAAGGGGCATGTCGTCAGCACATCCATCTCTTCGTCTTTGTCAGATTTCGTTACCGCAGCCGCTGCTTCTCAGTCAAGTAGCTCCTCAGTTGGCCTCACAAGAGCTGAGTGCAGCTTCTCTTACCAACAGAGCTCGACAGACCTGGACAGTTACCCATCCAAGTGATAACCAAGCCCGACAGTGCTTAACTTCGTTCATCAAAGTGGAACCTGTGTTACGACTGCAACAAGGCTGTTGCGTCCTCTGTGAATAGCTGCAATTTAATTGTAACAGACGGGTACCTCCTGGGGGTTGCGGGGGGGGGGGGGGGGGGGAGGAACTACATTTTTGTTCGATGTGCTTTAATTGGATTGCTTATGGTTGTATTGGTTCTGAATCAATAGGCTACTAATATTTTTCTTCGATGTGCTCACGGTGTGAGGACATTTGTCACGATTTTACCTGCTCCGAAGGGTTGGGTCCCTTGTTTCCCCCTTCTCCTCCTCCTCCACATTGCTTACTGAGCCTTTCCGCTGATTTACTTAACGTGGTACCAGAATCTCTTTGAATTTTACGCCACATTTCTTGAGAGACTTTCGTTCTGGAAACTATTAAATGCATCTCGCTTTGAAATCTGCACCAAATTTCAAGCCTCTGTAAGACTTTGCCAATCTTGAAGATTTTGCGTTCGTTTAAATTATACGTGCCTTTTTCGGTGCACCTGCAGCAGCTTTCTGTCGTGTTTTGTGTACCTTGGGGGATCAGTTCCGTCTCTTATTAATTTATTTGGTATGATTCTCTCGAGTGCTGTTGATACTACTTCTTTGAACTGAAGCCACATATGGTCGTCACTTGCATAGTTTGGAAGGATTGGAGACTGTCTCTAGAAAGACGTCAACCGAATTTTTAGATGCTTTTTATAAATAGATGTATTTCGCGTTTAGTTTTGGTGAATCTCTTTGTTACGGAATTGAGCCTCGCTCGACTGTGTGTTCACTAATCCCTGTACCCGTCGTGATGCTCAGGATTATTTGTGGCTAAGAGGTCACGTGTGTTTTCGTAATCATTTACAATTTGAAAGGCCTCGTGCTCTAATTGTTCAAAATAATTTTTAAAAAAGCATTGGGAAAAATTATGGAAGTTGTTTTCTGTCTATTGGGTCTGAAAATGTATTTTTGCCAACATACGGAAGGTAGACGGAAGTTACTGTCAACTATAATTGTATGAGTAGCGTACCTATTTGTGATGAGACTCGAGTTTTCTTTGAGTTGTTCAGCAACTGTTTCATCTGAGACCGGGGGTCGGTAAAAGGAGCAAGCTATTAATTTATTCCGGTTGTCGAATATAACCTCTGCCCATAGCAAGTCACATGAACTATCTGCTTTAACGTCGCTTGTGAGCTGAAACGCACATTACATTATTTTTCCTTAAGTTGTGATTCTTGTTTCTGTTGTAGTGCAAGTCATTACAACTACGGCTTTTCCCTCCAAAGCCAAGGATGCTCTCTGTGTGACCCTGTAAATAGCAGAGCTAAACGGTGTAGAACAACTACGTACGTTACAAGCATAGCATTCTGTATTACTTGATTTCCGTATTTCTAACATTTTAAAATTGTACGTCGACTTTAGATGACATGTCAATCATAGATGTTCTCATCTCTATTTAGTGAACGTATTTTCAGTCATGCTTTGAACATTGTCCCGCTACACTTTATTAACTAGTGTTTCACCACAAGGGATATCGGATTTTAGAGAGTAAATTGATATGGAGTATGTCGTTCTTCTTTTCAAACATTCACATTCCCATTTCTTCTTTCCTTATTGTCTTTTGGGCTTGCTGGTGTAGTAATTGAAGTAGGCACAAATGCAGTGATCAAAAAGAAATGATAGCGTACATTCCCATTCTCTTTATATCGATCCTTTCTTGTTGATCCACTGCCGATGGACTGTTTCTATCGCAATCAGCAAGCGTGACAGGGAAGCTACCGTACAGACAGAGGGATCTACAGGGTGTTACAAAAAGGTACGGCCAAACTTTCAGGAAACATTCCTCAGACACAACGAAAGAAAATATGTTATGTGGACATGTGTCCGGAAACGCTTACTTTCCATGTTAGAGCTCATTTTATTACTTCTCTTCAAATCACATTAATCAAGGAATGGAAACACACAGCAACAGAACGTACCAGTGTGACTTCAAACACTTTGTTACAGGGAATGTTCAAAATGTCCTCCGTTAGCGAGGATACATGCATCCACCCTCCGTCGCATGGAATCCCTGATGCACTGATGCAGCCCTGGAGAGTGGCGTATTGTATCACAGCCGTCCACAAAACGAGCACGAAGAGTCTCTACATTTGGTACCGGGGTTGCGTAGACAAGAGCTTTCAAATGCCCCCATAAATGAAAGTCAAGAGGGTTGAGGTCAGGAGAGCGTGGAGGCCATGGAATTGGTCCGCTTCTACCAATCCATCGGTCACTGAATCTGTTGTTGAGAAGCGTACGAACACTTCGACTGAAATGTGCAGGAGCTCCATCGTGCATGAACCACATGTTGTGTCGTACTTGTAAAGGCACATGTTCTAGCAGCACAGTTAGAGTATCCCGTGTGAAATCATGATAACGTGCTCCATTGAGCGTAGGTGGAAGAACATGGGGCCCAATCAAGACATCACCAACAATGCCTGCCCAAACGTTCACAGAAAATCTGTGTTGATGACGTGATTGCACAATTGCGTGCGGATTCTCGTCAGCCCACACATGTTGATTGTGAAAATTTACAATTTGATCACGTTGGAATGAAGCCTCATCCGTAAAGAGAACATTTGCACTGAAATGAAGATTTACACATTGTTGGATGAACCATTCGCAGAAGTGTACCCGTGTAGGCGAATCAGCTGCTGATAGTGCCTGCACACGCTGTACATAGTACTGAAACAACTGGTTCTCCCGTAGCACTTTCCATACAGTGACGTGGTCAACGTTACCTTGTACAGCAGCAACTTCTCTGACGCTGACATTTGGGTTATCGTCAACTGCACTAAGAATTGCCTCGTCCATTGCAGGTGTCCTCGTCGTTCTAGGTCTTCCCCAGTCGCGAGTTATAGGCTAGAATGTTCCGTGCTCCCTAAGACGCCGATCTATTGCTTCTAACGACTTCCTGTCGGGACACCTTCGTTCTGGAAATCTGTCTCGATACAAGCGTACCGCGCCACGGCTATTGCCCCGTGTAATCCATACATCAAATGTGGGCATCTGCCAACTCCGCAGTTGTGAACATTGCACTGACTACAAAACCACGTTCGTGATGAACACTAACCAGTTGATGCCACGTACTGATGTGCTTGATGCTAGTACTGTAGAGCAATGAGTCGCAAGTCAACAGAAGCACCGAAGTCAACATTACCTTCCTTCAATTGGGCCAGCTGGCTTTGAATCGAGGAAGTACAGTACATACTGACGAAACTAAAATGAGCTCTAAGTTGGAAACTAAGCGTTTCCGGACACATGTCCACATAACATCTTTTCTTAATTTGTGTGTGAGGAATGTTTCCTGAAAGTTTGGCCGAACCTTTTTGTAACACCCTGTATATTTATACTTGGCACAACTGATTACATACTGACATAATCGTCGGTATTGCTTCCGTTTCCCTAAGTTATAAATATTTCGATTTCGGAAAAGAACTTCTGTATTTCGCCAAGATGTCGAAGAAGAAGGTCCCTTACCTAGTGGTTGTATCCAGTAAGATGTGGAGACGGCGGTTTGAAAGCGGACAGAAGAAGTACAAGAAAGGGCGTCCCTTACCGGAGGGATATCTTAGCTGGCGAAGGGGCTGGTGTGGCAAATGTCCGGCGTGGCAAATGTCTGGCGTGGGAAATGCCTCGCATTCGTGCTCACTCCGATCTTCCCTGAGATTCGCAAAGGTCAAGCTTGGTAACAGGTGTAAGGCTGAAACTTGATGGGAGGATGTGTGGGCACTGTTTAGCCCTGCGGGCACGAATGACTTGTCACCTGCTTATGGTAATAATATTAATTACGGCGGCGCGGCGGCACCTGCGTGGCCGGCTGCCCACGCGGCATTGTGGCCAGCTGCTGGCTGCTGGCTGGCGGCCCTCCAGCGCTTTGTCCGCTGCCGGCATAATAATAGAACTGCCGCGTGGTCGCGCAGCCCACCCGCGGCCGGGACTCTCGGCTGTGTGGCAGCGGCTGCGGCTGGCCTTCCCGCGACGCCAACACACGCCGGCCGCACCGCGTCGCGTGCGCGCCGACGGGCCGGGTTCAAGGGTAGCGCCTAACCTCCCAGTGAAGAGAAAAAAAATATCAACGTGGGCGACGTCGGTCGTCTGAAACGCTGAGCTCAAGACGCGAACTTGTATCGCAACTGAACGTGCAACACGGAGCCACCCTTCACATCTACACTATTAACCAATAAAATTGCTACACCAAGAAGAAATGCAGATGATAAACGAGTATTCATTGGGCAAATATATTGCACTAGAACTGACATGTGATTACATTTTCACGCAGTTTGGGTGCATAGATCCTGAGAAGTCAGTACCAAAAATAATCACCTCTGCTCGTAATAACGGGCTTGATGCGCCTGGGCATTGAGTCAAACAGAGCTTGGATGGCGTGTACAGGTACAGCTGCCCATGCAGCTTCAACACGATACCGCAGTTCATCAAGAGTAGTGACTGGCGTATTGTGGCGAACCACCGCTCGGCCACCATTGACCAGACGTTTCCAGTTGGTGAGAGATCTGGAGTATGTGCTGGCCACTGCAGCAGTCGAACATTTTCTGTATCCAGAAAGGTCCGTACAGGACCTGCAACATGCGGTCGTGCATTATCCTGCAGAAATGTAGGGTTTCGCAGGGATCGAATGAAGGGTAGAGCCACGAGACGTAACACATCTGAAATGTAATGTCCACTGTACAAAACTGCCGTCAGTGCGAACAAGAGGTGACCGAGACCTGTAACCAATCGCACCCCATACCATCAAGCCGGGTGACACGCCAGTATGGCGATGACGAATACACGCTTCCAATGTGCGTTCACCGGGACGTCTCCCAACACGGATCCGACCATCATGATGCGGTAAAAAGAACCTGGATTCATCCGAAAATATGACGTTTTACCATTCGTGCAACCAGGTTCGTCGTCGAGTACACCATCGCATGCACTCCTGTCTGTGATATAGCGTCAAGGGTAACCGAAGCCTTGGTCTCCTAGCTGGTAGTCAGTCAATGCTGCTGCTAACGTCGTCGAACTGTTCTTGCAGATGGTTGTTGTCTTGCAAACGTCCCCATCTGTTGACTCAGGGATCGACACGTGGCTGTACGATCCATTACAGCCATGCGGAAAAGATGCCCGTCATCTCGACTGCTAGTGATACGAGGCTGTTGGGATCCAGCACGGCGTTCCGTATTACCCCCCTGAACCCACCGATTCCATATTCCGCTAATAGTCATTGGATCTCGACCAAGGCGAGCAGAAATGTCGCGATACGATAGACCGCAATCGCGATAGGCTACAATCCATCCTTTATCAAAGTCGGAAACATGATGGTACGCATTTCTCCTCCTTACAGGAGGCATCACAACAACGTTTCACCGGGCAACGCCGATCAACTGCTGTTTGTGTACGAGAAACCGGTTGGAAACTTTCCTCATGTCAGCTCGTTGTAGGTGTCGCCATCGGCGCCAACCAGGTGTGAATGCTCTGAATCGCTAATCATTTGCATATTACAGCATATTGTCCCTGTTGGTTGAATATCGCGCCTGTAGCATGTCATCTTCGTGGTGTAACAATTTTAATGGCCAGTAGTGTAACTATACGGCGAGGCAACCGAGAAACACACATACGGGACTTAACATCTGTCACCCACAAGGTACATCACGATAATACAGTGAGGTGCAAAAGTCATGAGACACCCATATGTAGCGGGTGATCAAAAAGTCAGTATAAATTTGAAAACTGGATACATCACGGAATCATGTAAATAGAGAGCTAAAAATTGACACACATGCTTGGAATGACATGGGGAACCAAAAAAATACAAAAGTTCAAAAAATGTCCGACAGATGGCGCTTCATCTGATCAGAATAGCAACAATTACCATAACAAAGTACGACAAAGCAAAGATGATGTTCTTTACAGGAAATGCTCAATATCTCCACCATCATTCTTCAACAATAGCTATAGTCGAGGAATAATGTTGTTAACAATACTGTAAAGCATGTCCGGAGTTATGGTGAGGCGTTGGCGTCGGATGTTGTCTTTCAGCATCTCTAGAGATGTCGGTCGATCACGATACACTTGCGACTTCAGGTAACCCCAAAGCCAATAATCGTACGGACTGAGGTCTGGAGACCTGGGAGGCCAAGCATGACGAAAGTGGCAGATGAGCACACGATCATCACCAAACGACGCGCGCAAGAGGTCTTTCACGCGTCTTGCAATACTTTATTTTTGCTCTAATAAAACCCGATGTCATTCCAAGTATGTGTGTCAATTTTTACCTCTCTATCTACATTATTTCGTGGTTTATTGAGTTTTCAAATTTATACTGACTTTTTGATCACCCGGTACATATACAGATGGCGGCAGTTCGCTAATACAAGACATAAAAGGCCGGTCCATTGGCGGAGCTGTCATTTGTACTTCGGTAATGGGTATGAAAAGGTTTGTGACATGATTATGGCCACTTGACGGGAATTGACAGACTTTCGACGCGAATGATACTTGGAGCTAGAGGCATGCAACATTCCATTTCGGAAACCGTTAGGGAATTCAATATTCCGAAATCCATAGTGTCAAGAGTGGGCCGAGAATACCAAATTTCATAGATTACCTCTCACCATGGACAACGCAGTGGCCGCCGGCTTTCACTTTATGTTGTCAGTAGAGTTGTCAGTGCTAACAGAAAGGCAACACTGAGTGAAAATTTCACTGCAGGAATATTGTTTGTTCGATTGACGCTGTGACATAGGATCAGCGATCTCAGCTGTATTATTAAATGATAAAACCCCATCTGGACCACAATTTTTTTCATCAGTGGATACTGGTTTCGATCTGCCCTGCAGATCGACTTCAGATCTACGCTGGAAGATGAAAATGAGGGGATGAAAATTATTAGCGTGTATTATTATAAACAATACCATCAAAGATAGAAAAAAAACCATCAAAACATCTCGTAACCCACACACCTGGCGCCGCAAGGCGCAGTTTGTCAACAGTGGACCGAATGATATAAAACTAAAGATACAAAAGATCAACTGGGGAAAAACTGTGAAGTCATGTCACACGTGCAGAGTCAATAGATAAATGTAGATGAACATCCACATGACTTCTCTGCAATGTACACGTAAGCGTCCGAAAGAGGATTCAGCAAACCACCTTCACACTATTTCTATGCAGTTCCGCTCACAAACAGCGCGCGGGGAAAACAAACACACAGATCTTTCCGTGCGAGCTCTGATTTATTTTACTACAGTGAGCATTTCTCTCATTGTCGGTGGGCGCCTACAACACATTTTCGTATTCGAAGGAGAAAGTTCTTCACTGAAATTTCGTGAGAAGATCTCACCGCAACGAAAAACACCTTTGTTTTAATGATTGGCATCGCAACTAGTCTATCATATCCGTTACACTCTCCCCTATTTCGTGGTTGTGTAATGGATAGTTTGATGATAGAAAAAAAGATAGATATGAAATATTTATTACGTAAAAACGTGAATGGATGAAAAAAATGGGGAAGAAATGACTTTAAATATTTATGTTATTTACACTTTTAGTACGAACTTTGTTGTAGAACCCCATATTTGCGTGTGGTAATAAAAATTCATTTAGACAGAATTAAGCACATTTAAAATTACTTGAACCGTAGCAACCCTCTCATGCTGATAAATTCAAACTAACTGATTAATAATATTTATTTGAAACTTATTTAAATTAATTTTTTCTTTATTTCGGCCTTGGCACACATTTTCTAGATGCCGTGGGTTTTTAAATATTTACTGAATTCTTTCCCGGCGTTAGCTATGGAACACAAGACTGTCTCTGTTAACATAAAATGGTTAAATATTGCCAAGCCGACCTGAACGTTTGATTATCATTGACAAAACACACTTCACTATACGTTTACGTTATTTGCTTTAGAAATGGAAAGAACCAACAGATTAACAACTTCAACGTTAATTATCCGCCTATGAATGCACAAATGTAAAACCAGTAATAAATTCAGTCAGCCTCAGGATCACTGTAAAATAAAAATATTTCGTAATTCACTGCTAATTTTACCTGCTCCCAATTTACGGGTTTGGTTAATTTTATAGCGGAACAATTTTTTAAATGTGCCGCCGCTGCAAATCGTCGGTCGCGGCACAGCCCAGCAACACCAACGATAATCGCTAAAAGTGCTGAAAATTCTTTAAAGAAATATTATAGGTGACATGGGCAATCTAATTTACATTAGTAATACACAATTTTGTTAAATTATAATGTATTTAGATCATAACAATAATTGAAATTACACACCTTGATGATTTCTCCTCTAATGGCGGCTGAAGATAGATACAGACAAACGAAGTCTACTCATTCATATAATGCTACGTCACAGGTTCCTCTCTCTCTCAGCTCTAGAGGAAGACGACAAAGAATACACATTATGAAGCGCTATTTATATTATTGCTGATTGTGAATGTCTCTTTGTAATCTTACAACATTATTTTCCTCTGTGGCTATATTTTAAATTTTTTCATCGCAGATATTAACATATTTCGTAATTACATTATGAGTATAGAAATATTACAATCATAAATATATCGAGAATATTATTACAGAAAATATCACAATAATAACCAATGTCCTTTACACAAAATTAAATAATATTTTTTGTTAAACAATTACAGTAGATACGAACTGCTTCATAGCGGCGTACATGGTACAATTAAATGTCATTTCATTTTATTAATAGTGTGTGTGCTGCCAGGGAACGTTACAATAGTCAAATCAAAACGAGACAGATGGGGGGAAAAAGTACATAAGCAGGTTAATAATTCGGAAGTAATCGCCACAGCTATTAATACACGTATTCCACTGTGAGACAAGTCGGGCACTGACTTCATTGAAAAGTATTTGCGGTTGCTTACAGATACATCACTGTACCCAGACGGGCACCCCTTCAACCGAAGAAAATTACGGCCACGAACGTCTTTCTTAAGGGCTCCAAAAACATGCAGATCGCATGGGGAGAGATCGCACAGTGGTAGGTGGACACTGCAGAAATTGAAGCGTGCAATCAAGTTCAAACGCGCAGGAATGTTGACTGGCGGCTCCATTCTGTTTCAGGATAGTGCCCGCCCACATGTTTTCATTGTTTCCAGCACGCTGAAGTTCCGATCTTCCCACAAGTGATGCCTATTTTTGGAGCACTGAAGAAAGACATCCGTGACAGGCGATTTTTTTGGGATGGCGAGGAGGACTACTAGGTACAATAATGGTTCTGTAGGCAAGTGCAAACATTTCTCCATGAAGGTACTGCCTGCCTTGCCTCACAACGGGATATGTGTTTTTAAGTGTTATGGCGAATGCTTTTGAAATAATAAACAAGTTACTTATTTTATCCAACTGTCTCGTTTTTATTTGCCTGCCTCTTATACAAAACTAGGTGCCCTTCCTTAATATTTTTCGATGTCCTTTGTCGAACCCATCTTGTAATTGGTGTACTGATACAGACTAAAGGCGATTGTTCCATGATAACATAAAATTAATCAGTATAACTGAAAATTAAACATTCTTGATATAAAATTAAGAAACGTTAACGTAACACGTTCCAGTATGTATGTGTTATAGAGTAAAAGATAAAATATAAATGTAGAAAACAACTTACAGTAAACTGTACATTTCTTTCTGTTTATTGGATTCGTAAAAATCAGTAAGAAATTACACATCTAACTGCATCGATCCCTCCCTCTGGCAAAACCAATGTTAAGAACTTGCCTTCATTTAACTACTAAAAATAAAACATTAAAGCACGGGAGGACACCTATGCTGCCACAAAAATGGGAGCAGAATGCTGGTTAAAGAAGCCGTTACAGATTTTATCAAACAATATTGTGATCCTGAGGGTGTCTTTTTCATTTATTAATATCGACTGTTACGCTTCGCCAGCTGTTCCAAATAGTTCCAGACATTTTCTATGGGATCCTGTTCGGGTGATTTAATGAGCCAATCCTCGCGAGACACCAATGCTCACTGCGGTACAAAAAAGTTGCACTTCTGCAACGGGACAAACGACACAGGAATTGAGCAGTAGCTTACTGGAGACAACACTCTGCTCCACCGAGTGGCGCTTTCGCCTGTTTTCAACAAGTGCAAGAAGTCTAGTACACCGACGGCCCAATGTGGTGTTTAATCCACCGTGTGCGGAGGGTGTAGTTAGGCCAAAGGTGGCTCTGTCACGGCATAGGTGTGTGTTTCGTCCTATGATTTGGATCCACTCATTCAGATTAGCGGGAACATGAACTAGGCTATTTCCACATTATCGGTCCACTGCCTTCTAGATGTTCTTGGTAAATATGGTGTAGATATTACTCCTTTCCAAGTTGACCAAAGCATTGGTGACAGGGCCAAGAATATCTAGAAGGCAGTGGTCCGAGAACGTGGAAATACCCTAGTTCATGTTCACGGTAATCTGAATGAGGAGGTCCAAATAATAGAACGAAACACACACCCATACTGCGATAGAACCACTTCTAGCCTAACTACACCTTCAGCACACGGTGGATTAAACACTAGACGTCTTGCACTTGTTTGGAAACAGGCGAAAGCGCGACTCGTTGGAGCAGAGTATTGTCTCCAGTAAGCTATGTAAGTAGGCTGTTTAGGTTCTCATATTGGTAACGCCGCCGCCTCGTAGCGCTCTGTATGAAAATCACTGGCCGTGCTCTGTGCAGTCAGTGGCTGGTTGGCATTGTTGTAATACTCGCCATTGTAGTGTTGGGTAGCTGGATGTTAACAGCGCGTAGCGTTGCGCAGTTGGAGGTGAGCCGACAGCAGTGGTGGATGTGGGTAGAGAGATGGCGGAGTTTTGAAATTTGTAAGAATGGATGTCATGAACTGCTATATATATTATGACTATTAAGGTAAATACATTGTTTGTTCTCTATTAAAATCTTTCATTCGCTAACTATGCCTATCAGTAGTTAGTGCCTTCCGTAGTTTTAATCTTTTATTTAGCTGGCAGTAGTGGCGCTCGCTGTATTGCAGTAGTTTGAGTAACGAAGATTTTTGGTGAGGTAAGTAATTTGTGAAAGGTATAGGTTAATGTTAGTTTGGGCCATTCTTTCGTAGGGATTTTTAAAAGTCATATTGCTTTTCGCTAAAAAATATTATGTGTCAGTTTAAGCACAGTCATGTACAATTGTTCAAAGGGAACGTTTCATAGCTACACCTCAATTTCTGTGTCGTTTGGCCCGTTGCAGAAGTGCAGCTTTTTTGTACCGCGGTGAGCAATGGTGTCTTGCGAGGTATTCGATTCCAAATATCAAATGCCTACAGTTCCCTTCAATATGTTTACTCGAATACTTGTTGAAATGGGTCTCACCGACAGCAGCAGTCCCAGTTAGTTTTGAAACCGACTGTCATTGATAATGTGTGACACTTGTGTCCGGTCCTTGCTGCTTAGGATCTTTTTAATGTTACACTGCTGCGATTGGTACGCCATTCACTGTAGATACATTGGAAAATGCACAGTGATACATCGACAAATCATACCATCATATCACAGCTGTCAACAACAACCGAAGTTTCCATCCAACGCCAATAGCAGTCCTGCAGCATCCGGCGGATCCAATGGAGCACACCCACTGAGCCAGCGGTTCTGGACTACGAGCGCCGTCTGCCTTGACGATACAGGGTGGCCAGTGGCAGTGACTCAGCACTCTTGCGTTCAGAGCCTAATCGCCACTGGATGCAAACCAGACGCCGCCTAGTCGCAACACCGAACCATCAATCGTGCTTCAGTACAGCAAGCTTCTTCCTAATTGGCATTGTGAAAGCTGGATACTGTTCCTTATTGCGTTATTTATAGTGAGTCTTCATTCACTTGGAAAAATACAACTAATTCTATTTATTGTGTTGTTTGCTAAACATTTCTGCTCCTGTCCAGCTTTCCTACGATGACAGTTGCCACACAACTCTGAAGCCGACCCCTAATTACCATTGTGTATGGGGTCATACACAACACATAGAACCAAAAAATGGTTCAAATGGCTCTGAGCACTATGGGACTTAACATCTGAGGTCATCAGTCCCCTAGAACTTAGAACTTCTTAAACCTAAGTAACCTAAGGACATCACACACATCCGTGCCTGAGGCAGGATTCGAACCTGCGACCGTAGCAGTCGCGCGGTTCCGGACTGAGTGCCTAGAACCGCGAGACCACCGCGGCCGGCACGTATAGAACCGGCTGCATCACACACACCACTTCGCTGTGGTGACCTGTTTCAATGTGAAAGGTCACATGACCGCCTGGTATCAGTCCTAAGCCATCCACAATCCTCCAAAGCGTCAAGTGTGTTGTGTTAAGGGCGCTAATAATACTTCGAACAGTAGTATTTCATAAAGACTGGATTGGTCACTAATCAAAAAAGACATGCCTCAGAAATAGAATGACATTATTTCTCGTAATATGACGCTTTTCGGATATAGCCATCTTCAGATTACTGGGAGCAATATGCTGCATATAGATACAAAGGTTACATGATGTGTATACAGGGTGGTCCATTGATCTCATGAAATAAGCCCCAAACGAAAAAACTACAAAGAACGAAACTTGTCTAGGTTGAAGGGGGAAACCAGATGGCGCTATGGTTGGCCCGCTAGATGGCGCTGCCATAGGTCATTTGTGTTTTTATAAATAGGAACCCCCATTTTTATTACATATTCGTGTAGTAAGTGAAGGAAAATGAATGTTTTAGTTGGACCACTTTTTCGCATTGTGATAGAGGGCGCTGTAATATTCGCAAACATATGGCTCACAATTTTAGGCTAACAGTTGGTAACAGGTAGGTTTTTTAAATTGAAATACAGAACGTAGGTACGTTTGAACATTTTATTTCGGTTGTTCCAATGTGATACATGTATCTTTGTGAACTTATCATTTCGAAGAACTAAGGTTGAGCCGGCCGGATTGGCCGGGCGGTTCTAGGCGCTACAGTCTGGAACCGAGCGACCACTACGGTCGCAGGTTCGAATCCTGCTTCGGGCATGGATGTGTGTAATGTCCTTAGGTTAGTTAGGTTTAATTAGTTCTAAGTTCTAGGCGACTGATAACCTCAGAAGTTAAGTCGCATAGTGCTCAGAGCCATTTGAACCATTTTGAATTCATGCTGTTATAGCGTGATTACCTGTAAATACCACATTAATGCAATAAATGATCAAAATGATGTCCGTCGACCTCAATGTATTTGGCAATACGTGTAACGACATTCCTCTCAACAGCGAGTAGTTCGCCCTCCGTAATATTCGCACATGCATTGACAATGCGCAGACGCATGTTGTCAGGCGTTGTCGGTGGATCACGATAGTAAATATCCTTCGACTTTCCCCACAGACAGAAATCCGGGGACGTCAGATCCGGTGAACGTGCGGGCCATGGTATGGTTCTTCGACGACCAATCCACCTGCCATGAAATATCCTATTCAATATCGCTTCATGGTATGGTTCTTCGACGACCAATCCACCTGCCATGAAATATCCTATTCAATATCGCTTCAACCGCACGCGAGCTATATGCCGGACATCCATAATGCTGGAAGTACATCACCATTGTGTCATGCAGTGACCTGTGACTGACAATCACCCCACATGAATCCATGGAACATTTACGGGACATAATTGAGAGGTCAGTGCGTGCACAAATTCCTGCACCGGCAATACTTTCATAGATATGAACAGTTATAAATGCAGCATGGCTCAATATTTCTGCAGCGGATTTCTAACGACTTGTTGAATCCATGCTACGTCGAGTTGCTACATTATGCCGGGCAGAAGGAGGTCCAACACGGTATTAGGAGGTATCCAACGAGTTTTGTCACTTCAGTATAAGTGGTTTGTTAATTTAGATACCTGAGGAACGCTTTGAGAAACTTAGACTCTTCCCTTGGGTAGTCACAGATGGTTGTATCAAAAATATTGTTTTAAGAGTACTGGAAGCAATCTGAACTTTCTGGATTTCAATATTCTGAGGTAGTGATATCGGTGTATTTTACTTATTAAGGAACTGTTTACTGAAGCCAGATTTAGATGGACTTGGTTAGAAAAAGTGTTTATTTATTTCATGTAGATAGAGCTTTCTCTTTTGTCACTACTCTCGCCTATCTTGAGGATGATGTCGAGTTTCTCACTAATTTTCGTGTTCCAAATTTGATGTTATAGTAAAGAGAAATGGAAGTTTCGAACACAAAAGTGTACAAGAAATCGTACACAGTAAACGTGCAGTTGTGGGAAGAGTTATTCAAGACAGTAACGCCCATACCAGAAAAGGAGAAATGGAAGAAAATTGTTAAAGAATGTAACAATTACAAATTTATATACAGGGTGAATTACCTAAACCGTGCAGCGCAAATACTGGGGAAATGGAAAGTGCTATTGATGTACGGTTTCCACAGAATGAACTGGTAGTCAGTGGCTCGTAATGTTGATCAATATACAGATTGTAATTGTAGAAAGTTTATATTTCGTGCAAACATACACTTTTTAAAAAGGAACAATACCAATTGACGCTAACAAACTAAAAGTAGGGTAAATCAGAATTCCAGTGGTGTTTTTTGCAGGATTCTAGTACGAGTCGTTTTTGAACAATCCCACAGCGACACTTGTACAATAGCTGTAGTAGCATACACTAAATAACAACCCAGGTGCATACCCTAGTTATATGGATTCTGACAAGTAACCAAACAATTGACCATCACAGGTTGTGTTCTAAATGACCACCGGCAGCGATAATACAAGCTTCCAGCCTGGTATGGACGACTGCTGCATACCTGCTAGCACTTGTGAGGAGATGTTCGAGCACGCTGCAGTAATAAGTCATTGCCCATTGCTTATCATCGGGTGTAGTTGGATTGTCCTTGTATACAACGTCTTTCGGCTTTCCTTCTGTTACGTTGTATGGGTGTTACGCTACGACTTTCAAGTAAGTGGTTGAAGAGGCTGATAAATAATTGTCGAGATAGTTGACACCTCTTAGGATATCTTACCACACACACCGTACAAGAAAAAAGTGTATTTTTCTTACGCTCTCCATACACCATCAGGATGTGGGCTTTTCAGCACCGATAAACATCATCGCCCACTGGTGCTTGGACCATTATACACAAGTCGCAAGGCACTCTAGGAACACACAGGCACACTGTAAGCGCATGCCGGAGTGGCTGTGTGGTTCTAGGCGCTGCAGTCTAGAACCGAGCGACAGCTACGGTCGCAGGTTCGAATCCTGCCTCGGGCATGGATGTGTGTGATGTCCTTAGGTTAGTTAGGTTTAATTAGTTCTAAGTTCTAGGCGACTGATGACCTCAGAAGTTAAGTCGCATAGTGCTCAGAGCCATTTGAACCAAGCACACTATAAGCAAACATGACAACATCGTACCTAGCAACTGTTGTTGTTGTTGTTGTTGTTATGGTCTACAGTCTGAATACTGGTTTGATGTAGTTCTCCATACTACTCTATCCTCTGCAACCCTCTTCGTCTCCTCCTCAATCTACTTACTGTATTCATCTCTTGGTCTTCCTCTACCGATTTTATCCCCAACACTTGCCTCCAATAATAAACTGGTTATCCCTTGATGTCTCAGAAGATGTCCCATCAATCGACTCCTTCTTTTGGCCAAGTTGTGCCACAAATTTCTTGTCTCCTCAGTTCTATTCAGTACCTCCTCATTAAATTTGTACATTGAACAAATAGTAAAGGAAACCAAAGAAAAATTTGGAGATGGAATAAAAGTTCAGGCATAATAAATAAAAACTTTGAGGTTTGCCAGTGACATTGTTATTCCTTCATAGACAGCAAAGGACGAGGAAGAACAGCTGAACGGAGTGGATATAAGATGAACATCACAGAAAGTTAAACAAGTATAATGGAATGTTATCGAATGAAATCAAATTACGCTACACTAGGGAACGAGACACTTAAAGAAACAGGCGAGTTTTGCTATTTGGGCAGCAAAATAACTGACGATGGCCGAAGTAGAGCGGATGTAAATTATGGACCGGCAATGGAAAAAAAGTATTTCTGAAGCAGAGATATCTCTTTTTTTCAAACACTCAATTTTTTGACAGAATTTTGTAAATAAATGAACATAAAAACAAAACCAGTCAGGATATTTTAATTATTCTACTTCCATATGTGTTGAATCTCACACTTGGCATGCTATGAAAATTTCATGTCTCTACCATTAGTACCTTTTTAGAAAACAGGTCATTTATTGCACAAAATGTAGTTCAGGGATATTGAGGTTTAAAACTTTTTTATTCCAAATTCTTATACAGACTTACATTTCTGCGTCTTTTATGCACTAGAATTGCCCTGGCCCATAGTCGGTGCCTTCTTCAGTGTAGCAACAGCCCTGTGCTCGCCTCCTCCTCTTCTTTCTTGCTTCTGTTGTCATTTGCTGAGTAGCTAACTCTGCTTCACGTACGCGAACCTCATCCAGTTCCCGCAGTCCTTTAGCTGTGTTCTGTCCAAATTTTACCCCTAGATCCTCCAGAACCTTAAATCTTTCATAGTTCCCACTATTAAAAGTTATTACAGCACCAGACACTGCTAACGTTAGAGTCATAAGGCCAACAAATACATTTTTAGGCACACGTCACCACACAACATTACTGAAGGACTTATTTACATTCTGGCCTTCCTATGTAAATACTTCTGTAGTAGCTTAGTATTTGCCAAATCCCTGTAAATGGGTTTGATTGCCTCCATTACTGCCAAAGGAACAGAATGTTTATGTGTAAATTCATGCAGGGTGCCAGAAAATTCAGCTTGTCTATATGTACACCAAGTGTCTGGTAGATGTGGATACAAAGCATAACAGGACTTTTCATTGGTTGATATTTGATGAAAGAAAGTGCTCCACACATCTCTTTTAATCGTCTCTAAATTGTCACAGTTACCTCTAATGGCCTTCCCATAATATTCCTGTAATTCATCAATAACTTTGTCTGTTAGTCTTCCAGCACATTTTATTGTCTTGCCATCAGACACTTTTTTTCTACTGAGCTTGGTTTTTAGGTTACAGAGACATGTTTCCATCCTTTTCTTGACATGTCCTGCACACTCACGTTTTTGTAAAGGAACATCATATGGCTTACTGTTTTGTACTGCAATGAAAGCCTTGCTGTTTCCATCGCCTAAGTAATTCACATATCTGGCATCTCTCTCCCTCTGTGATCGCTGGAAAATGTTAACTGCTCCTTTTACTTCCATTCCTCCACTTGTGCCATCCACAGAAAAGTTGATGTCGGTGTCACCATTATTTTTTTCAACAGCTTCTGATATAGCAGCAACCATTGAATCTTCAGCTACAGCATTTACAGAGTCCCCAATTGTTGTTACATATTTCGTATACCTAGAAGGAGGTTATGGCAAATTCACCACCTTTACCAATGCATCCAAGGCCATAGAAGAGTCTCATATTAGTTTCATACAATTCATAACCTGAAGACTTTGATGAAGTATTAAATGCTTTTTCGGTTTTGGACTTCTGACATTTAATAATTAATTTACACACAATACCTATTCTAGTTACAATATCCTCATAAAGTTTAACTTTGCCACCACAAAGACAGCGAGAGACAGTTTCAGAAAGAACTTGTGCAAGGGTTTACAGATCAGTAATGACTTTGTCCATAATATCATTACTTTTACCACTAGCACCCGTTTCTAAAGTTACTTTCCTTTTCGATGCACTAGGGGGCGTAGTCACTACACAAACATTATTGTGGTTTCCTTCACTTCTAGCACAAGCGTTTTTGAGTACTTCAGAAGGCAATGCAGGTCTCACATATCTGTTACCCGAAAATTTGCGTTTCTTGAAGTTATTTTTACGCTTAGTCATTTTATTTACATATAAAAAGCAATAGAATTTAGTTTACTTCAAAAATAGCAAATAATCACACTACTTTCAACAAAAACTAGTATCAAAAACAAAAGACTACTTTGTTTATACGTAATGCCAACTTCTGAGACGTAGTAGTAGGTAGAAAACAAAGCAATTCACAGCCTTCTAGACCATATAGTTCCCAAGATATGACTGCTCAACTGTGGCAGTATATGCGTAGCTGCGAAATTTGTCAGTCACAGGTCAACACTCAAAATATTATTTGAAAGTCTCACAACTGTCTGATTTTAAAGCATTATATACCAAAATGTTCAGGAACGTCCAAAGTACATTATGGAGCAGAAAACAGAAAATGTAAAATTTCAACGAATTTCACAAACGATGTCCCCTTAAGACGTCTATTCTGAAGGTATTTGTCTGAAGTGTAAGCAACTACGCAGGTTGAATGACGCAATCAAGTGTCGGTGTGAGAACTTTTCAAAATACGATATCTCTAAAACGACCCTCACAGGAATCTAGCAACAAACACCACTGAAATTCTAATTAACCCTACATTTAGTATGTTAATGGCAATAGGCATTGTTTCATTTAAAAAGTGTATGTTTGCACAAAAAACACGCTTCCTGGATATTATTACAATCTGCATATTGGGCAACAATACGAGCCCCTGACGACAAATCCATGAGTAGCACTTTCCATGTGCGCTATATCTTTGATGCAAGTTTCATGTGATTCACCCTGTATGTGAACAGTGGTGACCTTGGAAAGAACAGCGATGTGCGGATATTTTGATTAGCAACAGAAATGGAAACAATTACCCTGAATATAACGTGCCCATAAGAATTAACACGAACGAGAATTCGGCTGCCTCAAGCGATTGTTGGACCCGAAGTTTTCCATTAAAAACCTATTTAATGAGACCTTATCCCGGTACGCAATTAGACGGTCAATCGAAAAAAATGTACGTTTACAGACACAACTGAGCGCAAAGAGTTTCAGAAAAAGATTTTGGGGTACTGTGCCAAAACTTTAGGACATACCGTCATCTTTTCGTTTTCAGTGGTTCCATAGCTGGTGCAAAATTCATGGAGGTATGTTACTTCTACGAAACTAAATGAAACGCATTTTGTTTTTTGCCATACACGTTTTGTTTCTTTTATTTGTGAGGCTTCTTCAGTGGCCTGTAATACATGTTTCTTTTTATACATGTAATAATTGTATTATGTAGTAGTTACAGTATGTTACTTCGTGAATAACACCAACCGACAATTTAACATCACGATATTTTTGCTACAAATTTCGTCTGTAATCTGAAAAACAAGAGAAAAACATAACAAAATGTAACATACTAACATACTGTAACTACTGCGTAATACGTTTATTACATGTATAAAAAGGAACATGTATTACAGGCCACTGAAGGAGCTTCACAAATAAAGGTAGCGAAACGCATACGGTAAAAAACTAACTGCCTTTCACTTAGCTGCGTAGGCGGAACACACCTCCTTGAATTTAGGATTTACTGTGGCAAGATCTGTCTTAGCCTGGAACACATAAACAACGTGATTCTTACCGAAGTGTCTTGCACAACTTTTTCAGACACGATAACGGCGGTGTTAGGCAGTGAAGAGACTGAAGAGATATACGAGTAATTACGATTCCCCCGTCAGAGGTTCGACTCCTCCCTCGGGCCTGGGTTTGTGTGTCGTTCTTAGCGTAAGTTAGTTTAAGTTAGATTAAGAAGTGTGTAAGCTTAGGGACCGATGACCTCAGAAGTTTG
The DNA here is from genome assembly GCF_023897955.1 of Schistocerca gregaria. Taxonomy (NCBI): domain Eukaryota; kingdom Metazoa; phylum Arthropoda; class Insecta; order Orthoptera; family Acrididae; genus Schistocerca; species Schistocerca gregaria. The sequence continues at coordinate 1,024,184,976 of NC_064920.1, forward strand.
GTCCCATAAGACCTTACCACAAATTTCCAAAATTTTATAATTACGAGTTCTTCCTCGTATAGGAAGTAGTTTCTTAAGTCATGCTATCAAGATACGGGATGGATTCAAAGTCGTTGAAGAGAAAATGAGTAGTAAACAAATATAATAATAAGCATGTAGACATAGAAAATAAATATGTAATCGTCAATTTAACAAATTATAAAAAAGGTCAGTTGTATGTTATATTTCACAAAGAAAGAAATTTTTGCACCGGCATAGAAGAAATTTGAAATTTGCCTGCCTTTTACTCCCATTTTCTTCCCAGTTTCTTCCAAAATATTGCTTGTCCTTGTATTATTCATGTCACGCTTATTTTAAAGGTCGTGTAACTCTGGATATTCACTTACACATACAGCTAATTTTTCCTCGTCTAACACCATTTTAAAGGTCATGTACGTCTTGATATTCACTTACACATACACCTAAGCTTTTCCTCGTCTAACGCCATTCTGGTAAACCAACTTTCGTGCCGGCCACGGTGGCCGAGCCCTTCTAGGCGCTTGAGTCCGGAACCGCGCGACTGCTACGGTCACAGGTTCGAAACCTGCCTGGGGCATGGATGTGTGTGATGTCCTTACGTTAGTTAGTTTTAAGTAGTTCTAAGTTCTAGGGGACTGATGACCTCACATGTTAAGTCCCATAGTGCTCAGAGCCTTTTGAACCATTTGAACCAACTTTCGTTTCGCACCTCAGAAGAGTCACGATATGAACTACGTGTGGTGTAGCGACACTTGCTATACAGCACTAGCAACAAGGGAACTATGCGACGCCCCAAGGCGCATCAGAGTTGGCCGGTTGGTCGCCTTGCTCCGCTCCGCTCAGTGCTGTTACCTCTGTGGTGTTAACGCATACCTACTCATAGGGTTTGTAAGGACAAAGAATATTGCACTGAGTCCATTACGTGTCGGATGGCAGGCGCTGATGTCATAGAGTTGGGATGTGCTAGGTGCACAATAGGTGTTCCTCCCTCATAGTGGTAAGATGTGGTCGGCTGAAGCGTTCACGAAGAATATACCTCCTGTCACGTTCCCATATACTCTTAACATCGGCCCAGTGTCACATCTGAATGCCCCACAAATGGTACCATTCGACCAGCCCGACATCTGGTAAGCAACAGTAGAATCCCTTTCAAACTCGGCCAGTTGCTGTTGACGCTGTCTCGCACAGGTACACAGCATCTCCGTGTCCTTCACAATGATCATGCAACATCTGACGCTGTTCAAACCTCTGATAGGCATGGTAACAACGCTACACATCAACAATGCTAATGAACTCTCGTGGCCGTTTTACCTGTCACAGAGAACTGCAACTCATCACATAACCCCCGGTGGTGAGTAAGTTTACGAAGTTACAATATCTGACCATGTCATTTGGGTGCTTCACTTTTTTTCTCAGGCAATGTATATCCCCTGAGGAACGGTAAGCCATGGACCTCTATGCTATCCCTCCTCCAGTGGTGCTATTTAGACTTTTTAGTCATTTGTCTTCTACATCTACATCTACATCCACATCCATACTCCGCAAGCCACCTGATGGTGTATGGCGGAGTGTACTTTGAGTAACTCTATCGATTCTCCCTTCTATTCCAGTCTCATATTGTTCGTGGAAAGAAAGATTGTCGGTATGGCTCTGTGTGGGCTCTAATCTCTCTGATTTTATCCTCATGGTCTCTTCGCGAGATATACGTAGGAGGGAGCTATATACTACTTGACTCCTTGGTGAAGGCTACGTTCTCGAAACTTCTACAAAAGCCCGTACCGAGCTACTGAGCGTCTCTCCTGCAGAGTCTTCCACTGGAGTTTATCTATCATCTTCGTACCGCTTTCGAGATTACTAAATGATCCTGTAACGAAGCGCGCTGCTCTCCGTTGGATCTTCTCTATCTCTTCTATCAACCGTATACTGCTAAGCAGTATTCAAGCAGTGGGAGAACAAGCGCACTGTAACCTACTTCCTTTGTTTTCGGATTGCATTTCCTTAGGATTCTTCCAATGAATCTCAGTCTGGCATCTGCTTTACCGACGATCAACTTTATATGATCATTCCATTTTAAATCACGCCTAATGCGTACTTCCAGATAATTTATGGAATTAACTGCTTCCAGTTGCTGACCTGCTATATTGTAGTTAAATGATATAAGATCTTTCTTTCTATGTACTCGCAGCAAATTACACTTGTCTACATTGAGATTCAATTGCCATTCCCTGCACCATGCGTCAATTCGTTGCAGATCCTCCTGCATTTCAGTACAATTTTCCATTGTTACAACCTCTCGATATACTACAGCATCATCCGCAAAAAGCCCCAGTGAACATCCTATGTTATCCACAAGGTCATTTATGTATATTGTGAATAGCAACGGTCCTGTGACACTCCCCTCTGGCACACCTGAAATCGCTCTTACTTCGGAAGACTACTCTCCATTGAGAATGACATGCTGCGTTCTGTTATCTAGGAACTCTTCAATCGAGTCACACAATTTGTCTGATACTCCATAAGCTCTTACTTGTTCGTTAAACGACTGTGGGGAACTGTATCGAACGCTTTGCGGAAGTCAAGAAACACGGCATCTACCTGGAACCCGTGTCTATAGACCTCTGAGTCTTCTGATTGGTTTAATGCGACCCTCACGAATTGCTTATAGCTCACCCCTATTTTTCTCAGAATTTCGAACATCGTGCACCATTTTACAATGCCGAACATTTACTCCATGTTGACAAACCCTATGCTGTGTCTTCACTTTTATTTACTCTTGTTTCTATTATCAAACGCAACGTCGGAACTACCTCTCTGGTGCCTTTACCTTTTCCAATCCCAAACCTATGGTCATTTAAGAGCTCACTAATTTTCTTTTCCACCCTTCTGTATATTATGCTTGTCACCAACTTGGATGCCCGAGCTGTTACACTGATAATGCGATAATTCTAGCACATGTCGGCTCTTGTAGTCTTCGGAATTCTGTCGATGATATCTTTCCGAAAGACTGATGGTATATTTCCAGTCTCACACTTTCTGCACACCAATGTGAATAGCCGCTTTGTAATTACTACCACGAATGATTTTTAGAAATTCCGTTGGATTGTTATTTATCCTTTCCGATTTATTTGATCGTACGTACGTCTTACAAAGCTCTCTTAAATTCTGATTATAATATTGATCCCCTGTTTCTTATATATTTACTCAAGTTTCTTTTTCTATCACGCCAACAGACAAGTTTTCCTCCTGGCAGAGACTTTCAATGTACTCTTTTCTCCTATAAACTATTTCCTCTGCATTCAACAATGGAATTTTCATTACACTCCTAATGTTAACGACCCTTGCTTTTAATTGCACCGACGGTTCTTTTGGCATTTCTACATACTGAGACAGTCCTTCCTACAATCATTTCTTTTTCGATTTCATCATATTTTCCATCCAGCCATTTTGCCTTAGTTTCCCTGCACATCGTATTTATTTCATTCCTGAGTGACTTGTATTTCTATATTCCGGAATTTCCCTGTACTGTTCCGTACTTCTTTCTTTCGTCGATCAACTGAAGCATTCCTTCTGTTACCAACGGTTCCTTCACAGTTACCTTACTTGTAGCTACACTATGTGTTCAAAAGTATCCGAACACCTGGCTGCCTTTTACACATTACTTCCTCCTTCAACTGTTGACGGTCTCTGTCACTCAGTCGGCCGTGGTGGTCGAGCGGTTCTAGGCGCTTCAGTCCGGAACCACGCTGTTGCTACAGTCGCAGGTTCGAATCCTGCCTCGGGCATTGACGTGTGTGATGTCCTTAGGTTAGTTGGGTTTAAGTAGTTCTAAGTCTAGCGAATTGATGACCTTTAATGTTAAGACCCATAGTGTTTAGAGCCATTAGAACCATCTGTCACTCAACAGACGAGGTCGCTCTGTACGCTTTTGTGCTGTACATGCCCCTTCACGTTTCCACTTCACTATCACCTCTGAACCAGTGAACCGAGGGATGTTTTGGAGGGTGGAAATCTCTCGTACAGACATATGACAGAAGTGACACGCAATCACCTGGCACATTCGAAGTCCGTGAGTTCCGTGGAGCGCCCCATTCTGCTCTCTCACAATGTCCAATGACTACTGAGGTCGCTGATATGCTGTACCTCGCAGTAGGTTGCAGCACAACGCACCTAATATGAAAAACGTATGTTTTTTGGGGTGTCCGGATACTTTTGATCACATAGTGTATGTTTTCCTTTCCAACTACTGCGACTGCACTTTTTAGAGACGTCAATTCCGCTTCAACTGGACTGCCTACTGAGCTATTCATTACGGCAGTTTATGTACCCTCAGAGGACTTCACGCGTATCTCTTCATTCCTTAGAACTACCGTATCCTACTACTTTGCTCATTGATGCTACCTGTCTTGCCTCTGAAACTCCAGCCTAATCTTTATCACTACTAAATTGCGATATGAGCTCCTGTATGCGTCTTGCCCTCCAGTGTCTGATATCGGGAACATCTGCCAGACTGTGACGTAATCTTGCCGAAATCTTTCTGTATCTCCAGGGCTTTCCTATGTATACCTCCTGCTTGCGGTATCGGTCGTCATCCAGTCAGCCGCACTTTTAAACACGAGCGCCGCCAGTCACACTGCCGCGTTTTCTACAACCGCCAACGTGGCATGAGGGCGCTGCCACGAACGCTTATGCCGCTGCCAAAGATATACAGGCATCCAGTCGCCGGAGCTCCAGCGGCGGATCTCTTTAAGTTCAAACATGGACGCACAGTGGCCATTTTTGTGTCTTTGCATTTCATAACATTTACAGACTTTCATAGCTGTTAGGGATCGTCATCTACGGAATAATCATAGTACTGAACACTGATCGAATCGTAAGCCTTTGTATCTGTATACAGCGTCGTCCAGTGATCGTTACCGGGCCAAATATCTCACGAAATAAGCGTCAAACGAAGAAACTACAAAGAACGAAACTTGTCTAGCTTGAAGGGGGAAACCAGATGGCCCTATGGTTGGCCCGCTAGATGGTGCTTACATAGGTCAAACAGATATCAACTGCGTTTTTCTAAATAGGAACCCCCTTTTTTGTTACATATTCGTGTAGTACGTAAAGAAATATGAATGTTTTAGTTGGACCACATTGTTCGCTTTGAGATAGATGGCGCTGTAATGGTCACAAACACATGGCTCACAATTTTAGACGGACAGTTGGTAACAGGTAGGTTTTTAAAATTAAAATACAGAACTTATGCATGTGTGAACATTTTATTTCGGTTGTTCCAATGTGATACCTGTACCTTTGTGAACTTATCATTGCTGAGAACGCATGCTCTAACAGCGTGATTACCTGTAAATACCACATTAACGCAATAAATGCTCAAGATGATGTCCGTCAACCTCAATGCATTTGGCAATACGTGTAACAACATCCCTCTCAACAGTGAGTACCTCGCCTTCTGTAATGTTCGCACATGCATTGACAATGCGCTGAAGCATGTTGTCAGGCGTTGTCAATGGATCACGATAGCAAATATCTTTCAACTTTCCCTTCAGAAAGAAAACCGGAGACGTCAGATCCGGTGAACGTGCAGGCCATGGTATGGTGCTCCGACGACCAATCCACCTGTGATGAAATATGCTATTCAATACCGCTTCACCGGCACGCGAGCTATGTGCCGGACATCCATCATGCTGGAAGTACATCGCCATTCTGTCATCCAGTGAAACATTTTGTAGTAACATCGGTAGAACATAACATAGGAAATCAGCATACACTGCACCATTTACATTGCCATCGATAAAATGAGAGCCAATTACCCTTCCTCCCATAATGCCGCACAATACATTATCCCGCCAAGGTCGCTGATGTTCCACCTGTCGCAGCCATCTTGGATCTTCCGTTGCGCAATAGTGCATATTATGCCGGTTTACGTTACCGCTGTTGGTGAATACGCTTCGTCGCAAAACAGAACGCGTGCAAAAATTTGTCATCGTCCCGTAATTTATCTTGTGCCCAGTGGCAGAACTGTACACGACGTTCAAAGTCGTTGCCATACAATTCCTGGCGCACAGAAATATGGTACGGGTGCAATCGATGTTGATGTATCATTATCAACACCGACGTTTTTCAGATTCCCGTTCCCGATTCTCGCGCAATTTTTTGCTACTGATGTGCGGATTAGCCGTGACAGCAGCTGTAGCACCTACTCGGGCAACATCATTTGTTGCAGGTCGTGGTTGACGTTTCACATGTGGCTGAACATTTTTTTCCTTTATTGTTATTTTAAAACCTGTACAACAGGCAGGCTGTCAGCAACATTCTACGCTGCTCTTCAGCCATAGAATACACATTGAAAAAAAAACAGAAAGAATACACATAAGCTACAGAACGGTGGGCAATAAAAAGCAGATACATAAAGACAAACATGGAGCCGTTCACACTCGACGATAATCCACACTGAAAACTGTTGACACGACGCACAAACACTGAAGATGGGGATTGCACAGGTGATCGATGGAGTGCGACGGTGAACACTGAACACTAAACACGACGGCACACACGAGACACTGATGGCGATGATCTCCGGCGCGCGAAAGTCCACGTAGCGTGTGCGAGTCCGGGGACCTGCCAAGAGGGGAAGAAAGGTGAGAGGGGGGGGGGGGGTTGGAGAGGGTGGAGAGAGGAGAACAAAGATGCCAATGGCTGAGGAGATGGGAGGAGGAGTAGAGGGACAAGGGAGGGGAAGCCCAGGGGAGGAGTGGAGAGAAAGGGAGGATGGAGGGAGGGTGCCCAAGGAGCAGACACAGGAAGAGGGAGGGAGGATCAAAGTTGGTAGGAGGGGTATATGGAGGGGAGGAGGACATCATCGGGGAGGGGGAGGTGGCAGAAGCCACCTTGGGAGAGGGTAAGGAGGGATGGAGACCAGGTGGGATGTGGGAATACAGGCGCTGCAGTGCGCGGGGGCGGGAGAGGATGGGCGAGACAAGCGGGTGAGTAGGATCGAGTTTGCGGGAGGTGTACAGGATCCGTATCTTCTCAAGGAAAAGGAGGAGGTGGGGGAATGGAATCAGATCCTACAGGATCCGCATGGGGGAGGGGAGACGGATGCGATACATCTACATCTACATCTACATTTATACTGCGCAAGCCACCCATCGGTGTGTGGCGGAGGGCACTTTACGTGCCACTGTCATTACCTCCCTTTTCTGTTGCAGTTGCGTATGGTTTGCGGGAAGAACGACTGCCGGAAAGCCTCCGTGCACGCTCTAATTTTACATTCGTGATCTCCTCGGGAGATATAAGTAGGGGGAAGCAATATATTCAATATATTCATCCAGAAACGCACCCTCTTGAAACCTGGACAGCGAGCTACATCGTGATGCAGAGCGCCTCTCTTGCGGAGTCTGCCACTTGAGTTTGTTAAACATCTCCGTAATGCCATCACGGTTACCAAATAACCCTGTGACGAAACGCACCGCTCTTCTTTGGATCTTCTGTATCTCCCCCGTCAACCCGATCTGGTACGGATCCCACACTGATGAGCAATACTCAAGTATAGGTCGAACGAGTGTTTTGTAAGCCACCTCCTTTGTTGATGGACTACATTTTCTAAGGACTCTCCCAATGAATCTCAACCTGGTACCCGCCTTACCAACAATTAATTTTATATGATCATTCCGCTTGAAATCGTTCCGCACGCATACTCCCAGATATTTTACAGAAGTAACTGCTACCAGTGTTTGTTGCGCTATCATATAATCATACAATAAAGGATCCTTCTTTCTATGTATTCGCAATACATTACATTTGTCTATGTTAAGGGTCAGTTGCCACTCCCTACACCAAGTGCCTATCCGCTGCAGATCTTCCTGCATTTCACTACAATTTTCTAATGCTGCAACTTCTCTGTATACTACAGTATCATCCACGAAAAGCCGCATGGAACTTCCGACACTATCTACTAGGTCATTTATGGCGTTCAAGGATTTGGAGGGATTTATAAAAGGTAGGGGTAGCAGAGATCCAGGCGGGATGGGCGTAACAAAGGATAGGGCGGATGAGAGATTTATAGTATGGTGGATGGGTCCAGACCCAACATACGGCCAGAAAGGAGCTTGAGGAGACGGAGTCGGGAGCGTGCCTTGGCTTGGATTGTCCAGAGATGGGGGCTCCAGGAGAGTTGACGGTCGAGAGTGACGCCAAGGTACTTAAGGGTGGGGGTGAGGGCGATAAGACGGCTATAGATGGTGAGATAGAAATCAAGGAGGCGGAAGGAAGGGGTGCTTTTGCCTACAATGATCGCCTGGGTTTTGGAGGGATTGACATTAAGCAACCACTCGTTGCACCAAGCCATGAACCGGTCAAGATGGGATTGGAGAAGGTGTTGGGAGCGCTGCAGGGTGGGGGCAAAGGCAAGGAAGGCGGTGTCATCGGCAAACTGGAGAAGGTGGACGGTGGGTGACGGCGGCGGCATGTCCGCCGTATATAAAAGGTACAGAAGGGGAGAGAGAACGAAGCCTTGGGGCACACCGGCGGAGGGAAAAAAGGTGTAGGAATCGGTGTTATGGATGGTGACGTAGGAAGGACGGTGGGAGAGAAAGGGGCTGATCAGACTGACGTAATTAATGGGAAGGGCGAAGGTTTGGAGCTTGAAGAGGAGACCGGAATGTCATACGCGGTCATAAGCATGTTTGAGGTCCAGGGAGAGGAAGATTGCAGAGCGACGGGAATTAAGCTATTCAGATAGGAGATGGTCATCGGAAGTGAAGGATGGCCGAAAGCCACACTGGGTAATGGGAAGGAGGCAGTGCTGGCGGAAATGCTGGTGGATGTGGCGGGTGAGGATAGATTCCAGGACCTTGCTGAAGACCGAGGTAAGGCTGATGAGATGGTAGGAGGAGACGGCGAATGGTGGTTTACCAGGTTTAAGGAACATCAGGATACAGGAGGTCTTCCACAGGTCTGGGTAGTAACCGGTGGACAGGACTACATTGTAGAGCCTGGCCAGGGTGGAGAGGAAAGAGACAGGAGCTTCACGAAGGTGACAGTAGGTGACACGATCGTGACCAGGAGGGGTGTTGCGTTTCGTGCGGAGTGTAGCAATGAGATCCTGTATAGTGATAGGGGCATTGAGTTCTGTCTGTGCAATGTTGTCCAAGTACTGGAACTGAGGATCATCGGGGATGGAAAAGACATCGGAGATGTAAGCGGAAAAGTGATTGGCCTTACTAAGGGTGTCAGGGAAGGAGTGATCATCATGGAGAAGAGGATAGTAGAGGGAGTTCCGGTAAGGCGACAGAAGGCTGACCAGAAGTTGGACGAGTTTATAGGCAGGGTAGCATTTAAACGGGTGCATGTCTATCGCCAGTCCCGGCGTTTCTTAGCCGATAGCATATTTCGAATGTGTCGGAGGAGTGGCCGGTGGCATCGGAGTGTGTCCGGGTCACGTGTGTGGAGGAAGGCACGGTAGAGGCGGCGGGATTCATGGAGAAGGAGGACAGCCTGGGGGGATAAGGTAGGATGGTGGGGGTGGATGGCGACAGTAGGGACATGGGCCTCGACGGCCTCAGACACGGTCTGCTGGGGAAAGGAGGCGGCATGAGTTACATCGTCAGGGTGGTGGTAGGTGAAGGGATGGCCATCGACCTGGGTGGAGAGGGTATCCCGGTAGGCATTCCAGTTGGCACGGGAATAGTCATGGACGTACTTTGGCGGAGGGTCATTACGAGGGTCGGGGCAAGGGCGACGACCATCTGAAACGGTGAGGAGGACAGGGAGATGGTCGCTACCAATAGGCTCCAGGACATCCACCATTTCGTGGCCAAGGAGGTTAGGGGAGGAAAGGATAACATCGGGAGTGGAGGTGGATTCAGGATGGGTGTGCTGGGGGATGGAGATGAAGTCGCCTTGAAGGGAGGAGAAGAACCGATGCCACTGCCGTAACTGGGCGGCGGAACGACTATGGATGTTGAGGTCGGTGGCGATCACATAGGAGGAGAAGGTATGATCAATGTGGGACAGGAAGTCGAAGGGAATAGGGACGTTAGGACGGACATAGATGGTGGCGCAGGTGATGGTAAGGCCGGGGAAGAAGAGACTAAGGATCAGGTGTTGAAGAGGAGGGCACCCTCCTTCAGGAGACGGTCAATGGAGGGGGCGTCCTCGGAGAAAACCCGCATAAGGCGGGTGGGGCTGGCCGAGTTGAAAATGCTGGCAGACCACCCGCATCTCCAGTGTGGGATGCGCCTTGAGCTCCGCCAACACCTCCTCCTCCGTGATCGACGTACTGAGCTGAGTGATCATGGTGGTGAGGGCCGGCAGGCGATGCGGGGGTTGGGGTTGGCAGGTCAGAGATGGAGAAGGAGCAGGGGTGAGGGAAGCATTGGGGCCAAAACGGGTGATGGGAAGGCAGGAGAGGATGTCAGTATGGAGGGTAGGGCTGGGGGAGGAAATGAGAACGGAATCCCGTCTGGGAGTGAGGAGAGAGATGGGAGCACCAGGGAAGTGTTGGCGGAGGAGGAGGAGAGATTCTGGGCCTCGAGAAGGCAAGGGTCAGGACAGGAGACGATGTATTTGTATAAAGAGGGGGGGGGGGGAGGAGGTGGAGGAGGCGGAGGGAGCAGGGCCAGGCGGGGAGACATCCTTGGCAACCTGCGGGGGGGGGGGGGGAGGGGGGAAGGAGGACAGCGTGGGGCCTTTTTGGGAGCGGAGGTGGTGGTGCCACTAGGGCGTTTAACGGCGGCAGAAGGGTGGGTGGTGATATGAGGGCCGAGAGCTATAGGGAGGTGGCGGGAAGGGGCAGGTTCTGGCGTGGACATAGCAGTCGGCGCTGGAGATGGTGATGATGAAGACGACTGCGACGGCGACGGCGACGGCGACAGCGGTGGCTGTGATGGCGAAGGCAATGGGGAGAGCTGAGCATGGGCAGTGGCCCGACGGGCCACCACTCTAGCTGGAGCGGCAGTGACAGGCTGGGGGAGTGGGGGGAAAAGATCAGAGGGAGCGGAGTGGGAGGAAGAAGCTGGAGAGGGGGCGACAAAGAGCGAGGGCGAAGGGAGAATGAGAAGAGGAGTGATGGAAAGAGGGGGGTGTGACTGGGCACACCATGTAATGGTGGTGGTGGCCGCAGAGGGGGAAGTGTAAACTATGGCTTTGGTGGTAGTGATCGTAGTGCTGGTGGGGGCTGACATGACGACAAGGATAAACAAAATGCACAGGACGAAAAGGAAAGGGGAAAAACTGGGGACAGACAGAGAGGAAGACGAAAACGGAAGAAGACGAAGACGGATGAAGACGAAGACGGACGAGGACCAGAGTCCCACGCCGCTGGCGCTGACGCCGACGACGGCTGGCAGGAATGCCGCAGCTGCTGCTGCTTCTGCCGCGGACGGGGCCGGGGCCGTTGCTGCTCCTGCTACACGGCTGGACCACTGCTGCTCGGCTGGCTGGCACCTGGAAACCTAGCGCTTCGATTAGTGCGGAAATGGCACAATCGAAGGGCGGTAACCTTGCGGAGTACCGCCGGAGAATGTGGCTGGACACTTCCTGTTTCCTTAAATAACGTAACTATTCGGCGACCGGTACGGACACTTGGGTGATGTCGTCCAGGATAACGAGCTGCTTTCATAGCACACGCCCGTTGGGCATTTTGAGCACAGTAGCCATACATCAACACGATATCTTTTCCGCAATTGGTAAACGGCCCATTTTAACATGGGTAACGTACCACGAAGAAAATACCGTCCACACTGGCGGAATGTGACATGATACCACGTACATATATGTTTGTGACTATTACAGCGCCATCTATCACAAAGCGAAAACAGTGGTCCAAGTAAAACATTCATATTTCTTTACGTACTACACTAATATGTAATAAAAAATGGGGGTTCCTATTTTAAAAAACGCAGTTGATATCCGTTTGACCTATGGCAGCGCCATCTAGAGGGCCAACCATAGCGTAGCGCCAACTAGTTTCCCCCTTCAAGATAGGCGAGTTTCGTTCTTTGTACTTTTTAATTTGAGCTTATTTCGTGAGATATTTGGCCCAGTCACTATCAATGGACCACTCTGTACATTTGAACATTCGAATCTACCGTTAGCAACTGACGCTGCCACTTCAGCAAGGAAAGTTATGTGGTACATTTAGTATTTGATATTAGATTACATTAATATCGGAATTCTCTGTCCACGAACCGCACCTGTTTCTCGCTCTTGTATGCTATAAAGAACCACAAAGCGTGCAAAGGAAGGCCGGCCGCTGGTGGCCGAGAGGTTCTAGGCGCTTCAGTCTCGAACCGCGCTGCTGCTACGGTCGCAGGTTCGAACCCTGCCTCGGGAGTGGATGTGTGTGATGTCCTTAGGTTGGTTAGGTTTAAGTAGTTCCAAGTTCTAGGGGACTGATGACCTGAGAAGTTAAATCCCATAATGCTCAGAGCCATTTGAAACAGTTTTTTGCAAAGGAAGTTTACAACACTTCTCTTGTGATTCTTGAACACAGTGTTTTCTGTTACTGGGTGAAATTTATTGCTACACTGTTACTCTTTTCCTCCATCATTGCAACTACCGAGCCCATGTTCTCCCGTAACACTTTCTTGCAATCATTCCCGCGAAACACCGTTCCAAATCCTCCACGACTATTTGAGTTTCATTTCTCTTTATGCACTGAATTACCGTTTCAATATCCTCGCATGCTTTCTCTATTTCTTCATCTTCTGCTTACAACGCGCCATGTACACCTGGCTGCGTTGCTTTACTGTCGATTATGATGAGAAAATCCTACCACTGAACTGTTTACAGTAACTCACTCTCCACCTTGCTTTCCAATTCACAACGAATCCTACTCAGATTGTACCACTTTCTGCTGTTGTTGATATTATCCTATATTCACCTGACCAGAAATCCTTGTCTTTTTTCCATTTACACTATTGGCCACTAAAATTGCTACACCACGAAGGTGACGTGCTACAAAATCGAAATTTAACCGACAGTAAGAAGATGCTGTGATATGCAAATGATTAGCTTTTCAGAGCATTCACACAATGTTGACGCCGGTGGCGACACCTACAACGTGCTGACATGAGGAAAGTTTCCAGCCGATTTCTCATACACAAACAGCAGTTGACTGGCGTTGCCTGGTGAAACGTTGTTGTGATGCCTCGTGTAAGGAGGAGCAATGCGTAGCATCACGTTTCCGACTTTGATAAAGGTCGGATTGTAGCCTATCGCGATTGCGGTTTATCGTATCTCGACATTGCTGCTCGCGTTGGTCGAGATGCAATGACTCTTAGCAGAATATGGAATCGGTGGGTTCAGGAGGTAATACGGAACGCCGTGCTGGATCCCAACGGCCTCGTGTCACTAGCAGATGACAGGCATCTTGTCCGCACGGTTGTAACGGATGGTGCAGCCACGTCTCGATCCCTGAGTCAACAGATGGGGACGTGTGCAAGAAAACAACCATGTGCACGAACAGTTCGACGACGTTAGCAATGTGCGCTATCAGCTCGGAGACCATGGCTGCGGTTACCCTTGACGCTGCATCACAGACAAGATCGCCTGCGATGGTGTACTCAACGACGAACCTGGGTGCTCAAATGGCAAGACGTCATTATTTCGGGTGAATCCAGGTTCTGTTTACAGCATCATGATGGTCGCATCCGTGTTTGGCGACATCGCGGTGAACGAACATTGGAAGCGTATATTCGTCATCGCCATACTGGCGTATCACCCGGCGTGATGGTATGGGGTGCCATTGGTTACACGTCTCGGTCACCTCGTGTTCGCATTGACGGCACGTTGAACAGTGGACGTTACATTTCAGATGTATTATGACCCGTGGCTCTACCCTTCATTCTATCCCTGTGAAACCCTACATTTCAGCAGGATAATTCACGACCGCATATTGCACGTCCTGTACAGGCCTTTCTGGATACAGAAAATGTTCGACTGTAGTCCTGGGTAGCACATTCTCCAGGTCTCTCACCAATTAAGAACGTCTGGTCAATGGCGGCCTACTCTTGATGAACTGTGGTATCGTGTTGAAGATGCATGAGCACCTGTACCTGTACACGCCATCCAAGCTCTGTTTGTCTCAGTGCCCTGTCGTATCAAGGCCATTATTACGGCCAGAGATGGTTGTTCTGAGTACTGATTTCTGAGGATCTATGCACCCAAATTCGGTGAAAATTTTATTACATGTCAGTTCTAGTACAATATGTCTGTCCAATGAATATCCGTTTATCATGTGCATTTCTTCTTGGTGTAGCAATTTTAATGGCCAGTAGTGTACTTCATTGACCTCCTCCTGTACCTACACTGAGCCATAGCATTTCCCTCTTCAGATTTCCTAGCAACTCTATCACGTTCGAACTTCTGACACTCAACGCCCCGACTCGTAGAACATTATATTTTCGTTGATAATTATATCTTTTTCTCATGGTCACCTTCCCTTGTAATTCAGCTCCCAGAGATCCGAATGGTGGGATAGTTCGGTGTCTTTAGTCAAGGGAGAGGTCATCATGACAGTTTTTCAATTACAGGCCACATGTTCTGTGTGTACACACTATGTGTGGTTATTGTCTCCTGCATCCTCATACCGTTGATCATTGTGATTCTTGCTACTTTAGGGGCAGTTTCCCACCCAAGAGGCAAGAGAGTACTCTTGCTGAACCCCTGTATGCTGCTTCGTCCTCTTTCACAAGTCTATTGGCAGACTAGGGTGACTACTTACGCCGAAAGTCTTCGACCACAATTGCTAGAAAATCCGAAGAAATTCTGGTCGTATGTAAAGTATACAAGCAGCAAGACGCAGTCAATACCTTCGCTGCTCAATGCCGATGGTACTGTTACCGACGACTGTGCCGCTAAAGCGGAGTTATTGAACGCAGTTCTCCGAAATTCCTTCACCAGGGAAGACGAATGGAATATTCCACAATTTGAAACACGAACAGCTTCTAGCATTAGAAATAGATACCTTAGGGGTTGCGAAGCAATTCAAATCGCTTGATACGGGCAAGTCTTCAGGTCCAGATTGTATACCGATTAGGTTCCTTTCAGATTACGCTGATACAATAGCTCCCTACTTAGCACTCATATACAACTGCTCGCTCACCGATAGATCTGTACCTACAGATTGGAAAATGCGCTGGTCGCACCAGCGTTTAAGAAGGGTAGTAGGAGTAATCCATCGAACTACAGACCTATATCATTGACGTCGGTTTGCAGTAGGATTTTGGAGCATATACTGTATTCAAACATTATGAATCCCCTCGAAGGGAACGATCCACAAGCGACTTCTAATCAAGCTGAGGGATTATGGGGTATCGTCTCAGTTGTGCGACTGGATTCGTGATTTCCTGTCAGGAAGGTCGCAGTTCGTAGTAATAGACGGCAAATCATCGAGTAAAACTGAAGTGATATCAGGTGTTCCCCAGGGAAGCGTCCTGGGACCTCTGCTGTTCCTATATAAATGACCTGGGTGACAATCTGAGCAGTTCTCTTAGGTTGTTCGCAGATGATGCTGTAATTTACCATCTAGTAAGGTCATCCGAAGACCAGTATCAGTTGCAAAGCGATTTAGAAAAGATTGCTGTATGGTGTGGCAGGTGGCAGTTGACGCTAATAACGAAAAGTGTGAGGTGATCCACATGAGTTCCAAAAGAAATCCTTTGGAATTCGATTACTCGGTAAATAGTACAATTCTCAAGGCTGTCAATTCAACTAAGTACCTGGGTGTTAAAATTACGAACAACTTCAGTTGGAAAGACCACATAGATAATATTGTCGGGAAGGCGAGCCAAAGGTTGCGTTTCATTGGCAGGACACTTAGAAGATGCAACAAGTCCACTAAAGAGACAGCTTACACTACACAAGTTCGTCCTCTGTTAGAATATTGCTGCGCCGTGTGGGATCCTGACAAGGTGGGATTGACGGAGGACATCGAAAGGGTGCAAAAAAGGGCAGTTCGTTTTGTATTAGCACGTAATAGGGGAGAGAGTGTGGCAGATATGATACGCGAGTTGGGATGGAAGTCATTAAAGCAAAGACGTTTTTCGTCGCGGCGAGATCTTTTTACGAAATTTCAGTCACCAACTTTCTCTTCCGAAAGCGAAAATATTTTGTTGAGCCCAACGTACATAGGTAGGAACAATCATCAAAATAAAATAAGAGAAATCAGAGCTCGAACAGAAATGTTTAGGTGTTCGTTTTTCCCGCGAGCTGTTAGGGAGTGGAATGGTAGAGAGATAGTATGATTGTGGTTCAATGAACCCTCTGCCAAGCACTTAAATGTGAATTGCAGAGTAGTGATGTAGACGTAGATGTAGATTGCTGATAATTTTTATTCAGTATTTAAGGAGTGGCGGAGTACAAACTGGGATTGAGGACGTGTTGTTTACTAGTCAGACAGGCTATCTCTGTACCAGATACTCCATAGTAAAATCTGGAAGCGAGCCCGGATATCCAAATGGTTAAGGCGACTGCTAGCGATAAGCATGAAATCTGGGTTCGAGTCCCGATGTGCACAAATTTCAAATTTTTCTAGCTTCTGCCCACAGTTTATCAAGAAATTCCTGTTGCGATAGGCAGACATGATATGACATCCATTTTGCAGTATCCTTGAAACGAACAACGTACAGAAAATGTAGACTGGTATTCTTCACAAATTTCAATCACAACTCACAACGAACACCTTCATGACTGTTCGATTGATCCTCTCAGCACTGTGGCGCATGCCTCCGGACTCCAACCGCGTGCTGATGTAGTCGACGCCGTAGAGCTGCTACTGCCACAGCTCTCCCGGCAGAGTAGAGACACGATGCGGTATAACTTCAGTCCCCGTAGATGAACAGGAGAAAAAACCTGAAAACTTCCGAAAAGGCGTTCCTCGCGTAGTCGTTGTATCTCTATTACAAGTCCACAGCGTTTCCACTTACGCGAACTCTCATAATTGATGCTTTTTATTGTTAATTGCCCGGACTTGCAGTAGTTATTAATTCTTCTCTCGTTCGCATAGCACACACCACTGATTGCGAGGAAATATTTTAGTTAACAGTTTTTTCTTACTCTGTTGTCTCGTTGCTATGGATTTGTTGTGCTGGTATGCAGCGAGATCCAGAGACACGGTTTGATTCAGTCTTTGTAAGATTGCATCGTAATACGAAAATATTTTAAAGTTCACTTCTCAGCTAATGACGTGAATATTTGCACTTCAATGAAATAGTCTTTCATGAGTAGTCGTTGATTTAGTCATTTATCAAACTATATAATGATGTAGTCCACACCGGGTATTTAACTGGTAACGAACAGTTTATTGTTATTTTGTCACTAAATACTTATAACTCCCGCACCACACGCACACGGAATAGTTTAGTTAAGTCAGTCCAATTGAGTTACAGTTCCTTGGAAATTACTACAACTCAACACTTTAGCGTAATTGTTTTATCTTCATGCTATGTACTTGGGTCCTACTCAAGACTAATTGCGTCTATTCTTTCATAGAATGTTCACTTCTCCTTAAGGTCCAACTAATTTAAAGTGAAGTCCAATGTTCATTAATTCCGTTATTAGATTTCAATTAACCCGTAGTGCATGGTTAAATGAGTCTATCTGTTCCTGTCTCAGTTCATAAAACTAGTTTCTTTAGCCGTGAATCACGTCACGCAACAAACACTTCTAAACTCGAAAACAATCTCGTCATGATTCGCAATCTCAATAATTCAGATCAGAACTGCTCTCGTACGTCTGCACTGGATGAGTTCTAGCAAGCAACTTCTTCTGTGGAAGAGCATTGTAGGCGCATTGAATCTTTTCGTTGCGCTGACAACTCTCTTCGACATAAAAGTTATCTCTGATGACATGACATTGGACTTAATTTTTGAGATATTAATTTCACATTTGTCGCATGGATATTTGTCCATTGCCGAAATACGATATTTCTTCTTTCTCTTTCGCTAACAAATATGCTCACTGGTGTACAATGTAGTTGTTGACAAAACTCTTTAGTGTTAGCTCATCGGCAAAGATGTCGTAACTGCCAAGATAACTTTCCCTACTTCATGTTCTTTCTTAATCGACTTTAAGGTGGTCGTTGGGGCGTTACAGCACGTCAAAGTGTTTTACAGTATACAGTAGATTTCGTGTTAAAATCCCGCAAATTATATCAGGATATTTATCTTGGCAACCAGTTCTGAATCGATTACAGCCCATCGAGGGCACAGTTCAATAATTGTTTGCACATAGGGAGTTTTGTGAATATCCAGTGGGACGTAACTTGTTAGTCTCCGTCTATCGTGTCTGTACACGTGGCAGCAGTGGAGTGCAGTGCAGAACCATGGAGTGCATTGTGGAGATGCAAAGCAGCGGCCGGGAGATGCCGTTACTCCACCTCACGTGCCAACACAGCTGCGTCGCTGCTTCTTGCAGTTGCAACAGTATCACGTGACACTATCACGCCAGGACGCCTCCGCAGATCTGATGTAGTCTTTGTGAACTGTTAACCAGGACACCAGCAGCTGTTGCAGACATAATGATGCGGTGTGCAGACAGAAAAACGTATCCATTTCCAAACGAAGCGTGCCACACAAACTATCTGACGTCTAATTTGTTAAACAAGTGGATCACGGTAGAAATTTTGTGAGAGTAATTTTCTTTGGCTTAAAATGTTCGTTAGAGAATCTATTTCTAAAATTCCTTCGTATAAAGTGTGCCAAAAATGTTAAAGTATGTTAAAACAGGGATTTACTGCGTCTGGAGCATCCGAGGGCTCAAATGCAGCCGATATCATACTATCACAGTTACCGACCAAACAGGGGTCCTGTTAGTTTCGGACAGTATCACAGGCGGAATTAGTATCAACTAAAATACTTTATTCAACAAGGTCTCACTTCATAAACAGTCTGAAAGCAAATACTTGTCTCACGTCTCCTTAATTTCTCATTTCTTTCAGTTTTTTGTTGTTTTTTTAGGTAAAACATGAATGCTTAAAAATTACAAACAAACGTATTTCTTCGGTTAGAAAAGTTTCTAAACGTAATGCCAACTGTGCAATAAACGCTTCGTTTGGTAAGAGGAAGCCAGGTGATCGACATAATTTCGTAAAAAGAGAGTGTTTCGACATCGGCGAAAAAAATGCCATCTATACGATGCTGGGACTGCCGAGTAAAGATTTTTTCATTTTCAGAAATAAAAACGCAAGCTGAAACTTTAAACGCATCTTTTTTCGAAACAACATTTTTAGGTGGCGGGTGCTATAAATGACGAAACATACATACAGTTACATTAGAACTTTTTGTAACTCGTGAATCGGCGTTGTTACTACTGTAATACATAGAAGTTTTGCGATATAATTTAATTTTAATTTTTGGTCCACATTTTTATACAGTGTTTTTTGGCAAAAAAATTGACATATCAGAGCACAGCCATTTTGTTAAAGCACTTTTTTCTTACTATATCCCTCCGTACAACGTCGGATAATATTAGCACTTTGAAAGCAGTTTTTTTTTAATTTTGTTCTACGCTGAAAATTATGGTGTTCAGACCTTTTTGCCAACCGCCTTCGGTCTCGGCGAAGGTCTTTCGTCGATATCGTGTAATATCCTCTGGTTGCAAGTTGTTTGTTTTAAAAGAATGCATAATAAGATCTTAATGGTGTAAAATAAAGAACTAAAGTCACTTTCGTAATTTGTTTCTCATTTTATCCCAAATTAAATCATCAGTATCGGTTCCAAAGTCGACCGTCGCCGTGGCCTACCCCGTTAAGCGACTTACCCCCGTCCCCGTGCAAAACTCTACGCTAAATGGTCAGTCACACATACACACACACAAACACACGCACTGTGACGGCACGTCACATAAATGGACATTTGGAGAAAGGGAAAAGAAGTTTTTGCTATGAGACGTGTGAATGATAAATTATGTAAAGACTAAGTACGTCAGCGCGATTTATAACAAATAATAAAGATTATAATTTATTATTATAAAAACACAAATATCGATGTAATTAACAAAACACAGTTTTTTTGTATGATCTCTGTGTAACATAGGCCACGAATATGAGAGACAATGCTTTGACTGAACTCGCTTTGTTTCGTGTCTTAACCATGTTTGCATAAATGTACTCTCTCTAACTGGACACAAATATCCACAGAAATCTGTTTCCCCCAAAATGTCACATACAAGAAATACACAAAATATGCAAAACACACACAAGATACTGAAATAATCTAATGAAATCTTACTAATTACTAGAAGCGAAGCTTTACCTATGCTTTTACACTCACTTTATAACGTAATCCTTTCAATACTTCTTGTGTACTGCAAAAAATCTATCTCTACTTAAATATTGTTTTGGTGTCAGTACACACACAAGTGAACCTATCGTTAATTGCACTTGAGTTTATCTGAAATACACACAGCTGATTGTGCGACCTCTATTTAAATACTATTCGCTGTCTAACAAATTCTGTCACTGTTTCACTCACTAGTACTATGTTGTAGTAAATGAATCTGACCAAATTCTCACTGTGGCCAAAGAACTTTATCTACACAATTATGAAAAATTTGTGCCAAGAAAGCACACAGCATGGTCCCCGGATTCCTTCCTCTTCTCGGTACCAGCCCAGAAGCACATGCATTCATACCCATACCTTTAGTAATTAGTATTGCTTGCTGCTGTGTATATCTCGGTTGAGATAACTGTACGTATTGATTTAGCTTCAGGTCCATAAGTCTTCACTGCCTCAATCTCGTACAGGTGAAAGTTTTTATATTGGGTACATGGAACAATGTTACATATATGGTATTAGTTCTACCATCATACACATCATTACATACACATAAATATTTACTAATATCTTTGTAAAATTTGCTGATAAATACGACTATACCACAGTCAATTTTATGTGCTCACTGTTTCTGTGTATAATGTTGGTACATAAAAATTCGAGCCCCGCGTTCTTATGCGCCACTTATTACTGTATAACTGTACATGGATGTGGATGGGTGCACTTATCACGCGATAATTATATATTTTTATTTTTATAATTATATTTTATGATTTTTTGGGGTGTTTTTAAATATTGTGGGCTAGCATGAGACTTTTAATTAACTTATACCGCAATAACACTCGTACGGACATCGGTTGCCACGAAGTACGAACAATATAATATTTTTTTAAACACAACGCGCGACTCACTGCCTTCTAATAAATAGTTTTCGTGAGCGCTGCTATTTAGAAAAGAAAAATATGCACATTCTTACGCAAACTGTAATTATTAACATGGGTCTCAGGGGCTACTAGTTATCTATGTACCAAATATCACAAAAATTAACTGGGATATAGCAGATCTTATTGAATGTAATGATTTTCAATATTTCTTGTTCATTATTTGCAAGACAAAACTGGAGAGAATCTCATCGCCGTGCTGTGCTGTGAATTTTGGTAAATGAATCTATGACTGCTCTTTTTAACTTTGTAATTATTGAAAGATCAAAACTGAGAAGTCTCTCACATTTAAATTTAATATTATGACATGAAATTTTAATTAAATCATACAGTCAGCGTAATGGCCGACTAAATCCAGCCAGGGTAGATGAGCTCCCTGCACTACGATGTTCAAAAATTTTTTAAATT
Source organism: Schistocerca gregaria (assembly GCF_023897955.1). Taxonomy (NCBI): domain Eukaryota; kingdom Metazoa; phylum Arthropoda; class Insecta; order Orthoptera; family Acrididae; genus Schistocerca; species Schistocerca gregaria. Next base: position 1,024,206,622 of record NC_064920.1, read on the forward strand.
ATAATTAGTGGTTGCGATCATGAGAGGTGACAATTAAGTCAATAATACACACTTTCTAATAACAATTGTAAGTATACTTTATTAAATTACAACCAAACTTACGTTAAATATTATCCAGCTCTACAATGGCGCCCTACTTCTAGACGAAACAAAAACAGGAGAGCGAGTTCAATCAAAGCATTGTCTCTGATCTTCGTGGCCTGTGTTACACAGAGATTAGACAAAAAAACTGTATTTTGTTAATTAGATAGATATTTGTGTTTTTATAATAATAATTTACAAGCTTTATTATTTTTTATCCATCGCGCTGACGTATTTAGTCTAAAGATAATTTATGGTTCATTCGTCTCATAGCAAAAACATCTTTTCCCTTTCGCCGGCCGAGGTGGCCGAGCGGTTCTAGGCGCTTCAGTCTGGAAGCGTACGACCGCTATGGCCGCAGGTTCGAATCCTGCCTCGGGCATGGGTGTGTGTGATGTCATTAGATTAGTTAGGTTGAAGTAGTTCTAAGTTCTAGGAGACTGATGACCTCAGAAGTTAAGTCCCATAGTACTCAGAGCCATTTGAACCATTTTTCCCTTTTCTCCAAATGTCCATTTATGTCACGTACCGTAACAAAACACACACACACACACACACACACACACACACACACACACACACACAGAGAGAGAGAGAGAGAGAGAGAGCGAGAGAGAGAGAGAGAGGCAGAGAGAGGGAGATTTTCGTAAATGTAGTAGTTATTTATAATTTTATAGATTAAAAGTGTAGCGGCATTCGGTCAGATACTGACATGGTGACACCTAATGCACAGATTGTCACTGCGGTAATCAAAGAGGGATGGAAGCTTCAGCACTGTCCTCCGTGGTGCTGCGTAAACATCGCCGATTCGTTTAATTGAGGTCTTGGCTTTGAGTCTGCCCTCCGAACAGGATATATGTTCTAAAAGTACCAATAATGTGAAGGTATACGTCAGAATGAAATTCACTGAAAGCGTTAGCTTGAAAACTGCTCGTAACAACATTTGAAACCGATTGCCACAGACAACGCGGGACCCTCGCCTCCGTCCCGTGTAGATTTGGATATTTTCACAGTTGCTGTTCTCACTTCGTACTACATGGCTGCGAGCAGTACACGATTCCTTGCAGACGATTGTCATTGACAAAGTCTCACTTTCGTCTTCGGTACCTGTAGTCTTGGATATTTTCAGGAACACTGTTGTTACTTCTGCACCGTTCCTTATAGAAGAGTTGGGCAGTCGGCGCTGATACACCAACGAACAGGACAACATCTTTCACGAAGACGACATTGTGCTTCCAAACATGGTAGGATCGTTTCTATTGTACTGAGGCGATTACGGTAAGCGAATGAAACATCTCCTGCATATAAATAACTTGACACCAGTGCACTTTTCCATGTTTATTCAAGACTTGGACCTATCACATTTACGATTAAACACCGAAATTACCTCCTCTCTGACGTTCTGCCATGTCTCGTCGTCTACTCGCTTTACTACTTAGATACCATGTAACCGACAGACACATACGCCCCACCCCACTGACAGGACTTCCATCAACAGGGTAGGGTCATTTGACCTCATGGTGCCAATTCCAAGGCTCCTGCAAAACTCCAAAGAGACCAGTGTGCCCTTTACATACACAAGTCGACAAATATACGGTCATTCTCCCCGTAATCTCATTTGATAAAGGAGAGGAGGTTAAATACTATTCATTTTAGCCCACAACGGCCTTTTTATTGAGGGATTTTGGCATCTTGTTGCTTCTAATGTAAACAAGTGGGAAGAGATCTTCTGGATTATGATAGGGCAATGAATGGTATGAATCGTCGTTGTGCAGTGGTTCCCTGGTGGGTACAGATATTCTTTCAAAAGATGAACCTCTTTTGTTACCTAATTTGCCATACTGATTCTCAGTGTGCGATATGACTATAATTAAGTCATACCATGGCACAGAATGTATAGTGATCGATAGTTTAAAGATGATTATGTGTAGTTCAACACACCATAACTCTGGCTCTTTTAATTTAGATTTTATCTGTTCTTTCTTGTTCTTCATAATCCACTCCCCCTGAGTAGTGGGATAGAGCCAATATGAGCTCATTTGTTAGTGCAGGTTGCATAAATCAGGGGTAAGCATACATTCAGGGGTAAACTTGACTGATCTACAGCTCCCTATGGTTGTTGATTTATGACACTGTGAATATATGCTTGTTCGTGATGTATGCAACCTGCAGTAACAAAATACGCTCTTATTGGCTTTATCCTACCTACATTTTGTAAGACATGCCGGTGCATGGTCTTCTTCGACCAGATTGTCGTCAGTTACCAGCTTTGTGATGAAAGAAATATTTTTTGACCAGCATAAAGTCAAAGGATGGTAAATTCCCATTACTATGCTACACTCTGCATCATTATTATGATGAAATCACAAATCCCCCTGTAAGATAAATGCTGGAACAATTAGGAACATTAGTTGCTATCTTATTATGGAGAATAAAGGTTAATTTTTCTGTTTTCTCTTACATCACAGTTTTATTTCCAGTAAGCTGTATTCATTATTTTTTGCTATCTGTGATCAGTGTTACAGCACTAAGAGATTACTTGTTGCCTAACATGTGAAACTACTGCATCATCGTAAGTCATATGATTAAGAAAAATTGTAGGCAAACTGCAGCTCACAGGCCACATGTGACTCAAATCAAGTGTTCATGCTGCTCATGGCTATCAGCCATAATTTATAATAATATTATACTACCAACTAATAGCCAAATCCAATAACCCCAACCACCATTAAGAGCTTCTTAACAGTGGTTGTTTTCCTGCTCAATAACAAACGTAAATTCTTACATAGTTAGTAATATTTTAATATGTGCTTAATTTTAATGATGTTGGTGAATTTGGCCATGAGCTAAGATAAATTGGCTGCTTACCTCATGGCCAGATGAGTAAGTAGCATGGCCAGTGGAGATTAAAGGATGTGAGGGATGAAATGTTTTATTGTTTGTCTTGCTGTGTGACAGCTCTTAGGTGTGTACACTATGGTATTAATTTCAAATGGAAGTAAAATGGATGTGAGTGTGCATTGTAGAGATGGTCGCTTTTAAACGTCGTAAATATTTGTAACAAGGAATATGAAATTAAATTAAGGCTCTTGTATGAGTAATACAATGCAATGTGCAGAAGAAAAGCGACATTCAAAACATTTAGTGATCATTTGTGATTACATCTTATAGTGAATAATAATGTCTTTAAATATATGTACAGTTTAATTGATCAATCATCCACTCACACACACGACAGCACATTTATCATGCAAAGGTTTCCGAAAATTACTACAACCAGTCCCCTTATGTTTTATTCTTCAATTATTATTTTCCATTACTGGTTTAGAATCACCTAACGATTCATCACCAGGTAATAAATATCTATTGCAAATTCACAGATTTATAGGAGTCATGTAGCTGTGGCAAGATGTAAAAACGAGACATGTAAGCACTGAATGTGGCGGGAATTATTCACATTACGAGATTGGGTTAGTTCCACTGCATACAGTTGTTAGTATCAGTTTGTTTGCTCTTGGGGCACATATTATTTTAGAAAACATAACGAATTTTTCCAGTGACTTTAATTTTACAGCACTTCACAAATTAAGCCACAGGTAACAATTTCCACTTGTTTTACAAAAAGTAAATAAACCAAAGATCATGACTAAAGTTATGTTCAAAGAGTTCCTTTATTCAGCACTTGCAGTGCACAATGGCGAAAGTAAGTATGTATCTGTGTACAGTGTATTCATTATTGCAAAAAAAGAACATATTTACATCGCAAAATTGACAAGTGCTCTTTACAAAATCTGTTAAACAAGGAGTTTGGGATATACACCTAAAAATTTAGTACAGAAATTACTTTCGTCATTTATGATTAAGTTAAACAATCATTGATCATTACTTATGAAGTACACAGTACAGCTGTGCACAAAGGGTGGTTTGTTTTTCTTTTTTAAGTTATGGGCCATTTTGTAGGGTGGTATGCGGGGGTGGGGGCATTATGTGTATGTGTGTGTGTGTACTAGAAGAAGAGAGAGAATGATAAGTAGGTCTGCCTAATGGAAGAAAGTGTGTGTGTGTGTATGTGTGTGTGTGTGTGTGTGTGTGTGTGTGTGTGTGTGTGTGTGTATGTGTGTGTGTCTGTGACACTATAAATTTCTGTGGATTACCAATAAATAATAAGAGAAGTACATATGTCAGCACTGACTTTTGGGCGAAAACTTGTGACAACTACTGATTTAGAAATTCCACAACGAGACTCTCTGGTGTCTCGTAAAACGAGGGCATCCAACAGATGTGGATTTTCAGCTGTGTAAAAGTACTTCCCAAGAGCAATATGCTATGTAATGACATCCCCATATATATATATATATATATATATATATATATATATATATATATATATATATATATATATATCTCACACTCTAGTTCTTACGTGGATAAATGATACAAACACACCACAACACACTGTGCGCAATCTTGTTACTACACAGGAATAGCTACACTGAAGCCACCAAACTTGCAATTCCTAGTGATTTTACATATTTATTCGGGACCAGATTCCGAACGGTTTCTCAAACAAAGCCAAAGTAAATTTTTCCCTGTTATGAGCTAGTAATTCGCCAACACAGTGATGTAACGAGAAGAACACATACATTAAAAAGATAAGCGCTACACATGAGAAATGCATTCACATATTCCACGACGAGAAACTTGCAGAACTGTTTATTAAAAAACTGATTTTCCGTTACAGTATCCTGTTATTTTTTTAATGATAGTAAATCCAAGAACATTTAAATAACTATACAAGCACACCAATAGTAGTATCCAAGGACAAGAGGAAGATATGAGGCAATGACGACTGCAAAGTAGTTAAAGAATTAAGAGCTCAAAATAAAGAAACACGTAGAGGATATGAGGGAGACACATGTAAGAAACATAGAAAGGTATTTTAAAAAATTTAAAAATTCTTTCAGTAACTGCAGCTTAGAGTACCACTATAAAACTTCACCAAAAATACAATTTCAGCTTTCTACGAAATGAGTGGGCTTGATTTAAAAGGAAATCAGGGATCTAGAATTAGTTTTAAATACAGAAAAGCAAAATGAAGTAATGTAAAAAACTACATTTAATAAGCCTTAGCGGAAAAATATCAATCTTAAAACACCTCAGTTCTAACAAATAAACTACAATTTCTGTTAAAGTAGCAAAATTATTGAATGCTGATAGCTAAAAATGTGACAAGATGTACCCTTGATTTTTGAGAATGTTTGTAAGATGAGAAAAATCCATGAAGCACAGAAAAGACAGTTAATACACTTTCTATTTACGAATGAAAGCTGGTGCAGTCTTACTACTGTTGGCACTTGACTATTTTCGTGGAAGAAACTTAGATGGTTTGTAACTCAAAACCTGGAAAGAACAAAGTAAATTAGTAACTGTATATGGAAAATTAATTGGAATTTAGTTAAGTCATCTATCATTTACACAGAACATCGCGTATATTTTAAATATAAAGCAGAAGTAATTATTTAAATACACTTTTTAATAAAAAAAGCGAAGCGAGTCTACAAAATTTGGCTGAAAAAATCAATCACAAATATAAAAATCAGCTAGACAAATTGCCAAAGAACATTAGGAAGATAGTGACAGTCGCTAAATTAAAGTATATTTCACAAATCTAACAAGGAAATTAACTGGAAATGTCAATAACAAGAAACTCAATCAGCAATATGGAAAGAGTGTATTGATTAACTAAAGACCTTTTGAGCAAGAACTATATTTCTCAAAATACAAATTAAGGGCATTACATAACTAGGTTCCAATCTGAAGAAAATATAAATTTGAAAAGAGCAAAGAGACACAAAAGAGGAAATGAATGGAGAACGGATGGTTAAGTAGTACAAACACATGCATGGAAATGAGAGATAATGAGAAAATTTATCAATGTATATAGAAAACATTAGAAGTAATTGATATGTATAGAGTTTGCAGGACACTTAACAATATGAGAGGAAAAATTTACCAGAAGGGCACATAGTAACTAATGCAACCCTTTTTTTTTTTTTTTTAGAGCAAGGCTTTTCTTCAGGATTCCAATACTTCATATAATTACGCACGCTCTTGGCTATAAAACCCTGTTTTTCAACATAATCGCCATTCAATGAGACGGCCTTACGCCACCTTACTGGGTAGACCTGTATGCCTGCATGGTACCACTCTACTCGTCGACGTCGGAACCAGAATCTTACTGCGTCGTTCACGTACTGCTTCCTGTGGAGTGCATCTTTCATTGGGCTAGACAACGGTCCCCCGATGCTCTTTACGGTCCTCCGTTACTCCCCCCCCTCCCCCCCCCCCCCCCCCACTGCTGTCCATGCCTTCCTCTGTCCATCTCAACCATCCCTTTGGTGCTCTTGATGGTCTTCCGTTAGGCAGCGAATTCCCCAAATGGCAGACAAGTGTTTCAACACTGCCTACAGAACGTCGAGTTGTGCACCGAGTAATTTGATTGAGATCCGTCGATCACCTCGGATGAGGGTGTCCGCACGTTCCAACATTGCTTGGGTCACAGCTATGTTGCGCCCGCTGGCACACGAAAGAGGGACAGGTTTGCGCAACCTCGTTGCGATGATGACAGAAATCTCGCCAACAGCTCGAGGCGTTTCTTTTGAATGCACGGTCTATGTAGACATTCTGCAAGCACCTACACTATGTGATCAAAAGTAATCGGACACCCCCAGAAACATACTTTTTTATATTAGGTTCATTAGACATGGTGAGAGACAGAATATGGCCCTTCGCGGAACTCACGAATCTCGAACATGGCCAGGTGATTGGGTGTCACTCATCAAATGTCTGTACCCGAGATTTCCACACTCCTAAACATTCCTAGGTCCACTGTGTCCGATGTGATAGCGAAGTGGAAACGTGAAGCGACACGTACAGCACAAAACTGTACAGGCCGACCTCGTCTGTTGACTGACAGAGACCGCCGATAGTTGAAGAAGGTCGTAATGTGCAATAGGCAGACGTCTATCAGACCATCAAACAGGAATTACAAACGGCGTTAGGATACACTGGAAGTACTACGACAGTTAGACGGGAGGTGAGAAAATTTGGATTTCATGGTCGAGTGGCTGCTCATAAGCCACACATCACGCCAGTAAATGCCAAACGACGCCTCGCTTGGTGTAACGATCGTAGACATTGGACGACTGAACAGTGGAAAGACGTTGTGTGGAGTGTCGAATCACTGTACACAATGTGGCGATACGATGGTAGGGTGTGGGTATGGCGAATGCCCGGTGAACGTCATCTGCCAGCGTGTGTAGCTTTAACAGTAAAAGTCTGATGCGGTGGTGTTATAGTGTGGTTGTGTTTTTCATGGATGGGGCTTGCACCCCTTGTTGTTTTGCATGGCACTATCACATACAGGCCTACATTGATGTTTTAAGCACCTTCTTGCTTCCCACTATTGAAGATCAATTCGGGGACGGCGATTGCAGCTTTCAACACGATCGAGCACCTCTTCATAACGCACGGTTTGTGGTGGAGTCGTTACATGACAGTAACATCCCGGTAATGGACTGGCCTGCACAGAGTCCTGACTTGAATCCTATAGAATAGCTTTGGGATGTTTTGGAACGCCGACTTCATGCCAGGCCTCAACGACCTTCATCGATACCTCTCCTCAGTGCAGCACTCCGTGCAGAATGGGCTGCCATTCCCCAAGAAACCTTCACCCGATTGAACGTATGCCTGCGAGAGTGGAAACTGTCATATAGGCTAAGGCTGGGCCAACACCATATTGAATTCCAGCATTACCGATGGAGAACGCCATGAAACTGTCTTTTTCAGCTAGGTGTCCGGATACTTTTGGTCAGATAGTTTATGAGTACCTAAGCTGCCCTGGATTTTCTCCAAAGGAAACACAGTGACAGCTCTCAACTTGGAACGCATCTCCGGCACAAGCGCCGTTCTGAATGCTGCGTATAACGGAACTTATTGAAACTATAGGGGATGAAACGGGTATATTCCACGACTACCCACAACAAATGCTGCATTTTTTTTTCTCGGAAATTGGTCGAGAAAGAAATGTTGCATTACTTATTGAACTCTCCTCGTAATAAAAGTTGGGAAAAAGGAAATATCGCAAACTGTCAGCCAATTTGACTGACAATAAGGAGGAGACGAGTTCTTAGACATAGAATTCTCTTTCAGAGACAAATGAAAATGACGTCCCACGCTTCTTGACAGAGCGTAGGGTAGCGATGCGGAAGACCCGCACCGCCTTGCTAGGCATAGTCCTAATGGAGGTGGTTTCCCGTTGCCTTCCCCGACCGTAATGGGGATGAAGGATGTTGATGAAGACGACACAACAACACCCAGTCATCTCTGGGCAGGTGAAAATATCTAAACCTACAGGGAAATCGAATGCGGGACCCCGTGCTGGGGAAGCGAGAATGCTACCGCGAGACCATGAGTGGCGGACTCAAAGACAACCATCATTTGAAAAATAAAATAAAGGATATGTAGGCCATTAAATTTTCCTTATTTTATGGACTGGAATTTACACCGGTCCCTCCAAACACTGAATGAACCATTATAGACAGAGAATACAGGAAACAATTACGTTTTGACACCTCCATAGCTTCACCCAGAATTCTTTCCCTGGCTTTCGTCGATCGTAAGAAAAAACAGCATTCTAACAAGGAAAAGGATTCCAAGAAGCGATCTGAACAAGGTGGCAATGACGCGAGCATCTGCGTGTGTGGCGTACTGTCTCGTGTGATATGTTGGCGGCCTGCAGAGCGATAGGTGATGTCAGAAGGACTTGTATCGCGTCATCGATACCAGCAGAGCGGCTAAGTGTGGAAAGCTTCGTCACATCCTGCATTTCCTTATTGAGAGCACTGCCTCCACAGTCTAAAGCAGTCCTGATGTAATGGAAAACACGCTTAAAAGAAGGGAAGGACGTTTATGATTTAATCGTGATCATGAGGTCATCAGATGTGGAGCTCTGATTTAGTTAGCGGCCCCTTCCGTATATGTAAATCCACTTCACCTGTTTGCTGAAGGGACAATAGTTGTATCAGGAAAAATTAATAGACTCCCGTCATTACTTACTCATTCTGTAACGCACAGAGTTTTTGAGGACATATAATGCGCATGGAACAGTAATGATGGTTGTGCCACCCAGTCAACATCACAAAGATAGATACAAAAATAAAATCAGTTTGATGATTTCAACCACACATTAGACCTGCCTAAAAATTTCTAAACTCATCTATATACACACACATCAAAAAAAGTTTTGCATTACCTCGGTTCCGAGAGTTCCGGAACCTGTACAGAAAAGTAGAATAGAGATCAACATAAACGTCATTTCTGCCCTTTTTATTGCTCATGAAAACCACACATTGAATGTTGTACCACCATACAACGAGATCTTCAGAGGTTGTGGTCCAGATTGCTGTAAACACCGGTACGTCTAATACCCAGTAGCACGTCGTCTTGCATTGATGCATGTCTGTCTTGTCGTGGCATACTATCCACAATTTCATCAAGGCACTGTTGGTCCAGATTGTCCCATTCCTCAACGGCGACGCGAAGTAGATGTGTCACGTCGTCCATAAACAGCCCTTTTCAATCTATCCCAGACATGTTCAATAGGGTTCATGTCTGGAGAACATGCTGGCCACTCTACTCGAGCGCTGTCGTTATCCTGAAGGAAGTCATTCACAAGATGTGCACGGTGGGGGCGCGAAATGTCGTCCATGAAGACGAATGCCTCGCCAATATGCTGCCGATATCGTTGCACTATTGGTCGGAGGATGGCATTTACGTATCGTACAGCCGTTACTGCGGCTTCCTTGACCACCAGCGGCGTGCATCAGCCCCACATAATGACACCCCTAAACCGCAGCGAACCTTTACCTTGCTGCACTCGCTGGACAGTGTGTCTAATGCGTTCAGCCTGATCGGGTTGCTTCCAAACACGTCCCCGACTATTGTCTGGTTGAAGGCATCGATGAAGAGTAGTCCATTCGGCATGTTGTTGGGCCCATCTGTACCGCACTGCATGGTATCGTGGTTACAAAAATGGACCACGGCATGAATGTCGGGAGTGAAGTTCGAATCATGCAGCCTATTGCGCGAAATTTGAGTTCCATCACGACGTCCTGTGGATGCACGAAAAGCATTATTCAACGTGGTGCTGTTGCTGTTAGGGCTCCTCCGAGCCATAATCCGTAGGTAGCGGTCATCCACTGCTGTAGTAGCCCTTAGGCGGGCTAGGCAATGTATGTCATCGACAGTTCCTGTCTCTCTGTATCTCTTCCATGTCCGAACAACATCGCTTTTGTTCACTCCGAGACGCCTGGACACTTCCCTTGTTGAGAGCCCTTCCTGGCACAAAGTCACAAATCGGACGTGATCGCACCGCGGTATTGCCCGTCTAGGCATGGCTGAACTACAGACAACACGAGCCGTGGGCCTCCTTCCGGGTGGAATGACTGTAACTGATCTGCTGTCGGACCCCTCCGTATAATGGGCGCTGCTCATTCATGGTTGTTTATATCTTTGCGTGGACTTAGTAGCATCTCTGAAGAGACGAAGGGACCGTGTCTGTGATACAATATCCACAGTCAATGTCTATCTTCAGGAGTTCTGGGAACCGGGATGACGCAAAACTTTTTTTGATGTGTGTAAACATAAAAGGTAATGTACTGATTGACTGATTCATCATCGCCCAGGCCAAACCACCAAGGGCAGAAACTTGAAATGTTGTGAAGGCGTAAAGCTTATACTGTATGTGTCGTTTGAGAAGTGATTCTCCGAAATTCCAACCCTAAGCCGATGAAATAGGAGATGAAGGGATTTTTTTGAAAAATGTCGCCATTAAAGCAATATTGAAGCTAGACCCACGAAAATTGGTATTTGGTTGCTCGTTCAGAAATAAAGAAATACGTGTTTTAACATTGGTGGAAATTTAACCCTATGTGAGTGACAGAGTGAATGTAAGCATTAAAAAATATATCACTGTAAAGAAGTAATTAAGTATTTTGAAAGCTACATCAATAATCGTTTGTTTTGACTGCTCGGTTACAAATTAAAAAATACGTTTTTCAGGCTTTTTGGAAGTTGACCCCTGAGGGGCTGACATGTTTTGTGAAAATATTTTATTATGAAAGTATTTTTCAAAGTAAATCTCTGAAAATTTACGTTTGGCTTCTCAGTCAAAAATAAAACATACTCATGTCACTGTTTTTGGAAATTCAACTCCTAATGTGCTGAAACAGGTTCAGACTGATTCACTGACTCAACATCGCTCTGCCCAAACCAGTACCGACAAAAACTTGAAGTTTGGAGAGGGGGTGGATCATATACTGCAAGCATCGTTTAAGAAGGGATGGTCCGAAATTGCACTCGCAAGGGGGTTAAATAGGGGATTAAAGTGTTTTTTGAAAGCATGTCGCTATTAAGGGAATTTTGAAGCTAGAAGTATACAAAGTCGTACTTGGTTTCTCAGTCAGAAAATATCAAGTACCTGTTTCAGCATTTTTGGAATTTCAGCGACTTAGCGGGTTAAATAGTGGGTTAAAGTTGTTTTGAAAACAAATAATTACTAAAGAACTACTAAAGGAATTGTAAGGCTACACGTATGACAACTGGTATTTGACTTCTCGAAAAAATTTCAAAGCTAAACTTATGAAAACAGATACTTCACTAATCGGTTATATATAAAGAAGTAATTGTTAGTTGGTGAAAATTGCTATGGAAATATCCCCAAAAGAAAGCCAAAGGCATGCTTAACAAAACTTTTTGACTCCAGCTACCAGTATCGCATTTTGATCAGAAGTACATTCGGAAAAGACCATGCTTATATGGCCTTAATTAGCGTGAAAAGGTTAGGTGTTGCAATTTGTGAACAACATAAAAATTCGATTAAATAAAAACAAAAAAATCTCTGCAGGCCATGCATTTTACGCAAGTGAAGCACCGGGCGCTAAACTAGTTGGTAATAATATAAGGCCGGTCGGATTATGAATAAACAATTCATCAAACTAAATCATTCGTACTGTTAGATTACTTTTCTGCAGCCAGTTACTATCACCGAGGGATTGCCTATAAGGACTATCAAATTGGAGGGGCAGAGTAATTTTCACTTTCTCCATTTGTTTAATGTAGATAACACTCAAAATGTCGAATTTCCTTACTCTTCCTTGCTTTTCCCTGGCCGTTACTTTTGAATGCTAATTGCCAGTTCCCCCTTGCTCGGAAGATTGGCGATCAATCGGCTGTCGGAACCGGAGAGTCCGAGAGAACCGACCGCCCGCCGGAGCGAAGCTCCAGCTACCGTTCTTTCCCTCCCCTGTCACGCTGCTGCTGGGACCTACGTTTTAACTGCGGACGCACGCTACTGTTCTGTGGACGAGTTTACAAGTAGGACCGACAGCCATGCTCTGGGGTCGTTCGATTGCCGATCTCAGATGCCTGCACATCGTGGACAGTAGTATTACTGAAGCTGCCGCCATTATGTAATACAGGTAGGATTCCCATATCTAGCTGACATCTCGTCGGGACAGTTTGATACATGGGTGTAGAAACGAAGTAAAAAAATTATTTAATAAAATTACTTTTCATTTAGAACACAATTACATGGAACTTGTTGCGGCAGAAGTAGTTGGTACACGACATTTTTGGAAGATTTCACATTTTCTATCGAGTCCTTTTTCGCTGTTACGCATATATGAAGGGCTTATTTCAATAGTGGTACGTCAATTTTTGTTCATTTTGCGATACAGAGTCCTAAAGTTAAATGAGCGCTGAAAAATCTGCAGTTGAGATACCAGAAATATTCAAGCATATGGATTCTTGCTGAAGATGAACCTTTCTTTCTGTTTGTTTGGATCGTTAATTTCAGAAGCATTATAGGCACAAAAGTGGAGGTGATGGACTTGTACCACTATTGAAATAAGCCCTTCATATAAAACCCGATGCAAGTCAGTTTGTAGTTAAAGTGGCCATATAAGACAGATTCCACAGCACCTAGCAGGAGTCGATTTCTTTCATTGGTCCACTGTGCCAAGCTCGTAACAGTCTCTGCAAAATCATGGCAAAATCGGGTCTTATCTGGATGTCGGGACAAGAAGATCAATAACGGTGACGGTCCCGGTATATCGGGACGGACGGCAACTCTAGATGCATGTAATATCTCTTATTACCGTGTGTGCAGCCGTGTGTTAGGACCTTTCGGGTGGCTTACTAGGTTCGTGTCGAAAACGTGCAGGAATGACGTTGGTTGCTACCGCGCAGTTACACAGTTTGCTCCGCGAGCACCCTAAATCGCTACTTCACAAAATGTTATGAAGTAAGTTTTTTCGCTCACCCCCTGCAATTGTTTTCGTAATTCGGATCTCATAGTTAGCATCTTATCATTCTCTCGCTCAATCATTCGTCACTGTCTCTAGGGACTGGAAGTATCAGAGTCGTATGTAGATGTATCAGGGGTCTCACATCACTCCAACGGTACACACTCAACACCATTGCAGAGCCTCCACCAGCTTGAACACTCCCCTGCTGATATGCAGGGTACTTGGATTCATGAGGTTCTCTCCGTACCCTCACACGTCCATCCGCTCGATACAATTTGAAGCGAGACTCGTCCGACCAGGCAACATTTTTCCAGTCATGAACGGTCCAATGTCGGTGACACGGGCGCAGGCGAGGCGTAATGCTTCGTGTCTTGCAGTCATCAAGGGTGCACGAGTGGGCCTTCGGCTCCGAAAGCCCATGTCGATGATTTTTCGTTGAATGGTTCACACGCTGACACTTGTTGATGGCCCAGCATTGAAATCTGCAGAAATTTGCGGAAGGGTTGCACTTCTGTGACGATGAACGATTCTCTTCAGTCGTCGTTGGTCACGTTCTTGCAGGATCTTTTCCCGCCCTCGGCGATGTCGGAGATTTGATGTTTTACTGGGATCCTGATATTCCGTGATATACTCTTGAAATGGTCGCACGGGAAAATGAGCACTTCATTACTACCTCGGAAATGCTGTGTCCCATCGCTTGTGAGTTGACTATTAACACCACGTTCTAACGCAGTTAAATGTTGATAACCTGCCATTGTAGCAGCAGTAACCGATGTAACAAGTGCGCCAGATACTTGTCTTATATAGGCATTCAATACGCGTGCCTGTACCAGTTTCTTTGGATCTTCAGTGTATTGTCGTTTACCATAAGGTACTTTTTCTGATGTGTTTCCATGTATGATTCCTTGTCCTACAGCAAGATGGCTTCCTGCCAAAATTCTCTGATTAGAAGGTACATGTTAGAAAGCTTGTAACGGGGCTACCTCCCATTCGTGTGTCTTACTGCAAAATATGAGCCCAGTTTATCTCATTACAGCCTTTAATATTCTGTAACCCTTCAAGTTTTCCATTTGGCTACGAAACACCTGGCGAGATTAGAAATCCGACACCTTTACAGTCCAGGGACAGCAGGTCAGCAAGTGAGTGTAACTTACTGTCTGACACAGGAAAAGGTGATAGGCAGCAGAACATCACAGCACCACAACCCAACAAAACAGCAGCAAGCGAAGAAGGCTGGGGTTTAACGCTACGTCGACGACGTGATCATTAGAGCTGTAGCTGAACATCGGACAGTCGGAGTGTTGACAGCCGGATGATGAGATCACGGTCTCTCGAGACGCGTTGTTGAATTTCGTCAAATTTTACTGAAGTGGCTAAAAGCTACCAATTACGATGATAAATTCTATGCACAGGGTGTAAATCTTACGTTGACAAATCAGAATAATTCTAAAAATAAGCTTCACACGAAACAATGTGTAGAAGCCAAAATTTATTATTTTCGAGGGGGACAATAAAAAATACACTCCTGGAAATTGAAATAAGAACACCGTGAATTCATTGTCCCAGGTAGGGGAAACTTTATTGACACATTCCTGGGGTCAGATACATCACATGATCACACTGACAGAACCACAGGCACATCGACACAGGCAACAGAGCATGCACAATGTCGGCACTAGTACAGTGTATATCCACCTTTCGCAGCAATGCAGGCTGCTATTCTCCCATGGAGACGATCGTAGAGATGCTGGATGTAGTCCTGTGGAACGGCTTGCTATGCCATTTCCACCATTTCCACCTGGCGCCTCAGTTGGACCAGCGTTCGTACTGGACGTGCAGACCGCGTGAGACGACGCTTCATCCAGTCCCAAACATGCTCAATGGGGGACAGATCCGGAGATCTTGCTGGCCAGGGTAGTTGACTTACACCTTCTAGAGCACGTTGGGTGGCACGGGATACATGCGGACGTGCATTGTCCTCTTGGAACAGCAAGTTCCCTTGCCGGTCTAGGAATGGTAGAACGATGGGTTCGATGACGGTTTGGATGTACCGTGCACTATTCAGTGTCCCCTCGACGATCACCAGACGTGTACGGCCAGTGTAGGAGATCGCTCCCCACACCATGATGCCGGGTGTTGGCCCTGTGTGCCTCGGTCGTATGCAGTCCTGATTGTGGCGCTCACCTGCACGGCGCCAAACACGCATACGACCATCATTGGCACCAAGACAGAAGCGACTCTCATCGCTGAAGACGACACGTCTCCATTCGTCCCTCCATTCACGCCTGTCGCGACACCACTGGAGGCGGGCTACACGATGTTGGGGCGTGAGCGGAAGACGGCCTACCGGTGTGCGGGACCGTAGCCCAGCTTCATGGAGACGGTTGCGAATGGTCCTCGCCGATACCCCAGGAGCAACAGTGTCCCTAATTTGCTGGGAAGTGGCGGTGCGGTCCTCTACGGCACTTCGTAGGATCCTACGGTCTTGGCGTGCATCCGTGCGTCGCTGCGGTCCGGTCCCAGGTCGACGGGCACGTGCACCTTCCGCCGACCACTGGCGACAACATCGATGTACTGTGGAGACCTCACGCCCCACGTGTTCAGCAATTCGGCGGTACGTCCACACGGCCTCCCGCATGCCCACTATACGCCCTCGTTCAAAGGTCGTCAACTGCACATACGGTTCACGTCCACGCTGTCGCGGCATGCTACCAGTGTTAAAGACTGCGATGGAGCTCCGTATGCCACGGCAAACTGGCTGACACTGACGGCGGCGGTGCACAAATGCTGCGCAGCTAGCGCCATTCGACGGCCAACACCGCGGTTCCTGGTGTGTCCGCTGTGCCGTGCGTGTGATCATTGCTTGTACAGCCCTCTCGCAGTGTCCGGAGCAAGTATGGTGGGTCTAACACACCGGTGTCAATGTGTTCTTTTTTCCATTTCCAGGAGTGTATTTATTTTTTCTCTCTCTCCATTGGGTGGGGTTTGAGAGGGAGGAATTAGAGTTTTACAAATGTTGACCCTAATATTAATTTTTTCCGCAGATTCGGATAAGTTTTGTTTGTTTCGTGGTCATGAGGCCACACAACCTCTAATTATCAAACAAATCATCTGACTAGCAAACTAACTAACCAAACATCCTAATTACTAACGAATGAGCTCATTTTTTTATTTATCCATAACCATTTTCCACGCAAAAATGAAACATGGATCTTCTTGAATTACAGCCCAGGAGGCTAATTTTAGCACCAGCAGGTCCCCTTGGAAAATAATCAACTTCGGATTACACACATTTTTTCTTATGTAGCTTATTTTTTGAGTTATTCTGATTTGTAAGCTTAAAATTTACACCCTGTATAAAGCGGTGCTATAGACAAATGTTGAAAATTAGGTGGACGGATAAGGTAAGGAATGAGGAGGTTCTACGCAGAATCGGAGAGGAAGGGAATACGTGGAAAACACTGATAAGGAGCAGGGACAGGATGATAGGACATCTGCTAAGACATGAGGGAATGACTTCCATGGTACTACAGGGAGCTGTAGAGGGCAAAAACTGTAGAGGAAGACAGAGATTGGAATACGTCAAGCAAATAATTGAGGACGTAGGTTGCAAGTGCTACTCTGAGATGAAGAGGTTAGCACAGGAAAGGAATTCGTGGCGGGCCGCATCAAACCAGTCCGTAGACTGATGACCAAAAATAAATAAAGAGGTGTGCTGTCCTCATAATTTAGGCATATGCTGGGTGGACCCCAGAAGCTCTGAATTGCATGTAGTGCGACTTTCCGATCTTCAGTGAAAAAAATTCGCTATAAACCATTTATTAATGTCCACAAAAATGTCAATAACAGATCATCCTAAAAACTACATTGAGAAAGTATATGAGCCCGATGAGTTTGGTACCAATTCCAGCAAAATACATTCACGGAAAAAATCACAACACCAAAAGAAGTTGTGCGTCATAAACGAAAGTTGGTAGGCGTGTTTCCTCATCTAAAGGATGATGTCTATTCAAATTTCGTGCAAGTCGCATAATAGTGGCGCTAGTAGCGCCACTATGAAGAACCAAAACGGATTTGCTTTAAAAACAAGCTGCAACTGGGGTGAAAGTTAGTTACCTTTGAGATAGGACGTGATGAGTTGATGCTACTCAAGAATCCCTATAAGGAGACAAAGATACCATTATCAACACCTCACTGAGTTTGAGCGAGGTCTTATACTAGGTCTACAAGAAGCTAGATGTTCATTTTGCGATACTGCAGAAAGACGTACCAGGAATGTAGCCACGTGGCGCTGTCGAGAGGGAAGACCATAATGTCCGGCGTATAACTCTGGTGCACCGTACTGCAGCAGCAATTTGAGGAGCAGTTTGCACTACAGTGGCGCAACGAGCTGTTACAAAACGATTACATCAAGAGCAGCTCCGACGAGGCGCTCTGTTGCGTGCATTTCACTGAACCCAAACTACTGCCATTTGCGAATTCATTGGTGTCAAGCTAGAACCCACCGGGGACCAGGATGCAGGTCTTTTGTGTTTTCCGTTAAAAGCTGGTTCTGCTTCGTTACCAGCAATGGGCATGGATTGGTTAGAAAGAGGCCAGTTGATGGGCAGCAACTCGCTTATCTGCGTGCTAGACAAATTGGTCCTACACCTGGAGTTATCGTCTGCGGTGTGATTTCGTATGACAACAGGAGTACTCTCGTGGTTACCCTGCTCACCGTGACTGCAGATTTGTACGTCAGTCTGGTGGTTCGACATGTTGTACTGTTTTTCATGAGCAGCAATCCAAGGGCTCTTTCCAACAGGATAATACCTTCTCACATACCGCTGTTGTAACCCAACATGTTCTACTGAGGGTCGACATGTTTCCCTGGCCTGCCCAGTCACAAGATATGTCTACCGTCGAGCGCATATCGAACATCAACGGACGACGACTCCAGCATCACGCAGAAACAGCGTTAATCGTCCCTGTACTGACCGACCAAGTGCAACAGGCATGGAACACCATCCCACAAACTGACATCCGGCACTTGCACAATACAATGAATGCCCGTTTGCATGCTTGTATTCAATATATTGGCGTTTACACCGGTTATTAACGTACCAGTATTTCACATTTTCATTTGCTTTTCTCATGCTTACATTAACCTGTGATGTGCAATGTTAATCAATTACATATGTTACCTAGAGAAATGTATTTCCAAAATTTCGTTAGTCTTCATTAATTACTTTTGGTGTTGTGATTTTTTTGTTCTAGAACTGGGGAGAAGAGGAGTTTCTGGCACAACTTGGCAAGAAGAAGGGACCGGTTGGTAGGACATGTTCTGAGGCATCAAGGGATCACAAATTTAGCATTGGAGAGCAGCGTGGAGGCTAAAAATCGTAGAGGGAGACCAAGAGATGAATACACCAAGCAGATTCAGAAGGATGTAGGTTGCAGTAGGTACTGGGAGATGAAGAAGCTTGCACAGTATAGAGTAGCATGGAGAGCTGCATCGAACCAGTCTCAGGACTGAAGACCACAACAACAACAACGATTTTTTTTCGTCAGTGTATATGTAATATCTGAGATGAACAGTGCTCTACAACTGTTGAATATTTAATGAAGGTCGTATTGTAGACGCCGACAGTTGCTAAGATGAAACACATTATTTTGCCAATTAGTTATTTAAGGTAAAATCTCCACTTTTTTTTAAAAAAATGTCACGGATGGCAAAATTTATATTTGATTGCAAATGTTGTTTTGGATGATGAAAGTTTTTGAAGGGGGTGTGAGAGTACAATAACGAACCAGATAAAGAATGGTTATTTCTGACGTCATAACTGTTTCCATTTAGGACTACAAGGTTCAGGGTACCAGGGTCTGAGGTTGATAGCTTCTGATCCAAAACGGTCAAAAAAACAAAGTTATTCGTATCGGAAGTTGTCAGTATTTTCATCATGATTTTCTTTACATATTTACATCGCTACTACTAAGAATGAGGGTCAGAAAATTTCTTTATTTTTGATATGATTTGAATCTATTCTGCTGATATCATCAGTTTGTGACGAAACGTAATACTCATTCCCTCGAGCCTGAAGTCCATTATTTCCAACGGACATTCTGTTTGAAAGAGATCTTTCCTGACATATTCAAATCGGGAGTTTCTGAAGTTTGACAGACTTTCATTTATTTCCAGTCGGCAGCTGACAGTCCAATAACGTCGCAGGAGCTTTTCTCCCAAGAAGACATTGTGACTGAGGACAAGGCAAGACTGAGATTACTGTGCAAACAAGACTGCTGTCTGTCATCTTGTGTAATAACTGGCTCCGGAATTTGCGAATTCTCTAATCAGCAACAGAATGAAGAATTAGTTTAGCTACTATTTTGAATTATTTCTTAAATCACTCAGGCCATATAGCTGAAGTTTTCCAGTCACCTGCCTTCACAGGCATACCATAATTTCACTCCGCAATTTCAACACAGTCTGCTATTATACAAAGTAATATAAATTTCATTTCATGTTCTGAATCCCTGTTTCTCTTTTCTTTGCGTGCCATTCCATAGACTGGACATTTATCACTATCTATAGAGTATTTTTCTGTCACTATCTGGAAGATAACGAATTACTAATAGATATTTACTTAGGTTTTCATTGTAAAAATAAGTCCCAAAATATAACATCTTAGCTTCTTCTTTGAATTTATTTGCTTTGTAACTGGCGAAATACGAAGTACTTGACAGGGATAGTGATATAATGAGCCCTAACTGTGTCCCAGTTCTTCTAGTGCTTTTCACGTATTCTCTGCTGATACAAATCTTATGAATCGAGTGTCTGATTTCTTCTTCTCAGTATGCACGCCCACATGGACTGTAATAAAATTTCAGGTTCTTATCTACAGCGACTTTTTCCGTGTGATTGTGATCTCCTGCTCATCTTTTTGTTTCACAGTGAATTATTTATCGGCACACTGATTTACCTATAATTTTATTGCTGATTTGTTGTCGCATTCTTTAGTCCGAAGACTGGTTTGATGCAACTCTGCACGCTAGTCTATCGTGTACAAACCTCTTCATATCTGCATATTTATTTAACTTACATCCACTTGAACTTGCTTGTCGTAGCTGAGCCTTGGTCACCTTCTAAAATTAACTCCCACCCTGTCCTCCGTAATCATATGGAGTCATCCTCGATATCTTAATATGTGTCCTCTATTTTAGTTCAGTTGTGCCGTAAATTTCCTTTACCTGCAGTGTGACTCGGTACTTGTCCATTTCTTGTTCGACGTATCCGTCTAGTACTCAGTGTTCTCCAGTAGAAACACATTTCAAAAGCTCCTATTCTTCGGCTGTCTGTTCTATTTATCGTTGACGTAGAAATGTTCTCTTCAGACAAATACATTCCGAAAACATTTATTGACACTTGAGTTAGACGATAAAATACTTCTGTATATCAGAAACGATTTCTTCCTGCTGCCAGTTCGCATTTAACACCCCTTTCCTTCTCCCAACGTCCGAAATCTTCCTATATGAAGAGCAAAAATCGTCTGTTACTTCTCATGTCTCACTTCCTAACATAATTCCCTGACCAACACGTGATTTAATTCAGCTACACTCCATTACCCTTGTTTTATTCTTGTTATTGTTCATTCTATAGCATCTTCTTAAGACACCATCCCTTCCGTTCACCTGATTTTCCTAGTCCTTTACCGTGTCTAACAGAATTATAACCTCATAAGCAATCTCTTTCCAAATTTATCTGTTGTTTTCTTTGCTGCTCGCTCAATGTACAGCTTGAATAACAAGGTGGATAGATTACAACCGTGTCTCACTACCTTTTCAGCTACAGCATCCGTTTCATATCCTTTTTTTTTACTTCTGATTTCTGCACAACTCGTAGATAACCTTTCAATCCCTGTATTTTTATCTCTGGTACCTCTAAATTTCTAACATTTAACTTGTACCATTAGAACTACTGAAAGCCTTGGGAGAGCCAGTCCTGACATCTGATGAGAAAGATGTATGAGACAGGCGAAATACCCTCAGACCTCAAGAAGAATATGATAATTCCAATCCCAAAGAAAGCAGGTGTTGACTGATGTGAAAATTACCGAACTATCAGTTTAATAAGTCACAACTGCAAAATACTAACACGAATTATTTACAGATGAATGGCAAAACTGGTAGAAACCGACCTCGGGGAAGATCAGTTTGGATTCCGTAGAAATGTTGGAATACGTGAGACAAAACTGCTGACCTTACGACTTATCTTAGAAGAAAGATTAAGGAAGGCAAACCTACGTTTCTAGCATTTGTAGACTTAGAGAAAGCTTTTGACTATGTTGACTGGAATACTCTCTTTCAAGTTCTAAAGGTGTCAGGGATTAAATACAGGAAACGAAAGGCTATTTACAATTTGTACAGAAACCAGATGGCAGTTATAAGAGTCGAAGGGCACGAAAGGGAAGCAGTGGTTTGGAAGGAAGTGAGACAGGATTGTAGCCTCTCCCTGATATTATTAAATCTGTATATTGAGCAAGTAGTAAAGGAAACAAAAGAAAAATTCAGAGTAGGTATTAAAATCCATGGAGAAGAAACAAAAACTTTGAGGTTCGCCGATGACATTGTAATTCTGTCAGAGACAGCAAAGGACTTGGAATAGCAGTGGAACGGAATGGACAGTGTCTTGAAAGGAGGATATAAGATGAACATCAACAAAAGAAAAACGAGGATAATGCAGTGTAGTCGAATTAAGTCGGGTGATGCTGAGGGAATTAAATTAGGAAATGAGACACTTAATGTAGTAAATGAGTTTTGCTATTTGGGGAGCAAAGTAACTGATTATGGTCAAGGTAGAGAGGATATAAAATGTAGACTGGCAATGGCAAGGAAAGCGTTTCTGAAGAAGAGAAATTTGTTAACATCGAGTATAGATTTAAGTGTCAGGAAGTCATTTGTATAGAGTGTAGCCATGTATGGAAGTGAAACATGGACGATAAATAATTTGGACAAGAAGAGAATAGAAGCTTTCGAAATGTGTTTTACCCTGAATTGACACGGCAAGGAGTCCGAGAATGTGAAGGGTATCTGTGGGTGAAGAATCTGGTTGGGGATCGGTGTTTGTGGTGGTATTCGTAAAAATGAAGTAGCTATTTAACATGGAAGGTGAGAAGACGGTATCTTGATATACATAACCGAAAATCTTTGATGTTTAAATGAAATGAGTTGCAGGATCTGCACATTTATGACAGTTGAATAAATATTAAATAAATAACTTGGTATAACTTGCACTGCGGATAACATTAGGACGTAAAAATGGAGGTTTGCGTGGGAATACGTGAGCACGTGCTCTGGTAAAAATATCACGTTTATTGCAGACACTACAGAACACCTAACAATCTAAACCAGTAATACATGGGTTATAGTTGCTATTACTCATAACACTCTCAACTGAATTACAAAACGTCATTTACAACTGCGTCTTGGAGACCCTATCGCGACTTACCATCAATATTAATAATGGAAAGGTCAGAGGAATCTTCCAATGGCGACATTCGCGCACGTATACACACATAATAGATATTCAGGATAAATATAAGAATAAAGAAAAACTTCCGCAGTATGCACGTGGTTGGCAAATGGTCTTTCCCTTGGCTTGAGTGCACGAAACAAGCGAACAAGAATTCATCGATAAAAATAGTTGCACCGTAGAAGAAATTTTACCCCGGCAATCATTAATTGTGACATGTAACATAGATTTTCACGATCCGCGAACACGTGGTCGCCCAAAAAAAAAAGAAAAAAAATTCTGCATAAAGTGAGTGGTAAAATTCAGAATATCAAACCAAGGTTTACAGGGCACGTTACTGTGAGACACGACCTGCGAACATAAGGCTCCCAGATCCGTACCTAACACGTACTGAGACAACAAAGACATGTGAAAACTAGATTGTGAACTGAAGTCGAAATTAGCGAAGTTTCAGAAATCTGTTCAATTATACCATACTCGTGAGGTCACCAACGAACTCAATCAGATTCTAGGCACTACAGTCTGGAACCGCGTGACCGCAACGGTCGCAGGTTCGAATCCTGCCTCGTGCATGGATATGAGTGATGTCCTTAGGTTGGTTAGGTTTAAGTAGTTCTAAGTTCTAGGGGACTGTTGACCTTAAAAGTCAAGTTGAATAGTGCTCAGAGCCACTTGAACCTTTTTGAACTAAATCAGACTGAACTGAGAAGATACATCACGAGTCCACATGTCTTGAACAGAGTTAGAGCAGAACAATGGCTTGCATGCATGACTAAGTGCAACTGGTTACAATGCTCCGAAATTAACAAGAAGAATTCCGTTTACCGCTCAACGAGCAGTAGCGATGAAAGCAAGACGTTAATTTTGACTGGAGCTGAAATCTACAAAAATAGGATGATGAATTAACTGTGAACAGGCGCATTCTCGATTAGTCGGTGTCGCTGTCTCGAGACTCCCGAAACACTACCGAGGGAACTCTTTTGGAACCCACGTATCCCGTTCCTCCGGAAGTGCCCACAGAACTCCCTATTCTGTGGTGCTAACCAGTACAAGAGATTCGTCCAAGACGAACAGAAACCTTTTTCCTACCTCGTATATGCTTTATAGGGTTGGCTATTCTGCCACAGACCAGCTTTTATTCCCACAGACCTAGATACTGAAATTTATCTTGTACACTCTCATTGACGTTTTTCATTCATCAGATGAGAGGAGGAAAAGATGTACATATTGACAAATTGCAGATAGATGTACTGAATATGCATGTGGGGCTCCAAGAATTACCAAAAATGGTTGTAAAATTTGAAGTTAAATAAAGAAAATATATAAAGAGCGTTCAAAAAGTTTCGCACAGCCGTCTCTATTTTTTTATTTTTTGCATAAAGAGAATGAAATTTTTTCTGAACATACTTCGAACATTTAGCTATAAGTTGGTACATAAAACTATTTTATTTTATTTACAGGTGAGCCATAATGGACAGTGAAGTAGATGCCAGGTTGTGACAACGGTCGGTGATAGAGTTCCTCTTCAAGACCGGCGATGACTCTGCCACATCGATTCACAGGAAGTTGCTCCCTGTTTACGGCGAGGACACAGTGGATCGCAGCAGTATCCAGCTGTGGTTGCACAGGTTGGACAATCTAAGATGCGGCAGAACATCGACGACAGTGAGTGATGTGAATAAGGAGACCAATGATCATCATCTAAAATGATAGATGTGTGACGACACGATAGCTTGCTGAAATGAGTCATTTGTCATTGAGTAGTGTGGTATCACTGGTACAGTCACTAGGGTACAGAAAAATCTGTGCGTGCACGTTGGGTGCCTAGATCCCTGTCAAGAGAAATGGAAACAATGAGGAAAAATGTGTGCAAGGGTCTCATGAAGACTTCTACTGAGGAGAGGAAATACTGTTTTGACCGCGTTATTGTTGTTGTTGTTGTGGTCTTCAGTCCTAAGACTGGTTTGATGCAGCTCTCCATGCTAATCTATCCTGTGCAAGCTCCTTCATCTCCTACTGCAACGTACATCCTTCTGAATCTGCTTAGTGTATTCATGTCTTGATCTCCCTCTACGATTTTTACCCTCCACGCTGCCCTCCAATACTAAATTGGTGATCCCTTGATGCCTCAGGACATGTCCTACCAACCGATCCCTTCTTCAAGTTGTGCTCAAAAATGGTTCAAATGGCTCTGAGCACTATGGGACTTAACATCTGAGGTCATCAGTCCCCTAGAACTTAGAACTACTTAAACCTAACTAACCGAAGGACATCACACACATCCATGCCCGAGGCAGGATTCGAACCTGCGACCGTAACAGTCACGCGGTTCCGGACTGAGCGCCTTAACCGCGAGACCACCGCGGCCGGCTCAAGTTGTGCCACAAACTTCTCTTCTCCCCAATCGTATTCAATACCACCTCATTAGTTATATGATCTACCCACCCAATCTTCAACATTCTTCTGTAGCACCATATTTCGAAAGATTCTATTCTCTTCTTGTCAAAACCATTTATTGTCCATGTTTCACTTCCATACATGGCTACCCTCATAGAAATACTTTCAGAAACGGCTTCCTGACACTTAAATCTATACTCGATGTAAACAAATTTCTCTTCTTCAGAAACGCTTTCCTTGCCATTGCCAGTCTACATGTTATATCCTCTCTACCTTGACAATCATCAGTTATTTTGCTCCCCAAATAGCAAAACTCCTTTACTACTTTAAGTGTCTCATTTCCTAATTTAATTCCCTCAGCATCACCCGACTTAATTCGACTACATTCCATTATCCTCGTTTTGCTTTGGTTGATGTTCATCTTATATCCTCCTTTCAAGACACTGTCCATTCCGTTCAACTGCTCTTCCAAGTCCTTTGCTGTGTCTGACATAATTACAATGTCATCGGCGAACCTCAAAGTTTTTACTTCTTCTCCCTGGATTTTAATACCTACTCCGAATTTTTCTTTTGTTTCCTTCACTGCTTGCTCAATATACAGATTGAATAACATCGGGGATAGGCTACAACCCTGTCTCACACCCTTCCCAACCACTGCTTGCCTTTCATGTCCCTCGACTCTTATAGCTGCCATCTGGTATCTGTACAAATTGTAAATAGCCTTTCGTTCCCTGTATTTTACCCCTGTCACCTTTAGAATTTGAAAGAGAGTATTCCAGTCAACATTGTCAAAAGCTTTCTCTAAGTCTACAAATGCTAGAAACGTAGGTTTGCCTTTCCTTAATCTTTCTTCTAAGATAAGTCGTAAGGTCAGCAGTATGGCTCACGTGTTCCAACATTTCTACGGAATCCAAACTGACCTTCCCCGAGGTCGGCCTCTACCAGTTTTTCCACTCGTCTGTAAATAATTCGTGTCAGTATTTTGCAGCTGTGACTTATTAAACTGATAGTTCGGTAATTTTCACATCTATCAATACCTGCTTTCTTTGGGACTGGAATTATTATATTCTTCTTGAAGTCTGAGGGTATTTCGCCTGTCTCGTATATCTTGCTCACTAGATGGTAGAGGCTTGTCAGGAATGGCTCTCCCAAGGCCGTCAGTAGTTCTAATGGAATTTTGTCTACTCCCAGGGTCTTGTTTCGACTCAGGTCTTTCAGTGCTCTGTCAAACTCTTCACGTAGTATCGTTTTTCCCATTTCATCTTCATCTACATCCTCTTCCATTTCCATAATATTGTCCTCAAGTACATCGCCCTTGTATAGACCCTCTATATACTCCTTCCACCTTTCTGCTTTCCCTTCTTTGCTTAGAACAGGGTTTTCATCTGAGCTCTTGATATTCATATAAGTGGCTCTCTTTTCTCCAAAGTTCTCTCTAATTTTCCTGTAGGCTGTATCTTCATATAAGTGGCTCTCTTTTCTCCAAAGTTCTCTCTAATTTTCCTGTAGGCTGTATCTATCTTACCCCTAGTGAGATAAGCCTCCACATCCTTACATTTGTCCTCTAGCCATGCCTGCTTAGCCATTTTGCACTTCCTGTCGATCTCATTTTTGAGTCGTTTGTATTCCTTTTTGCCTGCTTCATTTACTGCATTTTTATATTTTCTCCTTTCATCACTTAAATTCAATATTTCTTCTGCTACCCCAGGATTTCTACTAGCCCTCGTCTTTTAACCTATTTGATTCTCTGCTGCCTTCACTACTTCATCCCTCAGAGCTACCCATTCGTCTTCTACTGTATTTCTTTCCCCCATTCCTGTGAACTGTTACCTTATGCTCTCCCTGAAACTCTGTACAACCTCTGGTTTAGTCGGTTTATCCAGGTCCCATTTCCTTAAGTTCCCACCTTTTTGCAATTTCTTCAGTTTTAATCTACAGTTCACAGCCAATAGATTGTGGTCAGAGTCCACATCTGCCCCTGGAAATTTCCTACAATTTAAAACCTGGTTCCTAAATCTCTGTCTTACCATTATATAATCTATCTGATACCATTTAGTATCTCCAGGATTCTTCCATGTATACAACGGGCGTCATTACCCAGGATGAAACATGGTTGTTTTTGTCCTAACCCGAGAGCAAACTCCAATCCATGGAGTAGTTTCATCCGGTTTCCCCTCGGAAGAAGAAACCAAGACTTTCACGAACAGCAGGCCCAAAGGTGATGCCCTCCTTCTTCTGGGATGAGTGTAGTGTCATTTTCATTGACTTTTTGGAACCTGGCTTCACAATTAACCGGGACCGTTACTGTTTGTCACAGGACAAGCTGCGACGTGCTACAAGACCCACCTACCACAGCTTCAGGGTCAGCTCATCAGACTACACCATGACATTGCCAAACCCCACACGGCCCCTTACGACGCACGAGAAAATCAGGAAAATGGGTAGGACAATTGTACGTCATCCTTCCTACAGTCTGGTCTGATTTTTACCTCATTGCTCGTCTGAAGGCCCATCTGTACAGTAAAACATTTGATAGTAAGAAAAAACTTATTTCCTGTGTCATGCGATGGTGTAAAAGTCAATCTACAGAATTTTACAAAAGATGCAGTTACATCATGGAAAGGACGTTGGGCCAGATGCGTCACAACTTTGGGAAGCTATATTGAGTAGGCTCAATGTATAGCTAAATGTTCCAAGTATGTTCACAAAAAAAATCATTCTCCTCCTTCAAAAAATTATAAAAATAGAGACGACTGTGCAAAACATTTTTAACGTCCTTTGTACCATTTGGTCACTATAAACACACTCAGCTAATCAGTATTTTTTATGTAGTTTACAGTTAGCGCCCAGAATTGAGGTGCCAGGGGTGGGTACATTAAGTTAAAAGTTAAGCAGAATAATGAAGAGACTCATGTAGGGACTCTTCATATATTTTATACAAAAGTGCCATCGCGAAAGTTTGCTTTCTGATTTCAGGTACGTGTCGTCCTGGAGCTTACAAGGGAGTGCTCCAATCTGACATGTCGAAACCCACCGTTAAACTTTTCACACAGGAAGAATACGTCGAAATAAATGCACTGTCAAAATTTTAGCAGCTAAGACGCACTGCAAATAGTTTTTTTAATGCTAAAGTTACTCATCGGGAAATAAGCAGAAAAACCCGTGACAAGAGAACGTAGCGCAGCGTAGCGCGAAGTCCAAAGTGCACACATGCGAATTTAAGCACTTAAGTCATACCAAAAAAGTCTCAGATAATTAATTTTTTGAAAACTTGCTGTTCATTTCGTCACTGAACTGTTGCAGATGTAACTGTTACAAAGGTGACTAGCAGAGGTAACAAAATCTAGGAAGTTCATGATTTTACACTACACACAGCTTGCATCAGTTGGGACTTTCATTTGTTCACGTGAGATATATTATAACAATTCTGTAGCACAGTTCTTATGATAATTTTTGAATAACATGTATTTTAATAACAACGAAACAGTTTCGTGTTTATTCGCTGCAGTTGTGGCAAAAATGTGAAGTATCTATTGGATGATGAAACCAAACATTTCCCTTACACAAGGCACACCAGATAAAAGAAAAATTAATGCATTCAAGCATTTCACAGTAATTACTAATTTTATTTGCACAAAACTGAAATGGGATAAGAAAGTATCCTGACGATTGTTCCGCATATTTCATGAAGTTCATAATATGTGGTGATACAAATTGACAATGCATAAATGACTCAAGTTATGACGATACTGCTCCGCTGAAATGACAAAAGAGCTATCGCATATTATACTGTACGGCAACTTTCTGAAAACTGCTTTACACTATCAAAAATATATTTTTTATCGAGAGGCTGAATCACACTATTAGTTATGGGTGGAATCCGAATTAAATTAATAGTCTTTTCATCGTTCTCCAAAAGCCGGACGTGTCGGAATGTCACTGACAAGAGACCAATGAATTATCTTATGCAAACTGTAAGAAGACATTTCTGATACAATACTGATAATTATTCCCTCCCATTTTACAAATTTTGATACTTCAGTTAAAAGATTTCTGCCACTATATAGCGTTGTTTTTAAATTTTTGGTCGTAATTTGCCTTGAGGTATTTGAAGACAGATATAAAGTTGTGGAAACAATAATCCACTGAGACTTCTGACTGCCATTTTCGTACACGAATGTGTCATAGCATTCCTTGACTGCACGAGCGACTGTCTTGTATTTCATTCCAAATGATAAAGTGCGCTTTGCAAGCAGTATTTGGACGAAACCTGACTGGCTCTACAGACAGCATTTTAGGGGATAACAAGAAGCTTCGTCTTCATGTCAGCTACGATTATATAGGACTTCCTAATTCAATCACATCTACTCTACACGTTTACTTAAAGAAAATTTCATAACACTGCGGCTTCCTTTTTGTAGAATTTCCTGAATCTTTCACCACATCGAAGAAGCCTGGACACCAGTAATGTTTGCAATTAGAGGGGCTCAACCTTTGATCTCCCTCAGTAACGATGCGCTGACTCCCCCGTACAGTTCCAATTCTTTCAAACAGTTTTCTTTCACACTTTTTCGAAGTTCATTTTGGTGCATATCTCGTACTTTATACAGATTTTTCTTCCACTTACCCAGTTCACGCTCCGTTTTGACGAAACTAAAGTGTCTTTGCGCACTGGTTTGGATGTTTTCTGCCTCATTTCTTTAATCAAAAAATATACAGCCATTTCATGGTCACTGGAAGCTATTAGTGCACATGCTTTCTTTGGCCTAGGAAGGTACTGTGTCTTTGTTCTGGACTTCAATTAACACAACAATCATAGTTCAAATCACACTTCATGGAATCATCAGAGTTATTTAGTATTTCTTCTTTGTTTCCACAATTTCTAACAACATGTCTACTTGATTAGATGGCTATCCTAGAAATTAACTAATATATAACACTTATGTAGTTGAAAAAGCTCACAAATCATTGGGAAACTGAAGCAATGGATAAATCATACCGTGGGGAACCGAGGCTATAACCTATGTAGATCGTCACGAGAAGTAGGTGATTTCGATGTTCTTCATATTTCATCCTTGGAAGATTGAAAAACCTACGCAAAGATTGATGTAGCTAGGAATCAGATACAAAGAAAACACAAAGAAAATCAATTCAGGTTTATCTCCACTGTTAGCACTTAGCGATACAACAGAGGCAATAGTTAATCATTGCGCACATTAAGTGAGTTGCAAATTCGAATGAATAGTTACCGTGAACAACTGCGTCAGTGAATCCATCAACGGACACTGAAATTCGCATTACAAATTACTATCGCACTGTGCCATGTTATTTGTTTGCAAATGAGCCATCAGTCAAGATATGGCCTGCCATGTGGCGCATGCTCAGTCTGTTACAGCTAATGTAGGGGTGTACATTTCTCCAACCGCCTGGCAAGCTACAAATTTGGCAATTGTCACCATTAAAAAAAATACTTGCAGTGTGATTAGCAGCTAAAATTTTAACGCTGTGTTTCTTTCGGTGTATTCTTACTGTATAAAAGATTTCAAACCACGTTTCATGTCGGATTGTGCCGTTCCCTCGTCAGGTTAATTGGTTAGGTTCTTTTGGAACGGTCTTATGCATAAATGCAGTTTTAAGTGAAGTAACGAACAAGTGGCAAGTGTTCTGCTTTGGGTTTTTTAGTTAGTTTTAATTTTTCTGTTTTTAGTCTCCATTTTTTTACCAATAAAACTTTATGATGCACTGTCTGGGCAATGATTTTATCTTGGAACTCTTCCATTTCGTCCGTGTTTGCATAGAAAACAGTAATGTCAGAAAATTGAGTCCGCCTTGATGCAAAACACCTTGTTATTCGTTTATTACTTTATTCTCCCAAACTAGTTTCGGCGACGAACATCACCATCATCAGTGGTTTTTTAAATCTTATTTATTGTATGTTACAGCATGTTTAAAGCAATTTTTTTTTCGCTGAAAGCAACATAGTTTCGGTGCGCTTTTTGTTTCTGTTGCCATTTCTGCTCAACGAACATCATTTCATGTTTGTTGGATAGTATGTGGCTGCTTTTTTACACACTTTTTCCACGCGAACAGGAACATGGCGTAATGTTCAGGATCAGAGTGCGCAAGTTTGTTTTTCTGTGTAAAAAAGCAGCCACATACCATCCAACAAACATGACCTGATGTTCGTTAACTAAAACACGCCAACAGAAACAAAAAGCGCACAGAAAATATGTCGCAGACAGCGACAATAATTGCTTTAAGCGTGTTGTAACATACAATAAATAAGATTAAAAAAACTCACTTACGACGGTGATATTTGTCGCCAAAACTAGTTTGAGAGAATAAAGAAATAAACGAATAACAAGGTGTTTTGCATCAAGGCGGACTCAAAATTTCTGATATTACTACTGGCTGGGCATTTCACCCCTATGCTAGTTGTCTTGACTCCCGAATTATTCGACGATGCCACCTGGTAGGCTTGTGCTGCTCATTTGATTTCGTTCTCTCATGCTGAAGAGACTGCTGTTCTTAAGGAGTTACTGGGGTCGTTCGTTACAAGGGACTTTTAGAAAGAACGGTTCTTCGTATCTGGCCAAGTTAAGTTTACCTGACACAAGAAAAAACAACTTGTTAAGACAGCACCCCTTTTACACAGTCTTCAGATATATGCTTCCGTTTGTCCTTTTATGTACTGTAACGTCAAAGAAGTATACATATCTGGAGCGGTGGATTCACTACCCCCCTGCCAGCCGCGGTGACAGAGCGGTTCTAGGCGCTTCAGTCCGGAACCGCACTGCTGCTACGGTCGCAAGCTCGAATCCTGCCTCGGGCATGGATGCGTGTGATGTCCTTAGGTTAGTTAGGTTTAAGTATTTCTAAGTTCTAGGGGCTAATGACCTCAGATGTTAAGTCCCATAGTGCTTAGAGACATTGGAACCATCTGAACCGTACCCCCTTCTGTGAAGGTGATTGTAGATTACATGCCTGGTCACTGATGGTTGTTGTGCAAGATTGAACAGTCTATATATTGTCGTAATCTACGTTAAGCATTAGTGTCTCCTATCATCAGTACGTTGTTAAGAACGGCAGTTAAGCTGGCTCTTCCCAAACTCAGTTACTGACACAATGCTCTTGAGATTATGGAACGTGGAAAGCCCAGTGTCTGCATGATAAATTAAAAGTATAAGTCTTCATCATTCCATAGCCATTGCCATTCAAGTTTCTAGGTTGTTAGTCCGCATCATGTTCGTCACCAGGTACCTTCTTTCTATAATCAACGTTTCGACACCTTCCCTGGGATTTTATTCTCGACTCTTCTGGTGTCCCTGGTTGGTTGAGTGGTAAGTCTTCCTAATACTGACAACCCGTTCTCTATTCATCTACAGCAGAACACTACTATAAAGTGATAACATTTACCGGAAGAAAAGTGCGTTGTTATTAGCATTTAACTCACCTTTACATGTAAAATGTTCCCCTATGTAAGAGATAGCGCCAGCCTCCCTATACAGTTTTTTTTCTGTCATCAGTCTATTGACTGGTTTGATGCGGCCCGCCACAAATTCCTTTCCTGTGCTAACCTCTTCATCTCAGAATAGCACTTGCAACATACGTCCTCAATTATTTGCTTGACGTATTCCAATCTCTGTCTTCCTCTACAGTTTTTGCCCTCTACAGCTCCCTCTAGTACCATGGAAGACATTCCCTCATGTCTTAGCAGACGTCCTATCATCCTGTCCCTTCTCCTTATCAGTGTTTTCCACATATTCCTTTCCTCTCCGATTCTGCGTAGAACCTCTTCATTCCTTACCTTATCAGTCCACCTAATTTTCAACATTCGTCTATAGCACCACATCTCAAATGCTTCGATTCTCTTCTGTTCCGGTTTTCCCACAGTCCACGTTTCACTACCATACAATGCTGTACTCCAGACGTACATCTTCAGAAATTTCTTCCTCAAATTAAGGCCGGTATTTGATATTAGTAGACTTCTCTTGGCCAGAAATGCCTTTTTTGCCATAGCGAGTCTGCTTTTGATGTCCTCCTTGCTCCGGAAGTCATTGGTTATTTTACTGCCTAGGTAGCAGAATTCCTTAACTTCACTGACTTCGTGACCATCAATCCTGATGTTAAGTTTCTCGCTGTTCTCACTTCTACTACTTCTCATTACCTTCGTCTTTCTCCGATTTACTCTTAATCCATACTGTGTACTCATTAGACTGTTCATTCCGTTCAGCAGATCATTTAATTCTTCTTCACTTTCACTCAGCAATGTCATCAGCGAATCGTATCATTGATATCCTTTCACCTTGTATTTTAATTCCACTCCTGAACCTTTCTTTTATTTCCATCATTGCTTCCCCGATGTACAGGCTACAGCCTTGTCTTACTCCCTTCTTAATACGAGCACTTCGTTCCTGATCGTCCACTCTTATTATTCCCTCTTGGTTGTTGTGCATATTGTACATGACCCGTCTCTCCCTATAGCTTACCCCTACTTATTTCAGAATCTTGAACAGCTTGGACCATTTTATATTGTCGAACGCTTTTTCCAGGTCGACAACTCCTATGAACGTGTCTTGATTTTTCTTTAGCCTTGCTTCCATTATTAGCCGTAACCTCAGAATTGCCTCTCTCGTGCCTCTACTTTTCCTAAAGCCAAACTGATCGTCACCTAGCGCATTCTCAATTTTCTTTTCCATTCTTCTGTATATTATTCGTGTAAGCAGCTTCGATGCATGAGCTGTCAAGCTGATTGTGCGATAATTCTCGCACTTGTCAGCTCTTGCCGTCTTCGGAATTGTGTGGATGATGCTTTTCCGAAAGTCAGATGGTATGTCGCCAGACTCATATATTCTACTCACCAACGTGAATAGTCGTTTTGTTGCCACTTCCCCTAATGATTTTAGAAATTCTGATGGAATATTATCTATCCCTTCTGCCTTATTTGTCCGTAAGTCCTCCAAAGCTCTTTTAAATTCCGATTCTAATACTGGATCCCCTATCTCTTCTAAATCGACTCCTGTTTCTTCTTCTACCACATCAGACAAATCTTCACACCCACAGAGGCTTTCAATGTATTCTTTCCACCTATCTGCTCTCTCCTCTGCATTTAACAGTGGAATTCCCGTTGCACTCTTAATGTTACCACCGTTGCTTTTAATGTCACCAAAGGTTGTTTTGACTTTCCCGTATGCTGAGTCTGTCCTTCTGACAATCATATCTTTTTCGATGTCTTCACATTTTTCCTGCAGCCATTTCGTCTTAGCTTCCCTGCACTTCCTATTTATTTCATTCCTCAGCGACTTGTATTTCTGTATTCCTGAATTTCCCGGAACATGTTTGTACTTCCTCCTTTCATCATCATCAATCAACTGAAGTATTTCTTCTGTTACCCATGGTTTCTTCGCAGCTGCCTTCTTTGTACCTATGTTTTCCTTCACAACTTCTGTGATGGCCCTTTTTAGAGACGTCCATTCCTCTTCAATTGTGTTGCCTACTGCGCTATTCCTTATTGCTGTATCTATAGCGTTAGAGAAGTTCAAACGTATCTCGTCATTCCTTAGAACTTCCGTATCCCACTTCTGTGCGTATTGATTCTTCCTGACTAATGTCTTGTACTTCAGCCTACTCTTCGTCACTACCATATTGTGATCTGAGTCTATATCTGCTCCTGGGTATGCCTTACAATCCAGTGTCTGATTTCGGAATCTCTGTCTGGACCATGATGTAATCTAATTGAAATCTTCCCGTTTCTCCCGGCCTTTTCCAATTATACCTCCTCCTCTTGTGATTCTTGAACAGGGTATTAGCTATTACTAGCTGAAACTTGTTACAGAACTCAATTAGTCTTTCTCCTCTTTCATTCCTTGTCCCAAGCCCATATTCTCCTGCAATCTTTTCTTCTACTCCTTCCCCTACAACTGCATTCCAGTCGCCCATGACTATTAGATTTTCGTCCCCCTTTACATACTGCATTACCCTTTCAATATCCTCATACACTTTTTCTGTACTATACAGTACGGGCACAATTTGTTGCTTATTCTAGCTGAATATAATATGGTTATGTTTGAAGCACTTTGTTAGAGTTTCGATGGAACTAGTTGTTATGGTGTTCAAAGTAATGCTTAATTTTATCTGAATATAAAATGATGATTTTGGGACGATTTGTTGCAGTTACGTCGGGGCTAGTCATTACAATATAATAATTTATGCTTGTTTGTCACTGAATATCAGATGGCGAAGCGTGGTGAATTTCACAGGGTAACAGGGTGACCCAAAAGTCCTTTAACATTTGAAATTACAATTGTTTACGGAATAATGTAGGTAGAGGGATGAAAATTGGCACAAGTGCTTGAGATGACATCGAGTTTTATTGAAACCAACAAAGTGCACAAAATGACTAACAGAAGCAGCTTCATATGATACAATTGAAATCATGTAGCATAACAAATGATTTTTAGCAGAGATGATATTCTTTATAGCAAACGGTCAACAGCTCAGCCATCATTCATCGACAGTATCTGTAGTTGAGGGACTATTTTGTGAACAGCACTGTACGGCATATCAGTAGTTACGGCGAGAAACAGCCGCCGGATATTGTCTTTTAGCATCTGTGATGATGTCGGACGATCTCGGCAGGTTTATGAATTCAAGTAACCTCACAACGAATAAACAGGCGGATTTTGGTCATGGTACCTGAGAGGCCAAGCATTATGGAAGCGGTAACTCAGCACACGATCCTCAGCAAACGATGTACACAAAAGATCTTTCACAGATGTAGCAATATGAGGTGGAGAGCCATCCTGCACAAAAGTCGTTCCCTACCAACAAGTTTTTATCAGCCACACTAGGGATGGTGTGATTCTATAACATATTAGCGTACCTAGTACCCATCATGTTGACACTTCGATAAACGGTGCCCCACAGTTCCTTGAAGAAAAAGGGTCCGATCGGGATTTATGTGGTAAATACACAGCACAATGTCACTTTCTCGTTATGCATTGGGGTCTACACAACAGTTCTACGATTTTCGGTAGCCAAATTTCTGCAGATGTTGGCGCTGACAAACCCTCGGAAAGTTATATGGGCTTCATCTGTCCAGAATACGTTAGAAAACCAATCGTCATCTTCCCCTATTTTTTGAATTGCCCACAGTGCAGATGCTCCCTGTGTCACAAAAATGGTGACTAACAGTTCATGATGATGCTGTATTTAGTACGGATAGCATTGGAGGGTCGCCTTAGTGCTATCCAAAAATTAGTGTGTGGGATAACGGTGCGACGTGCGACTTCATGAGCGCTGACTTCACCATGTAGAGATGAACCCCCTGTAGTCTCCATTTCTTCCTGAATTGTCCGAGCAGCAGTAGCACTTGTGTCTGGTCGGCCACCATGCGGCCGATCGCCTAAACAACCCATGGCTTCGAACTTCGTGATCATTTTCTCTACCGCGACTCTTGTCACGGCACCTTTGCCCTTTCGAATAGCCTTCTTGTGGAAACAGGATCATAAAGCTGTAGTAGCGGGTTTCCATTAAACTTCACTAACAGTGCCTTTTCCGGTAATGTCAACATGCTGCGATTGCTGGCACATCCGACTCCCTGTCTCACTACAGCTCATTTCATACGTGATTAGCAGGCGGCATCATTGACATGTTGCTGTCTAGCGTCATCTCTTTGGGCCGTTATTATACTGGTTTTTGATTTCAACAAAACCGCATTTCATCTCAGGCATGTGTTCCAAGTGTTGCCTCACTAACTATATCATTCCGTTAATTAGTGCGTTTTCAAATGTTAAAGGTCTTTTGGGTCATCCTGCATTGCAGTTTCCTTGGGTCTGTTGTTAAAGACTACCAGACTAACGCATATCTGTAGCTGGGTATACAATGACAATGTTTGTGACAATCTGTTACAATTTTATGATGGTACAGCGGTTCTGTCGCAAAATGAAAACTGAGTCTGCTAGCAATAATGTTTCTAGTTACACAAAATTTTACAGTTCAATTAGCTAATAAATCATTATTTTACATAAAAGTAAGTGAGTGAACATTTTAACGTGAACTACACTCCTGGAAATTGAAATAAGAACACCGTGAATTCATTGTCCCAGGAAGGGGAAACTTTATTGACACATTCCTGGGGTCAGATACATCACATGATCACACTGACAGAACCACAGGCACATAGACACAGGCAACAGCGCATGCACAATGTCGGCACTAGTACAGTGTATATCCACCTTTCGCAGCAATGCAGGGTGCTATTCTCCCATGGAGACGATCGTAGAGATGCCGGATGTAGTCCTGTGGAACGGCTTGCCATGCCATTTCCACCTGGCGCCTTACTTGGACCAGCGTTCGTGCTGGACGTGCAGACCGCGTGAGACGACGCTTCATCCAGTCCCAAACATGCTCAATGGGGAACAGATCCGGAGATCTTGCTGGCCAGGGTAGTTGACTTACACCTTCTAGAGCACGTTGGGTGGCACGGGATACATGCGGACGTGCATTGTCCTCTTGGAACAGCAAGTTCACTTGCCGGTCTAGGAATGGTAGAACGATGGGTTCGATGACGGTTTGGATGTACCGTGCACTATTCAGTGTCCCCTCGACGATCACCAGAGGTGTACGGCCAGTGTAGGAGATCGCTCCCAACACCATGATGCCGGGTGTTGGCCCTGTGTGCCTCGGTCATATGCAGTCCTGAATGTGGCGCTCACCTGCACGGCGCCAAACACGCATACGACCATCATTGGCACCAAGGCGGCAGAAGCGACTCTCATCACTGAAGACGACACGTCTCCATTCGTCCCTCCATTCACGCCTGTCGCGACACCACTGGAGGCGGGCTGCACGATGTTGGGGCGTGAGCGGAAGACGGCCTACCGGTGTGCGGGACCGTAGCCCAGCTTCATGGAGACGGTTGCGAATGGTCCTCGCCGATACCCCAGGAGCAACAGTGTCCCTAATTTGCTGGGAAGTGGCGGTGCGGTCCTCTACGGCACTTCGTAGGATCCTACGGTCTTGGCGTGCATCCGTGCGTCGCTGCGGTCCGGTCCCAGGTCGACGGGCACGTGCACTTTCCGCCGACCACTGGCGACAACATCGATGTACTGTGGAGATCTCACGCCCCACGTGTTGAGCAATTCGGCGGTACGTCCACCCGGCCTCCCGCATGCCCACTATATGCCCTTGCTCAAAGTCCGTCAACTGCACATACGGTTCACGTCCACGATGTCGCGGCATGCTACCAGTGTTAAAGACGGCGATGGAGCTCCGTATTCCGCGGCAAACTGGCTGACACTGATGGCGGCGGTGCACAAATGCTGCGTAGCTAGCGCCATTCGACGGCCAACACCGCGGTTCCTGGTGTGTCCGCTGTGTCGTGCGTGTGATCATTGCTTGTACAGCCCTCTAGCAGTGTCCGGAGCAAGTATGGTGGGTCTGACACACCGGTGTCAATGTGTTCTTTTTTCCATTTCCAGTAGTGCAGTATCCAAATTTATTGCTGTTATCCACGACAAACACAATGAGTCATTATTTAAAAGAAGGTTAAGTACAATATTTACATAATCTCTTATCGCCAATTAATGGATACATTAATGAGATATTACATTTTTCTCACTTCCATACCCCACTCTGCCTGTGCCTAATTTGTTGGATATAAAATAATCTCGCTAGGTCCTATTGAAACACCGATAAAATATCTCCGAGAAGCAGTTGTTGCTGCAAAAAAGAGAGACTGAAACTGACACTGTACTGGGAAAAGCATTTAAAAGCGATTCTCAGCCTCTACATAGATTGAGCCCAGAAGGACAGCAGCTCCAAAAAGGGAAGTAAGACCAAGAAAAAGACGAGTTAATTCCAAAGAAAACAACATATTTGCGAAAGCAGAAGGCAGAAGCTGGAGACTTTGGGGATGAAGCAGATGATATGATGAGGAATATGATAATTACTATGAACAAAGAAATGTTATGAAGTAAAACTGTAGCAGAGAAAGGAGACGGACTAGCGGCGATATTTATTTATTTGCTAAATCATTAGACAAAATGCATGATTCTGTCTACAGCACCAGATTCGATCCAATAATAAGAACGTGGATGATTGGTGATTCATTGATAGATATCGAAGGAGACGATTTAATAATTCACAAATTAAGATACCTAAAAGCGAGAGGATTATATAACCTATTCTTCTTATATTTTTGGGCCAAAATAGCGTAATAATTTTTGAATGATATTTGCGCCATTTTACTGTACAAACCTCGTTTTTATAATACTGTCATAATTCGCCCTTAAGCCATTATCAAATACACTACTGTTGGGTATAATTAGAATTTGTTATGTGAAGTCATCATCAAGACTACACGATGGGGTATCCAGTTCAATAGATCACTTAATAAGTATAATGATACCCAACACTATTGTGCTTCCTACTGGCTTAAGAGTGAAATCGTGATAGTAATGTAAAATAAAGAAATTTTTACAATAAAATGGCGGAAATATCATCGAAATAGAATCTGTTTCTAGAACGAAATTTTTACTCTACAGCGGAGTATTCGCTGATATGAAACTTCCTGGCAGATTAAAACTGTGTGCCGGACCGAGCACTTGCCCGCGAAAGGCAAAGGTCCCGAGTTCGAGTCTCGGTCCGGCACACAGTTTTAATCTGCCAGGAAGTTTCCGAATGTGATGTTTAAAACGGAACCCAACAAAGAGAGCTATACAACACAAGATCTGTAAATTTATGCTAAAATTCTTCGGACTACCAATTCAACTAAACAAAACTGTTTCTCTTGCAAACCAGTAAATTGCAGCAGAGGCTATAAGTGTAGGAATATAGTTAAGCCTACAATAAATAAAGCTAGTGGGTAATTCTTGAATGACGAAGACATACATATCAGCATGAGAATTTACAGGTATCGAGAGAACGAAATTGCACTTGACGTTCAAGAATATAAAATTGTCTCTCTTTTAAACATCAGCACATATGCACTATGTCCACTGGAATAATTCAGTCATTTTGTGGAGCGAAAATATTTCTTGCTAGCTTCTAAAGCAATAGGCAGTAATCCACGTAGTAATGAAGTAGCATCTACTGAAGAGGAATTTCGGTAAGCAGCAATTACTGCCCCATGTTTCTGATAGTTACAGAAAATGAAGTGAATGACTCAACTGCAGAATGGAAAGTTGCGTGTGAAAAGTCTTTCGGTGGGAAGAATGCCACAAAAGGTTCAGTTCGCAAATTTGAAATATTCAGAAACAACTCACGTAATTACTGTCTGGGACTTCGAGTATCAAACAACACGCTGTAGATCCTGGGAACAGTTGACAAGAGACAGTATTTGATTTCAAAGGAGTATTGAACACACAGGCAGAATCCTAGTGCCAATATTACATGCCCGTCACAGAAGGTGAATGCCTCTGAGAGCTTAGCTGGTGTACAAGGGTGTTACGTAGCGACAGTGCGGTATTGTGTCACGTGCATGTCTCTTATCTTCTCAACCTGTGTCATCTGAACTGCGCCCTCATTGCCTGTGTCATCCAGACTGTCTGAATCTGCAGTATGGGCTGTCAGACAACTGTCATCACCACTGGCATGAAAATGAAACAAACTTGTAGATGTATTGTGAAAATGTATCTGTAACCTACATGTTGTACGTGGATTGTTAAAATGTGATCATATCACACTTGTTGAGAAGAAATAAAGAAAAAAATTTTATGAGC
Organism: Schistocerca gregaria; assembly: GCF_023897955.1. Lineage (NCBI taxonomy): Eukaryota > Metazoa > Arthropoda > Insecta > Orthoptera > Acrididae > Schistocerca > Schistocerca gregaria. Next base: position 1,024,247,697 of record NC_064920.1, read on the forward strand.
TACATAACACATTGTTTTCCGTGTGATCTGCTATTGAGCAGTGATCATCCATCGCCGAAAAATCTTGTCCCTGACGCCAAAATATTTTGCATGTGCTAAAAATAAGAGAACTCAGGCACAGAATGTTAGTAGACAATGTAGTACTTCAGATACCAATGACATTTCTTTTTTTTTTTTTTTAGACTGAGAAGTATGTAGCATTGTCCGTGTTAATATCAGTTTATACCTAAGGAGTTCAAGAATAATTCATTCATTATTTTTAACAGCAGTAGTGACATGTGTGAATGATTGATACGAACAGTGTTCAAGAGATATTTGCGTTTCTGACAATTTTGTGAAATACACACACTCATATGATCAGCAAATACAGTATCAGGTTTATCGCTCTCCACTCTATCTTATAACACTGATTAGTGTTGGAAGAGTAAAGTACGAAAGATAATAGAACATAAAGTACGAAAGATAATAGAACATAAATAATTATCTTTTCAGACTGTCATTGTCCAGATCTCATCCCCGTATACATACATGGAACCATTAAGTGTGCTGCTCTAATTGCACAGCTTAAAGCAAACATTGTCACATTCGTGTGTGTGTAAGTGTGTGTCTGTGTATGTTTATGTCTGTGTGTGTGTGTGTGTGTGTGTGTGTGTGTGTGTGTGTGTGTGTGTGTGTGTGTGTGTGTGTGTGACCTCTTACACCTTTCACAACACTAATAAATAATTTAAACACCACAAATAAGAAGAAGTAAAAACATAGTGTTCGTATCTAACGAGAATAACTATTAATTCCTGCATAATAAAGCAACATCAACGAGCCCTGGGAAACCTGGTATAAGCATTATACAGCTACGTTGAAACTAGAAAGAAACATGCTGATGATGTAAGAACTAAGCTTAGGACATGTTACGGTAAACACATAATAAAAATCTTAAAACTGGACACACTCACTGAGCATGTTCAGTCCAGCTGTATCACTCAAATGTGTTCTCCCCGTACATCCCTGTACTCAAACGAATAAATGGCCAATTTAAACTAGAACAAATAACATTTAATTCTGAACCCAATAACACATGGTTCAAATGGCTCTGAGCACTATGGGACTTAACATCTTAGGTCATCAGTCCCCTAGAACTTAGAACTACTTAAACCTAACCAACCTAAGGACATCACACAACACCCAGCCATCACGAGGCAGAGAAAATCCCTGACCCCGCCAGGAATCGAACCCGGGAACCCGGGCATGGGAAGCGAGAACGCTACCGCACGACCACGAGATGCGGGCAACCCAATAACACAAACCTGTTAATGAGCATGAGCGATTTGATACCAAACAATATAAAATTAGTCCTTTTTAAGTCTGTCGGCTCCAGTCACAAATTCCTAGTAAGAAATCAACCGCAAACCAATAGGGAATGAAGCTGCGGCAAATGGCACTAAAGTGGATTGGACTGTATGTTAAAGGAGCCCACCACGGCACGAGCGAACACGAACAGAAACTGTTCTGAAACATGCTCACCATTTTCAGTTCTGTTTGATTGATCTGGATCTGTTCCAAGTGGTAACTGGTACACCAGCCTTCCTGTGGTCGTGCCCCACGACTTGACCACTGCTTTGCCTAATGTACAACCACCCAGTTCGTCTCCTGTCTACATGCTCACATAGGCACTGCACCGTCGTCGTGCATTCGGCCAAGGCGTGCTCTGCAGGTGCTCACTCAGCTTGGCAGCTGGAATGTATTCCATGCTCCTGTTTCCAGCAGGAACTTCGATCTTGACAGCCATCCACGCTCTCCACCAGCCCGGCACACCTGTAAAAGCCTGGAAGTTACTGCGCTCGCCCTCTCCAGAGCTGCGAGGAAAGCTGTTGCTGGGTAGCAGCCAAAGAACGTAACAACGCACACTATCAGAAAGGTCCAGCACGGCTCAATCCCTCCGCCCCCTTGAACTACATTCGCCACGGAGGGAGTCTGCAAAATTTTCAGTACCAGAACCACTCTTAACATGATGCTTTTTACCTGTGGATTGGTACTTCCCCAGAGGCTAAGTTGTATGAGTACTTGCACCACCTTACAAGATCCCACAAATTGGGGTAACAACTTATTTGAGATTTTCATATCGACTTTCCTTTGGACACTGAAATTTTTTAATGAAAACTATGCAGCCAATATTCAATATGGCGGTGTGCCTGCCTTGGTTGTATAGCACAGCATCCCTCCATTTTGCATGGTCAGTCTTAATGTTTGCCCACCTCTAGTTGTCCAGAATGATTTAATGGGTCGCTTTTCCCAGGAGGAGGTCGTTCACTGACCAAAGATTTGACAAGGGAGAATGGACAGAATAAATAAACATTAAAGACGTCATGGTCATTTTACGGGCCTCGTGAGTGGTGGTGTTAAATCCTAGATTCGACCAACGATTACAACTGTTCCATTCTGTCTCAGCTCGAGAATGGAATATTATTAGACCAGACTTTAGATTACCATACATCTTCTCAGTCAGAAAAGACTGAGGACGATAAAAAATGGTTGTCATATGAGAAAGCTAAATCTCTTAAATTCCCTCGGAACAAAAGCAGCTGCATCGTCACTCACTATAGGCTTACGTACTCCAAAAACGGAAATTGTTTTCTGAAGGTATCTAATCGTTAGTACAACTGTTACTCCTCCACTAGAAATCATCGATCAGAAATGTGTAAAGGCATCACTAACGACGAGTACAAACTCATTACCCTCCTGCGTATCAGACAGATGTCCTATAAAATCAATAAACACCTTTTCCGTTGGTCTCTCATCCTACGTGGAATGAAGAAACCCTTGCATGTGTCTGAATTCTTCGTTTAAGTATGGCTAGTGACATATTCCTTGATTTTCTGAACGGTCTTACATATTCCCGAGTGCCCACCGAGTAGTGCACTCATGAAAATACTTGAAAATCACTAGCACCGACTCTCACAGAATGCAGAGTTTCTCCCTGTTGCTCCCACGAGCAAGATAGCATGTCAAGTCCTATTGTATATGGTAACCAGGCGCTTCCTCCCCAGTGACAAGTCTCCGTTTCATCTCCGTAAGGCTGGTGTCTTGTCCTTGTCTCTCGTTGAGATTACCAAACAAGGAGAGTATGTCAGCTAATCCAAGCCGCCCCGACCGTGTATTCAGGATTACTAAGATCCCTGACATCCTCTTCAAAGATGTGGCTTAGAGCAGTAACCAAAGGATAGTCGGAGCCTCTTGTTTGACGGAATTCTGAAATACGGATGGCCCAATAGGCAATGCAACCAGGTTTTACATCGTCAAGCAAGGACCTGGCTTAATGAGTGCTTATCCGTTTCAAAGAAAAACTCTTGATGTTCGAGATAGAATCTGTATTTTTCTAGTGCGAAGACGACAGCAAATGCCTCTGATTCATAGACGGAATATTTTACCTCGGCAGGACACAAAGACCTGGACTGTCTTGATGCAGCTGCAAAACTGCCGCGACACCTAAATTAGAGGCATCGGTCTGGACTATGAATGGCTGATGAAAATCCGGGATAGCCAGAACAGGAGCATTACTTAATGCCGATTTCAATTAATCAAATGCCGGCTGCTGGCTTTCATCCAATAAAACGCCTCCCCTTTCCTACGTAACTGGTTCAAAGGTGCAGCCAGCTGGGTAAATTTACGTATTAAGTTCCAATCAGTACAAAAGGCTATAACATGGCCAACTGAATTTAGTTGAAGTCTAGAACGGCCAAGTATCGCGTCCTTCTAAACCAAGTACAGCAGTTATGGAGATTGCGCAAGAGAAGCGATTCCAAAATGACCTTTTCATTGAGAACTCTTTAATTCACAAAAGGCATATCCGCGCAATTAGTCGTGGGTATCAGGAACATAGGCGATGCATAAGATGCGGCCAATGGGCTAATCACCCTGACAAGTGACGTTTGGTAAGTCACCTTATGTACGATCTTCAGTTTCGTTGGCGATAGCTAATAAGGTGCTTGGTGCACCATACCTCATCCAACAGCTATACCCGATACTTTATTTTGCCCGTTAGACCTAGATCACCAGTCAGAATATCAGGAAACTCCCTATATTCCTGGAGTAACAGGTGCGCCTCACCAGATCGTAAATAACCGAGTTCACATTCGGCAAACACATTACACACGCCTTGAGTCCCACTATGTTCACAAGACTTATACAACTTATTTGGCCGAAATTTAAAATAAAACTGACTACCAGCATAATTTTAAAAAGGGTGCAAATGGCTCTGAGCACTATGAGACTTAACTTCTGAGGTCACCAGTCCCCTAGAACTTAGAACTATTTAAACCTAACTAACCTAAGGACATCACACACATCCATGCCCAAGGCAGGATTCGAACCTGCGACCGTAGCGGTCGCGCGGTTCCAGACTGTAGTGCCTAGAACCACTAGGCCAGTCCGGCTTGCGCATAATTAAAATCCAGTGTAGTATCTTGAAGAAAATCGCAGCCCAGCAACAGTTCTGTACTTAGTCATTTAGCCACGAATATCCTCACTGGTCATGACGAGCACTTAGTTTTACAATAGGCTCATACCCAGCCAACTAATGATAGTAACTGATCATTCACAGTGCGACAATCATGAGTCACGAGGGTGCAATAAAGCAAACCTTCATATGTTACGATTCTTCAACTACCACGTATAATCGAGAATAGGGACATTGCTACCAGAATCCAATAAGGTATAAACAGATTCTCGATTGAGCAGTTCACGCATAAAGGGGAGGCCTACATCCTGTCGGCCCCTTCTCCTTATTACAAACACTTGGCAGGGCTTCAGATGGACGCCGCCATGCTTTCCCCCGGCGTTAGCTACACACTTTTTTTTTTTTCGTCCTGAGTGGCAATCACGCGCTAAAGACCAGACACGAGGTAGCAGCCTCATTGGGTTAATGTTTACGAAGCGTCGTGTGATCAGCCGTACCTGAGAGATCATTATGATCAAGTCTTTCACCAGCAAATCTGAAGATTTCTATGCAGGTAACTATTTTACCCACAAACTGAAACTTTCTCAGAAAATAGTATTCGCAAATGGTCATCCGATCACATCCGTTTTAAAATGTTGTTTACAACCTTGCCATCCATAACCTGAACGTTCATAGCCACACAGGCCATTCGAATTTTGGTAAATACTCCAACAGCGTCTCTTTACGCCCCTGCACAGGAAAGAGTTGCTGACTAATTACGCCATACCAAACCTAGTTGATAACGTTGATACTATTTCCCGTAAAATCTTTTCTCGTAATTCTCTCAATGTGCCACAGTCATACAGTATGCCACAAACCACCCAGCTCAAATAAGCACGAGACAAGGGCTATAAAATCTAAAAAATTACTGAAGCTTGATCTTGAGAATGATTTAGTTTCCCAAGGTAACAAAAACCAACAAAAAATTGTTTCTCGAACATTTTTAACTGACACATTATCAGTAACGCGGAACACCGGCATAACGCGGTTGAGTAACTTATTAAAGTGGTGCAGTAAACACTTACCAATATGCTCTCTCACTCCACTGGTAACTTCACCCGTATTCTCGAGACAGAGAGAAGAGAGAGAGAGAGAGAGAGAAAGAGCGACCTCTCTCCTATCACCAGTTGATGTTGTTGCCCGCTGTGATGCATTCAGTTTCATTTGTATTTCCATAACTGTATTCTGCGATTCATTAATCGTGGCAGCATATTCCTGGTTAGCATAAACAATTTTCAGGTTTTCAATATGACTATACGAATGGCTAATTCACATTGGTACTCGATACAGGGTCGTCCATTGATCGTGACCGAACCAAATATCTCACGAAATAAGCGTCAGACGAAAAAACTACAAAGAACGAAACTTGTCTAGCTTGAAGGGGGAAACCACACAGTGCTATGGTTGGCCCGCTAGATGGCGCTGCCATAGGTCAAACGGATATCAACTGCGTTTTTCTAAATAGGAACCCCCTTTTTTAATTACATATTCGTGTAGTACGTAAAGAAATATGAATGTTTTAGTTGGATCACATTGTTCGCTTTGAGATAGATGGCTCTGTAATGGTCACAAACACATGGCTCACAATTTTAGACGAACAGTTGGTAACAGGTAGGTTTCTAAAATTAAAATACAGAACTTATGTACGTGTGAACATTTTATTTCGGTTGTTCCAATGTGATACCTGTACCTTTGTGAGCGTATCACTGCTGAGAACGCATGCTCTTACAGCGTGATTACCTGTAAATACCACATTAATGCAATAAATGGTCAAAATGATGTCCGTCAACCTCAATGCATTTGGCAATACGTGTAACGACATTCCTCTCAACAGCGAGTAGTTCGCCTTCCGTAATGTTCGCACATGCATTGGCAATGCGCTGACGCATGTTGTCAGGCATTTTCGATGGAGCACGATAGCAAATGTTCTTCAACTTTCCCCACAGAAAGAAATCCTGGGACGTCAGATCCGGTGAACGTGAGGGCCACGGTATGGTGCTTCGACGACCAATCCACTTGTCGTGAACTATGCTATTCAATACCGTTTCAACCGCATGCGAGCTATGTGCCGGACATCCATCATGCTGGAAGTACATCGTCATTCTGTCATGCAGTGAAACATCTTGTAGTAACATGGGTAGAACATTACGTAGGAAATCAGCATACATTGCACCATTTAGATTGCCATCGATAAAATGGGGGCCAATTATCCTGCCTCCCATAATGCCGGACCATACATTAACTCGCCAAAGTCGCTGATGTTCCACTTGTCGCAGCCATCGTGGATTTTCCGTTGCCCAATAGTGCGTATTATGCCGGTTTACGTTACCGCTGTTGGTGAATGACGCTTCAGCGCTAAATAGAACGCTTGCAAAAAATCTGTCATCGTCCCGTAATTTCTCTTGTGCCCAGTGGGAGAACTGTACACGACGTTCAAAGTTGACGCCATGCAATTTCTGGTGCATAGAAATATGGTACGGGTGCAACGATGTTGATATAGCATTCTCAACACCGACCAGATTCTCGCGCAGTTTGTCTGCTACTGATGTGCGGATTAGCCGCGACAGCAGCTAAAACACCTACTTGGGCATCAACAATTGTTGCAGGTCGTGGCTGACGCTTAAAATGTGGCTGAACACTTCGTGTTTCCTTAAATAACGTAACTATCCGGCAAACGGTCCGGACACTTGGATGATGTCGTCCAGGATTCCGAGCAGCATACACAGCACACGCCCGTTGGGCATTTTGATCACAATAGCCATACATCAACACGATATCTTTTCCGCAATTGGTAAACGGTCTATTTTAACAAGGGTAATGTATCACGAAGCAAATACCGTCCGTACTGGCGGAATGTTACGCGATACCACGTACTTATACGTTTGTGACTATTACAGCGGCATCTATCACAAAGCTAAAAATGTGGTCCAACTAAAACATTCATATTTGTTTACTTACTATACGAATATGTAATAAAAATGAGGGTTCCTATTTTTAAAAAAACGCAGTTGATATCTGTTTGACCTATGGCAGCGCCATCTAGGGGGCCAAACATAGCGACATCTGGTTTACCCCTTCAAGCTGGACAAGTTCCGTTCTTTGTAGTTTTTTCGTTTGACGCTTATTTCGTGAGATATTTGGTCTGGTCACGATCAATGGACCACCATGTATATCAGCGTCCAGGATTGATTACTACTTTCCAAGAACTGAATATTTCCCCCTGTGCTCCAGAGAGAGGCGGCACAAACTGACAGGACCACACTCAGCTCTCCAACACTACCCACGGCGACTTGCAGCGCGGGCACGCCGCTGCCCCGAACAACCTCGGACCCAGCTTGCCAATGCTTCCCTCTCCACACTTGCGACGTTTCTACAGCTCACTCTGCAACTGCTTCTTCTTTAAATACGTTATCCAAAACACACCTCTTCATTCTGTTGCTCTCATGAATACGCCTACGAGGTCTGTCTAAAAAGTATACGACCTTTGATTTTCCCGTGCAAAATACAGACGATAGCGCGCCGCCACTGTACATAGTAAAGGAAGAGACCTTTACGCGCATGCGTGAATTTTATCACCGCCTTCCAGCGCTCGAGTCACTGCCTGTCGGTCACTGAGTGAAGTGCTACACAACATGTTCGTCGGATTCCCAATTCTCTCAAAATGCCTGAACGTATTAAGCAAAGATACTGCATCAGATTTTGTCAGAGCGAAACAATTCGTAAGACGCAGCAGGTGTTTGGAGAAGATGCGATGGGTGAAAGACAAATTACGGAGTGGTTCAAGCAATTCAAAAATGGCCGCACATCAGCGGAGAGTGACCAGCGTTCTGGCAGGCCAAAAACCTGCTTGGAGTGTTCAAATGGTTCAAATGGCTCTGAGCACTATGGGACTCAACTGCTGTGGTCATTAGTCCCCTATAACTTAGAACTACTTAAACCTAACTAACCTAAGGACATCACACACATCCATGCCCGAGGCAGGATTCGAAACTGCGATCGTAGCAGTCGCACGGTTCCGGGCTACGCGTCTAGAACCGCGAGACCACCGCGGCCGGCTGCTTGCAGTGTAACTTTTGCTGAGAGGGTGCAAAATCTGCTGATGGCAGATCGTCGCCTGTGCGTGTGGTAGATTGCCCAAGAGGTTGGAATGAGTAAAGATTCTGCATATGCAATTTTGCATGATGCACCGGGTGACTGCAAAACTCGTGCCCAAGTTGTTGTCGCCGGAACAAAATGACCTCCGTTTCGAAGTTGCACGGAACTTTCTGGAGACCACAAATCTGATCCAGGGTTTCTGAACACCGTGATAAATGGAGATGAGTCACAGGTGTACGGGTACGACCCAGAAACAAAAAGACAGTCGTCGCAATGGAAGCATCCCGAGTCTCCAAGGTCGAAGAAGGTGCGCCAGGTGCGAAGCAAAATCAAGGTAATGCTGACTGTCTTCTTTGATGTCCGTGGAATTGTGCATCACAAATACGCACCGAAAGGCCAAACAGTGACAAAGGAGTACTATCAAGTTGTTCTCCAGCAACTCTGTGACGCAGTTCGGCGCAAAAGACCAGACATATAGACGGCGAAGCCGGCCAGCGTGACCGAGCGGTTCTAGGCGCTACAGTCTGGAACCGCGCGACCACTACGGTCGCAGGTTCGAATCCTGCCTCGGGAATGGATGTGTGTGATGTCCTTAGGTTAGTTAGGTTTAAGTAGTTCTAAGTTCTAGGGGACTGACGACCTTAGCATTTAAGTCTCATAGTGCTCAGAGCCATTTGAACCATTTTTAGACGGTGAAAAACTGGCAACTGCATCACGACATCGCCCCAACACATTCATCTCACTTGATCCAAAATTTCTTGGTCAAACATGGAATTACAGCCTTGCGACTTCTGTTTGTTTCCAAAATTGAAGACGCCACTGAAAGAATCCAAAAAATGGTTCATATGGCTCTGAGCACTTTGGGACTTAACATCTGTGGTCATCAGTCCCCTAGAACTTAGAACTACTTAAACCTAACTAACCTAAGGACATCACACACATCTATGCCCGAGGCAGGATTCGAACCTGCGACCGTAGCAGTCGCGCGGTTCCGGACTGAGCGCCTAGAACCGCGAGACCACCGCGGCCGGCTGAAATAATCCCGTCTTGAGAGTAGAGAAGAGATAATGTGGAAAACGACGACGGAGCACACCTCCAGAGGTGTTTCTGGCAGTGGAAGGATCGGTGCGCTAAGTGTGTGCAAGCACAAGGGGCCTACTTTGAAGGGAGTTAGGGTCCCAACCGCGTCAGGTATTCGAAATATTTTTTCTGGCCAAACGTCGGATACTTTTTAGACAGGGCTCGTAAATTGCACAAATCATCCAACAGACTGTCTCCACAAATATTTAAAAGTATTTTTTCTTTTGCTTTTTCAAAAACTGTTATGAATGATGCTTAATTGGAATTGTTAATTTGACCAGCTTACAGAGAACCACACTCATCTACTGTTGAGATGGTGAGTTGAAAGGTGTGTGTATTAATTTTTGTAGGCATTTTTCTTGTTTTGGATGCCTGGAATCGCGCTCGTAAGGTTTGAATTGCGTAGACACGAGCGCGCAGCCTCGACTGAGATGATGCGCTGCACAGAGTGAGTCAGAGGTGATCTTTGTTCTGCCAAGATGCAGGCCAGATTCATCTGCTCCTCTCGAGAAGAGGAGACGATCAGTTGAGCTTTGGCGTTAGACGTGAACAGTCGAGTCTTGGTTTAGTAGCAGCAAGGGACAAACGACAACGATTTTTGCAATTATATTATAAATCAGTAGAAGAAATATTCCGGAAAGAAAAAGAATTGAATTTTACATTCTACGATAATATTTGTGAAGAATGGATTACAAGTAATTATTAGGTTCCTTTTATTTTCGACAGCTGTTTGATAATACTACATGCTTGGTTCCTCAGACATCGAGATCAGAAACCTGTTAGTTTTTCATTTTTTCAGTTAGAATTTATCGATCATTGAGAGAGAAATGGATTTAAGATTTAGATTTTCGGGAATAAGGAGAGATTATACATGTGACGTTGAATGTTTGTAAGTTCAATCTTCGCAATTTTTAAGTTATTGTTACGTGATATCAAAGACGGCGTAAGCATTTTTCAGGTTTTGTCAAAAGTTATTAAGTCAACAGAAATCAAACTGGAACTGAGTTCATTTAAACCAGAGTCATTGTTCACATTCCAATACGTAACTAATTTTCAATTATTTAAAAACCATTATAAAAAATTATGAACCAAAAATGACAGCAATGTTTTTTGAACACGCATTGCACCTCTGCGTATCTCTGCAGTTAGATATTGAAGCTCTGCTGTAGAGACAAGAACAGTTTGCACCCAGATGCGACAAATTGTGAAGACAACAGATTCTTCCTTTAATTAAATTTGACAGGGACCAACTTTACTTTCAAAGTAATTAGTTTTCTTTTATCAAAGTTCACAGTCAGATTTTTTTATTGTAATAAGTTTCAGGCAGGCTATGATTTTAATAATGTTTTCGCAGTTAAATTTATGTATGAAACTTCCTGGCAGATTAAACCTGTGCGCCGGACGGAGATTCGAACTCGGGACCTCTCCCTTTCGCGGGCAAGTTCTCTAGCGACTGAGCTGCCACGTCCTCACACATTTAATTCCCCCAGTATCTCGTCTCCTACCTTCAAAACTTCATAGAAGCTCTCCTGCTGTGGCTAAGCCATGTCTCCGCAATACCCTTTCTTCCAGGAGTGCTAGTTCTGCAAGGTTCGCAGGAGAGCTTCTGTGAAGTTTGGAAGGTAGGAGACGAGGTACTGGCGGAATTAAAGCTGTGAGGACGGGGCTTGAGTCGTGCTTGGGTAGCTCAGTCGGTAGAGCACTTTCCCACGAAAGGCACACAGTTTTAATATGCCAGGAAGTTTCATATCAGCGCACACTCCGCTGTAGAGTGAAAATTTCATTCTCTAAATTTATGTATGCTTTCTAGTAGTTACATTTTGCCACCAAAATTTAGCGTTAAGCTACCCACGGATTCAGTTTCACTTCCAGACTCACTTTAACACTCTAAAGCAAATGGAAGCAGGTAATGTTCACAGAGTTGACCGGTTTTACCTTGTGAAACATTGTTGTGATGCCTCGTGTAAGGAAGAGAAAAGCGTACCATCACGTTTCCGACTTTGATAGAGGTCGGATTGTAGCCTATCGCAATTGCGGTTTATCGTCTTGCGACACTGCTGCTCGCGTCAGTTGAGATCCAATTACTGTTAGCAGAATATGGAATCGGTGGGCTCAGGAGGGCAATACGGAACGCCGTGCTGGATACCAACGGCCTCGTATCACTAGCAGTCGGGATGACAGGCATCTTATCCACATTGCTGTAACGGATCGTGCAGCCACGTCTCGATCCCTGAGTTAACAGATGGGGACGTTTGCAAGACAATAACCATCTGCACAAACAGTATGACGAATTCCGCAGCAGCATGGACTATCAGCTCGGAGACCATAGCTGCGGTTACCCTTGACGCTGCATCACAGACAGGAGCGCCTGCGATGGTGTACTCAACGACGAACCTGGGTGTACGAACGGCAAAACTTCATTTTTTTTCGGATGAACCGAGGTTCTGTTTACAGCATCATGATGGTCGCATCCGTGGTTGGCGACATCGCGGTGAACGCACATTGGAAGCGTGTATTCGTCATAGCCATACAGGCGTATCACCCGGCGTGATGGTATGGGGTGCCATTGGTTACACGTCTCGGTCTCCTCTTGTTCGCATTGACGCCACTTTGAACAGTGGACGTAACATTTCAGATGTGTTACGACCCGTGGCTCTACCCTTCATTCGCTCCCTGCGAAATACTACATTTCAGCAGGATAATGCACGACCACAAGTTGCAGGTCTTGTACGGGCCTTTCTGTATACAGAAAATGTTCGAATGCTGCCCTGGCCAGCACATTCTCCAGATCTCTCACCAACTGAAAACGTCTGGTCAATTGGTCAATGGTGGCCGAGCAACTGGCTCGCCAGTCCTACTCTTGATGAACTGTGGTATCGTATTGAAGCTCCATGGGCAGCTGTACCTGTACACGCCATCCAAGCTCTGTCTGACTCAACGCCCAGGCGTATCAAGGCCGTTGTTACGGCCAAAGGTAGTTGTTCTGCGTACTGATTTCTCAGGATCTATGCACCCAAATTGCGTGAAAATGTAGTCACATATCAGTTCTAGGATAATATATTTGTCCACTGAATACCCGTTTATCATGTACATTTCTTCTTGGTGTAGCAATTTTAAAAGCTAGTAGTGTATATAGCCACCAACTCCGTTTCGAGTCCGAGCGCTCGCATAGGCACCGCGCTGTCGGTTACGTGATGCTCTGGAGGCACCCAATCACTTTTAAACTCGGAATCGACTCAGCACTCCTGTTGCCAGCTGGAATCTTCCTTCTTTACAGGTAGACAGGAACTCTACTCGCCAGCTTAGTAGGTCTGTCATAGCCAGGAAGTCGCCACCGATGACCTCTTGGGAGGTGAATGTAGCACTTCATCTTCATGGTGAAGCAATTTTAATGGCAAGTAGTGTATTTGGGTCGGGGGACGAGAGAGGGGGGACGGGCAGGCTAGTCCATTCGCCGAATATCATCTCTTCTCAAGAGCTCTTCCACCTATACTGTTCGATGCGACGGCGCATTTTCATCCATAAAAATGAAATCATTGCCGAATGCATCTCTGTAAAGACGCACTTGGGGAAGAAGCACAGTGTCACAACAACGTTGACCAGTGAGTGTGCCGTGTTCAAAGATTTAGAGATCAGTACGCCCCAGCAACACTACACCTCCCGGAGGTTCGAATCCTGCCTAGGGCATAGATGTGTGTGATGTCCTTAGGTTAGTTAGGTTTAAGTAGTTCTACGTTCTACGTTCTATGGGACTGATGACATCAGAAGTTAAGTCCTATTGTGCTCAGAGCCATTTGAACCATTTTTGAACTACGCCTCCCCGCATCATAACACCTGGACCACCAAAACGATCATGTTGGACAATGGTGAACGCACCCTCTTGCGGCGAGAGATAGGAATACGTAATGGACCCAGCAACATTGTTGAATCCTATTAAGAACCGTTTATAGTTGTCCTGGAGCCCATCATGAATCATGATGATTTCAGCGTAATTATGCTTTCGAATAAAAGTGTCATTTTTATTCGTCTCATTGCCTATTTCTTTCAGTTACCTTCTGTACTGTGCTGTATCATTTCTTTGTTTGTCTGGTCCAAGTATCATGGAGCTATGTTACTTGGCAGCTTCATATAATGCAAATATTACTTGCCGGCCACGATGGCCGTGCCGTTCTAGCGCTTCAGTCCCGAACCCCGTGACTGCTACGGTCGCAGGTTCGAATCCTGCCTCGGGCATGGGTGTGTGTGTGATGTCCTTAGGTTAGTTAGGTTTAAGTAGTTCTACGTTCTAGGGGACTGATGACCTCAGCTGTTAAGTCCCATAGTGCTCAGAGCCATTTAAACCATTTTGAATATTACTTTCCTACTTACGTTTTGCACAGCGGTGTATGCATCTCGTGTCTGTTGTAAAAGTCGTTTGCCGCAATTTCTCTGGTGTTTCGGCAGGTATTTCCTATTTTTGCAATGCCTAGTTGGAACCAGCCCAGACAAATACAGCTCTTCGCGTCTTTCATGCAATGCTCAGTATCAACGGAAAGCGTGAGTTTCTTACCCGCTACAAACAAAATGTTCTAAAGAGGAAATTTACGTCTTCATTCGATAGAGCGGTTCCAAATTAGGCTAGGACATATTCTCATAATCGCTATGTTTTAACACCGTCAGTAAGCCACTAAGAATAACCAAAACTCAAAGAGCGACTTCTGTGCCGCTGTGGCCTGCGCCAAGTGCTACCGCATGCAGCAGCGCCACTCAGTCGCTACTGGAGTTCTATTTGTTCTTCATGTTTTATTGACGCTGTTAATACATATATTAGGTCTACAACTTTGCTTCTGCCGTTTTGCAATAGAGGGCACTTGCGACAAGTGGGGTTCAGATGGTTAGTCATATGTGTAATACAATAAGCTTAGGCATCTGTAAACATAATGCCATAAAAAAATTAGTCGTTTTGTGATTGCAGCATAAGGTTATTCTCGATTAAGTACAGCAACTTGCATAACCATTTCTCGCTATTTGCGGGAAGTTTTAATTTTCTGCTTTAACATGAAGAAATCTGTGGCCGTGGCTCTTAAAATGTTCGGTAAGACCAATGGTGAGGGAACTATTAGTGGAAGAACGTGCAGAGAATGTTTTCAACGCCTTAAGAACGGTGATATTGATGTCGAAGGCCGGCATGGCGATGGAAGACAGAACGTTTGCGTAGATACTGAAACAGAAGAAGGCAGTCACGGGACATCATTACCGAAAGCAACTGATGCGTTAGAGCCCAGCACTGAAACACAAACGGCCTCAATATAGCGATAGACATGTGAAGATAATTTTTCAGCTTTTCAATGCTCGACCCCATGTCGCAAAACCCGTCCAAATGTACATGGAAACGTTGAAATCAGAAGTCCTATGCCTCCCGGCGTTTTCTCCATACGATGCTCTTTCTGACTACCACCTTTTTCGATCAGTGGCATACAGTCTGGCTGACCAGCACTGCCGATCATATGAACAAGTGCAAAATTGAATCGATTCATGGATCCCACAAAAGACGTCCAGTTCTTCCGTCTCGGGGTTAGTATGCTATCCGAAAGATGGGGGAATGTAGTGGCCAGCGACGGGCAATACTATCAATCATAATTTGTTTGTACGTTTTTCGCAATAAAGCCCCGAACTTCGAGAAAAAACTGCGGAAGCAAGTAGATAAAAAGAATATGGTACTAGACAAATTTACAACTGCTGTACCCGAATGGGCACGTCAAATTCCGATTCAAAAATCTTTTATTTGTAACGGGAAACAAATCAACGCTTTCCGGTTGTTATATATATCGCATGAAAGGCTCGAAGAACAGTATTTGTTTGGGCTGACTTCATCTATACATTCAGAAAATATGTTCCAAATACCTGCCGAAATACCAGAGAAAATGTGCTGACGACTCTCAGGAGGGACCTGCTTTGCAGTTACGTATATTGCGAAGAGTAGTGGTCCTGCAACCATCGTTTGGTGTACGTCTTTCTTCGTCGTACATCCCATGCCACTTTAAGTCAGCACTCATAGTCTTGTAACGACATTCTGAAAGTATTTGCGTCATTTCAGGGTGCAGTTCAGACGTTTTCAGGTCTTTCTTTGTGTTCCTTATAATTACGTACATTATGAAAAGTAATAGTCCGCTTGATGTACGTCGTGATTCGTCTTTTGTGCCTTATATCCCATATCCCTTGAGGTCCACCCTCATTGTCTTGTTACGCCATTTTCAACGTATTTGTATCGTTTCAGGTTGCAGCTCCATCGTTTCCAGGTCTTTCTTTATTTTCCTAATTTTTCTATTCGGTAGGCGTCCGTGGTCTCTTTTACGTTCTTTTATGTCACGTACTGTTCGTGTCATATAGTTTGGTTCTTGGCGCATGGTTCAAATGGCTCTGAGCACTATGGGACTTAACAGCTGAGGTCATCAGTCCCCTAGAACTTAGAACTACATAACCCTAACTAATCTAAGTACTGCACACACATCCATGCCCGAGGCAGGATTCGAACCTGCGACCGTAGCGGTCGCGCGGTTCCAGACTGAAGCGCCTAGAACCGCTCGGCCACTCTGGCCGGCTCATGGCGCATGTCATGCCCATGCTAGCGTAGGTGATTCTGTGGGGAATTCCCCTCTATGTTTACCTCCTTCAAGGAGCTTCGGTTGTGGTCGTTTGCTACTCTATATTTCAGAGTCACTCCTCCAGACCAGCATACTATCGTTGTCTCTGTAAACTGAACCTTCTAGTTGTCTCGTTCGTGCGTACTCCATTATTTTACATTAAGTTTAAAGGGGTAACATGCCAGTAACATAGTATTTAAATTATCTTTGCTTTTACTACGATTTGGATTTCAAAACTGAACTTCACCCCTGAACATTACAGTAGAACAGAACAATTACCTTATTGAGGCATCATTAATCACTACTTTCACTTTACCTTCCAATAAATAAAAAAACTAGAGTTATTATTCTTTCTTAATAACATTCTTTCTTATTAACATTCTTTCTTAATAACATTGTTTCAGATTTAAGCAATGAAACTCGGATGTTTCACAACAGGAATAATAAATAGATTGGCAATGTAAAGTTTCTCATACAACACTTATTCCTGAAATAAAATCCTCTTAAAGCCACTAGATAATGGATCACTATGTTCCAAAACATGAACGAAAATAAAATGATGATCTTAATCATATGGTTCGTCTAGATGCTGGGAAACTGTTTTGCCGTCGTCTAAAATACTCCTTATATATACTACGCGATCAAAAAGATCCGGACACCCCCAAAGACATACATTTTTCATATAAGTTGCATTGTGCTGCCACCTACTGCTACGAACTCCATATCAGCTACTTCAGCAGTCATTAGACATCGTGAGAGAACAGAATCGGACACTCCGCGGAACTCATGGACTCCTAACGTGGCAAGTGATTGGGTGTCGCTTGTGTCATACGTCTGTACGCGAGATTTCCCACTCCTAAACATTCCTTGGTCTACTGTTTCCGATGTGATAGTGCAGTGAAAACGTGAAGGGACACGTACAGCACAGAAGCGTACAGGCCGACCTCGTCTGTTGACTGGCAGAGACCTCCGACAGTTGAAGAGGGTCGTAATGTGTAATAGGCAAACATCTATCCAGACCATCACACTTGTATTCCAAACTGCATCAGGATCCACTGCAAGTGCTATGACAGGTAGACATGAGGTGAGAAAAATTGGATTTCATGGTCGAGCGGCTTCTCATAAGCCACACATCAAGCCGGTAACTGCTAAACGACGCCTCACTTGGTGTAAGGAGTGTAAACATTGGACAACTGAAAAGTAGAAAACCATTGTGTGGAGTGAGGGATCACGTTACACAATGTGGCGATCCGATGGCAGGGTGTTTGTATGGCGAATGCCCGGTGAACGTCATCTGCCAGCGTGTGTAGTGCCAACAGTAAAATTCGGAGACGGTGGTGTTATGGTGTGGTCTTGTTGTTTCTATCACAGCACAGGCCTACATTGACGTTTTAAGCACCTTCTTGCTTCCCACTGTTAAAGAGCAATTCGGGGATGGCGATTGCATCTTTCAACACGATCAAGCACCTGTTCATAACGCACTCCCTGTGGCGGAGTGTTTACACTACAATAACATCCCTGTAATGGTCTGGCATGCACAGAGTCCTGAACTGAATCCTATAGAACAACTTTGGGATGTTTTGGAATGCCGGCCTCGTGCCAGGCCTCATCGACCGACATCGATACCTCTCCTCAGTGCAGCACTCCGTGAAGAATGGGCTGCCATACCCCAAGAAACCTTTCAGCATATGACTGAATGTATGCCTGCGACAGTGGAAGCTGCCATCAAGGCTACAAGGCTAAGGGCGGGCCAACACCGTTTTGAATTACAGCATTACCTATGGAGGGCGCAACGAACTTGTAAGTCATTTTCAGCAAGGTGTTCGGATACTTTTGAGCACATAGTATATATATATATATATATATATATATATATATATATATATATATATATATATAGGGTGGTCAGAAAATGTATGAAATGCTTGTAAGGATGTTACAGGGCAGGTTGTACTGAGACATAAACGTTAAGAAAGAAATTCGATACGTTGTTCCGTTTCCGAGTTATGTAGCATAGAATTTAGCTAATCTGGGCGTTGCGCACTCGCATTCAAGGGGCCTGCCAGAGCCGGTGTTGCCCAACAAGTGCTTTGTCTCGTTAGCTAAAACTTGAATTTACGCGAGCGACGATCTGATTGGCTAACTTCAGTGCTAAATAACTCGGAAACGGCGCAAGGTATCGAATTTTTTTTTTTTTTTTTTTTTTTTTTTTTTTTTTTTTTTTTTTGTAACATTCATATCTCAGTTCAACCTGCCCTGCAACATCCCTACAAGCGTTTCACACATTTTCAGACCACACTATATTCAATTGACAAATGGCACTTTTGCGTGTAAAGAGAAAAAAATTAAATGATATTTACAGTAATCGAATTTGGTATAATTGTTAAGTAGCACATCTGTGTTATAGTGTCAAAGTACGAGTGATTACATGTTATTATTCTATAATCAAAATTTTTTATAGAGACAGCATTTAACACTGTCACGTGTTAGCAGAACCTGCTGTTCCGACAGAGAGACAGTGTACACAGCTGTGTAAAACATCTAAGGAACGTAAATAGACTGCTGTTGATCTAAGTTACATGTTGTTATTCTTATCTCGAACGCCAGTAGGGAGAGTTACTTAAGATGCATATGACAGCAAATTGCTTTAATAATGCAATACCGCAATACTTTTCCAAATGAGATAAACAGATTCATAGCAAAGATAGGCAAATTAAGGAAGATCACTTATGCATAGTGTGAATATAGATTCGCTTATAACCGCTTCATTTCAGCTACCATTATTTCAAGCCTTTATTGCAGCTAAGCAATAAATATGTAACCTTGCAGTCCGCTGAGTAAAAACAGGTGAACAAATATCGAGTGACGGAAGTGAAGCCGACTAAACGGCTTTGTCTACTGATGACGAGACAAACCGACGGAGAAAAAAACAACAACAGGCATCGGAGGCCAATCTCTGTCACATAACTTGCCGAGGCTCGATGCGGGTAGGACGCAACAGAGAATACTGTCGACCTGTCAGACCTCCTGCGACTTCTAGTCAAGCTCTCGTCGTTCTATTTTACAGCTCTCCCTCATTCCAAGAGAACTAACCATAAAGGGAACATGAGGTGTATGTTTTGATGATTATTTATCTTTTTCATAATAACTTCCATTGCATACATAACACTTCTTCGTCCATGGAATACCTTACCAAATCCTTTTTCTGCTATCCATCGACTATGTAAACACTTAATTAATTTTTCTAACCGAGTAGTCTCTTATTGAAACAGTCAAATCCTTCATACAATGTAGCTTTCTGGGACAGTGTGCACTTTAGTTGAGATATTTCAAAAAATTGTTCCCTGATGTTTCGTCTCCGACTGTGGGTATTATATTCGGGTATAAAACGGCAACTAACACCATATGTCATCATAGACACCATCATTATCGTCGTCGTGATACACATCTTTCCCTCTTGGTTAATATTGTTCCACTGTTTTAGTGATTCTTGGATCCGACGTACGAGTTCTGTGTTCTTTTCATCTTAACTGATATTGTTTTATTGTGTCAAATACATTTTGGATATTCAGCTCAGCTCGAATGTCATCATTTCTCTTTTTACCCTTTCAAGTATTTCCAGCCATGTATCTAAGGAAGTTCAATTCATATGCTTCTATTCTGTTCTCATCTTTCTTCGTAACGGTTCAGTTTTCGCAGCCATAGATCAGTGCAGGTAAAGCCATAATCTCGCAGAATTTCTGTAGAACATCTCTGGGGAGTTCCTTTCTCAGGATTCTACGTACGAGTGTAATTCCATAGAAATACTTAAATGTATCTGTCTTATTTCATATTTCATTACTTGCCCCATATATAGGACTCCACCCTAAATAATTTAATGTATTAACTTGCTGTATGATCTGCTTGTCACTTCCGATCTTCACTGGCCTATGTCCTAAAAAATACCATTGATTTTGTCTTCGCAGTGAGAAGGTTCAGATTATATTAGCTAGCTATTTTACTTAAATTAAAAACACCTTCTTTTATGTAACTTTAATTCAGCCTAATAAATATTTGGTCGCCAGCATAAAGCTGTATACTAATATCCACATCATTAATATTAAAATCTTTTACTGTCCACACTTACGTTTTCCTTAATTCATCAATATATGTATTAAAAAACTCCTTGATTTATTTCAACTATATTATGTCTGTCGTTTTATCTCAGAAGATTCTACCGCAGTTGGAGGCGAAACTTTAGGGATTAGTGTTTTGATATACTGACCAGCCTCGCACGTCCGAAGTTTTAATCGAAGATGTCAAATCATTATTGCGACTAAACAGAGAATACTCATAGACGCTGAGGCATACTGCAGCGAGAAACTGACTCCTTTTTTAATCGGTGAGCTGGAGCTTTCTTTTCTTCACATAAAAACAGCGGTTAACTATCTCAGACGAATGGTTGTAAGCACCACGGTGCTTTCAGCACTACTTCCTAAAAGGCAATTCTATGAAAGTCAAGTGCCACCCACTTCAACACACGCCCATTACAGTCCAAAACACGGCGACAGGAAATATTCGATACAAAACACGTATGTCTTCATTTTCAAACACACGTTTGCATTTCTCAAACTGTTGAAAAAAACACAGTAAAACAGAGTTTTTGTCACCTGCGACACTGCAACTCATTTAGCAAAATGAGTGACTTACAATTTTTAACTCTGTAATACTGAAAAACACCCTACAAATTACAGGTGCTGACATCTTTCGTTTGGTTTCATAAATGCCGCCGTTCCTTTAAATTCAGACTATGTAAGGGGGCTATAAATAAAACGTCTTACTCCTTTTACTAGCCGCTTACTAAAAGGATTATTCATGAATTTTTTGATTTTAAGGCCACTTGATTTGCTGCTATAGCTACCCGAACATTTTCTGTTTTTTTGTTAGTTTCTTCTATTTTTCAATTTTTAAATTTCTCTTTTGTCGATATTTACGCAGCCTTTCACATTCATTGAATAAAAAAGCATACTTGTGTCATTGGCTGTTCTATTGTATGTTTATTCTCTACCTGTTTCCGTTATCACAACCGTCTTCACAGAAAAAAAATCCAGGGTACATCAGTGGATCAAAAATACATTTGCGTCAGATATGACTAAACCAAATGTATACATAAATACCTGTCACAACAGTCTATCTGGCACAGTGCATATTAACATGCTGTATCTTGGCACAACTACAGTAACGTACTCATGGAGAAAACCCCACACTTAAGAACACCTTATCACTGTCAAGGGTACAAATGCGAGTGACATACTATTTGTACCTTTGACAATTATAACGTGTCAGTTACAAGCGTGGAGTTTTCGCCAATTGTGCATTATTCTAATTGTGTCAAGGCACACATGTTTACATGGTCTGTGTTCAGGCAGACTATTATAACAGTTACATATGTTCTAAATTTGGTTGGGTCATATCTGACGAAAAAGTATTTTTGATCCACTACACAGCTAATGGCAAAGTTTTTAACAGCCGTAGACAGTCCCTTACGAATAGTTTTATTTTATATGTGTACCTTTCTTATGTTACTCATTTTCTGAATAATTTTTAAGTAACTACAGAACGTGTGAAGTCAAATATTACATTTGACGTACGTAGTACACATGAAGAGAGGAGAGAGTGACGGTAGTTACTGTCAACTTTGTGTATATACGAATATATGTTTTTCAGATTTGCTAGCATAATATACACTCACGCTCGTGAATTAAGTGCCGGCCCGGCACGCGTTTGGTGGTAAGTAAATTGATGAACAATGTTATTTACGCGACGATGCTCAAAGTAAAATTCGAAGGTGGGGAAGTTCTCATTCCGAGGATCCCTATGAACCCAACCGATATTCCGTTTGAGTTTAAAAGACTTCAATTTCCGATCCGTCTTGCATTCGCCATGACCATTAACAAATCACAAGGCCAATCCTTGAAAGTTTGTGGTTTAAATCTGGAATATCCATGTTTTTCACATGGTCAATTATATGTGGCATGTTCACGGGTCGGAAGACCATCTGCATTGTTTGTTCTTGCGCCTGATAATAAAACAAAAAATGTTGTGTATTACAAGGTACTTAATTGAATAATGGAAGCTATGCACCAAAAAACATAAAGAATAAATAACCATTAAAATACTTAATTTTTATTTGTATTTCCTTATAGAAAATTGAACTTAACCTCCAAAATCTGCTTATTTATTGGCTTTAAGGCGGAACAGAGTTCGCCGGGTCAGCTAGTAAGTTATTGAAACAGTGTATCCGCTTTCAGAAGGAAACCAGGTAATCGAAGGATGGCAGCGAGAACGAAGAGTTTTAGCAGCAAAATATGAGATAGACAAATAAATCTGCGAATGCAGAATATAACCCCCAGGGAATAAGATATATTTAAACCATTGATATATTGATGAATAAAGGAGAAAGCTTAATTTCCCAAAATTATACCCAATTCTCTTAACGTTCCCGGTACACCCTCGCAATAAAGCTTGTAGGCAACATCATAGGAGCGGTTATATCAACCATAAAAACAAAAGGCAAATCAGTATTCATACTACGAATACCATTCACTTGAACTACTTATGGTTCAGCTTCAGAAGGCTGCAATTTTCTATGAGATTGGCGCACAATAGGACTGTCAACACAGTATTAGGACAAACATCCGAATGTAGTTCAGTGAGTTTAAAAGAATCACGCTTGTCGCATAGAGAACTCCACGTAGCTTGTTCGTATGGTGGACCACCACGAAACTCATCCATCTTTTAACCAAAATCAAAACACAATATGTACGTTATTACTATATCCTTCGAATGGTTTAGATACTGTACAAATGAAATGATTGGTTGCAAATTTTTTCCAATTCAAAAAACAGATGCGAAGGGAAGACAGAGCAATTTTTCTCTTTTTCAGTATCCATATCTCCTTTATAGTATCCATATAAATGAGAAATCCGTAATTTCAGTTGCGAAGCATGGAGCAGAAATTCTGGAACGCCGAATAAATCTTCGGTTGTGACGTGCGTCTTATCAGACGTAATTATAATATAAATATGAAAATGCTACGTACTGTTCTTACTTTCAATGTGAAAGTCGTCCATTGTCGTATTTCAGGATAAGTCATGAAACTAAAAAAAGAAGGCCTAGATTCAAACAGCATGTAAGATGAATTATTTGTGTTGTGAGTCCAAGAACTTCTTGCAGAATTTTTGTTGAAAGAGCTGACTGTTGCTTCTCAGGATATTCATTAAAATGGTTCAAATCGCTCTGAGCACTATGTGACGTAACATCTGAGGGCATCAGTCCCCTAGACTTAGAACTACTTAAACCTAATTAACGTAAGGACATCACACACAACCATGCCCGAGGCAGGATTCGAACCTGCGACCGTATTAGCAGCGCGGTTCCGGACTGAAGCGCCTAAAACGGCTCGGGCACAACGGCCGGCGATATTCTTTACTTAATGAAATTTGTCATAAATGATACGTCTCTGAGACCAGTAACTCAGCACGCGAAGTAATAAGAAAATACACAGATGGAGCAAATGGAAGGAACCGAAACAAGTATTACATAATTTATATTACGAGAGAATCTCTTTGCCAAAATTCGTAGCGAGATTCATCGAAGAAGCTCGACTTTCCTTGGGCTTAAAAAAGACTTATGAATCACGTAATTTATTACCTATTATTCCTAGCACACCCAGAAGAGAATTAACATTTTCTGCTGGACGATTATCGAGCGAGACCTCAAAATCTCGATATCAAAGTCGCTCTCTTGGTGACAGAACAAATGCAGACCACTTTAGCCGTACAGGCAGTGATATTTGATAGTACGTATAGCTGCTGCCGATGGCTGGAAGCCCTTTCGCGTTCGCTGCTCTGCAACATCAAGCAGATATTTATCACCCGTTCTTGCATTGTTACGCTGACAGGCAAGTAAAAACAGTGTCTCGCCATCAACCAAAGCGTTCCGAAAAATACGAGTAAGAGTATGACAGCGAGCAATGCAGCAAATACGTTTTCATGCAATCAAATAATACTTGCGACTGAGGAATGATAGTTGCTGTTTTTTCCAATTAAAGAAGTTACTCGATGATGAAGATGAGTGCTTCTGATCAGATGTAGTGAAAAATTCGAACTGAACCACCAATCTAAGCATGACATTCAGGACAAATGGATAAGGCTTTTATTCGGAGAGTCTTGTCCTTGATAGTACAGGGCCAGCGGTGTTCTCGCTGTGATTTCCGTACATACCTTGCCCTGTCACCAGAGCAAACCGTCTAAGGCGATTTCTTTAAGTGAGGTGGTCTGCGAAGCCTCACGCCGAGCAGGGATTTGTAAGGGTTCACTTAATCTTCTTACACTTTTGCAGACAGGTCCTACGGTGAGGTTTTCTTGAGGGCCACAGGGCGGTAGGGCTGTCGGGTAGAGGTGGAGGGGAAACGAGAGAGGTGATTGTCAAAACCCGCTTACAAAATAGAACCATCAAAGACTGTTTACTACTTGGCCTTAGCGTGTTCTGTAGACCACAGACAGAAGCGGAATTTCCTGTACATCTTCACTGACTTCAGTTACTCGGAGCAAGACATGCGTTCTGGGAGTGTACTGCGTGATGTGAAATCCTGTGAAGTATTTCTAAGAATACATAAATAATTATTTGAAAGCAAAATTATGGTTTAAAGAGGGCATTATTCAGTCTAAAATCTTGAAGGCTGTAAAGAGGCTACACGTAAGTATACAGACCTGCTGCCATTTCGACATACTTCCAGCGCTGTATTGTGTAACAGCAAACTGCTACGTCATGGAGGCATCTTCGTAAGTGAACGAGTACAGCCCACTGGCGACCCATAACGAGGAAATCACATGTACAGTACAACAGAATATTACTACATGAAAAAGAAAGCTGAAGTAGCCGCTACAATTTGCAGTAAGTGTGTCTACGCCTATTCTTTCGTTCCGTTATTCCCACAAGCACAAGAACGTTTCACAGTATAGCCAGCTAACCACACAGTGATCCCCTACAGACTCTATAAGAAAGAATAACAACGGAAAGTCACAACAAAATCTGCAAACGCTCCAACTTTGCAGTGCACTACGTATGAAAAAAGTCATATCTCTCTGAACTCTTCGCATTTAGTGACACCAGGTGCTTAACATGTGCATTCATACTACACTCATGCTTATAAATTAAGGATAATTGCAGAATGTGGTGCCACACACCGTGGCACTACACAAAACTGGCGCCAATAGCATAGGCCCATAGGGAACACACACGACACAGATCTGTAAGTCCAATATATTGGTGATAAGTTGAGAAACCCGTCCCGAAACACATGTACTACAAACCGCCACTGTTTCCTGCTCATGTACCCCGACATCAATATGGGATATGATCACAATGCACATGTACACAAGCCGCACAACGGGTTAGCATACTCTGGATCAGGTGGTCGAGCAGCTGCTGGGGTATAGCCAACCATTCTTGCACCAGTGCCTGACGGAGCTCCTGAAGTATCCTACGGATTTCAAGATGTGCAGTGATACGTCGACGGAGAGCATCCCAGACGTGCTCGATGGGGTTTAGGTCTGGACAACAGGCAGGCCACTCCATTCGCCTGACATCTCCTATTTGAAGGTACTCCTCCACGATGGCAGCTTGGTGGGGCCGTGCGTTATCATTCATAAGGAGGAAGGTTGGACCCACTGCACCCCTGAAAAGGCGGACATACTGGTGCAAAATGACGTTCCGGTACACCTGACCTTTTACAATTCCTCTGTCAAAGACATGCAGGGGTGCACGTGCACCATTCAAACCACCATCATACCGCGACCTCCATACAAGTCCCTTTCAAGGACATTAAGGGGTTGGTATCTGGTTCTTGGTTCACGCCAGATGAAAACCCGGCGGGAATCACCGTTCAGACTCGTCCGTGAACATAACCTGGGACCTGTTCCAATGACCATGTACTGTGTTCTTGACACCAGGCTTTACGGGATCTCGTGTGACCAGGGTGAGTGGAATGCACCTTTCAGGTCTCTGGGCGAATAAGTCATGTATGTTCAGTCGTCTGTAGACTGTGTGTCTGGAGACAGCTGTTCCAGTGGCTGCGATAAGGTCCCGATGAAGGCTACATGAAGTACTTTGTGGCCGTCAGCTGGCACTGATGGTGAGATATCGGTCTTCTTGTATTGTACAATGTGGACGACCCGTTCTGTAGCGCCTGGACACGTTTTCTGTCTGCTGGAATCGTTGCCATAATCTTGAAGTCACACTTTGACCAGCCTCCAGTCGCCCTAGTATTCTACCCCTCATAACGCCATCAATATGTGTTCTTACACTTACTCGCTGCGGTAGCGTTCTCGCTTCCCACGCCCGCGTTCCCGGGTTCGATTCCCGGAGGGTTCAGGGATTTTCTCTGCCTCGTGATGGCTGGGTGTTGTGTGATGTCCTTAGGTTAGTTAGATTTAAGCAGTTCTAAGTTCTAGGGGACTGATGACCATAGATGTTACGTCCCATAGTGATCAGAGCCATTTGCCACTTACTCGCTGTACCGTACTCTGACATGCACCAACACACCTCTGCGTATGTGGACTGCTGCCAGCGCCACCGTGCGACGACCGCAGGTCAAATACACCGCATGGTCATATGCCGAGGTGATTTAAACCCGCAAACCGCCCACCAGAGAGTTGTTCCACCATGTATCAACACTATCCTTAATTTATGACGGTTCAAATGGCTCTGAGCACCATGGGACTTAACATTTGATGTCATCAGTCCCTTAGAACTTTGAACTACTTAAACCTAACTAACCTAAGGACATCACACACATCCATGCCCAAGGCAGGATTCGAAACTTCGATCGTAACGGTCGCGCGGTACCAGTCTGTAGCGCCTAGTGAAACATGAACGGTGGGAAAATTGAAGCAGAAGAGAATCGAAACATTTGAGATGTGGTGCTATAGACGAATGTTGAAAAATAGGTGGACTGATAAGGTGAGCAATGATGAGGTTCAAAAAATGGTTCAAATGGTTCTGAGCACTATGGGACTTAACATCTGTGGTCATCCGTCCCCTAGAACTTAGAACTAATTAAATCTAACTAACCTAAGTACATCACATACATCCATACGCGAGGCAGGATTCGAACTGCGACCGTAGCAGTCGCGCGGTTCCGGACTGCGCGCCTAGAACCGCTCGGCCACCACGGCCGGCAGTAATGATGAGGTTCTGCGCAGAATCGTAGAGGAAAGGAATATGTGCAAAACACCGACAAGGTGATAGGACATCCGTTGAGACATCAGGGATTGACTTCCATGGTAACAGAGGTATGTGTAGAAGGGAAAAGCTGCAGAGGGAGAGAGAGATTGGAATACATCCAGCAAATAATTGAGGACGTGCGTTGAAAGTGCTACTCTGAGATGAAGAGATTGTCACAGGAGAGGAATTCGTGGCGGTCCGCATCAAACCAGTCAGAAGAGTGATGACTCATTAAAAAAAAGGTTAAGGAGGAGTGAAGCTAGGCGTTACTTTGTCACTGTGTTACATTCATCGAGGCTCACCGTGTCTAGGCAAGTGGGAGTAGTTTAATGATTTGTTTCCACTCTGCGTTTGCTATGATCTAACAACACTTGCGCAAACACTGAGCGCCACGTTGCCTGCAGTTAGGGGATATTATTTCTGAAATCTCTGATTACTTTCCCGAGCACTTTGCCAAATTGACTTGTGCTTGTTATATCTACATTATTTGCTCTAATTAACTGTTGCTTTTGTTGTGTGCTCAGTTAAGAAAAAAATTTGGAAATTTGTGGTAAGTTCCTGTGGGACCAAATTACTGAAGTCATTGGTCCCTAGGCTTACAAACTACTTAATCTAACTTAAACTAACTTACTCTGAGGACAAGACACACACACCCATGCCCGAGGGAGGACTCGAATCTCCAACGGGGGGATAGGCGCACGAACCGTGGCAATATCATTGACGTCGGTTTGTAGTAGGGTTTTGGAGCATATACTGTATTCAAACATCATGAATCACCTCGAAGGAAACGATCTATTGATACGTAATCAGCATGGTTTCAGAAAACATCGCTCTTGTGCAACGCAGCTAGCTCTTTATTCGCATGAGGTAATGGCCGCTATCGACAGGGGATCTCAAGTTGATTCCGTATTTCTAGATTTCCGGAAAGCTTTTGGCACCGTTCCTCACAAGCGACTTCTAATCAAGCTGCGGGCCTATGGGGTATCGTCTCAGGTGTGCGACTGGATTCGTGATTTCCTGTCGGGAAGGTCGCAGTTCGTAGTAATAGACGGCAAATCATCGAGTAAAACTGAAGTGATATCAGGTGTTCCCCAGGGAAGCGTCCTGGGACCTCTGCTGTTCCTGATATATATAAATGACCTGGGTGACATTCTGAGCAGTTCTCTTAGTTTGTTCGCAGATGATGCTGTAATTTACCGTCTAGTAAGGTCATCCGAAGACCAGTGTCAGTTGCAAAGCGATTTAGAAAAGATTGCTGTATGGTGTGGCAGGTGGCAGTTGACGCTAAATAACGAAAAGTGTGAGGTGATCCACATGAGTTCCAAAAGAAATCCTTTGGAATTCGATTACTCGATAAATAGTACAATTCTCAAGGCTGTCAATTCAACTAAGTACCTGGGTGTTAAAATTACGAACAACTTCAGTTGGAAAGACCACAAGATAATATTGTGGGGAAGGCGAGCCAAAGGTTGCGTTTCATTGGCAGGACACTTAGAAGATGCAACAAGCCCACTAAAGAGACAGCTTACACTACACTCGTTCGTCCTCTGTTAGAATATTGCTCAGCGGTGTGGGATCCTTACCAGGTGGGATTGATGGAGGACATCGAAAGGGTGCAAAAAATGGCAGCTCGTTTTGTATTATCACGTAATAGGGGAGAGAGTGTGGCAGATATGATACGCGAATTGGGATGGAAGTCATTACGGCAAAGACGTTTTTCGTCGCGGCGAGATCTTTTTACGAAATTTCAGTCACCAACTTTCTCTTCCGAATGCGAAAATATTTTGTTGAGGCCAACCTACACAGGTAGGAATGATCATCAAAATAAAATACGAGAAATCAGAGCTCGAACAGAAAGGTTTAGGTGTTCGTCTTTCCCGCGCGCTGTTAGGGAGTGTGGCCGGCCGCGGTGGTCTCGCGGTTCTAGGCGCGCAGTCCGGAACCGTGCGACTGAAACGGTCGCAGGTTCGAATCCTGCCTCGGGCATGGATGTGTGTGATGTCCTTAGGTTAGTTAGGTTTAAGTAGTTCTAAGTTCTAGGGGACTAATGACACAGCAGTTGAGTCCCATAGTGCTCCGAGCTATTTGAACCATTTTTTTGTTAGGGAGTGGAATGGTAGAGAGATACTATGATTGTGGTTCGATGAATCCTCTGCCAAGTACTTAAATGTGAATTGCAGAGTAGTCATGTCATGTAGATGTAGAAGACGCTATAGACCGGGCGGCTACCCCGCGCGGTTCAGTTAAGATTCGTGTTAATGTTACGTTTGTTGTGTGAACACTGAGAATGATTTTAATAAACATAGATGCCGATTTTAATTCAGTTGTTAGTGATTTCCTTTTTACAGATGTGTACCTTGAATGATTTTTGCCAAGACCAACGCCCAGACTCATTTAGCAGGCGCACCCCTTATCGTCTTCTCTGGCACGCAGGAAATTGGTCAGACTACCCGTTGCGATGCGGGCGAGGGATGCCAGACACAGCACCTCGGCAGCTCACTAGCTTGCGGCAAGTCAGGATCGTTGCCTGACACCGAGGCGGCGCGGGCTGTTGTAGGAGGGACCGGCGAGGTAGCCCGCGGATGCGCCCCTGTACATACGACGGGCCCAAGCTCTTCAAGATGGCTGCGCCTTCAGACCTGTACCCACAGAATCTTCCGGATTAGATGCCATGAAGGCGGAAGTGCACCGCTCCCTCAATAGAGGCAGCGTTCAGCCTGGTAGGCGGTGAACGTACTCAGGTGCCCACCCAGCAAGCAGAAGATGGCTGCTTTCAGTCGGTCTGTTTGGCCCTTCACCAGAAGAAGGCCCAATCGGTCCGCATCTTCTAGCAGTAAGGGATGAGACCTGTCGGTAGCACCAGCCTGGAGCCATACGTCGAACCACAGCCGGCAGGCTGCAGTCTCATAGATGAGTTGTTCAAATAGGCGGCAAGCCGCACATCACGGTTTGCCAGTAGAGTTAGAGTGTAACTAGCGCGACTATGGTTCTGTCGGGGTCTGTGATGCGAATGGAATGACCAGACACTGACGACGAGATGTCTGGAACAGCGCTATTGAAATCCAGACATCATGTCAATGGAGCAGGGTACGCCGCCATTTGTCGGAAGCTCCGGAACTCGGATGTTGCATGTTATTAGTCCATTCTACATGGTTTGCGGAAGGACGTTCTGGGAACCGTCATACTGTACAGTGTGCGATCTTCGATATGATACTGCATGGTGTGTGGCAATGAGCTACGAGCGTTGCCTTGCTTTTGCAATGTCGGCACTCTTCGCGTGCTATAGAATATCATTGTCACTCACGGCCTGAGTCGGACTTGGTCCATTTACTGCCTCCGTCGGGCAATAGCTTTGAAAATTTATTATTGCACCCGCAGACAGGGCCGCTGCGCAACAGTCCTTTTGGGAATGGTAGCCTAGCTACTGTAGATCTCTACAGCAGTCGGAAGGCTCATGGTAACAGCTCGGCTGGTGCTGTTCAACATCGTACCACGACTTTTGGGTGACAAGACTACCAAGAAAACAGCATCGTGACTGCGTAAATCGATAACGCATTGGAGTAAACATTTAAATGTGGATGAGATCCAACTGTAAAATAAAGATATATAACAAATTTATATGTCAGATCAGAAGCCCAGGAACGAACTATGAAACTAGTAACCTATTTATTGATTTTGTAAAGTGTCCCTGACAAGCGTGTACAAGAAACCTCCATATCTTCCATGGCTAAACTATATTCCATTACCATACTGGGAAATATGATTTATAACTACGCCATGGATGATGTATTTGGCCCTGTGGAAGGCTACCTAAGTGTATTAAACACAACAAACAGTATTTACAATGTCTCTGCTGTACTATGTTCCAATCGCTCTATGTTTAAGTACACTATCAGGCAGTTTACAGAACAATTTTTATTTGTATTGAACAGTTTTCTGTAAGTTATGTCCTGGGTAACACCCAATAATAACGCAAAACTGACGTACAGTAAAACGTCTACACCATCAAAACTGAAAAAAATTATAAATTGTATTCTGTCTGTCTCGGTTTTAATTATTTAATTGTAAAATTTACGAAAATCGTTAACACAGACTCCAACGAAATCACCGTAAGTCTTACATTAAAAGAGAAAAACATGTTCTTCTTAATCCAGGACATCGGTCCCCACAGTACCATCACATAGAAAATTTCCTAATTAGGATTTATTTTAGAGGTCTCACGAAAACGAAGCAGTGTATTGAACAGACTTCAACCATACCCTATGACAGAAATTACTTCTTTAAGTACTGTTCGTGTGTTCAAAGTACGCAAAAGAAAACTGAAAATGGAAGAGCTCAGAGTCAGAAACACAAACTACAGTGTTTGCCAAAAACGAAAGGAATGGAGGAAGAATATAATTTGCTATTAGAAAAATAATAATCGATAGCAGATGTGCAAAGAGGGCTTACTAATGACTTTAAACTCAGCGTATGAAAAAATCTGGATGTGAATGGAACGGATATAAGACATCAGCATTTACTGTAAATACCAATGGAAAGTAATCCTGAAATGACAGACTTAAAGTTCTATATCCAAATTTCGCTATAATAAGGGGAAGAGTTTCCATCTTATACCCATGAGTATGTGGAGTGTCTTAACAATATTACCAAGCAAGAAACGAAAGTCAAAATTCCGAAATGCTCCTGGCTAGAAGAAGTATAGCACCAAGTGTACTAAGCGTGTTTTCCGGTGTCGTGTGGGTGCCAGTTAAGGGCGATATCGGCTCCAATCACCATAGACGAAGTGTACGAAAGTGCTGTGTCCAACGTACTGAAACGTCCCCTTAGAAAAATTATACATGACTGTGCTTAAACTGACACACAATATTTTTTTTAGCGCAACGCGATCTGACTTTCAAAAATCCGTACAAAAGAATGGCCCTGACTAACATGAACCTATACGTTTCACTCGAACTACTGCAATACAGCGAGCGCCACTACTGCCAGCTAAATAAAAGATTCAAACTACGGAAGGCACTAACTACTGATACACATAGTTATCAAATGAAAGATTTTAATAGAGAACAAACAATGTATTTACTTTAATATTGTTCAAAAGTCATATATATATATATGTTCATGACATCCAGTCTTACAAATGTACTGTTTCTGATGGACACACCTCCAGATAATCCATTCTCAAAAATCCGCCATCTCACTTCCCCACATCCACCACTGCTGGCGGCTCACCTCCAACTGCGCAACGCTACGCGCCGCTAACAGCCAACATCCCAACACTACAATGGCAGACAACAATGCAAACCAGCCACAGACTGCACACAGCACAGCCAGTGATTTTCATACAGAGCGCTTACGTGGCGTCACCAATAAGAAAACCTAAACAGCCTACTTACAGTACGAATTCCAGTACCGTGTACGTAAGGGACCCATAACCGAATTTGCTGTGCCGTGAGCATTGGACTGTGGCAGGTTTTGACAAATGCTACAGACAATTTAAATGTGGGAATAACACTGTGAGCTGTAATTTAAGTTGGTGTATAGCTCTTGGTGTCACTAGCGTATCTGCTTCAGCCGTAACTTACATCGAGGTGACAGAAATCATTGCAATGCGATTTGCACATATACAGATGGCGGTAGTATTGTGTACACAAGGTAAGAAAAAAGTCAGTGTATTGGCTGAGCTGTCACTTGTGTTCAGGTGATTTATGTCAAAAGGTTTCCAACCTGATTATAGCCACACAACGGGAATCAACATACTTTGAAGGCGGGTTGATAGTTGGAGCTAGACGAATGGGACTTTCCATAACGGAAGTCAGCAGGCGATTCAATATTCATATACCCACAGTGTCAAGAGTGTGCCAGAAATACCAAATTTCAGGCATTACCTCTCAATATGGACAACGCAGTGGCCGACCGCCTTCACTTAACAATCGAGAACAGTGGCATTTGCGAGTAGTTGTCAGTGCTAACAGACAAGCAACACTGCGTGAAAAAGTCGCAGACATCAATATGTTCGTTATTACAATGCGTCGAAATATGGCGTCTACAACATCTCGTCAGGGCTTGTGTCCATAGTGGCTGACCCTAGACGACTGGAAAAACGTGGCCTGCTCATATGAGTCCAGACTTAGTTGGTAAGAGGTAATGGTAGGGTTCTAATGTGGCGCAGACCCCACAAAGCCATGAGCCAGGTTGTCAACAAGGCACTGTTCAAGCCTGTGATGACGCCATAATCATGTATGCTGTGTTTACATGGAATGAACTGGATTCTCTGGTCCAACTAAACCGATCATTGCCTAGAAATGATTATTTTTTACTACTTGCAGCCCACTGCAGCCATTCTTTCTCCAACACAATATGAGATGCGACAATAAAGTATTGAGACTGATTTTCTTTTCAAGATGTGGCAGGCTTGCGTAGGCACAATATCTTTGACCTTGGTCTATAAGCTGCTTCTAGTCCAAGCACATCGATACAGCTGCTCAGTCGTGAGATGGTTTATAATAAGTTTATATGTGTTTGTGTCTCTCGTCGCGGGAATGGAACCGAATAATATCTGTTAGAGCAAAAGGAAATCAATTCAGAATTGTTGAGCCATGTTAACACTGGTGATGAAAGTTGGTTTTTGCAGTACGATCCAGAGACAAAACGCCAAAGCTCGCAATGGTGCTCAAAGGGATCACCCAGACCAAAAACAGCTCGCATGTTATAGTCAAAAGTGAAACGCATGCTTGTGTGCTTCTTTGATTCAAAGGTAATTGTTCATAAAGAGTGGGTGACTCCTGGACAAACAGTTAACCAATATTACTACAAAGAAATTTTAGAAAGACTTCCCAAAAGAGTTCTTTGTGTCCGTGACAACATTGATGATAATTGGATTCTATATCATGATAATGCGCCATCCCACTCTGCTCTGTCAGTACAGCAATTTTTAACCTAAATACAAATTTCAGTACCACCACAGCCACCTTATTCACCAGATGTCGCTCTGTGCGACATTTTTCTGCTTCTAAGAGTCAAAACGGAGGTCAAGGGACACCATTTTCAAACAACACAAGATGTCAAAAAAGCTATGACGAGGGGCTTGGAGGATATTACAGAAGATAAGCTCCAGAAATGTTACCATCAATGGCAGAATCGCTGGAAAAAGTGTGTGCAATCAGAAGGAAATTATTTTGAAGGAGACAACACTAAACTTGACTAAAACGGTAAGCAACACTTTTTTTCACATCAGTCTCATTATTTATTGTCACACCTCGTATTAGGGGGTATCCCATGGCTTTAGTTACCACTGAAAGTAACTGCGGTCTTGTTTCTGTCCGTTTGCAAACAGTTCTGCTATTCGCAGCTAGAAAACTTTGGCATCGTTTTCTATCTTGCATACCTAGTAGCCGTGCAAATGAAAAATAAAATAAAAATGAGCATTCGTTTCATTCCCATAACTTCTGGATATTCCATCAAATGAAACATTAATTGTTCAAATAGAAAATATCTGCATATACAGATTTACAAATATACTCTCATTTCATTTGAATTTCACAAATAGTCTTCCGAAAAAGACCAGAAAAGTGTTAATAAACAAGTTGCCGATATTACAGGGGACTTGGCTGGTTATAAGTTACACGAATATTGTTAGCGATGTATGTTTCTTTTCATTTAGTCTAAATGGAATCCCACTGCTATAAGGCGGTAATCAGGAGTGTGATAAATTTTTACATAGTTCATTTCTAAAAGCAGGAATGAATTCCATTATAAACTGTTTTATTAAATTAGGCTGGGAGTTGATCGGCGTCAATGAGATACGGCTCCTTTGCCTACAGTTGTGCAAATACGTCGACTAGAGGGATCATGTACGTAGTTTGAACAAGAGCGCATGGTGGAGGCATGAAGGTGCCTTCGCGAGTGCCTTCGGTTACCAAAACAGTTGAAAAGTATTGATGTAAGTTAAATAAATTATAAAGAAAAGAAAATCTAGGGAAATTCAAAATGAACATAGCGATTACGAACGATCGTAACTATTTAACACATAGTGATACATCGATAAGAATGAAAGAGAGCGTGAAGTTCAAAATTTCGACCGTTGCGCAAGCGCTGTGAATGGCAAGCAGGCGCATGTGCGGTGAGGCGTAAATGGAAAGCAAAGTACTGACGGCATTCTGAGAGTTAGAATTTGACACTTGTGGTCTGTCTTCATACTGCAGAGAAGCTTTTGTCAGTGACACAATCAAGCACCTCCAGATTCCAACATCCGCAGATGGCAACGGCAGTTTGTGCAAACTGGGTGTTTATGCAGAGGAAAAAGTGTCGGGTACATTTTTCTCACTCCGCAAAGTGTTTCAATAAATATTTACCTGGATATGATTGAATAATGGCTTAGCTCACAGCTTAATACAAAAAGTAGCATCCCCACATTCGGGTATGGAGTTTCGCACATTATTAAATCAAGGTCTTCCTAACCGTCGGTTCGCTCACACAGGACGTGACGCCGTTGTGTTTTGCACTTAAACACCTAGAGGTGCGAACTTAATTCTCATGGGCTTCATTTTATGGTGGTATCTGAAAAGCGCATGTACCACCCTAGCTGAAAATCATTCCAGATCTAAAAATGCATGTTTCTCGTGTTGGTCGCTCAGAACGGGTTAGTATGATCAAGGCTTGTCGTATGGGTCATTTAAAAAGTATGCAAAAAAATTATTTTCTTTTAAAACCTCTCTAACTCGTATTGATATATCGAAATACATTAAACAATTCTAGCCTTTTACAGCCTCTATATTCATTTTGATTTGCCCTGTATATGCAAAAACTTTACCTGACGAAGGAAGAAAGTACTGAGTCTTATTTAACGATATACGGGTTTAATTATTTGACAAATGAGAGGGAAAACAAGAACAAAGTGACAGAGTACGGGAAAGGTCGGAGTGCGAATGTTTAGGGTAGCAAATACGATGAGATGAAGAGATTGATATGGTTCATATGGCTCTGAGCACTATGGGACTCAACATCTGAGGTCATCAGTCCCCTAGATGTTAGAACTACTTAAACCTAATTAACCTAAGGACATCACACACATCCATGCCCGAGGCAGGATTCAAACCTGCTACCGTAGCGGTCGCGCGGTTCCAGACTGTAGCGCCTAGAACCGCTCGCCTACAAAGGCAGGCTGAAGAGATTCGTACAGGATCCAAATACTCGATGTGCAGCCAGTCAATCGAAACAGGATGATCTGTAGCAAAGTTCCTACTTGCTTCTGACAATCATGGACGTTGCTATTTTTAAACTGTTGATCTACGTATTAGTTCTATTAAGATAACGGGCGCGACGGTGACCCTTTATGTAACGGCTAGTGTTTTTGTGGCAGATGTGCGACATAAATAGATAGACAAGAAAAGAACATCTGTGAGGAACACTTGTACTGCAGAGCTAGAACTAACGAAACAAATCGGCAGTCACGACAAATCCTTGAGAACCAGATCAATCTGACGCAAGCGCTAGCAGCGTTGTGTACACTCTGGCCCACAAGCCTACTGGTCTCTCTTAAAATCGAAACGAAAATAATTCACTTGTAAAATTCACATTTTTTTGGGAACATGCTCAACAAATGATGAACTTCAGTCAAAAGAAGAGCAAGTCACTCATAGTAATTAACTTTTAAATGTACTCTGATAAGATCAAAACGCAAAAAAGGAAAGCGGAAAGTTGGAAGGAGTACATAGAGGGTCTATACAAGGGAGATGTACTTGCGGAAATATTATGGAGATGGAAGAGGATGTAGATAAAGATGAAATGGGGGATACGATACTGAGTGAAGAATTTGACAGAGCGCTGAAAGATCTAAGTCAAAATAAGGCCCCGAGAGGTGAGAACTGCTGATAGCCTTTGAAGAGGCAGCCATGACAAAACTCCTCCATCTGGTGAGCAAGCTGCATTAGATAGGCGAAATACCCTCAGACTTCAAGGAGAATATAATAAGTCTAATTCAAAAGAAAGCAGGTGCTGATAGTATCATTTCTGTGACATTCTCTCCCATATTTCGCGATAATACAAAACGTGCTGCATTTCTTTGAACTTTTTCGATGTACTCCGTCAGTCCCGTCTGGTAAGGATCCCACACCGTGCAGCAGTATTCTAAAAGAGGACGGACAAGCGTGGTGTAGGCAGTCTCCTTAGCAGGTGTGTTACATTTTCTAAGTGTCCTGCCAATAAAACGCAGTCTTTGGTTAGCCTTCCCCACAACATTTTCTATGTGTTACTTCCTATTTAAGTTGTTCGTAATTGTAATACATAGGTATGTAGTTGAATTTACAGCTTTTAGGTTAGACTGATTATTGTGTAACCGAAGTTTAACGAGTTCCTTTTAGCACTCATGTGGATGACCTCACACTTCTCGTTAATTAAAATCAACTTCCATTTTTCGCACCATTCCGACATTTCTTCTAAATGGTTTTGCAGTTTCTTTTGATCTTCTGATGACCTTAGTGCTCGATAAACGACAGCGTCATCTGCAAACAACCGAAGACGGGTGCTCAGATTGTCTCCAAAATCGTTTATATAGATAAGGAACAGCAGAGGGCCTGTAACACTACCTCGGGGAGCGCCAGAAATCACTTCTGTTTTACTCCATGGCT
Organism: Schistocerca gregaria; assembly: GCF_023897955.1. NCBI lineage: Eukaryota > Metazoa > Arthropoda > Insecta > Orthoptera > Acrididae > Schistocerca > Schistocerca gregaria. Next base: position 1,024,285,877 of record NC_064920.1, read on the forward strand.
TTCCGTCAATTACTACGAACTGTGACCTCTCTGACAGGAAATCACAAATCCAGTCACATAACTGAGATGATATTCCATAAGTACGCAATTTCACTGCGAGCCGCTTGTCTGGTACAGTGTCCTCCATAAAAATTCCATCACAGATGGCTGCACATGGCCTTCAACTAGCCGAACATAAGCATTTCCCGTCAGTTATCGTTTCAGTTGGACCAGAGAACCCAGTCCAATAGGTGTAGACGTAACCCACGCCATTATGGAGCCACCACCACCCTGCACAGTGCTTTTCTGACAACTTAGATCCATGGCTTCATGGGGTCTGGCCACAATTGAACCCTGTCATCAGCTCTCACTAACTGTAAGACCAAGCCACGGTTTTCCACTCGTATAGGTCGATCCGATATGTTCACGAGCCCAGGGGAGGCGCTGCAGGCGATGTCGTGCTGGGATTAGCCGAGCGGTCTGAGGCGCTGCAGTCTTCGACTGTGCGGCTGGTCCCGGCGGAGGTTCGAGTCCTCCCTCGGGCATGGGGGTGTGTGTTTGTCCGTAGGATAATTTAGGTTAAGTAGTGTGTAAGCTTAGGGGCTGATGACCTTAGTAGTTAAGTCCCATAAGATTTCACACACATTTGAACATTTTTTTGGATGTCGTGCTCCTAGCAAAGGTACTCACGTCAGTCTGATGATGCCGTAGCCCATTAACGCCAAATTGCGCCGCACTGTCCTAATGGATTCGTTCGCCGTACGTCACGCTTTGACTTCTGCTGTTTTTTCACACAGTGTCGCTTGGCTGTCAACAATGACAACTCTACGCAAATGGCTCTGCTCTCGGTCGTTAACTGAAGTCCATCGGCCACTGCGTTGTCCGTGGTAAAAGGTAATGCCTCACATATGGTATTCTCGACACAGGCTTGACAGTGTGGGTCTCGGAATATTTAATTCCATAACGATTTCCGAAACGAAATGCCCCATGTGTCACTTCTTACTACCATTCTGCATTCAAGGTCTGTTAATTTCTGTCGTGCGGCTATAATCACCTTGGAAACCTTTCCATACACTACCGGCCACTAAAATTGATACACCACGAAGATGACGAGTTACAGACGCGAAATTTAACCGACAGGAAGAAGATGTTGTCATATGCAAATGATTAGCTTTTCAGAGCATTCACACAAGGTTGGCGCCGCTGGCGACACCTACAACGTGCTGACATGATGAAAGTTTCCAACCGATTTCTCATACACAAACAGCAGTTCACCGGTGAAACGTGGTGAAACGTTGTTGTGATGCCTCGTGTAAGGAGGAGAGATTCGTACCATCACGTTTCCGACTTTGATAAAGGTCGGATTGTAGCCTATCGCGATATCGGTTCATCGTATCGCGACATTGCTGCTCGCGTTGGTCTCCACGTCTCGATCCCTGAGTCAACAGATGGGGACGTTTGCAAGACAGCAACCATCTGCACTAACTGTGCGACGGCGTTTGCAGCAGCATGGACTATCAGCTGCGGCTACCCTTGACGCTGCATCACAGACAGGAGTGCCTGCGATCTTGTACACAACGACGAACCTGGGTGCACTAGTGGCGAAACGTCATTTTATCAGATGAATCCAGGTTCTGTTTACAGCATCATGATGGTCACATCCGTGTTTGGCGACATCGCGGTGAACGCACACTGGAAGCGTGTATTCGTCATCGTCATACTGGCGTTTCACCCGGCGTAATGGTATGGGGTACCATTGGTTACACGTCTCGGTCACCTCTTGTTCGCATTGACAGCACTTTGAACAGTGAACGTTACATTTAAGATGTGTTACGACCCGTGCCTCTACCATTCATTCGATCCCTGTGAAACCATACATTTCAGCAGGATAATGCACGACCGCATGTTGCAGGTCCTGTACGGGCCTTTCGGGCTACAGAAAATGTCCGACTGCTGCCGTGGCCAGCATCGTCTCCAGATCTCTCACCAATTGAAAACGTCTGGTCAATGGTGGCCGAGCAACTGGCTCGACACAACACGCCAGTCACTACTCTTCATAAACTGTGGTATCATGTTGAAGCTGCATGGGCAGCTGTACCTGTACACGCCATCCGAGCTCTGTTTGACTCAATGGTCAGGCGTATCAAGGCCGTTATTACGGCCAGAGGTGGTTGTTCTGGGCACTGATTTCTCAGGATCTATTCACCCAAATTGTGTGAAAATGTAATCACATGGCAGTTCTAGTATAAAATATTTGTCCAATGAATAACCGTTTATCATCTGCATTTATTCCGGGTGTGGCAATTTTAATGGCCAATAGTGTAGTGTTTCCTTAGTCGCACCATACTTGAACCGTATATCTTAAATACCACAATGGAAGAAGTGGGATGGAATCATGGTTGGTAGTCACACCTTATTATTAAGACACTTTACTGGCATTACTCCTTTAAAAATATAATTTGATGATTGTAACTTCTGGACGAGCCACTAGATAAAACTTTGAAAATACAATTCGAAACTCAACGTACTCAGTACTCGAACAAACAATTCCAAATTAAAAAAAGGGGGTTACTGAAAAACTTGAGAAATTCAAACTCCCATATAGGACTTCCCTCAAAATAAATCTAATGAAACAGTTACAGCTAAAGGGTGACTTAATAACACTTGAGCACTAGTGCCATACTTAGGTGCCATTACATAACATGATAGAATCAATTAAAAAAGAAAACTACAACAGAGACACTGATCTTAAAAAAATAAATGTTTAAGTACTCAGGCGTGTTAATAAAAAATTACTAGAAAAAGCTGCACAATTAACTCAGCGGAGGCTATGCAATTTCAGGTTTAGCCAGTTGCCAGTCAGTAATATTGAAGAAAACAAGTTCATATACAAACAGGTTATATACAAAATATGTATCTACCAGCTTAACCCGCCTTGACGGAAGGAAGATAAATACTAATCTTTGGTAGCGGATATGTGACTAACTCCGTTAGTGGCCAGGTTCTTAAACACTGCCAGGCCTACACCTGGGATGACGTTTCATCCCCCGCCAAGCCGATGGCGCAATTAAAAGTTCCTGCCCGAATCACAAAGACATTCCAATAACATCTGAAACATAGAAACACTGGGCAGAACCTTTGTCTCACTTACACACGGACATATGTATTCATAGACTGAAGGCCTTAAAACTGCAACATAAAGTCGTTTGATTACAAGAGACACGAAACACTTCTGAGAAAATTTTCAAATAACAGCCACCTTTTAACTAGGCCAAGAATAATAATAATAAAGTCAGACATCTCTGAGTGCGTCGGGGAACAAACAATTACGACTTACTCCATATCAGGTAGACAATACGAGGGAGCGGGTTCCACAGCTTCACAGCTTCCCTTCAAATTTTGTTCCCAGCGAAGTCACAGAACTTGTATCTGCAAACTGCCCATGTCGGCAAAATGCCCAACCAATTTCACACCACCACGTGTAACGGTCATCACACTCGTTAGGCAGCTGTTGACACTCGTCTCCTCCGCGAATGACACGAGATTTCGAGGCGTCCCTTCGAAGGCTAACAACCAACTCGCTTCACCTGCGAAAGCCGCAAGATAAGACACGTGAAAAGCAAAGATAGCTTACCTCAACCACAATCGATCTCAACGATATATGAACAAAATAAGACTGGCGCCAGCTCGTCACGGCTCAGCTAGATTACATCAAGATGAAACAAAGATTCCAAAATTAGCTATTGGACTGTGAGTTGTACGTAGGAGTACATATACAGTCAGATCATAAATCAGTAATGATAAAGATTAGGATGAAGATTAAGAGATCGTCAGCAAGAGTCAACGTACTAGGATGTGGGATACTGAAGTATTGAGAAGTTGTAACACCTATTTTCGGCCTATTTTGTATCTGTATCGATATTTTTATGTCAGTCTGTAGTGTTGCTTATGAAGAGTGTTGTATCTGTTTGAGTATGTATACATACTTCAGTTATGTGAACTTTTTGAACGATGTTGTTTAAATTGTGCTTGTGGATTTAAATAACTACTGGAATTATTGTTATATAATGTACTGTTAATGACATGCTCCATAGTTAGGGAATGTAGGGTTGAGTGTAAAAGATGTGGGAAAACCCCGCAGCTACGGAAGTAGCCTGGTGGAGTGGAAAAGGTGTGGTTCGCTTGCAAGTGGCAACTCGTTCGTCGTGACGAGTAAGGAGTGCTGTGGTTAACATCTCGCTAACAGTAGCGGATCATTGTGGCTCATACCCCTGGAGTTTTGAGACCAGACGAGCTTAATAACAGTATTTATGGGCCTCGGATGCTGTATTTGGTAATAATTTTATCATGGCATGGTTTCTTTGGCCCTATAAAATTATAATTCCGAGCCAAATGATCTATAACAGGGAGAGACCAACAGTACTGCCAGACTCCATTGCCGCCATCTTAACAGCTGCTGCAAATTACGACATCAGCGCCACCAGTCCTCCACTAAATTGTTTACATTTGGCACTCTTTAAATGGACAAGGTATTTGTGAAATTTAGTTGATTTGAATAATAATTGTGGCATTGTTAAAAACCCTATCTTACAACAGTGATTATCCCAAATCACAAACCTGGACAGGAATCCTATCCTAGTGAATTTAATTCCGAGTGTCCTAATTTATTATGGAAATACTTACTTGGCAGCTGTGAAAATAGTTTTGATTGCTTTCTAATGTGTGGAGTTATAGTGTTTAAAGTTCAGTTTTATAGTTTGGGAAACACACTACTTCCAGTGCATTTTTAAATCAATTTGCAGTCACTATCTTAAACAATTTGCCTTACTTGAATAGCTGCCTGTAAATAGTAATATTGATTTGAAGTGAAATAGATTATTTATTGTTGCATTTATGCACTTTGAACAGAATTACAAAGTTTTATTAGTGTTCATTTTATAAGAAAGTGTTTGACTTGAATTTAATGTTGTGTTGGCATTTGCACAGTCAACTGTATTTGGAGTATATTAAAAAACTGCTTATCAAAGCACATTTGTTATTTAAAGAGTTATAGTTTTGGTGCTTTACTTGATTAATAATTATTGATGAGAATACATACCATTTCTCATACATACTAGTGTAGTTTTATAAATGAGCATAATTCTTCAAAAAGTTTAATGACCTTCATGTGCTAGGCTAGTTAGTTAATGAAGAAAAGCAAAGGCTCCTTCAGAGAGTTAGATTAGCATTTTGTTTAATTGCATCAAACTGAGCTTAAGAAAGAAATAGTTATTGTATTAGCTATTTTGTTGCAAGTTGGTTAATATACAGGTATAGAGACAGGGTCCCTAAGGTACCAAGCAACGACGTTATTAAATATGATCTATACCAGACCTCCTGATTTAAGTCAGAATCATTTCATGCTCATCCCTGTTTAGTATTGCTATTAGTTTCATGTGTGTTGCTGATTCGTTCTATTAACTGCTGCATCTAGTTCATTCAAGGTGCGGGTTGTTGAGAGGCATATATTATTATTTGCTGTCTCAAAAATGTTCAGATGTGTGTTAAATCTTATGGGACTTAACTGCTAAGGTCATCAGTCCCTAAACTTACACACAACTTAACCTAAATTATCCTAAGGACAAACCATGCCCGAGGGAGGACTCGAGCCTCCGCCGGGACCAGCCGCTCAGTCCATGACTGCAGCGCCTTGGACCGCTCGGCTAATCCCGTGCGGCTATTTGCTATCTCACTGGACATTTGTTTGTCTGACTTCCAAGTTAGTAGTACATTTGTCTGTAAGGTTAGGTTAATGTGCTGTAGTGTGACCAGATATAAAGAAAAAGTTTAGTGTGTGTGTGTGTGTCAAGGACGGTTATGTTAGCCTTAGCACTGCCATACGCTTTATTATGTTCCTTGACACAAGAATGCCTAATTAGGACGGCGACCGATGTTAATATGTAACATTACAACTTGCTTTTGTGCTGGGAGAGCGTCTGTTCCTGGCCCACTTGTTTACTGCTGGTTATACTTCCGCTGGAACGTTTCGGAAACGAATCCCAATCTGATTTTCCCGTTCCCATTAGGTTATCTCACGGTCACAACACACTCAAAAATCCCCGCAGAGGTTGAACGTTAGCCCCGATTGCCGTTTAAGGTGGTCTATGTTACGGTTACAGTGTGATCTTTGTCCGAAGTTCTTGCGAGGCTGTGGATATTACGGTAATGAATACCAAAGTAGGTGGTTCATCTGAAAAACGGGTATCTCTGAATAGGATAATTACAGACGTAGTGTAGACCAATGCAGATATAAAAGGAGGAAGTAAGGAAGATTAGTTTTTAACGTCCAGTCGACATCGCGGTCGTTAGAGACGGAGCACAAGCGCGGATTAAGGAAGGATGGGGAAGGGAACTGGCTATGTACTTTCAGTGGAACCTTCGCGGCATTAACTTTAAGCTGTTTAGCGGAACTATCGAAAACCTCAAACAGGATTGCCGGACGCGGATTTCAACCGTCGTCCTTCCGAACGCGAATCCATTGTGCTGACCGCTGTGCTATCTCGCTAGGTGCCAGATATAGGAAAATTAACTGCAAAAAATTATAGATAACAGAACGAATCAGTTGTTCGAAGAAAGAAGTAAATACAAAAAGTTCAAAAAATAAAGCAACACAGCTGTACAGGAAACTGCTCCATTGGCAGTAACGTACGAAGAGCAGATGCGACGTTTGAAACTACTTACATTTCTTCACGCAATCCATATACAAACTAATATCTAACGAACTTCATATTCACAGAGATAAGCTACTGATCAAACAATTTTTAAATTGCTACTAGTTTCTCTAGCATAGATCAGCGCGTATTATACCTAAAACGTCAGGCTCGCATATTTAACACAGATAATAGTATCCAGCCAATAATGTTTTATTACCTTCTTTAAGCATTTCTGGGTTGACATTTTACGATACCTGATAGTGTGACGTACGTTTGAAACTGACTGAAAGTTAAAAAAAAATGTTAATCTGCAACTTATCTTGATAAATATGAAATTTCTGAAATATTTGCGTGCAATGGGGGACGACGTCCATAAAACGTACGGTACTGAAAATAATGTCCGTCTTACCGAATGAAACACGTCGACCTAGCAGCTACAAGTGGCAAATATTAGGACTGGTCCCTTGTACTAGAATACAGCGAACTGTAATTATAGAACAATTATTCCATACTGTCTGCCTTCTTTATGTTGGAAGCACTCTCTTCGATAACGACATGACGACAAAGTCTATAAGAGAAAATATCATCGGAGAGAGGCCGTTTTTAGATTCCAGAAGGGACGAAAAAATATGACAGATATCAAGTTTAAAAGTACACACATCTTAACTTCTGGAAAGAGAACACAGGAAGCTCCAACAGGATATTTTCTTATTTTCATTACACAATGTTCGTTGCTTGTACAAGTATTTATTCTTTTCGTCAATACCTCAATAAACACAAATGTTTGTAGTCCATTTTTCTTATTACCTTTGCTATTCGAAGTGAGTGCACAAATGATAAAGTTGAGCTCCAGCGCATAGACATCTTTTCCTTGCACCCTCAATCTAACCACTCTACTCATACCGCGAACATCCTGCAGTCAAATCGGATCTTTTTAAGGAAACGAATACATAGTAAGACACCTGTTCGCATTTATGTCTGAAGTGCTTACAGACTGTCACGAAACCAAAATATTTAGTCGAACAATTCTGTGGCATTGCAAGCAACTTTCTGTGCTTGTACCACTTCCAACTACTCACCTCTACATATCACTGCCACCTAAATTAGTCACGGTTAACGCTGAGCTCACGCTGTGTGAAATTAAAGGTGGGGCTTGCAATCACTTTACGAGACGGCTGTACAATCAAAAAGAGTTTGCGTTACTAATGAATGACCTTGAAGTCTGATACGATTCTCCTGAACGACCTCGAAGTGTGAAATGAATGGACTTTTTATCTTCAGTGTACTCTCGGCAGAACTGATGGTACTCGTAGTACAGTTTGGGTCTCATCTGTTTGCAGTAATCCCTTCTCTATACACAGCGCGAGTGCAAACTTTCCATTTTTTCCATTTGTATCAGCGTACAAATCCTTTTGACGTTTTTTCCTCAGGTATTTGATCCAAAACGGCTACTTAAACATAAGAAGATTAAGTGTTTACAGCAATCGTTGGAAAACTATATGGGCACTTGAACAATGAAGACATTCTGTTATTCGGCTAGAATTTTTTGGTTCGGTTTTTGGTAAGAGAAGCGCATGCAGCGGAAAACTTCAGAAGGGATCAAGTTTACAAGTTTTTTTTCCGATGTCTATTAGGTGTTTCTTTTAAATTTTCACCTGTGTCAAGCTATTGTACAGACTAGTTGTCTTGATTGCATTGGCTCACATACTTTATCGTAATATTAATATGTGAACAAGAAAACTGAAGTATCTATTTTTAGTATCAGTTGTACAAGGAAGCCAATGAAACTCACGTAATTCGAATGGTACTTTGCCATAGACGTGCACAGAGTCAAAATCATTTGTGCAAGGAATTGTTAAGAATGGTAAAAGAAATTAGATGTTTCTACATTCATAATACTGGCGATACCTTCCCTATCACGCATTGAGATCTCCAGAACATGAACATCGACAATTGAATTGCTACAAATTTCTACCACGAGTACCGAGTACATGAGGAAGTAACAACGTTTAATGAAGTTGCATTACACGGACTTTCATGTTTTAATGTTCCAAATAGTTCATTTTGCAGTAACACACGCAATACGGGCAGCTACAGTGCACAACTGCTACTTCGTTGACGTTCTGGAAAACGAAGTTCAGTAACGAAGTCGTCGGGAACCAACAAACATTGCTTATTAGTGTGATTTTTTCCCTTACTGTTGTCTGAGAGTAATCTGAACTAACTTTGTGTTTCTTCGCCGCCGTCACCACAAAATATGAATAATTCCTAATTCTCAATTTCTTGTACTTTGGTGGTTCATGATGTGGGTTCCTGTGGTCATTTCCTAGTTCATGAACCACGGGCAACGTATGAGTGGCCAAGTAAGTGGTCCCGACAGTCGGGATACCAGTTACTTTGGAATAAGGCTGGGCATTTCGGACATATTCTGAGTTGTGGTCACCTTTGTGCTCATACGGCAAAGACTACCAAATCCAACGATTAGTCCCTCAATCGTTAGGGGTAAAACTCAATGGGACTCGGGGCAAGTAAGGCTAGCAACCTGCTTTCCTGGTACTTTTAATATGATGCTGGCAACAATCAGAGCAAAATGCCTCGGATCTTTGGAGGTGACGGAGTCCCACCTCTAACTGACAAACCAGGGACTCCTAAGATACGACTCGGCAAACAAATGGTAATGAGATGGGGAGCTACTAATATCAATGGGGGCTACTCTGGGAAGAAGGTAGAGCTGGCAGAGGCTGCAAGTAAGATGGGGCTGGATGTTTTATGTGTTAGTGACATTCGGGTAAGGGGTGAGAAAGAAGAGGAAGTGGGAGAATACAAGGTGTACCTGTCAGGAGTCAAAGCAGGAACAGACAATGGGGTGTAGGGCTTTACATCAGGAAAGAAATGCAACCCAGCGTAGGTATATAAACGAACGACTGATGTGGATAGATTTGACAGTGTCTAGCAAGAAAATTAGGATTGTGTCAGTATATTCGCATTGTGAAGAGACAGATCAAGATAAGATGGATAGTTTTTATGATGCACTCAGTGATGTAGTTGTTAAAGGACAATGATAGTGTTCTGCTCATGGGTGATTTTAATGCCAGGACTGGAAATCGAACAGAAGGGTACGAAAAGGTTATGGGTAAATTTGGAGAGGATATGGAGGCCAACAGGAACAGGAAACAACTCTTGGAATTCTGTGCCAGTATGGGCTTAGTAATTGGAAATCGAACAGAAGGGTATGAAAAGGTTATGCGTAAATTTGGAGAGGATATGGAGGCCAACAGGAACGGGAAACAACTCTTGGAATTCTGTGCCAGTATGGGCTTAGTAATTGGAAATGGAACAGAAGGGTATGAAAAGGTTATGGGTAAATTTGGAGAGGATATGGAGGCCAACAGGAATGGGAAACAACTCTTGGATTTCTGTGCCAGTATGGGCTTACTAATCACAAACTCCTTTTTTAAACATAAGGACATTCACCGTTATACTTGGCAAGGCAGGGGAACCAGATCTGTCATTGACTATACAATAACAGATCAGGAATTCAGGAAGGCTGTGAGGGACACACGTGTATTCAGGGGATTCTTTGATGACACTGATCTTTATTTAATCTGCAGCGAAATTGGCACTGTGAGGCCAAAAGTTCAGGAGGTCAGATCCATATGTAGGAAGAAGAGAGTGGAGAAACTTCAGGATAAGGAAATCAGGTACAAGTACATAACAATTATCTCAGGAAGGCACCAGTTAGTTGAATGTAGTCAGTTAAACTCATTGGAAAAGGAATGGACACATTACCAGTGTAAGTAGGCTGTTTAGGTTTTTTTACTGGTAGCGCCACGTAGCACTCTGAAAATCACTGGCTGTGCTGTGTGCAGTCTGTGGCTGGTTTGCATTGTTGTCTGCCATTGTAGTGTTGGGCAGCGGCAGTTGGCTGTTAGCGGCGCGTAGCGTTGCGCAGTTGGAGGTGAGCCGCCAGCAGTGGTGGACGTGGGGAGAGACATGGCGGAGTTTTGAAATTTGTAAGAATGGCTGTCATGAACTGATATTTATATTATGACTATTAAGGTAAATACATTGTTTGTTCTCTATCAAAATCCTTCATTTGCTAACTATGCCTATCAGTAGTTAGTGCCTTCAGTAGGTTGAATCTTTTAGTTAGCTGGCAGTAGTGGCGCTCGCTGTATTGCAGTAGTTCGAGTAACGAAGATTTTTGTGAGGTAAGTGATTTGTGAAACATATAGGTTAATGTTAGTCAGGGCCATTCTCTTGTAGGGATTACTGAAAGTCAGACGGCGTTGCGCTAAAAAAATATTGTGTGTCAGTTTAAGATCAGTTTTGTATATTTGTTTTAAGGGGACGTTTCATATTTCCCTTGGAAGGACAACACTACTTCTTCAATACTGCATGGAAATCCACTACTTCCGTGTGCATTTTCTTTTACTACTCAGACTTGGAGAAAATCACTGCAATTTTACTGTGATGAACGATCAGGACTGCCGTTATGGACTGTGAGAAAATTTTAGCTTTTGACCAACATTGTATCGATAAGTGTGTGCATTTGATTTCTTTGTTATTGTAATTATAATTATGAAAAATTTTTTCAAATCTGTATTGGCCAGTGCCCAAAATAATATGTAAAATTTTTTGTGGGGAGCATGGGGGGCTATGTAAGTAGGCTGTTTTGGTTTTTTTTAACGGTAATGCCACATAGCGCTCTGAAAATCACTGGCTGTGCTGTGTGCAGTCTGTGGCTGGTTTGCATTGTTGTCTGCCATTGTAGTGTTGGGCAGCGGCAGTTGGCTGTTAGCGGCGCGTAGCGTTGCGCAGTTGGAGGTGAGCCGCCAGCAGTGGTGGACGTGGGGAGAGACATGGCGGAGTTTTGAAATTTGTAAGAATGGCTGTCATGAACTGATATTTATATTATGACTATTAAGGTAAATACACTGTTTGTTCTCTATTAAAATCTTTCATTTGCTAACTATGCCTATCAGTAGTTAGTGCCTTCAGTAGGTTGAATCTTTTAGTTAGCTGGCAGTAGTGGCGCTCGCTGTATTGCAGTAGTTCGAGTAACGAAGATTTTTGTGAGGTAAGTGATTTGTGAAACATATAGGTTAATGCTAGTCAGGGCCATTCTCTTGTAGTGATTACTGAAAGTCAGATTGAGCTGCGCTAAAAAAATATTGTGTGTCAGTTTAAGCACAGTTTTGTACAATTGTTCTAAGGGGACGTTTCATTAGAAGTGGCTAAAGAATGTCTTGGAACAGTAGTGTGTAAAGGTAGGATGAAGCAAACAGCTTGTGAAACGTCCCCTTAGAAAAATTATACATAACTGTGCTTAAACTGACACACAATATTTTGCGCAACGCAATCTGACTTTCAAAACTCCCTGCAGAAGAATGGCCCTGACTAACATTAACCTATACCTTTCACAAATCACTTACCTCACAAAAATCTTCGTTACTCGAACTACTGCAATACAGAGTGCACCACTACTGCCAGCTAAATAAAAGATTCAAACTACGGAAGGCACTAACTACTGATAGGTATAGTTAGCAAATGAAAGATTTTAATAGAGAACAAACAATGTATTTACCTTAATAGTCATAATATATATAGCAGTTCATGACATTCATTCTTACAAATTTCAAAACTCCGCCATCTCTCTCCCCACATCTACCACTGCTGGCGGCTCACCTCCATCTGCGCAACGCTACGCGCTGTTAACATCCAGCTGCCCAACACTACAATGGCGAATTACAACAATGCCATCCAGGCACCGACTGCACACAGCACAGCCAGTGATTTTTCATACAAAGCTCTATGTGGCGTTACCAATAAAAAAAACCTATACAGCCTACTTACACTTGGAATGACACAGTCAAGGCAGCCTGTAAAAGGAAAAAGAAGGCGTATCAAAAATGGCTACATACTAGAACTCAGGTAGACAGAGAAAGTTATGTTGAAGAAAGAAACAAAGCCAAACAGATAATTGCAGCATCCAAGAAGAAATCTTGGGAATACTTTGGAAACAGGTTGGAGACTTTGGGTCAAGCTGCTGGAAAACCATTCTGGAGTGTAATTAGTAGTCTTCGAAAGGGAGGTAAGAAGGAAATGACAAGTATTTTGGACAGGTCAGGAAAACTGCTTTTGAATCCTGTGGATTCCTTGGGCAGATGGGGGGGATATTTTGAAAAGTTGCTCAATGTAGGTGAAAATACGATCAGCAATGTTTCAGATTTCGAGGTAGAATGGGTTAGGAATGATGATGGAAATAGTATCACATTTGACGAAGTGGAAAAAATGGTCAATAGATTGCAGTGCAATAAAGCAACTGGGGTGGATGAAATTAAGTCGGAACTCATCAAATACAGTGGAATGTCAGGTCTTAAATGGCTACACAGGATAATTGAAATGGCCTGGGAGTCGGGACAGTTTCCATCAGACTGGACAAAAGCAGTAATCACACCTATCTTTAAATATGAAAACAGAAAACATTGTAACAACTACAGAGGTATCTCTTTAATCAGTGTTGTGGGTAAAATCTTCTCAGGTATTGTTGAAAGGAAAGTGCGAGTATTAGTTGAGCACCAATTGGAGGAAATTCAGTGTGGATTTAGGCCTCTTAGAGGTTGTCAGGACCAGATATTTAGTTTACAGCAAATAATGGAGAAGTGTTATGAACGGAACAGAGAATTGTATCTATGCTTTATAGATCTAGAAAAGGCATATGACCGGGTTCCTAGGAGGAATTTATCGTCTGTTCTACGAGATTATGGAATAAGAGGCAAACTTTTGCAAGCAATTAAAGGTCTTTACATGGATAGTCAGTCAGCAGTTAGAGTTGATGGTAAATTGAGTTCATGGTTCAGAGTAGTTTCAGGGGTAAGACAAGGCTGCAACTTGTATTCACTGTTGTTCATATTATATATGGATCGTATGTTGAAAATAATAGACTAGCTGGGCGAGATTAAGATGTGTGAACACAAAATAAGCACTCTTGCATATGCAGATGACTTAGTTGTAATGGCAGATTCGATTGAAAGTTTGCAAAGTAATATTTCAGAGCTAGATCAGAAATGTAAGGACTATGGTATGAAGATTAGGATCTCCAAAACGAAAGTAATGTCAGTGGGAAAGAGATATAAACGGATTGAGTGACAAATAGGAGGAACAAAGTTAGAACAGGTGGACAGTTTCAAATACTTAGGATGCATATTCTCACAGGATGGCAACATAGTGAAAGAACTGGAAGCGAGGTGTAGCAAAGCTAATGCAGTGAGTGCTCAGCTTCAGTCTACTTTCTTCTGCAAGAAGGAAGTCAGTACCGAGACTAAGTTATCCGTGCATCGTTCAATCTTTCGACCAACTTTGTTGTATGGGAGCGAAAGCTGGGTGGATTCACGGTACCTTATCAATAAGGTTGAGGTTACGGATATGGAAGTAGCTAGGATGATTGCAGGTACTAGTAGATGGGAACAATGGCAGGAGGGTGTCCACAATGAGGAAATCAAAGAAAAACTGGGAATGAATGTAGCAGTCAGGGCGAACGGGCTTAAATGGTGGGGTCATGTTACACGCATGGGAGAAGCAAGGTTATCCAAGAGACTCATGGGTTCAGCAGTGGAGGGTAGGAGGAGTCGGGGCAGACCAAGGAGAAGGTACCTGGATTCGGTTAAGAATGATTTGGAAGTAATAGGCTTAACATCAGAAGAGGCACCAATGTTAGCACGGAATAGGGGATCATGGAGGAATCTTATAAAGGGAACTATGCTCCAGACTGAACGCTGAAAGGCATAATCAGTCTTGATGATGATGATGATGATGATGATGATGACGATGATGATGATTCAATTTCTTTTTTTACATAGTTATGTCTTATAAAGTAGTGAAGGCAGCAGAGGATAAAGTAGGTAAAAAGACGAGGGTTGCTAGAAATCCTTGGGTAACAGAAGAAATATTGAATTGAATTGATGAAAGGAGAAAATATAAAAATGCAGTAAATGAAGCAGGCAAAAAGGTATACAAACATCTCAAAAATGAGATCGACAGGAAGTGCAAAATGGCTAAGCAGGGATGGCTAGAGGACAAATGTAAGGATGTAGAAGCTTATCTCACTAGGGGTAAGATAGATACTGCCTACAGGAAAATTAAAGAGACCTTTGGAGAGAAGAGAACCACGTGTATGAATATCAAGAGCTCAGATGGCAATCCAGTTCTAAGCAAAGAAGGGAAGGCAGAAAGGTGGAAGGAGTATATAGAAGGTTTATAGAAGGGCGATGTACTTGAGGACAATATTATGGAAATGGAAGAGGACGTAGAAGAAGACGAAATGGGAGGTAAGATACTGCGTGAAGAGTTTGACAGGGCACTGAAAGACCTGAGTCGAAACAAGGCCCCCGGAGTAGACAACATTCCATTAGAACTACTGACGGCCTTGGGAGAGCCAGTCATGACAAAACTCTACCACCTGGTGAGCAAGATGTATGAGACAGGTGAAATACCCTCAGACTTCAAGAAGAATATAATAATTCCAATCCCAAAGAAAGCAGGTGCTGACAGATGTGAAAATTACCGAACTATCAGTTTAATAAGTCACAGCTGCAAAATACTAACGCGAATTCTTTACAGACGAATGGAAAAACTGGTAGATGCGGACCTCGGGGAGGATCAGTTTGGATTCCGTCGAAATGTTGGAACACGTGAGGCAATACTGACCTTACGACTTATCTTAGAAGAAAGATTAAGAAAAGGCAAACCTATGTTTCTAGCATTTGTAGACTTAGAGAAAGCTTTTGACAATGTTGACTGGAATACTCTCTTTCAAATTCTGAAGGTGGCAGGGGTAAAATACAGGGAGCGAAAGGCTATTTACAATTTGTACAGAAACCAGATGGCAGTCATACGAGTCGAGGGGCATGAAAGGGAAGCAGTGGTTGGGAAAGGAGTGAGACAGGGTTGTAGCCTCTCCCCGATGTTATTCAATCTGTATATTGAGCAAGCAGTAAAGGAAACAAAAGAAAAAATTGGAGTAGGTATTAAAATCCATGGAGAAGAAATAAAAACTTTGAGGTTCGCTGATGACATCGTAATTCTGTCAGAGACAGCAAAGGACTTGGAATAGCAGTTGAACGGAATGGATAGTGTCTTGAAAGGAGGATATAAAATGAACATCAACAAAAGCAAAACTAGGATAATGAAATGTAGTCGAATTAAATCGGGTGATGCTGGGGGAATTAGATTAGGAAATGAGACACTTAAGGTAGTAAAGGAGTTTTGCTATTTAGGAAGTAAAATAACTGATGATGGTCGAAGTAGAGAGGATATAAAATGTAGACTGGCAATGGCAAGGAAAGCGTTTCTGAAGAAGAGAAATTTGTTAACATCGAATATAGATTTATGTATCAGGAAGTCGTTTCTGAAAGTATTTGTTTGGAGTGTAGCCATGTATGGAAGTGAAACATGGACGATAACTAGTTTGGACAAGAAGAGAATAGAAGCTTTCGAAATGTGGTGCTACAGAAGAATGCTGAAGATTAGATGGGTAGATCACGTAACTAATGAGGAGGTATTGAATAGGATTGGGGAGAAGAGAAGTTTGTGGCACAACTTGACTAGAAGTTGTAGTATAAGGTAAAAGCAGCCTCGCGCTTGTGTAGTATTGTTATATCAAGTCCCATGTAAATGTTTTTAAAAATAAATCTCTTAATAATAACGTTTCTTACAAAAATTAAATTTTGACAATCACTCAACTCAATTTAAGGATTTTACTAATTTCTCCAATCCATGGTCATCCTGATTATTGTAAAGACAAATCAGTTGTTTCTTTTTATACATGACAAATCTATTGACCAGCATTGCACTGGGCTATGCCAGAAAAATTTGTTATAAGAGCAGATATAAATGCGTTATCCGGCGAATTTATTGAGGTAAGAATTTTTAATTTATTCAGTATGATCTTTCAGGGCCATGACGCAGCACTGCTGATGTCCAAATTTACCAATTTAGATTCACAGTCAGTTAATTATTGAAAGGTTATAAGTAAGCCACAATTTTATTAAGAGATTCGCCACATTGTATTATTCGTAGGTTACGCTAGAATGAGAATTATAAATAATTATATTTTTACTGTTGGGAGGTTATTATATTTTCTCTGTGGGGAGGTTACAGAGTGTAGCAACTTTCCTGGCCGGCAAGATCTCTGGACTTGTCTCTCGTCGAGCACGTATGGGATATGATGGAAAAAGAAGAGACGCTTGTGACTCGTCAACCAACAGCTCTTACAGAACTACGTGAACAGAATGAGTAGGTGTGGCGTAACGTATCGCAGGACTATTCGCCATCTGTACGATCGAATGGATACCAGAGTCAGCGCCTGCATTGCCGCCTGTGATGGCTACACCATTTACTAATATGAAGGTTTCATCAGGGGTCTATACCTGACATCTCACAACCCCATGTACTACTGAACTGTAAAAGTAATCATTTCACGTACTCCGTACGCACTCTTCCACAATAAACCTTGAGTGAATTTGAAACTTCTGAAAGGATGTATCAATTTTTTCCAGCAGTGTATTTCAGTCAGGAGGTATTAGAAGGTGCACACTTAAATTGCTTTCATTTCGCTTGTAGGACTGATGATAAACTGCAAGCGTAGTCTCGGCTATTTAGTCGCGTGCTACTGCAGAAGTGCTAAGATAGATTACTTTTAATTAGATAGATGCTGATTAAAGGTCTGCGCCGTCGTTAATTAGGATAAAGCTTTATGTGTTCAGTTTCGTCATTCTCTCCTCTACTTTAGGTTTTTTAATGGATTACTGAGAGATGTGTAGAGAAAACTTGTTTTTCTATGACTGCTAGAAATTCGATTCATGTTCATGAGTACGTCTTATTTGATCCAGTATTTGTTCTGAGCACTATTATTTGAATTTGTAATCAATAAATGTACGTAATTTGTAATCCTTGTTTCACTATAGTGGCTTAGATGGTTCAAATGGCTCTGAGCACTATGGGACTTAACATCTGTGGTCATCAGTCCCCTAGAACGTAGAACTACTTAAACCTAACTAACCTAAGGTCATCACACACATCCATGCCCGAGGCAGGATTCGAACCTGCGACCGTAGCAGTCACGCGGTTCCGGACTGAACGCCTTAACCGCGAGACCACCGCGGCCGGCTATAGTGGCTTAGACTCGCCATCACTATGTATGAGCGTATGGCATTGGTGGCCGAGAGACCCCTCGCGGGGCGGTTCTGCCGCTGCTCCACAAGTTCTTTAACGCCGCTACGGCGACTTGCCAGTGAATGAGCATGAAATGATGATGAAAGACACACAACACCCAGTCATCTCGAGGCAGAGAAAATCCCTGATCCCGCCGGGAATCGACCCAGTGCGCGGGAAGCGAGAACGCTACCGCAAGACCACGAGCCGCGGACATCGCCCTCACTGCTTAGTAATTAATGGTTGTAAGGGTGCGCGGCGCGGGATTAACCGAGCGGTCTATTGCGCTGCAGTCATGTACTGTGCAGCTGGTCCCGGCGGAGGTTCGAGTCCTCCCTCGGACATAGGTGTGTGTGTTTGTCCTCAGGATAATTTAGGGACTGATGACCTTAGCAGATAAGTCCCATACGATGTCACACACATTTGAACATTTGTTAGGGTGCACAGCTACGGTTCTAATGTTAGGGCCAAGCTTTTCTTCCGTTTCTCTTCATTTACATACATCTGGACATCTGCACCCAGAGTGCGGGGGGGGGGGGGGGGAGGGGGATGGAGGGGCTAGAGGACCTGCACCTTACCTTGAGCGGGTATTCTCAACGCGTGTCAGTGGCAAATTAAATTGAGTAGAGCCTTAACCTCAGTGTCGCCTTGCAATATCCCCCTCTCTGCATGCACAAATGTTCACGTTATGAAAGGTGTGTTTCGTCGATGATGCTGAGTCAGTTTTGCTGTGGCAGGTTTTAATATATACATGAAACCTGTTAACATCAAGTACAGATCTGAGTGTCAGGAAGTCCTTTCTGAAAGTATTTCTATGGAGTGTTGCCATGTGTGGAAGTGAAACATGGGCGACAAACAGTTTAGACAAGAAAAGAATATAAGATTTTGAAATGTTGTGCTACTGTAGAACGCCGAGTATTACACTCCTGGAAATGGAAAAAAGAACACATTGACACCGGTGTGTCAGACCCACCATACTTGCTCCGGACACTGCGAGAGGGCTGTACAAGCAATGATCACACGCACGGCACAGCGGACACACCAGGAACCGCGGTGTTGGCCGTCGAATGGCGCTAGCTGCGCAGCATTTGTGCACCGCCGCCGTCAGTGTCAGCCAGTTTGTCGTGGCATACGGAGCTCCATCGCAGTCTTTAACACTGGTAGCATGCCGAGACAGCGTGGACGTGAACCGTATGTGCAGTTGGGCGTATAGTGGGCATGCGGGAGGCCGGGTGGACGTACCGCCGAATTGCTCAACACGTGGGGCGTGAGGTCTCCACAGTACATCGATGTTGTCGCCAGTGGTCGGCGGAAGGTGCACGTGCCCGTCGACCTGGGACCGGACCGCAGCGACGCACGGATGCACGCCAAGACCGTAGGATCCTACGCAGTGCCGTAGGGGACCTCACCGCCACTTCCCAGCAAATTAGGGACACTGTTGCTCCTGGGGTATCGGCGAGGACCATTCGCAACCGTCTCCATGAAGCTGGGCTACGGTCCCGAACACCGTTAGGCCGTCTTCCGCTCACGCCCCAACATCGTGCAGTCCGCCTCCAGTGGTGTCGCGACAGGCGTGAATGGAGGGACGAATGGAGACGTGTCGTCTTCAGCGATGAGAGTCGCTTCTGCCTTGGTGCCAATGATGGTCGTATGCGTGTTTGGCGCCGTGCAGGTGAGCGCCACAATCAGGACTGCATACGACCGAGGCACACAGGGCCAACACCCGGCATCATGGTGTGGGGAGCGATCTCCTACACTGGCCGTACACCTCTGGTGATCGTCGAGGGGACACTGAATAGTGCACGGTACATCCAAATCGTCATCGAACCCATCGTTCTACCATTCCTAGACCGGCAAGGGAACTTGCTGTTCCAACAGGACAATGCACGTCCGCCTGTATCCCGTGCCACCCAACGTGCTCTACAAGGTGTAAGTCAACTACCCTGGCCAGCAAGATCTCCGGATCTGTCCCCCATTGAGCATGTTTGGGACTGGATGAAGCGTCGTCTCACGCGGTCTGCACGTCCAGCACGAACGCTGGTCCAACTGAGGCGCCAGGTGGAAATGGCATGGCAAGCCGTTCCACAGGACTACATCCAGCATCTCTACGATCGTCTCCATGGGAGAATAGCAGCCTGCATTGCTGCGAAAGGTGGATATACACTGTACTTGTGCCGACATTGTGCATGCTCTGTTGCCTGTGTCTATGTGCTGTGGTTCTGTCAGTGTGATCATGTGATGTATCTGACCCCAGGAATGTGTCAATAAAGTTTCCCCTTCCTGGGACAATGAATTCACGGTGTTCTTATTTCAATTTCCAGGAGTGTAGATGGGTAGGTCACGTATCTAATGAAGAGGTACTGAGTAAAATTTGGGAGAAGAGAAATTTGTGGCACAACCAGACTAAATGAAGGGGTCGGTTGGTAGGACACACTCTGAGGCATCAGGAGGTCACCAATTGAGCAGTGGAGGAAGACTGTAGGTTGGAGAAGTTACTCGGAGATGCAGAGGCTTGCATGGGACACAGTAGCATGGAGAGCTGCACCAAACCAGTCCCAGTACTGAAAACCACAACAAAATCAAGATATTTTCACGCAAAAATTTGTGTAGAGCACGGTACCGAAGTCAACAGCTCGAACAGTATTACGTGCGGATATGTCCTTGAGTTGCATCGCTACTCAGTGACTTCGGTGAGGTGCTTTCTGTGCTGGATCATTTTCAGATTGAAGTGTTGTGATTGTAGTCAAGGGAAATCATGCCATAGCACCGTGTTTAGCTTCAACTTAATCATATTTATACCCCGTGATTTTGAGATACTTTAAAAAAAATGGTTCAAATGGCTCTGAGCACTATGGGACTCACCTTCTGAGATCATTAGTCCCCTAGAACTTAGAACTAGTTAAACCTAACTAACCTAAGGACAGCACACACATCCATGCCCGACGCAGGATTCGAACCTGCGACCGTAGCGGTCTCGCGGTTCCAAGCTGCAGCGCCTAGAACTGCACGGCCACTTCGGCCGGCAGACTTTTAAAAGTGTTACTCACTATTTGACGTACAGTTACATAAGTTATGAAAGTGAGTTTCACGTTGCACGGATTTTCTGTAAGGTTCTGCTACTGTTATTAATTTTTTTTTTTTACTTGTAATCAAATAGCGTTACGAAATTTATTACCGGATCATGGAAGTTCCTATAATAGAATGTAGCTTGTATAAATTAGGGCTTAGTCGAAGCACTCATGATAGTAGATCAGTTCTTAACACTTTACACACCTTACAGCCTGACTCGAAAAAAGAAAAAAATATTTGTAGGGTTGAAAGCTCACCCTTTACGAATCACTTTGTTACGTCCTGTCATGTGGAAAACCACAAACACTGCTTTTTTTTTAAGTGTCCCGTGTCCTTTCGGAAGATATCATTGGTCACAACTATAAAAAAGGTCCTGTAAAAGGTATGTCAGGGAACAAATATTTATTGAGATATCGACTGTTGTATTTGTTTCGAGAACAGTCAGCACTCGCAAGAAGATCTGGCTTTTATAATTTCTGTGTTAATGGTGCATGAAGTTCAGACCCTTATCTATGAACCAAAGCAGTACACTGAAATTCTAAAAAATTCTCGAGAAAATCGACTTTGAAGTTTTCGAAACGTCTCTAACTGACCAAACTAAGCGTGGTTTTTCAGTGGGCCATGTTGTGTTATGGAAGAATGTTCAGTTGCCACATCGGTGGCCTGGGCTCGATTCCCGACAGTTGCAAATATTTAAACAACGATGCATGCACATAAAAATGGAAAAACAAAAAATCGGTAGCTCTCAAGACTGGTAATCGCTATATCGAGTCTCATTGTGGTCATATATTTTTTTCCCTTTCAGTTTGAATAAGTATGACATTTAAACAGAAAATTCATCAAATAAATGTTAATTAATATTTCTAATTTTTTATGAAAACACGCGTCTTCTTACTTCTAATTACATATCACAGTAGAATTCCCGTTTTCATGGCAAATAGATATCTTTTGTAAGTGATTGTTAATGAAGACTGTTTGAATGAAAAAGCATTTCAAATTTTTTTCATATTTTGCGCTTCACATAAATGCCTGTAGAAGATGCACCTTTGTTTAAAAATTCGCACTATCTGGTCATGGGACCCCGACAGCTCACATGGCACGAGAGCAGCCTGCCACAGAGCCAAGCAGTGCGTTTCTGTTCCTGTTGACGTTATTGCTCATTTCTGACTGGTTGTGTTTGTTTGTGCACTTAGTCCTCTGATTGTGACGCTCCCGTCAGACGAAGCTCTTATACGTGCAAATGAATAAAAAGAATACAACGCACGACAAAAGGATAATCCGAATGAGACGGAGATAGGTAGTGATCTACATGTACAGACAAACAAGTGATTACAATTTAACAAAATGTGGATAATTTATTCAAGAGAAATAGCTTCACATATTGAGCAAGTGGGTAACGCCTTGGTCCATCTTTGGCCATTATGAAAGCAGTTTTTCTGCTTGGAACTGATATCATATGTGCAATCCACATGTGACCTATATGAATATGGTGAACAACAAATATAAGAGGATAGGCGACTAAAAAAAATTATAAACACATTAATTAAGCGTATGAAGAGGCTACTTTTTTCTGAATCAAGGAAATTCATGGTATGTTGTCAGAGGAAATATGGCTTGTTGGATTACTGTGTGGGATTGAAGATTTTAGGTGATCAAAATATTTAAGTGAAACAATCTTTTCGTCTGAGCTTCAGAGCTTCCATTAAGTCACAAGAAAACACGCCCGTGGCTGCAACTGGAAATCACGCACTCTTGGCAATGTCCATCACATGAGACAAACTTACAAGGCACACTTCTCTGCGTATTAACTGGAGACATTTATTGGCGGATCTGGATTAATGCCATGCAGTGCTGCACAAGTATAATTAGTTTTACATAAGGGTTGCCATCCTTGCTTTGGCCTGTGCGACAGGCTTAGATTTCTCACAACTCTACTAAAGCGAATATTTAAAATCCTTGTGGTTACCTAACTACACTCAGGTAATATTCCGAGATTCGACCACTGGACTGGAATGTGTTCCCCCCTAACAGTTTTGCACACTGAATCCAACTGGATACTTGCAGCTCCCACCGATAATCACAAAACTAAAACGAGTAAAAATTAATAGGGAAACAAGCATGTAAAACATCACTCTCAATTTTCGCAGAAACAAATGAAGTTTCAGTTTATCAATCAAACATAGCCATGCCTGCCACTTCTATCTGACACCACCTTCAGACAGCTAATGTCTCCACATTCCCCTCCGAGGCCTCGTCTTGCCGAACACGTCCACCCTCACTAATCCAGGACACGCACAGAGAAAACCAGCAAAATACCTAAGAAGACTATGATGCCTGTCGGGGGAATGCACTTTCTAAGGCTTTGTTAGTAACATAATTGAAAGTGAAGGGTCACTGACTTCAGTCATCCGAAATACTAAGCACATAAAACCACAAACTGTGATCCAGAGAACCCAATGTGTGCCACACCAACCCCATGAGAGGCGCCTGTAGACTCCTCGATTTCGCGAACTACGAAGTCATTCAACATATAGGCCTTTCAGCCTGTCGGCACCAGGAGCAGAATGTAGGCACTCTTACTGGCCATTTCCTGCACCTCTTTACAACACTTCTGTAAGTTGTTGCCTCCTGGCAGGACATTAAGAACTTTTTGTGCAATGGATGTTCAGGACGCCGACCATCATGAAGAAAATACGCTCGGGTCTAGAGTGCCATGCAGGCTCCTGCTACAACGCACTTAGGACGATTAGGAAGGAGCACAGGCTCCAGGCTGAAAAGAAAGCCCTTCCCTCTGTAAACAGATGCTGGACTGGGTGACTGATAGTGAACAGGGCTACGAAACACACGGGCAGCTAGGAAATTATGTATAGCACCCAGCGCAAGACATCTGGAGAAGAAAGTACAGTTAAATAGTATCACATGCATAGCGCAATATTTTTATAGCAGGTGCGGCCAAGATATACTGCCTCGCAGGTCGTGCTGTGCGAGTGGTGGTGGAAGGCGGGGGGGGGGGGGGGGGGGAGGATAGGGGGGGGGGGGGGCGAACGAGTGCCAAAGCGCTCAGCCTCGCTTCAAATTTCCCTCACCGCCATGCCACGCTGTCTTAGCCAAATGAGGGGGAACAGGAGCAAATTGTGATGCGGCACATTTAAATGGCAGTTAGTCATACTGCATACTACTTGGTTTTATATTTCACACATTTCAACACCATAGTTCACAAAAACAAAACAAATTTTCAATATTATTTAATTCTTTTTGGCGCACTGAAGACGTAATATAATTTTTATCTGGTAGAAACTGTCGGCATAAGGACAGTCGCAGACAATTTCACAGAGTTTTGCCCTCAAGTTGCAACGTAATCGTGACTTATTTAGTTTCATGATGGACAAAAGGTCTTTCACACAAATAATCATACGAAATATTGTAGTACTTTTGTAACCTCATAATGTAGACTTGGAAGCTCTGTCTGTGGAAAGCATTGTAGACGTCCTGGACAGCTTTAACGTCAAAAGGTTTGACAGTAGGCCTGGAATTATCTGTCTGGTCAATCAGTTACTGCGGCACATGCGTAGGAGCACTTTCAAATGAAATGGCAAATGGTCTCTAAAGGACCACGAAAATAGATATAAGACTGACAGTGTCCTCAAAATCTTTATAAAACTGTTCTTGTAATTATTTCATGTCTGCAATGAATTCTCCAAACCTCGTGTTTTCTATAAAGCCCGTGAACTTAGGCAACCGGATTGTCATTGTCAGAATTTGTCTTTGCTACAACGCAATTTCTTTTTAAATTCATTCCCATCAAATCAGAAAGAAGTTACCTTGCCATATCTTACTGTGAGCAGTGTGTAGTCAAGTCCACTTTAAATGCGAAGTCTGCAATCAATTCCGGATGTTATAATTTCGATCCTGAACTCCTTTTCCCTTCATAAACTCAAAAATAGCGAGTTTTAAATCGAAAAATAGTTCTAGTCATGCCCTTTGATTTAGCCAACGTACTTTGCAGTAAGGCAGATTTGTGCCAAACAACAAACGATGGAGCTGATCCCTCATGGTACACAAAACAGGTCAGAACACCGTTGCAGAAACAACTGTTACAAACTAGTTTTAGTTGTAGAATCCTCTTTACATCTAGTTCCTTCTTTTTTATTTGAGCAAATGTACAATACGTTTGTTTTTCTGGAGATGGCCTCTCCTCAGCTTGATACCCATCTAACAATGTGTACACATGCAACGATCAGGTGTCTCCGGCAAACGTAATTTGAAGAAAAATCTGTACATGGTTCCTTTCCCAATTCACCGACTCTATTACAGCAGCTCCATCTAGATTAGCGCCTGCTCAGCTCCGAATTTACACCACCAGTGCTGAAGCAAAACCCAGCCCTTTGAAACATTCCTCTGCCAAACCGCTACTCCAAAGAATTCCTGGAGATATTAGTGTCGCGCTGCCACGGGCCAACCCAAAGATAGTCGTGCTAGGTGTACCACCTTCCGACACATGTATTCATTGCAGTCACGTTTCAAGATAATGATTATTACTTAAATAGACTGAAACACTGTACACATTTATAATAACAAGTATCGCCTGTGGTCGAAATTCGACCAGTTGAGCCAGTGGCCTGTTCGGTAATAAAAGGTGTCAACTATCTTAAAGCGATACACTCCACTTAAAACCACGAAATTTTAGCCTCAGAACTGACCCATAGCAATTGCTGCTTTGTAGCTACGAGTATTCTTGAAATAATTCTTTGATTTCTCTTTAACTGTTCAATCATTTGAAGTGAGTCCTTGATACAGCACGTTGAGAAATAAATCTTGTGTTAACGACGGAAAATTAAGTTATGACAAGACAATGTGAATGCCGTTGTATAGCATAAAGTAATTACATATGAGAAATGATCTGCATTACAAAACCTGTACTGCAGATTCATTAAACCACAGTTATAACTCCCAAAATTATTTGGACTTACGTTGAGGGCACATTTAACTGTGTCTCTCAAAACAAAAATAGGGTTACCATTGTCAAAGTCCACGTTCTTCCTATTACTTTGTCTGCGCAAAAATTGTGTCTCTCTAACGATTCGTCTTTCAGTCCGACCCGTTAGTGATCTTCTTCGAGGCATAGCCTAACACAAATAATAAGGGAAGACATGTTGTTGTTGTTGTTGTTGTCTTCAGTCCTGAGACTGGTTTGATGCAGCTCTCCATGCTACTCTATCCTGTGCAAGCTGCTTCATCTCCCAGTACCTACTGCAACCTACATCCTTCTGAATCTGCTTAGTGTATTCATCTCTTGGTCTCCCTCTACGATTTTTACCCTCCACGCTGCCCTCCAATGCTAAATTTGTGATCCCTTGATGCCTCAAAACATGTCCTAACCGCATCGCTCCCCACGACCGGCCCAGCCAATTTCATACACACGACTGCTCGCTAATACTACTACCACACTGTTCCTACTGCTCTCTGGTCTGAGATTCTCTTTTAGCTTACATATCGCAGGCATCTGCTCGAATGCGCTAGCAACAAATTTCTTAATCATGGACCTCTTACAACTTCCTGCAGAACAGCAAGCATTATCCTGCTGGGACAGCACATCATCTTCCTGTTGAAAAAAAGAACGGGAAAAGAATGGATCTAACAACACTCTGCACGTACCGAGCGGTGATTAGCGTCCCAACCAGAAACATCAAAGGTGATCAAGAGTTGTAGTTTATCGCAGTCCAGAGCATGAGACCTGGTTGATTGATCTGGGGGGAAGGAACCAAGCAGAGAGGTCATCGGTCCCATCGGATCAGGGAAGGATGGAGAAGGAAGTCGGCCGTGCCTTTCCAAAAGAACCATTCCGGCTTTTGCCTGAAGCGATTTAGGGAAATCACGAAAAACTTAAATCAGGATGGCCGAACGCGGATTTCAACTGTCGTCCTCCTGAATAGGAGTCCAGTGTGGCAACCATTGCTCCACCTCGCTCGGTCATGAGACATGGGGTGTGAACGCGGATTTCAACTGTCGTCCTCCTGAATAGGAGTCCAGTGTGGCAACCATTGCTCCACCTCGCTCGGTCATGAGACATGGGGTGTGTCTTGGACGAATGCACTCTAAGAGACAGCGCTACCAGGTTTACATCGTACGTGCAAACGACCACGACTTGCCTACAGCCAGAATCTGCTCTCATCGCTGAAGACCATGGCGTGCCATTCCATCTTACAAATGATCCTCTTACGGCACCAGTCGAGCAGTGGACGTCGATGCTGTGATTTGAGTGGAAGCTGGGCTAGACGTGTGCGTGCCTGTGATTCTACTGCTAATAACTGATTCACAGCAGTTCGTCTTGACACTTCTTGGCTCACAAGCCTTATCTGCGGTAGCTGTACGATCTGCCCCTGCTGCCCTTAACTCGCCCCCCCCCCCCTTCCTCCGACGCTCCTGGAGACACCGTTCTGCTGCGTGGACGTGGAAAACCTCCTCCCCTACGGGTCTGAGAATTTTCATGTGATCATTGATACCAGCATCACTGCAGAACTAACGCAGCACATCCAACTTGTGTGGCAATTCTCCGGCAGGACCATCCTGCCACTCGAAAGGACGCAATTTGACCACTTTCGAACACACTCAGTTGCCTGTAGAAAGCAAGAGTGTGTCTCCGTGACGTGTTTGCCTACGTGCTTCACACGTTTGCACCACACTGGCTGAGAGCATTTCCCATTAAAGTAAGGACACAGAGGCGCTCCGGTGGCTATGCCACTATGCCACTACCCTCTCTGTTGGTGGACGACGTTGAAACCATCATCAGTACAACGACTACGTAAGTGGGCTGCTTCTGTGTTGGCAGCGCTGTGTACCGCTTTGCATTGGATCTCTGACTGCGCTTTCTTTGTAAGAGACTCTGTGGATGGTTGGGCTCGCTGTTGGAAGTTAATCGCCAGCAGTTTTGGGCAGTTGGGGATTAGTCGCCAGCAGTGATGGAAGTACTGTTGGGCAGTTGGAGGTGAACGGCCAGCAGTGATGGATGTTACTTGTGAGAAGTTAGCATTGATGGAGGGTAGAGGTCTGAAGTGTTAGCGTACGCTAACGATCTGGAAGTATCCGACTCGGAGACTGAAAATTATTCGTGATTATGTATCTTTGTACTGGATGTCAATGACTACGTAAGTGGGCTACTTCTGTGTTGGCAGCGCTGTGCGTTGGATCTCTGACTGCGCTTTCTTTGTAAGAGACTCTGTGGATGGTTGGACTCGCTGTTGGAAGTTAATCGCCAGTAGTGTTGGGCAGTTGGGAATTAGTCGCCAGCAGTGATGGAAGTACTGTTGGGCAGTTGGAGGTGAACGGCCAGCAGTGATGGATGTTACTTGTGAGAAGTTAGCATTGATGGAGGGTAGAGGTCTAAAGTGTTAGCGTAGGCTAACGATCTGGAAGTATCCGACTCGGAGACTGAAAATTATTCGTGATTATGTATCTTTGTGCTGGATGTCAATGACGAAATATATTCGTGTTTGAACTGGATGTCACATTATTAAGGTAAAAAAGTACATTATTTGGTTTGCAACAAAATCTTTCCTTTGATAACCACATGCCTATTTGTAGTTAGTGGCTTTAGTAGTTAGAATCTTTTATGTAGCTGGCAGTATTGACGCTCGTTGTATTGCAGTAGTTCGCGTAATGAAGTTTTTTGTGAGGCAAGTGTTTAATGATATGTATAGGTTATTGTTAAGATTTCTTGTAGTCAGGGCCATTCTTTTGAATTAATTATTTGAAGTCAAGTTATCCCTTTTTTGAGCAGTCAGACTGCGTAGGGCTAGAATATTGTGGGTCAGTGTTGACATGATAAGAATAAGTAAAGCAAACGGAGGTTCACTTGCATTCAATTTCACTCAGCAGTTTAAGTAAAATATTTATTAAAGAAGTTTCATTGTGCCACCAGTGGCACATGCCGTTATTGGATCAGAATCGACGTCCTGTTTCCACGTGTACTAATTCTTTTCTGGCAGTGTATTTTACATGTTGCCTATTAATAACCACTGCAAATAATTGTAATAGTCTCGCCAAATCTCCAACTGCAAACGCCGCCTCCTACCAACTTACAGTTCACAGACGCCACATCCAGAACACAAGTATGATTTAAATTCAGTCGGCTGCATGGCCTTTCAATCGCCACAGCGTCTAAGTTAGAATCGCCAAAGACGCAACATGCAGTGCTGCACGAAGAGACAGCTCATAGACCTTGCGTGACTAACCAGTACCGAGGATATCTCTGCGAAAAAAACAAAACTACGAATAAAATGAAAGAGCTGTTTAACATCCTTTTTTTTCCAAACTCATGGCAGCAGGGTATGTTACTGAATTCCTCTGTGTGCGAGAAACGATGTTCGTTGATACGCATCAACGATTACAGCTCTGTTATTGGAAACCAGACAATGGATGTCAAAGAAATAGATTTTACGTTACAGCAGAGAAAACGAGATGCACTGAGAGAAAGGTTCTTTTGAAATCGATCATGCAGGGTTAATAGTCCACAAAACGAAGAGCTTCAGGCCAATATCGTTCGAAACAAATCAACGGTTTACGAGTACCGAATGTGCACGATTTCTGTTGTTTGTGCGACAAAGAACAAACAGAATGTCTGTGAAAGTTTTTCAATTCTAAAAATTGTTGCACCCTAACACTCCACCATACTCCTCATGCTGGCCTCCTTCTAACATACGTTTATATGAAATGAAAAAATTTGCATTCAAAGAAACTTTCTGACACTTTATAACACTGTGCTAAACACGGTTTCATCGGTTGCATCTCAGGCAAATGCTCCGAGCTGTAGAGACATCACTCTTTAACACAAATAACGGTTACCAGTCACATTTATATATATTTTCTGTTTAACTTAACATAAAGCTATGAGTAACGAGCATATTCTACTCCTCTTCAGGCGTGTATATATACAGGCACAAGCTATTAAATTAAATTATATAACGTCATAAGTACTCTAAATTAACAAAGAAATAATAAAGTTGCAACTCACTGCTTGCATTCCTTCCACAGGGAAACTCTCCTACAAAACACAAAACATTTTCAGACTACATATTATTGAAGTTGCCTTCACAACACATAATAACTTGCAACAAACACTGAAATACAATATTAACACACATAAACACTCACAATCAGGCATTTATTAAGCAGTATGTGGTTCCTGCAAGCTCGCATGGAAAGATATACGATGGTGTTCGTTTTTTTCCGCGAGCTGTACGAGATTGGAGTAATAGAGAATTATTGTGAAGGTGGATCGATGAACGACTCTGCCAGGCACCTGAACGTGATTTGCAGGGTACCTATGTAGATGTAGATGCAGATGCAGATGCAGATGCAAAGTCCTCTTTGTAGGCCAAACCGGGCGAGACTTCCAAAAAGGATACAACGAACTTATACATGCCTACCATACTAACAAGTACTAACCAAAATAGCCACTCATATAAAACAGGCCACCCATTCCATGATACTGCACGTGCAGTATCATATATTACATAAAATGGACAAGGGACAACAAATAAACTTATATGAAGAATGGGAAATATTCATTCATGGCTCGGTACATGGCGACATGTTACTAAACGATAAACCTGAAAGTAATAATATTAACTTATTTATAAACTTCTCCAATGTTGAATGCCTATGTCATTGAAAAACAATGTCTTCACCAACTAATCACCTAATATGTGCCATGACATAAATATATCTAGATGTAAATGTTTTATGTTCACTGTATACTACAGGTGCAGCAATAGATACTTTTTTATCTTAGCTTTTAAGAGTTCTTGGACTGATGTAAACAAGTGATTGTGAAAGAGTTAAGTTACGACGTATTTGTTACTGAGCTCTATGAGCCAGACACCGAAATTGCCAACAAAAATGTACGTAAATGCACCAACAAAAACCATGCTTATTCCATAATGTACACACTATAACATATTTGTCTTCCTGAACAGGTGTCTTTTTCGACACACGATCTCACTGGCACACACAGTAAAGGAAGCTATCCTCAATTCATATTGTCACAATGTAAAAGTAAACTATAAAGAGACCTGCTATCTAAATGCGCTGCGTTAACAAAATATTTGTAATAAGTGGTGACTATTGCAGTTTATATTATTTAATTAAAGGATAAATTTGGATTTGTGCACTTTTCTGCTAATGTAGTGCATTTAACAGCAGAATTCCAATTGTGCTCTTACTGTTAACCAACCTTGCTTTTAATTTCACTAAAGGTTCTTTTGACTTTTCTATACGCTAAGTCAGTCCTTCCGACAAATCTTTTTCGATTTCTTAACTTTTTCATCCAGCATATTCGGCTTAGCTTCCCTCCACTTCTTACTTATTTCATTCCTAAGTGACTAGTATTTCTATGTTCCTAAAGTTGCCTAAACATTTTTGTTCTTCCTTCTTTCGCCGATCAACTAAAGTATTTCTTCTGTTACCCATGGTTTCTTCGCAATTTTCTTCTTTGTTCCTATGTTTTTCTTTCCAACTTCTGGAACTGCCATCTTTAGAGATGTCCATTGCTCTTCAGCTGAACAGCCTATTGAGCTATGCCTTACCACTGTAAATATAGCCTTGAAGAATTTAAAGCATCTCTCTTCATTCCGTAACAATTCCGGTTCCCACTTCTTTGCGCATTGTTTCTTTCTGACTAATCCCTTACATTTCAGCCTACTCATCATGACTGTTAAACTATATTCTAAGTCTATACCTGGTCGTGGGTATCAGATTTCGGAATGTCTGACTGACCATGATGTGATCTAACCGAAATTTTCTCGTGTCTTCCGGCCTTTTCTCACAATACCTCCTCATCTTGTGATTCTGTAATTCTTAAACAGAGTATTCACTATTACAGACTAATATTAATTGCAGAACTTTAGTACTCTTTACCATTAGCAAACCCATATTCTCGCGTAACCAATTCTTTTAGTCCTTCGCCTACATCAGCATTCCAGTCCCCCATAAATACAGATTTTCATCTCCATTTACGTACCGAATTACCCGTTCATTATCCTCATATACTTCATTTGTCTCTTCATCTTCCGCTTATGATGTCAACATGTATAACTTGACTATCGTTGTCGGAGTTGGTTTGCTGTCGATTCTGATGAGAACAAACCCTATCGCTGTATCACTGTACTGTTCTGAGTAACTCTCTGCCCCATCTTCCTAGTCATCACGAATCCCACTCTCGTTATAAAATTTTGTACTGCTGTTGACATTACTCTACACTCATTCGACCAGAAATCGTTGTCTTCTTTCCCTTTTATTTTGCTGACCCCCACTATATCTAGATGGTGCCCTTATCAGATTTTCTACCTTCTCTACCACGTTCAAACTTCTGACATTCCGCGCCCCGACTCGTAGAACGTTATCGTTTCCTTGGTTGCTCAATCGTCTCCTCATGCCCACCGCCCCCTTGGCCGTCCCCTCCCGGAGATCTGGAAGGGGGGATAATCTTTTGCGATTGGAGAGATCATGATGACACTTTTTCAGTTATACACCACATGTTCTGTGGTTACACATTATATATATTTAATGCAGTGCTTTCCATTGCCTTCTGCATTCTCATGCCGTTGATAACTCCTGATTCTTTTGTCTTTAGCGGCAGTTTCACACCCCAAGGACAAGACATTATCCTGAATCTCTGTCCACTCTCCTCCTTTGACAAGCCTGTTGGGAGAAGGGGCTTACTTCTTATGCAGGAAATCTTGTCGCGAGAACAAACTACAGAGGCTATATGCGTCTTCAAGATACACTACTGACCATTAAAATCTCTACACCACGAAGATGACGTGCTACAGACGCGAAATTTAACCGACAGGAAGAAGATGCTCTCATATGCAAATGATTAGCTTTTCAGAGCATTCACACAAGGTGGGCGCCGGTGGTGACACCTACAACGTGCTAACATGAGGAAAGTTACCAAACGATTTCTCATACACAAACAGCAGTTGACCGGCTTTTCCTGGTGAAACGTTGTTGTGATGCCTCGTGTAAGGAGGAGAAATACGTACCATCACGTTTCCGGCCTTGAAAAAGGTCGGATTGCAGCCTATCGCGATTGCGGTTTATCGCATCGCGACATTGCTGCTCGCGTTGATTGAGATCCAATGACTGTTAGCAGAACATGGAATCGGTGGGTTTAGGAGGGTAATACGGAACGCCGTGCTGGATCCCAACGGCCTCGTATCACTAGCAGTGGAGACGACAGGCATCTTATCCGCATCTTAACGTATCGTGCAGCCACGTCTCGATCCCTGAGTCAACAGATGGGGACGTTTGCAAGACAACAACCATCTGCAAGAACAGTTCGACGACGTTTGCAGCAGCATGGACTATCAGCTGGGAGACCATGGCTGCGGTTACCCTTGACGCTGCATCACAGACAGGAGCGCCTGCGGTGGTGTACTCAACGACGAACCTGGGTGCACGAATGGCGAAACGTCATTTTTTGGGATGAATCCAGGTTGTGTTTACAGCGTCATGATGGTCGCATCCGTGTTTGGCGACATCGCGGTGAACGCACATTGGAAACATGGCGGTGAACGCACATTGGAAGCGTGTATTCGTCATCGCCATAGTGGCGTATCACCCAGCGTGATGGTAGGGGGTGCCATTGGTTACACGTCTCGAACACATCTACCCTTCATTCGATCCCTGTGAAACCTTACATTTCAGCAGGCTAATGCACACCGCAAGTTGCAGCTCCTGTACGTGCCTTTCTGGATACACAAAATGTTCGACTGCTGCCCTGGTCAGCACATTCTCCAGATCTCTGACCAACTTAAAATGTGTGTCAATGGTGGCCGAACAACTGGCTCGTAACAATACGCCAGTCACTACTCTTGATGAACTGTGGTATCGTGTTGAAGCTGCATGGGCAGCTGTACCTGTACACGCCATCAAAGCTCTGATTGACTCAATGCCCAGGCGTATCAAGGCCGTTATTACGGCCAGAGGTGGTTGTTCTGAGTACTGATTTCTCAGGATCTATGAACCCAAATTGCGTGAAAATGTAATCACATGTCAGTTCCAGTATAATATATTTATCCAATGAATACCCGTTTATCATCTGTATTTCTTCTTGGTGTATCAATTTTAATGGCCAGTAGTGTAGTACCATCGAGCGTCAATAGATTGCGCGATGAGCGAAACCTCGAGAATTTGACAGAAAGATGATCGCACCAAATGTAATACAGGCGATATGCCGCACGTGAAGACGTAGTATTCATACCCCAAGTAGTGCTGATATCTACTGCTTTAAATATTTGATATCAGGTTCCCATAAAGCTTGCGTTCGCAGTATGTATTAACGAGTCAGGGTGATTTTTAAACATCATGAGACTAAGAATTTCAGTAAGCATCCTCAAGAAAGGGGATTAAAAAAAAAGGAAATGAGCCACACGCTACATTATTTTTTTAACATTAAAATTTACTAGAGAAGTCCCATAAAGCGGGTTTCCTGCTCTGTTGCTGTTATACCACCTCGACTTAACAAGACAGGGAAGCGCACGGCAGAATGAAGAGGCACGTAAACGTTGAGGAGTTTCGAGCAGCCACCGCTAGATGACTCTCGCAACGGCCACCGCGACAGACACCACGTGGTTTCTACATTCCCCGCTCGGGCGCTGGCATCACGACACAGCTGGTTAGAGCATGACCCGAAGTTTGCCGAAGCGGGCACGGAAAAGTCTGGCCGTGTCAGGCAGGCGGCTGTGCGAGTGTGTGTGTGTATGTTTACGTCTGTAACTTGAGTCGCGAGCAACAGTTAGTGGAGAGAGCCACGCAGAGGCGCGTCGCGGGGCAGTCGCAACCGGTCGCCCAGTCATCTCTTTCTCCTGCGCCGCTGTCCGCGCAGTTCGCGCGTAACAATTCGCCGAAGCAGCGCACGAGGTTGAGGAAGCTTTCTTAGCAGTGGGAGCCAAACGAGTTCTTCCCCGTGCCCGTGTCCAGTCTTCACTGTTTTTTTTAATTAATTGCGCCGGTGCCTGCGGTTTCGCACGTGGCGGATTCTGCTCTCAGTGAATTTTTCCCGCCGAGCGGGCCCGGCCGAAGAAGTGATTGTTGGTTTTTGTTTTTGTTTTGCCTGTCTTTTTGCGAGTGATTGTGGTGAATTAAAAGTGTTTGCATAAGAGGAGGGCATTGTCATCAAATTTTTTTGTGAGAAGTTTGCAAGCGGCGACGAGCGCTCGCCGCCAGTCGTCTTATTAATAACACGAGCGACCCTCATTGAATGGTGGAGTGACCCGGGATCCAGGATCACCGCACAACAACTGCGCCCTCGCCGCCACGCTGCCAGCTACACATGGTGAGTTTAGCCAACAGTTCTACATGCACGCAACCCCCCATACAACGTCGGCGCATTCGCGCGCCGCTGGGTGCCGTATTGTCGCGACAGGTGGCTGGCGCCAGTAGCTTTTGCAACCAGCGTGTGACCTTTGCCTAATACGAGAGACGGTGTCCGTCACAAGAAACAGAAAGGGGACATTACAGTTTAGTGTGTTGTGTACATGCTCTGCATCAGAGACTCAGAAAAAAGACATTTAAGGAAAGAGTCCGTCCGTGGCGTTGTTGGAGGGAAAACAGTATTAATCACTGGCAATTCTCAGCTGATACAGGCGCGATATTGAGATGGTTCTGAGGACGAATTTTTGTACCACTTCGTTCCGTTTTTGTCAGACATGCTTTGTTATGAAAACTAATATTTTTTTACCACAAATCAGTATCTGATAAGACTCGGCATGTACAAAATTACAATTACAACCACAAATATAGTACTGAATATTCATTAAAAACATTACTCAACGTATAATAAAATTTGAAAGAAGAAAAGAGCCATATAAAAATCGTTGCTGAAGGTGTAATCGATGACACATCCATTACCCTGGACAGTTCTATGCTATTACGGTAACTGTTAACACTAGGCTCCACCATATATTTTGAACGCTCGTAGAATTCGGGACCTACACTGTTTGTTTGCATTTCCTCTTCGTCTGCGTCATTGGTTCCATATCAGTTCGTAAGTCCACAAAATTTTAGACA
The DNA here is from genome assembly GCF_023897955.1 of Schistocerca gregaria. Classification (NCBI taxonomy): domain Eukaryota; kingdom Metazoa; phylum Arthropoda; class Insecta; order Orthoptera; family Acrididae; genus Schistocerca; species Schistocerca gregaria. The sequence continues at coordinate 1,024,321,900 of NC_064920.1, forward strand.
AAGACGTTGATGATGTAAGACAGATCTCTCCCACAAAAACGGTTATTTACACAACAGCTGTGGCCAGACAATACTTCCAAAACAGATTACAGTCAAACAGCATGGCAGCATGAACAATATAGCTTCTTTGTTTCACTGATAGTTTATGAATTTATTACATTTCATCTTTAACAATAGAGCTGTCTTTCACTTTATTATAGCTGGAAGTACCATAGTGTAAAAGTCTTCACTGCTTACATTTTAAAGCATTTAAAAAAAAAATCGATATGTTGAAAAAATAAATCTCATAATATTCAATAACATGAATGTATAACCAACTTATGAAATGTAGAAATTACACACTCTCTCAAAAATAAAAGCTCACTGGTTTCGATGGTTTTCTAAGATCTGCTCCCATATAATAAGCCCAGTCTTATCCCATATATGTTATGTATCACTAACACATGGCATTTTTCCAGAGAGACTGAAATGTGTTAAACACGTATTTAAGAAAGGTGATATGAGAGATGTTAATAACTACCGACCTGATTCACTCTGACATCATCTTCCAAAATTTTAGAAAAGGTTATGTATTCCAGACTAGAATCTCACCTTAGCAACAATATTATCCTCAGCAAATTAATCACAGTTTGGGTTTCATAAGAATTGCCATTTACATATTCATCCACCAAATATTACAAGCATTAAATAATAAAATGGCGCCAGCTGTTATTTCTGCAACCTATCTAAGGTTTTTGACTGTAGGAATCATAGTAAGCTCCAAGATAAACTCAAGTTTTGTGGCACTGATGGCATAGCCAACTAGTGGATGTCATACCTGAACAAAATAACGCAGGAAGTTGTGCTTAACAATTCTGCCAATATAGTCTGGGAATGTAATTCTGGGTGCGGAGAAATCATATAAGGGGTTCGTTCCCCTAGGCTCAATCTTAAGCCCACTATTGTTCCTCTATATGTAAATAATCTTCCGTCTAACACACAAAAAGTAGAGTGAGTTCTTTTTGCTATGGCACTAGTATTGTAATCAGTTCAAGCATACAAACAACTAGAGAAGAAATAGTAAACAAGGTTCTTAAAAGCGTCATTGACTTGTTTTATGACTACGGTCTCATCCTCTGTTTTAGAGAGGCACAACACATTCATTTCTGCACGTTTATTGGAACTACACAAATGATAACAGAAGGTGAGGAAATAATAAATAGGACGCAAACTTCAAAATTCTTAAGTGTTCATATTGATAAGAATTTGAACTAAAAAAAGCACAATTTGGAACTCCTAAAACAACTTAGTTCAGTCACATTTGCTCTCAGAATCATTACAAATCTTGGGGAGAGATAAATCAGTAAGTTGGCATATTTTGCATATTTTCATTAAAAAGTGTCATATGGAATAATGGTGTGGGGTAGATCATCTTCAAGAAAGGAAGTCCTCATTTGCTCAAAAACGTGCTATTAGAATACAATGTGCTGGGCTCACCCATAGTCGTGTAGACATCTGTTTAAGAAGTTGGGCATTCTGACTACTGTTTACACTATATTTATCCCTACATGAAGTTTGTTGTAAATATAATCCACTACAGTTGAAAAGGCACAACGAAGTACATAATTACCATACCAGAAGGACAAAATCCCATTCATTACGCAATATTGTCTTTGTCACAAAATGAGGCGAACAATGCTACAACTAAAATTTTTAATAGCTTACACAGTGATGTAAAGTGTGACAGCAAAGTGAAATTTGAAAACAAACTGAAAAATTTCATCCTTGAGAATTCATTCTATTCTGTAGAAGAATTTTTATTTTTGTAATGTGTAAAGGTGGATAGGAATTACTATCTCACAAAAATGATAAATTCATTATAAATGTCAGTGTGTAGCCATATTTACAAATTAATTTGCTGTATGAATGTAAAATGACTCGTTCCACAACATTATGATTTATCCAGCAGAACGATCTATGTAACATCAAACTAAATAAATAGCTTTTTTGTATTAATCTTTTTTACTTCATTACATTAAATGAACAATTACGGCAGCTGCCCATATTGAGGTTCTATTTCTCTCAACAACAACAAATAATTAAAATTATTTCAAATCGTTTCAGTCGGGTTATTGTGTAGGATACTAGGAGTTCTCACTTTCGTCCACAAGAGAAACTACAAATTGTCGACGTTAATCATTCTTTAATTTTGAAGTTTAGTTTTTAGGCGATGTCTGTCTGGCTTTTCCACAGTTGCACCATGTATAGTGGTGCCAGCTCATATGACTTGGAAGCCCTTCTGCAGATTTAATTTCATGTTAGAATAAAGTTATCAAGTTTTGTCGGTAATGGCGCCTTAATAAATCATTAGCACTTCCAGGGACCCTTACTTCATTCAACACTTAACAATTACGCACAGCGAGCCACTAACTTGTTCCATTTACGCCGTAGTGTCATTTTTAATGTTTCGGACCACCTGAGTATTATACTTTGTATGCTTTTATTGTAATTAGTTGAAGTAAATTCTTTCTATTATCGTATCTCAAATTTTTACTCGAAAACTGGTAATTGTATCGACCGCAATTCAGAATTTGATGAGGCAAGAATATATGCTGAGTGGAAGCCATCCAGCTTTAGCGACGACTAAAATTACCAACAGTTAGCAGATGCCTTCATCATGAGCAGAAACTTCCAGAAAACCAGAATTGTGGAAGACGAATATAGGTCAGTTAAACAGTTAAGAATGTTCTGGAAAGACAGTAGAAACACATAGGATTTAATTTTATTTAGTGAATTTCTTAATCGAATGTCAAACACTGTAGAATTTCTGAAAATATACATCGTACTGAAGAGTTTTTCAATATAAGGTGTGTTTAGAGAAGAAGAAATTGGGTCTGTACAGAAAAAAAGATAATTTTACTTACAAAGAAGGTCGCTGAAGCGCAGTACTTGTAAAATCCACAAAGAGATTGTTAGGGTATTAAGAGATGGTTCTACCGGAAGATTCATTGCCCGTTCGTTATTAATCGATTTTAGGGAAGAATATGAGTGCGAATGGGAATTTATTATGTTCTAGCGACCAATACGGAAGGGCAGAATATGGCAATCATCTAGGTATACTATTTATTATTTATTTGTTTATTCAGTCCAGGGTCATCTTGCATTCAGAAAAGATTTGTCACTGCAATGCAACGAAGATAAATAGATAAAAAATACACATATACACAGAATATGTAAGAATGCTTTCATGAGTTTAGGATAAGCGGCTTTGACCTTGATGAAGAAACCATCCCGGCATTTGCATTAAAAACAAGGGAAAACGTAAATCAGTATGACCGGACAGAGCTAACTCCATCCTCCCGAGTGTGCCAGTGTCTTAAAAACTGCAGTGTCTCATTCGGTTGCTCCCTGTTGTACAATGTTCTTTGAGCTACTCGCAATTTGCTCCATATAAATTATTGTGTAAGACAGTTTTGCTTTTCGTCGTTGCAAACACTAAGAACACCCGCCGCTGACTCCTCAACCATTTAGATGCTGCTGTTATCTTGGACTAACTCCAGTCTCCTCGGGACAGACATACAAGAAAAAAAGTAGTACAAGATGAGAACTTTTTCTGTACTACACTTCAGCATTAGCTGCGTGGCCGCTATATTTCATAATGAAATGCTTGGATGTTATAATTCAGGAATGGTAACTCAGCACTGAGAGGCGAAGAAGAGGGAAGAAACAGTAAAGGGAAAAGAAGACCAGAATTTTCGAAATATTGTAAGAATGTTGGCTGTGACGGTTGCATGGAGATGAGAAGACTGTCACGAAATAGGAAACGATGGGTGACATCATCAATAGAGTCGTGGCTAACCACTAACAAAAAAAACAAAAAACTAGTTTCAACCTCTGAAGTTCAGCCACTGAGCTTTTCAACTGAATGTGAAATGATCGTATGGCATTGTTGGCCGTGAGGCCCCATTCGGGGGAGTTTGGCCGCCGTACTGCAAGTCCTTTTTAGTTAACACCACTTCGGCAACTTGCGAGTCAATGATCATACTAGATTGACCAGAACAGTAACAAGTTGGTGGCAGAATTGAGATCTGCTCTAGGTACACTATGTGATCAAAAGTATCCGGACCGGTGGCTGAAAATGACTAGAAGTTCGTGGCACCCTCCATCGGTAATGGAATTCTGTTTGGTGTTGGCCCACCCTTAGCCTTGATGACAGCTTCCACTCTCGCAGGCATACGTTCGATCAGGTGCTAGAAAGTTTCTTGGGGAATGGCAGCCCATTCTTCACGGAGTGCTGCGCTGAGGCCGGCCGCGGTGGTCTAGCGGTTCTAGGCGCGCAGTCCGGAACCGTGCGACTGCTACGGTCGCACGTTCGAATCCTGCCTCGGGCATGGATGTGTGTGATGTCCTTAGGTTGGTTAGGTTTAAGTAGTTCTACGTTGTAGGGTACTGATGACCACGGATGTTAAGTCCCATAGTGCTCAGAGCCATTTTTTTTTTTTTGCTGCGCGAGGATGAGAACTGTCGGTCGTTGAGGCCTGGCACGAAGTCGGCCAAACATACATATAGGATTTAGATCAGGACTCTGTGCAGGCCAGTCCATTGCAGGGATGTTGTGTAACCACTCCGCCACAGGCCGTGAATTATGAACAGGTACTCGATCGTGTTGAAAGATGCAATCGCCGTCCCCGAATTGCTCTTCAACAATGGGAAGCGAGAAGGTGCGCAAAACATCATTGTAGGCCTGTGCTCTGATAGAGCCATGCAAAACAACAAGGGGTGCAAGCCCACCATAACACCACTACTTACGAATTTTACTGTTGGCAGTACACACGCTGGCAGATGACGTTCACCGGGCATTCGCCATACGCACAGCCCACCATCGGATCGCCAAATTGTATACCGTGATTCGTCACTCCACACATCGTTTTTCCACAGTTCAGTCCTCCAATGTTTACGCTCTTTACACCACGCTAGGCATCACTTTCCATTTACCGGCATAATGTGTGGCTTATGAGCAGCAGCTTGACCATCAAGTTTTCTCACCTCCCGCCTAACTGTCACAGTACTTGCAGTGGATCCTGATGCAGTATGGAATTCCTGTATGATGGTCTGGATAAATGTCTGCCTATTACACATTACGACCCTCTTCAACTGCCGGCGGTCTCTGTCAGTCAACAGATGAGGTCGGCCTGTACACTTTTGTACTGTACGTTTCCACTTCACTATCACATCGGAAACAGTGGACCTAGAGATGTTTAGGGATGTGGAAATCTCGCGCTCAGACTAATGACACAAGTGACACCCAGTCACCTGACCACGTTCGAAGTCCGTGAGTTCCGCGGAGCACCCATTCTGCTCTCTCACGATGTCTAATGACTATTGAGGTCTCTGATATGGAGTACCTGGCAGTAGGTGGCAGCACAATGCACCTAATATGAAAAATGTATGTTTTTGGGTGTGTCCCGATACTTTTGATCACATTGTGTTAATCAGATTTTTAGCTTGTACGTTCTTCGTCCCTGTTCTGTGTTGTGGTGATATTGTGCTGCAAGTCCAGCTCTTGCACCAATGCCTACCTACGCCTAAAAAGGTATTTGTCAAGGAAAACGAGGATATTGTAGGAAAAAGAATAAACTCAAGACACGTAGCCTCAAATTCGCAAAGAGTGGTGTGCAGATTCCGTCCGTCTGGCCAATCGATTACAGATTTTAAGTGGCTTTCTGTTGATCCTTTCATTTGATAGTTCTCCTGAGAAGGCAGAGACATATCATTGCCTATCCCTGGTTAAGCGAAGTACTGCTCTGTCCCTGATGATCTCGCTGTTGACGTCCATTAATATTTGACCACCCTTGCTCCATTGTGCCCAAGCTCCGAGGAATTTGGTTTTGGGGAATCTGTTAAGCGAAAAGAGCACTGGTGGCTAGTTATTATGTACTAATGAGCCACAGCACACTGTAGACATCACACTAAAATTATTTCATTTGACTTTGAATGTGAGCTAGAAATTGCGATAAAATTATGACTTTTCTGTTCCAGTGCGAACCGTAATTTGCACTAAAATTACGCCATCTCTCTTCAAATGCATGCTGGTGTGCAAATGAAACGGACGAAAACATGTTTTGAGCGCTCTCTCCGTGATAACTGGAACCCAGTGTCGAGTGCTGAAATGACGGGTCAGTCGTTCTATGATCAACTCGGAGAAGCGACAAAGGGCTTACTGCACATCCTCTGTTGCGACGTCATCCCTTCCAGCACCACGAGTGCTACGTTGTTCGCAGCACCAGACCCGCATCATTCTTTGAAACTGCGTGTAACATATTGTGCAAGTGTATAGTTTGAGGACTTCTGATTTAAAGAATAGTTACTATGACGGCACTGTGGGCGAGTGCCTTAGAACTTAGACTGCTAGTTCGTGACCATGTTCGATTACTGTACATACTAACATTCTTTCCTCTTTTTTTATTCTGCACAACGTTAAACTATTGATTATAAACTTTAAATAATTTTCAGCATTTCAGTTTATATATTAAAATTAGTATATTCAATTTAGTTGCAACTACCACCATTGTAAGTCAAAAGACTACGGGCTACTACATTCTAGCACACTGGTATAATTTTACATAATTCACCACTGGAAAAGGGGAAAGGAGTTGCAACTACAACCATTGTAAGTCAAAAGACTACGGGCTACTACATTCTAGCACACTGGTATAATTTTACATAATCCACCACTGGAAAAGGGGAAAGGAGTGGATAGATTTAGCAGAAACGAACTAGTTGCAATTAAAGTGAACCCTCACTACGCTGGAAGTGGCGCAACAGAAAAAAAGTGGTGTGGCTAAATCAGCGAATGAGGTTAGCAGCAAACAAACCAGATATCACACCAAAATTCTGATTCGGTTGCTAAAGAGAAGAGATTCCATTATAGGAATTAATAACACTCAGAACCACGATAGTTCTTACACTTCTATTCGCTGGCCTGCCTTCCTACCAAATAATATGTTTCTCTCTATTGTGATAACCGTCACACATAAACATTGGGTACAGTCTGCGACATTGGCGTGGAAACAGCCACGATACTGGAAAACCAGAACGCATTGCTTGCAGCGGCAGACGTGAAGGTTTTTATTATAAACTGATAATGGTTACGTAAGAACTACAGACGAACCTCGTAAGTTCATCCTTGTCTAGGAAAAATACTATCACATGCTAGAATTGACATCAGTCCATCACATACCTTCACGTAACTAAACACAACTGTAAATAATTATTATTTTAGTAAACACGGCAAGTAGAGAAGTAATTGAATTTTATTCTGATGTACTCCGGCTTTCCGTTCTTGTCACAGTACTGAATGTGAGACGTCACTAACAGGGACTTCATTTCAGAAGCGCAGCAACGTCACACAGAGGCCAGGGGTAGAGGCGACAACTTGTTCATTGGCCGCGCCGGCGCGAAACGGGAGCTCAAACATTTGTGCACAAATTTATTTCTGCGGCACTGTTAACGAAAGCTAACGAGTTCGACCTCGGCGCTGTGAGAGAGGCCGTCTGTTTTCGCCACTGCGGCAAAACCGAGGAGGAGAAAAAAAAAACTTCTTACAACTTACTTTGGATATAGATTCGTCACAATGTGTAAAGTAATTTTGCTCAACCTTTGCTATGAATTCGATGAATGCTTGTGAAGTCCCTGTTAAATGAGCCTTCATTACTCACAGTCCCAGACGTAAACTACAAGCTGTAGTCGGTTTGGTTCTTGAACTCTGACGTACGAAGCATTGAAATAACTAACCTTTGCTTGACATAATCATCAAAGAAATAGCAAATAAATGGAAAGGAATTTCCTTGCGACGATGTTCTTCTGTAAAATGTTCTCTGCCTTCCTGCCATGTCAAATTAGATTGAAAACTTCATCTTTCGTCGGGCGCTAAAGATGTTGAAGATGTTGCTGACGTGCGGCCATACCACCACCACCGGCAGCAGCAGCAGCAGCAATCTTTCGACTACTGTCTCCATCGTCTTCCACAGGAGCTGCTGACGACAACTATTGTAATAGCAAAAGCATACAAAAAATGTGTTTACGCGGGGATTTTAATAGTAGATTTTAAGACAGACAGATATTCCTCAGTCAGACGGCGGAGGTAGTTCTTCATTCATTCTAACTTGACACGAGAACAAGTCTGAAAACATTTTATACGAATAAAATAAATATTGAAACGTCTACACCATAATTATAGAATTCATAATAATACATATACTCCATTACCAAATATGTTGTCAACAGCCGGCCGCGGTGGTCTCGCGGTTCTAGGCGCGCAGTCCGGAACCGTGCGACTGCTACTGTCGCAGGTTCGAATCCTGCCTCGGGCATGGATGTGTGTGATGTCCTTAGGTTAGTGAGGTTTAAGTAGTTCTAAGTTCTAGGGGACTAATGACCACAGCAGTTGAGTCCCATAGTGCTCAGAGCCATTTGAACCATTTTTGTTGTCAACAAATAACTGCAGTTCGAAACCAACAGTAACATTCATAAATATAATAATAGTAGAAGCAGAAACCTCAGTATGGCAGAAAAGAATGAGGATTCAGCAACAAAAAGTTTTTGGCCATCTACTCAGCGGTTTGAATTTATTACATTACAAAATTGACTTCCTCTTCGAACGCATGAAAGATAGATAACTTTCGTGATTTTTTTCAGTCAAAATAAAAAGTAGTGCTAAATCTGATGATACAGTTCATTCGTCATACTTTTGGCTTTAGAAACTTTTTGTCCACGTTGGAAGTTCCCTGTAACTGCTGCAACAGATACGAAAACCCCGTGCAGCCGGAACGATGGGTATTGGCCGGAATTCCCGGAGTCCTCCTATTGAACCTATAACAAAATAAGTTTTTATGAGTCATTCTCAAGATATTTTCTACGAGCGTACAAAGCGTCACAAAATAGTGACGTGTTGAAAACAACGTCATTTATTCTGCCCAAAAAAAAAAATTGAGATAAAAGCGTGCACCGGAAAGAGACTCTTGAAAATATCGCCAAACGGCTACGTACGCTGATATAGAATACAGTTTAACATTCTGGCATCAATTCCCATCACAACAGTATGTAACATTCTAAAAATGTTTCCCGCCAGTTTGAAAAATATGATTACAAAAAAACCCGTTTAAAGTTTTGGGTTATATTTTTTGTAGCTAAGTTAACCACACCTCTAGTTAGCGATCCTTGTACCATACAGCAATCCCTCCAGATCCAAAAGGAAGCCCTCCTCCATCTTCTTCGAGATCGTGGTGGTCTTAAAGGCCTCTTTGGCAGCTTCTGACTTCCTCTGCTCTGCCGTACGATATGCTTTTCGTTCGATTTCGTGCGGAAACTGTACTAGGTCGGACCGGTCTCTAGTTCGGGCAAGGTCATAATGCCTGTAACACGTGTTAGTACGTCGTTGAAATTACATGCTGCCATACAGGCCACGATGTCGACTTTTTTCCCACTGCGCATCATTTTCGGAGAATTATTTCTGCAAATCGTCTTCTAACTTCGGAGTTCCGGCGAACTTGGGAAGTACACTACAATAAAGTCCATATCCTAGAGGATATTTCAAGAAAAAAAACGATTTTTTAAAATTTTCCAGGAGTATTACCTCCTTAAGTCAGTGAGCGTCGGAAAAAGTAGTCAACATTTTGTCATATTTACAACAGTAAAACTGACTCTACGGATACAAGAGAGGTTACAATTATGATTCAAAGAACATCCAAAGATCTAACATCGAAGAAAAGGAAGATGAAAGGAAGGAAGATTAGGGTTCAACGTCCCGTCCTTGGCGAGATCATTGGAGACAGCGCACAAGCTCCGATAATGATAGGATGGAACGGTGAATCGGTCTTGCCATTTTCGAAGGAACCAATCCGGTATTTGCCGGGATCGATATAGGAAAATCACAGAGAATCTAAATCTGAACGGCCGGACGGGGATATAACCTTCGTCCTCCCTAATAGGAGTTCAGCGGAGAAAAGGAGAAAATTGTGTAAAATATAAACTAAGTAACGCGTTCCACGGCCGTCTTAAGTATGACTGTAATTCATTGCGGGAGCGCAGATGATGATGTGATGTCACAGACGTAGCCATCAAGCTGTACTGCATTTACTGAAATGTAGTCCACAGTTTTTAGGTGTATCTAGTGAGAGAGTCGCAACACACAGTTGAAACAACAAAAATCTTTAATAGGTGAAATGTTACAAAGACCTTCCTATTTAAGTGTTTGTTATGACATATGACAAGCGACTGATAGATTCAGTACACTGTATCAGCCTTTTGGGTTTGTAAGTTAGGAAGAATATCTATGAGAAAAAGTGAATTGGTTCAAAAAATGGCTCTGAGCAGTATGGGACTCAACTGCTGTGGTCATCAGTCCCCTAGAACGTAGAACTACTTAAACCTAACTAACCTAAGGACATCACAAACATCCATGACCGAGACAGGATTCGAACCTGCGACCGTAGCAGCCGCACGGTTCCGGACTGCGCGCCTAGAACCGCGAGACCACCGCGGCCGGCTCAGCAGTCAGTCACAAACTGATTTTAACAGGTAGGTGGTGAATAGTGTTCCCGAATTAGTCTTCTGATAAGTGGAAGGACGACTTTACATGTCCGCCCATGGGAATGTTAATAAAGTATTTCCCATTGCTCTGCCACATCGTCTCAGCTAAATTTTTCATCGACGTACGTAGCTGTTCAATCACTTGAAAATTAGTTTACGTCCACTCGTCAATTATCTTTCATCGGTAGATAGGACAAATGCATTTACTGTGAATCACATGGTTTCGAGAAGTAAAATCACCAAACCAGACATATATCTGTTAATAGCTGCCGAAATGAAGCTTTCTTAAAAAAAAATGAGTATTTTTCGAGCACAGTAGTTAATTGGTGCAGACGCAAAATAAAGACAATGAGAGTACTGCAAAAGGGAAACTGTGAGCTTCTGGAGTGGAAGGAGTGGAAGAGACAGCTATAAGAAAGAAAAACGTATGGAAAGAAGTGAATGAAAAATTCTCAAACAAAAAAAGTGCCCGATTTCTGAATCTTGTAGGAATAGTATATTTGGAACGACGAGCGATGCGCAAAGCACAAACATTTCTGAAGAAGACAACGATCGGAATATGTTTAACAGATTATTGAGCGGGTATTAGTACGCCTGCAGAGGTAAAAATAGTTGCACTGGAGGGAGAGAAATGAAGAACTGCATCAAATTCCAGTTCCGTTAAAACAAATCCACGAGATCGTAACTGAATTACGTTGCTTGTTCTTGCCCTTTGGAATTGGACGGACGCCGTGATAATGCGGTGACTCTGGGGGGTGGGGGGGGGGGGGGGAGAAGCCTTATCTTGTCACTGAGTGAGGTGGCGCAGTGGCTATCACACTGGACTCGCATTCGGGAGAACGACGGTTCAATCCCGCGTCCAGCTTAACTGATTTTGGTTTTCCGTGATTTCCCTAAATCGCTCCACGCAAATGCCGGGATGGCACGGCAGACTTCCTTCCCCGTCCTTCCCTAATCCGATGAGACCGATGACCTCGCTGTCTGGTCTTCTCCCCCAAAACAAACCAACCCCTTATCTTGTCTGGTAGCAGAGACAGTTTCATGCTCGCGCATCTAGCTTGCTCTTCGCTTCTTTGCTCCCGTTTTCGCTCCACTGATGCTCTTAATAGTTTTCTGGATTCCACGAAGTTATCGGTGCTTTGCTAAATGAAACTCATCGTGACCCGTACCAAATGACATACTGATTTAGTGGCTGTTTTGCGCTTTGCAAATCGATTGACAACGAACTGTGGTAATGAAATTCGAAATTGCTTTTAACTCGACACATTACGTTGCATAATCGAGCAATTTCTGAGACCTCTAACGCAATCAACTAAATGCAATAATAGTTACCGGTATGTTAAGTGTTACTGCGTTTGGACCGAGCGACCAATCAAATCTTGTTGCCAGTATGTCAGCTTCCACAAATTCATGTTTTATCGTGCTAATGAAGGTTTGTTGTCTCTGACCCCTAACTCCATAACTGATAAACCGGCGTCAGATTTCTTACTGGAAACGTATTCGCAGTTGCAAATATGAACTGTATATTGTAATGACAACGAAAATTTGTGCCGGCCCGGGACACGAGCACGTATTTCCCGCGTTACGCGAGTGGTTGACTTAACCGCTTTGGCCACCGGAACACGAATCACGGCCAGACCAAGCCTTCCATATGTCGTCGACCTTGTGTCACAACCTGCACTCATACGTTACGTACATTCCCGTCCAGGAAGAATATGTTCATTGAGGGTCGAGGGCCTGCTATTGGCGAATAAACACGAAATAGAAGCGCCTGTGTTATTAATGTGTACGATGTAATGTTCCTTCGCACGTGCATCCATGTTTTGAGGGGGGAACTCATTTTGAGTCAACCACCAAGTACTCAGTCGTAACTGTTTAAAATTTACCAGTCTTTTCCAAACCGAAGTACACTGAAAACATCACATGTGTACTTGAGCGCTTTTTACTCCGTATTATTAGTTTTTATATAGTGCCATGTAGTTTATCCTATGGAAAAGAATCACATACTTTCGCTAATAAACTAATCATTTTACTGTATGTATAACCCTCTAGAAATAGTTTGAAGCCCTATTTCAATGCATACTAAGGAGTGCTGACCAAATGTTTCTGAAGGTTTACGTTTGTTTTTAGGCAAATGCTGGAACTGTAAATCCCCTTCCGAATAGTCCTAACTGAGATTCCCAGTGCCCCAGCCTCCTTTCTGCCATTATTATTATTATTATTATTATTATTATTATTATTATTAATTTTTTTTCGCTGCGAAGACGTTCAGAAATGGTTACATGCACTTCATGGGGATTAACTTGTTTCTCAGCGTGTTCGCAGCAGGAACATCTTTATGGCAACTACCGCTCCCCTAAGAAAGGCAAAGGCAGAAGAGAGACCTCAAAGCTCGCCGGGCAGAGATAAATGTTCACTATCAAAAAAAGAGTTGACCACAATTTATTTATTACGGTGACCGGTTTCGACCACTACTGTGGTCATCTTCAGACCAATGAGTGAGAACCTCCTTCTGGTGGTAAGTCGCTAAGTAGCGACCACTACGGTGGTCATCTTCAGACCAATCAGTGAGAACCTCCATCTGGTCGTAAATAGCTAAGCAGCGACCACTACTGTGGTGTTCTTCAGACCAATGGATAAGAACCTCCTTCTGGTGGTAAATCGCTAAGTAGCGATTTACTACCAGAGGGAGGTTATTACTCATTGGTCTGAAGATGACCACAGCAGTGGTAGAAACCGGCCACCGCAATAAATAAATTGTGATCAAGACTGTTTTTGACAGTAAATATTTGTAACACATTGATCACTGTTCACTCCCACCATGTTTTCAAAAATAAGAGATAAATGTGATTGTATACCACCAAAAGAGGATCTACCCCCAGGAAATAAGATGTCTTGGCAGACATGGAGATCACTTAACCGTCCTGGTGCGGGAATTGGCCGAAGTAAACTTGTAATGTTAAAGTGAGGACTCTGAGATAACAAAGACGTATCCTGTGCGTGTGGTGCTAAACAGATGTTGTGCCATTTCCTTCACTGCCACGTGTACGCCATCTCCTTGGGTATTATGACCCAAGAGGATCTGGCATTGGCAAGCCCATCAGCAGTGCTCCTTGCTGAGATGCTTCACTTCACCTAAATGTCATCCAAGTGGTTATCGACACGCAAAGAAGACTACCAGATCACATGGCATTTGACTGAAAAGTCCCTCTTTCTTCATTGGATTACTACTCGAACAGACCGTTCAACCTTCAGGGGTAGTGAACGTAAAGCATAAAAAAACTCGTTACAAGAAGTTACAATGTGTCTCAAAAGTGATACATGGAACGTCTAGCACTAAGCAATGATCCGTTGTTGCGGGTTTCACAGTACGTAGTTACCTGAGCAGTCTTTCTACTGCACATTCCTCTTGTTACATTTTTTTCAATAACGTATAGTTACAGCAACATCATGCAAAGAGAGTCATACTCTGTGTGTTATAAAGAGCTGCTGATAAAACTTTGCTCGCTGCCAGCGTCGATCGAATCGAGCATTATATCCCCTATGTAAAAGTTAATATGGTGGTAAGGTCATCTTTATTAATCACATCGGAAGAAAATTAAAAATATTGGCGAAGATATGCAGCATCAGCTACAACCCTAAGAAATGAACGCAATATAATAATTTTTTTTTGGTGAGCGTCACTACTCTACCGAAGGAGGTGGCGCAGCATTTTAGGCGCTGGACTCGCATCGACGCCTGTCCATTTAGAATACGGTTTTCTACTGATTTTTTCCTAAAACTAATAATCCGATTTTCTTTTCCATCTGGGCCCTCACGCCGTGTGTGCTCTGTTCGTAATGACCTCGTCGCAGGCGGGACGAAAGTCTCTGATTTTCTTTTTCCTTGCTTATGAACCACATCGCAAAAAGGAAACCGAAGTCTGTCAAACACAATATAGAATGCACACTGGAGGTCCATTTCTCAAAATGGACTCTACGCTTTTGGACACTGTGCTTATTGGTTGTCTTCCAAGACAATCAGTCGAGTTTATGGGTCCAGGAGGAAGCGTCTCGCCCGGTAACCCTCACTGATTAAGGTTATGAACCTTAGAACGCTGTGATAGTTTGCCTGGTGATCTCTGGAAACTATTCCTGGCACTCACTGATTCCCAATTAAAGGACGACTCGAAGGTATCAGTGCTTTATCCCTTTTCCAACTGGCAGCTGTTTCTCAACTCTGTGTCGGTTAAACTGGAAAGTTTTAACAGTAGCGCAGAGCGTAGGCATCCTGTGGCAAAACACGTCTCGTGTAGAACCAAATCGAGTGGTTTGGTATAGTCAGATGCAGTTCATATTGGGCACGCGTCTTCACTGTGACTCATTGACATACGTGGCTTCTACCAGTCCACTTTCGAATTACGTTGTTCGAGAAGCCGCTTATTGCTTTAGGTTCGAGCGCGGTCTAAAGCTGTTCCAGCGTTCCTTCGCAGATGACCAAAGTTTCGGCTGCATGTCTGCTCACGGGGAAAATTCACGTCAGCGCTTAGGGTGAGTTTGGTGTCGTACGGTTCATCCTACAATAGACAGTAAGGATATTTAGTGCTCCAAATAATTTTTCGACAGTTGCAACGTCCTTTATGGTTGGATTCCAATCAGGAAACTCCAGTCCTACAGAAGATGTATTAGGGTGCTGGTGTAATGTCCATAAAAATTTGCAAATACATGTACTACACATTTTACGGTCTGAAACTTGGATAGTAACTGAAGGGGCCGCTAAAGAATTGATACTTTTGCGATGTGGACATACAGGGGGTTGCTGAGAGTATCATAGACGGACAAACGAACCAAGAAATCAATCCTTCAAGAACTCAGGGTACGGAAGAGGTTGTCCAGAATTTGTTTCCAGCGAAGAGTAGCAGGAGTATACTTTGGAGAAGATAATCGCCAAAGGCAAAATGACTTGGAACAATGGAGACACACTGTTAAAAGGGTCGTGTGATGGGTTACCAACTTTCAGCTATGAGGGGCGGAGTATTTATGATGAAAAAGCATATTCCGCAAGCCATTGTACATTGCATGGCGAACGGTACCTTGCACCATTGCTAGTCATTCTATTTACTGCTCCTCTCGTAAAAGGAGGAAAGGAAAAATATAGCTTTAACGAGTCCTAGTGACCCTGATCTCGCCCTTACGCAAGATGAAAGTATGCGACATCAGAATCGATCTGCAGCCTGGTACCAATTATGATTCTCTGAACTTCATCTACTGCGTTTCACAACACGCTTCTGTAATATTCTCTTACTGATAGAAGCGAACGGTAACAAAATATGTAGCGACAGCACGTTTCTGAATTGCTTCGGTCTTTTCATTTCCAACTGACTTGTTGGAAATCCCAAATACTGGAGTAGTAATCAAGAATGGGTCGCACAAGCTTTCTTTTCGCAATATCCTTTATAGATGTTCTACGTTTTCCCAGGAGCTTCTCACTAAAACGTTGGATATTCGTTTTCCCTACAGCTGACCTTAGAGGCTCGTTCCATTTCATGCCGCTTCGCAAGTCAAGCAGCGTATCATTAACACTGTATAGGACGCGCAAAGGAACACATCATTGACGGTTAGAACGTCTGACACTGTTGTGACGATTACAGCTGTGACAAATATTACGAAGTTAATTCGCAATTTACGAATCTTGACTGACGTTTGCTTTATGCCGGTCTGGGACCCGAACCCGTCGGATTTTTCCGGTTATCGTTAGCGCTCATCTAACCACTCCAGTTGTGGTCTCGTTGACTTACGGAAGTTTGGATCTGTCCTGGAGGCGTACGTTTTATGTATCGCAAACGCCTGACATCTATGCGGATTCGCAAAATGCATATTCATTTGCCGGTCGCGGTGGCCGTGCGGTTCTGGCGCTGCAGTCCGGAACCGCGGGACTGCTACGGTCGCAGGTTCGAATCCTGCCTCGGGCATGGGTGTGTGTGATGGCCTTAGGTTGGTTAGGTTTAAGTAGTTCTAAGTTCTAGGGGACTTATGACCTAAGATGTTGAGTCCCATAGTGCTCAGAGCCATTTGAACCATATTCATTTCGTAATAAATACAGAGTGTTCGGAAATTCCGTTACAAACTTCTAGGACTTGTAGAGAGGAGTGGTATTTTGAATACGAATCCATGTCCGGAAACGTACTTTTTCCGTTCTACGACAGTTTCAATTCAGGTGTGTAACTGATTCACTTCTGTTTAAGGAACTGAACTGGGCGTGAGGCAGTGGAATTATTAGGCAACAATTCGAAAGGAAACATGACTAAACATCAATTTACTACTTAAGCACATTAGTTTGTATTATGACTTAAACATTAATTGTTTACATTATTCAGAAACACAAAAGAACCCAGCATACCTTACGTAGAGAACAGAATGGATACATTACAACAGCTGCTCGATGTGGCGACCACCAACGTTGTTACACACGTTGTACCCACGAACGATGTTGTGGTACACAATCTCCACCCCTCCAGCTGAAATGAAATCTATTCAGTTTCTAGTGCAGCGACCAAAACTCGTGCCAAAAGATCTTGTTCTGTCTCTACAGGAGTCTCGTAAATTAAACATTGCAATGCAGGCGGCGAATGACGTCAGCTGGCCGTCTGAGGCAGTACACGTCATTCGTCTACCTGAGTGCATACCAAGACAAGCAACTTTGAGACTTTTCTCTTTCCCTCAGCAGAGTTAAAGGCGTTACATACGCGAATTGAAACCGACGTTTCCGACTATAAGTTCATATTCAAAATATCATGTATTCACTACCCTCTACAAGTTCTAGAAGATTGTAAGGATAATTTCCGAACATCCTGTATACATTAAAGGAGAGTGTTTCCTACCCATCTGCTTTAACTCATACTTATCCAATTGTTGTTGTTGATGTCTTCAGTCCTGAGACTGGTTTGATGCAGCTCTCCATGCCACTCTATCTTGTGCAAGCCTCTTCATCTCCCAGTACCTACTGCAACCTACATCCTTCTGAATCTGCTTAGCGTATTTATCTCTTGGTCTCCCTCTACGATTTTTACCCTCCACGCTGCCCTCCAATGCTAAATTTGTGATCCCTTGATGCCTCAGAACATGTGCTACCAACCGATCCCTTCTTCTAGTCAAGTTGTGCCACAAACTTCTCTTCCCTCCAATCCTATTCAATACCTCCTCGTTAGTTATGTGATCTACCCATCTAATCTTCAGCATTCTTCTGTAGCACCACATTTCGAAAGCTTCTATTCTCTTCTTGTCCAAACTATTTATCGTCCATGTTTCACTTCCATACATGGCTACACTCCATACAAATACTTTCAGAAACGACTTCCTGATACATAATTCTATATTCGATGTTAACAAATTTCTCTTCTTCATAAACGCTTTTCTTGCCATTGCCAGTCTACATTTATATCCTCTCTACTTCGACCATCATCAGTTATTTTGCTCCCCAAATAGCAAAACTCCTTTACTACTTTAAGTGTCTCATTTCATAATCTAATTCCTTCAGCATCACCCGACTTAATTCGACTACATTCCATTATCCTCGTTTTGCTTTTGTTGATGTTCATTTTATATCCTCCTTTCAAGACACTATCCATTCCGTTCAACTGCTCTTCCAAGTCCTTTGCTGTCTCTGACAGAATTACGATGTCATCGGCGAACCTCAAAGTTATTATTTCTTCTCCATGGATTTTAATACCTACTCCAAATTTTTCTTTTGTTTCCTTTACTGCTTGCTCAATATACAGATTGAATAACATCGGGGAGAGACTACAACCGTGTCTCACTCCCTTCCCAACCACTGCTTCCCTTTCATGCCCCTCGACTCTTATAACTGCCATCTGGTTTCTGTACAAATTGTAAATAGCCTTTCGCTCCCTGTATTTTACCCCGGCCACCTTCAGAATTTGAAAGAGAGTATTCTAGTCAACATTGTCAAAAGCTTTCTCTAAGTCTACAAGTGCTAGAAACGTAGGTTTGCCTTTTCTTAATCTTTCTTCTAAGATAAGTCGTAAGGTCAGTATTGCCTCACGTGTTCCAACATTTCTACGGAATCCAAACTGATCCTCCCCGAGGTCCGCATCTACCAGTTTTTCCATTCGTCTGTAAAGAATTCGCGTTAGTATTTTGCAACTGTGACTTATTAAACTGATTGTTCGGTAATTTTCACATCTGTCAGCACCTGCTTTCTTTGGGATTGGAATTATTATATTCTTCTTGAAGTCTGAGGGCATTTCGCCTGTCTCATACATCTTGCTCACCAGCTGGTAGAGTTTTGTCAGGAGTAGCTCTCCCAAGGCCGTCAGTAGTTCTAATGGAATGTTGTCTACTCCGGGGGCCTTGTTTCGACTCAGGTCTTTCAGTGCTCTGTCAAATTCTTCACGCAGTATCTTATCTCCCATTTCGTCTTCATCTACATCCTCTTCCATTTCCATAATATTGTCCTCAAGTACATCGCCCTTGTATAAACCTTCTATATACTCCTTCCACCTTTCTGCCTTCCCTTCTTTGCTTAGAACTGGGTTGCCATCTGAGCTCTTGATATTCATACATGTGGTTCTCTTCTCTCCAAAGGTCTCTTTAATTTTCCTGTAGGCAGTATCTATCTTACCCCTAGTGAGATAAGCTTCTACATCCTTACATTTGTCCTCTAGCCATCCCTGCTTAGCCATTTTGCACTTCCTGCCTTACTGCCCAACTGCATTTTTATATTTTCTCCTTTCATCAATTAAATTCAATATTTCTTCTGTTACCCAAGGATAGTGAAACAAATTGCCACTAAACGGAACAAAATAGAAATTCCGTCCAAGCCAACCTGAATTGCCGTAGTCACTTAACGACGACACTTTCCCGCACGCAGACAGTCGCAGATTGCTGCTCGCTCTTTCCAGTAGATCGTTTATAAATGGTGGTCCATGGATAGTGACCGGGCCAAATATCTCATGAAATAAGCATGAAACAAAAAAACTACAGAGAACGAAACTTCTTTAGCTTGAAGGGGGAAACTAGATGGAGCTATGGTTGGCCCACTAGATTGCGCTGCCATAGGTCAAATGGATATCAACAGCGTTTTTTTTTTTTTTTTTTTAAGTAGGAACTCCCATTTTTATTACGTATTCGTGTAGTACGCAAAGAAATATGAATGTATTACTTCGAACACTTTTTTCGCTTTGTGAAAGATGGCGCTGTAATAGTCACAAACGTATAAGTACGTGGTATCATGTAACATTCCGGCAGTGCAGGCGGTATTTGCTTCGTGATACATTACTCGTGTTAAAATGGACCGTTTACCAATTCCGAATGTATGGCTCTTGTGATCAAAATGCCCAACGGGCGTGTTCTATGTATGCTGCTCGGTATCGTGGACGACATCATCCAAGTATCCGGACCGTTCGCCGGATAGTTATGTTATTTAAGGAAACAGGAAGTGTTCAGCCACATATGAAACGTCAACCACGCCCTGAAACAACTGATATGCCCAAGTAGGTGTTTTAGCTGCTGTCGCGGCTAATCCCCACATCAGTAGCAGATAAATTGCGCGAGAATCTGGAATCTCAAAAACGTCGGTGTTGAGAATGCTACATTAACATTGATTGCACCTGTACCATATTTCTATGCACCAGGAATTGCATGGCGACGACTTTGAACGTCGTGTACATTTCTGCCACTGGGCACAAGGGAAATTACGGGACGATGACAGATTTTTTGCAGACGTTCTATGTAGCGACGAAGCGTCATTCACCAAGAGCGGTAACGCAAACCGGCATAATATGCACTATTGGGCAACGGAAAATCCACGATGGCTGCGACAAGTGGAACATCAGCAACCTTGGCGGGTTAATGTATGGTGCGGCATTATGGGAGGAAGGATAATTGGCCCCCATTTTATCGATGGCAATATAAATGGTGGAATGTATGCTGATTTCCTACGTAATGTTCTATCGATGTTACTACAAAATGTTTCACTGCATGACAGAATGGCGATGTACTTCCAACATGATGGATGTCCGGCATATAGATCGCGTGCGGTTCAACCGGTATTGAGTAGCATATTCCATGACAGGTGGATTGGTCGTCGAAGCTCCATACCATGGCCCGCACGTTCACCGGATCTGACGTCCCCGGATTTCCTTCTGTGGGGAAAGTTGAAGGATATATGCTATTGTGATCCATCGACAACGCCTGAGAACATGCGTCAGCGCATTGTCAATGCATGTGCGAACATTACGGAAGGCGAACTACTCGCTGTTGAGAGGAATGTGGTTACACGTATTGCCAAACGAATTGAGGTTGACGGACATCATTTTGAGCATTTATTGCATTAATATGGTATTTACAGTTAATCACGCTGTAACAGCATGCGTCCTCAGAAATCATATTTTCACAAAGGTACATGTATCACATTGGAACAACCGAAATAAAATGTTCAAACATACCTACGTTCTGTATTTTAATTTAAAAAACCTGGTTTTTACCAACTGTTCGTCTAAAATTGTGAGCCATATGTTTGTGACTATTACAGCGCCATCTATTACAAAGTGGTCCAACTAAAACATTCATATTTCTTTACGTACTACACGAATGTGTAATAAAAATGGGGGTTCCTATTTTTAAAAAACGCAGTCGATATCCGTTTGACCTATGGCAGCGCCATCTAGCGGGCCAACCATAGCACTCTCTGGTTTCCCCCTTCAAGCTAGACAAGTTTCGTTCTTTGTAGTTTTTCGTTTGACTTTTATATCGTGAGATGTTTGGCCTGGTGACGATCAGTGGACCAACTGTATGCCAGGGGAGCAGGAATGGTCCTAAGACACGTCTCAGGGGCCTCTCCTGACGTAACCTTTCTCTGTCCATGACAAGGTAGTGATTGGGTTCTAAGCACACAGGATATTTCCAGCAGGCGACTGTAATCTGTAACAGTTTTCACGTTTCGCTATGTAGAGAGAAATGTCGGCGACAAGTGGAGACAGCGCGTGTCGGTTGTACCGTCCCTCAGCTGCGGCTATCTCTGCCGGCCCGCGACAGAGGTGCGCGGCGAGCGCCCTACTTGTTGCTTTGCCGGCTGCACGCGCCGCCACGCGGACACGGGCAAGCGAATCGCGTCGCAGGCAGCCCGCGGCTCCGGCTGCAACGAGTTCCAGAACGGCGTGTCACGTCACGCGCCAAATCCTTATCAACGAGCCGACACCGCCAGCCAGTAGTTACGCACACTGCCTCAACCCGGACAGGCCATGCTTTCAGACACTCTTTCCTTGAACCATATGGACGTCAAATATGGTTGCCTCATTCAATTTTCTGTCAGGCTTTCCGGCCAGTTATATAATTACTTTATTAATTTTCTTGTTTCTTACTTTAATTTCGTCCATTGTGTGCCCCGCAATTACTTTGTACTTAAAGGCGCTTGTACACGAGCGACTGTTTTGTTTCAGTCGACTACACGGGGTAAGTGAAGATACTATAGTGTCCGTGGCGTATTATTCCTATGACTTTCTTGTCGCTACCAGTTTTTAGGGTTTCTTGCCTGTCTGTCTGTCTGTTTGTCCAACTTCTAAGCATCCTTTTTGTCAGGAATGGGTAGACGAATCAAGTTCAAATTTATGTCACATATTAGGGTTTATGCTCCCTTGGAGGTGTAAAAATTTAGGCGTCTAAGCCATTTGCATCTAAAGAACGGCCATTTGTGTCACATATTTTGCTACTCGGAAACCCTCTCATTAAAACCTATAGGGTGGATCCCGTTAACCTAGAATCATAAAATTTATAAAGAAGTAAGATTTCACAGTAAATGTAAAGGAAAAAGTCCGAGTATTTGTGATTTGTGATCACACGAAAAATATGTTTTTTGACTTTTTTATCCGTCTGACTGTCCGTGTTTTAAGACCCCTTATTCTGTCGAACATTTTGGCGTTCAAGTTCAAATTTATGTCACATACTTTATATAACGGTATAAAAAAAATTAAATCCTGTAAGTCAGTGCATTAAAAAGATACGGCTATTTGTGTCACGTACTGTGGTACTTGCAAATTCACTCATCAAAACCAACTGGGTACTTTCCGTTGAACTAGAATCATGAAATTCAGCCAGTTTTCACGGTAAAAGAAATGTAAAAAATCTGAAATTTGTCAAGTTGTAGTTATATCACATAAAAATATCTTTTTCCACCTGAACATACATTGCATTCATAACCCCTCAAAAGCGTAACATACCAAAATTACTGCATGCAAACATAAAATGTAAGTTGTTGTTGTTGTGTAATAGGAAGTACAAAAAAACGTTTTATTAAACGTTCGCTCGCTGCCGTGTGGCCGAGCGGTTCTAGGTGCTACAGCCTGGAACCGCGCGGCCGCCACGGTCTCAGGTTCGAATCCTGCCTCTGGCATGGATGTGTGTGATGTCCTTCGGTTAGTTAGGTTTACGTTGTTCTAAGTTCTAGGGAACTGCTGACCTCAGAAGTTAAGTCCCATAGTGCTCAGAACCATTTGAACCTTCGCCCTCTACCAACTGAAGTTCCTCTCTTCGCTCCTTTTCGTATTTCAGGGATAGTTTGAGTAACTATTATAGAGATTTTGATACGTTCTAGGAATTCCCTGGACCAATATCTTGGCACTATTGATATCCATAACAGACAAAAATCGTTAGTGTCTCGATTCCCGGGATTCATGGAATATATATGCTAATGCAGGACCGTGACGTTTGATCAATTACGACTAATTATTCCATCGTAAAAGACCAATACTAGACAAAAAATGTTGAAGGCATTACAACTACATTAGAAAAACACGCTCTGGGCTGGAAAGACCAATTGCCACCTATGTCCAGTTATAGGATAACTGAAATTACAAAAACTTTCCCAGTAGGAAAGAAAAATGTTGGACGTCACTTAAGACATGACCATTTATCTGCTCGAGAAAATAAATACATGCAAACACCTTAAACAATATTTAGAAGGCATTAAAATGCGCTTTTTCACGTTATCCTTTACGTCTTGTCTTCTGAGTGCCAAAAAATACTATTTTTCTCCATCACTTCACTGTTTCACTGTTGGAACAATTTTCATTACAAAATTTTCATCCATTTGCGGTCGTAGTTGTGGATAGTGCACGCTTTTTCTACATCTACATGACTACTCTGCAATTCACATTTAAGTGCTTGGCAGAGGGTTCATCGAACCACAATCATACTATCTCTCTACTATTCCACTCCCGAACAGCGAGCGGGAAAAACGATCACCTAAACCTTTCTGTTCGAGCTCTGATTTCTCTTATTTTATTTTGATGATCATTCCTACCTATGTAGGTTGGGCTCAACAAAATATTTTCGCATTCGGAAGAGAAAGTTGGTGACTGAAATTTCGTAAAAAGGTCTCGCCGCGACGAAAAACGTCTATGCTGTAATGACTTCCATCCCAACTCGTGTATCATATCTGCCACACTCTCTCCCCTATAACGCGATAATACAAAACGAGCTGCCCTTCTTTGCACCCTCTCGATGTCCTCCGTCAATCCCACCTGGTAAGGATCCCACACCGCGCAGCAATATTCTAACAGAGGACGAACTAGTGTAGTGTAAGCTGTCTCTTTAGTGGACTTGTTGCATCTTCTAAGTGTCCTGCCAATGAAACGCAACCTTTGGCTCGCCTTCCCGACAATATTATCTATGTGGTCCTTCCAACTGAAGTTGTTTGTAATTTTAACACCCAGGTACTTAGTCGAATTGACAGCCTTGAGAATTGTACTATTTATCGAGTAATCGAATTCCAACGGATTTCTTTTGGAACTCATGTGGATCATCTCACACTTTTCGTTATTTAGCGTCAACTGCCACCTGACACACCATACAGCAATCTTTTCTAAATCGCTTTGCAGCTGATACTGGTCTTCGGATGACCTTACTAGACGGTAAATTACAGCATCATCTGCGAACAACCTAAGAGAACTGCTCAGAAGTATTGTCGAAGTATTGTAAAACCTTTTTTTTTCATATATTTTGTGTCTGTTGTGGGCAAAAATACGAAAAGTATCAAGTCCTCTCACAACGTTGTCAGTGTTTCACGAAGACTAGGTAAACAACAAATTAAATAATAGAAAAACCCATTACTATAACAGGAGTGAACGCGGTGAGAACTGTTTAAGTTGCGATGTTAATAAACGACACCGTCTCCTATTGATTCTGCACATGCGCTGTGTTTAGAGTACTCAGGATTGCAGAACGCTACGTTCGTCCCAGTTACGTCACTCTGGCGTCATCGCTGGCGGTTTACTTACAAGCGCGAACGAGGAGTCCATTTTGACCATAAAGTATCTGGTATTAAGCCAACACTACATACAATCGGTGTTGGTTTAAAGCGAGTATACAGAGCTAATTTCTTATTTCTAGCAGGCAATCGCCCACAGAGTAATTTAAGTTCTTGTTATCTGGCTAGAAACATTACCTGTCACCACCAACATCAGTACTGTTTTTTTTTCTGATCCGGATGTAAAGAACCTGCTTCGCATTATCCTATACAGGCGTGGAAAACGGTCTAAAAAGTATGCGGTACATCACGTCAACAGCCATTAATCTATTAATTTTAAGTAAAAAGACGTTCATATTCTACTTATGTTGTCTATATCGATTAATGGCCTGTTTGTATAAATCTGGACTGTATTACACTTTTTAATCGATTTTCCCATAATGCTCAAATAAGGGTATATTCCAGCTGTCATTTCAAATATGTCTTATATAGACATCACTGCAGTGGTTGAAGGAGTGCAGATAGCATTTGGAAGCAAAAGTTTTTACTTGTAGCGTTTGTGTCCAAACGCCCAATTTGGCAGCAAAAAATTCTATTGAGAAGACTGACAAACTGCCTGGATTGATTGCTGCTGTGAAAAGGATTGTAATTTACTTTAAATAATGTGTGTTAGGAAATGATTAGTTAAGAAAAGAATCAGACACCAAACTAATTCAAGAAGTATCCACTAGACGGAAATCAACGTTCCACACAACCTAAAGGATTTTTACAGCTGCGTCCAGAACAGTATCATTAATTGCCATTCTAGCGTACCACCCGTGCTAACAGCGGCAGATATTTAAGATCTGACAGAAGGTTAAGACATTCTACGGGCTACAGAAATGGCTACTCGTGAAATTTGCTTAGGAACGCATGTTGCCAGGAATGAAGTGATGTTAATAACTAGCATGTTGAACAGTTCCTGAGATGCAACCAATAAAAAACAAAAATCTGTTTCTATCCACTGATATTGTTAATATATTAGCTAAATCAACGTTGCTCGGTGGTAGATTCAAGTACATACAATTACATCACGCTTCAGCATGTTCCAAGGCAGTCGAAACCATCAAGGTATTGCTTACAGTCACTGAAACGTCTGTCAGTGAAGACAGTCAACACGTCAGTACGTTACACGAAAACGGGTATATCAAATGTGATTTATGGAGTCAACTTTATGTAAGTGCAATAGAAAGGCCGGCCGGAGTGGCCGTGCGGTTCTAGGTACTACAGTTTGGAACCGCGAGACCGCTACGGTCACAGGTTCGAATCCTGCCTCGGGCATGGATGTGAGTGATGTCCTTAGGTTAGTTATGTTTAAGTAGTTCAAAGTTTTAGGGGACTGATGCCTTACAAGTTGAGTCCCGTAGTGCTCAGAGCCATTTCAACTATCTTTTTTTTTTTTGCAGTATAAAAGAATAATTTGTCAAACTGGAACAGTAACGAATCTGCAACCACTGTTCATTTATTATCTGAAAGATCGTCTTCTAAAGCTTAAAGGAAATTCATTAGAAGTGTGGAATCTCATCATCAGTACTACCTACTAAGAGCTACAAAAAATAGCATTTGTGTGTTTGAGCTGTATAAGCACACCGCCAGCGGTTCTTAAAAGCAGGAAATGCTCCCTGACATCAACACAATAGATTGAAAGGAAAACTTCTCCAGAAAATGTTATTTTTACAGTCTGTAGTCAAAAAGTTGTGGCTTATGTTAGGTTAATATTGCACTATTTATTGATTAATAAATAAGATATATCTGTATTTGGTTGTTGCTTTTTGCGTCATTCTATAAGTTCCTTATTTAACATCTATGTTAAGAACTATCCCCGATCCAGATGAATGACGTACCGTGTGCAAAGAATGTAGACAATTGGTGTGACAGTAATAGGGAATAACAATAATGAGAAGACCAACGGCCTACGGAAGAAGGAGTGAAATGATTCTTTTTCTGAGAAGTAACTTTGAGCGCCATGGTCGAAGGAAGGCAGACGCAAGGGTTACATGGTATAGGCCGAGCGCAAATTTGCTGGTGTCAAACATTGACTTACTAATGAGAAAAGTTTCAGAAACTCTAAGCCGGAACACAGCATTGAAGGCACATAAAAGTCGCTGGACTCAAAAACTGGTCGTGCAGTTGAAGTTTAGATTTAGTTACGAAAGGATGAGACGTTTAGCTATATAGGCAATAAAAGAAATGTATGGACAATAAATGGCCAGTGAGTTCATGTGCTAAGGGTCTTAGGTATTAAGAATTACCATTGAGTGTGGAACAGTGGAAGAAGGGGTGACTACGAATGTGATGAATCTCTAGCAGTACTCAGGTAATAAGGCCCAACCTGTACACAAACATCGATGACACTAGATGGCTGTGGTGGGCAACGCTAGATTGGTCGCAGGGTGAAATACGCATCAGACAAGGTTTTTTTTTAATTTCGTCCCGTGTCATAAATATACTTTGCAAATAGTAATCAGGAAGGTCAAGAACTTTAAGACACTGTTTCACAGTTTCTTTACTGGAATCAGTTAATTTTTTTTATACAATAATATCGAATTAACCTACGCAATTTGAAAATTTATACTTTTCTTGACCTATAATCGGGCATTACACCCGCCTCCTCACCAGATGGGCAATGCTTTTAATGTAGTATTGTTATTTTTGATCATTCCGCTGGAGATGGGAGAACTGAACGATAATGGATCATCAAGACTTTAAATAAATATTCAAATTGTCCAGCTCCAGTAGATAACTTACAGAATGACCTTCATTCAATAAAGATCTAAATTGTGGTTCAGAGAATGGTTATTGATGGAACAGTTCACTGCATTAATGGTGTGCTTCCAAGTTTTCTGCCGTTTTTTGTTTCCATTGTCCATAAAACTGCAACGAGCAGTGTTGCCAACACGTGATTTTTTCCGCCAAATCAACACCCAAAAATCCGTCAAAATGAAACATCTCCATATTTTCTTGTAAAAATAAATAAAAAGTATAACTTATTTTAAAACATTACACTCATTACTTTGTTTATGCGTTGAGCAAACATTTAAATACCCGCCAATATCCGACAAAAATCAGATATTTCCATATTTTCTTGTAAATGGAAAGAATAAATTAAAATTTATTTTAAAGATTATATTCATACCTAGTTTACGAGGCGGATAAACTTTTCAAAAACCGCCGAACTCAGTCAAAATGTAAAATATATATTATTATCTAACTGCATTTCATTTTAATGAAACAGTAACAAGCGAATTTAAATACGCTCCATTGAATTTCCGACGTCCAGTCAGAGACATTCAGCTTCTACTTCTAGTATTTCGGCTATATAACGTTCAGCCAACTTCAGAATGAGCCGCCAGACAGATGGATGGACAGTATATAGCCGAAATATTAGAAGAAGAAGCCGAAATTATGCGCAGAACGCTCAAAATTTAATGGCCCAGTCATTGCGCCACCAAAACGTGAAGATGCACAAATTTAAAGATACCCACCCCTGTTGATTAAAATAATAACAGTTGATCCACATCGTCCTCTGCGTCTTCTTCAGTTGACGTGCTGGATTGTTGGTCTCATCGATACGCAGCCATTGTGTCAATTTGCTTCAAAGTATGCTCTGGTAAAACGTAATTATGACAGCACTTGTTCACACGCCAAAGTCCGGCCTGCACAGTGAGAACTGCGTTAACCATATTGGCTTTAAATCTATTCCTGAGGGAGGTTTTCACATTGTTGAGCATTCTAAATGTTCTTTCGAGCTCAACATTTGACCAAGGTAACACCAAAAGCATCATTGAAAAACTTGAGAGCTGTTGAAATGGATTTTAGGAACCCGCGCCTTTATATGATGCGATTCCTTGTATTGTTGACATTTTTCCATTAAACAGTAGTTAATTTTGACCACTGAAAGTCAGTTTTGTTATTTCTACGTCAGGTAATTGAAATTCCTGAGCTAGCGTGATTATACTTTCTTTCATTACCCTCATACACTGTTCTGGAGCAATTGGGCACACTTTTTGCTAAACCTTGAGATTATTCGGCAGTCGCCTCTGTAGCTCCTCTGCTAAGCAAAGCAGAAAATTTTCGCATCTACTGCGAAAAACATTTTCGCTCTCTGTGTTAATTTTGTGTTCCTTCATCATATTTACGAATAAAATCTCTATTTCAAGGCCAACGTAAATATTAGGTAATTTGTATTTTCTGACGTCTACCGTTAGCAAATTCCCCTTATAACCGGGGATAACAATCCGCCTCGTAAGACCTACAATTAGAAGACTAAGTCTTGGAGTAGCTCTGAACGGTCTTCTGTACTCTATTGGAACGATTTATTGACCTTTTGACATTCTTCTATAGGTGGTTTAAGAAAAAGAAGATAAAACTTATTGATGCCATCACAGTACATACTATATAATAGTTCAGCTATATCTGGACATTTCAATATGTGTCTGTAGTACGAGCTGCTGACTTATAATGCGATTAACAGCAACTTCAATCGATAGCCTACTTGTGCCTGATCGGTGTATAATTTTAAGGGGTTCGGCTCCATCATTTATTGCTTTAAACAACTCCCTATATATAACTTGTCGAGAAGAAGATTTAGAAAAACAAGAATAAGTTTCACAAATTAAGAACTCAACATTTCTTGTTAGCTTTTGAGCAGCAGAGGACACCGCTAACTGAACAGAATGGCAAAACACAGGGTATCAGTACTAACTTAGGGATCTCACATTTCTGTTTCTGGTATACCCCACTGTAAATACCCACAATTACTGAGGCATTATCCGTACCAATTCCTCTCATTTGTTTAATGTCTAGACCGTATATTCTGAAAGTAATGGCTTTACTGCAGTAACAATACATTCAGCCGCGCGGCATTAGCCGAGCGGTCTTAGGCGCTGCAGTCATGGACTGTGCGGCTGTTGCCGGCGGAGGTTCGAAACCTCCCTCGGACATGGGTTTATGTGTTTGTCCTTAGGATAATTTAGGTTAAGCAGTGTGTAAGCTTAGGGACTGATGAACTTAGCACTTAAGTCCCATAAGATTTCACAAACATTTTAACATTTGAACAATACATTCAACATTCCCCTGTTCTAGTCCAACAGTTCCTAAACGGGTGGAACTATATCTGCTTTGTTGTTTTGAAAAAATGTACAATGCACACAGACAACAATTTGGTTACGGAAATATCTGTAGATTCCTCTATAAGAAGACTGAAATGTCCTATATCACCATCGTTCTGTAGTTATGATTTTAAGTGGTTGAAGAGAATGTTTTTTCGATGCCAAGTTACAATTTGCGATAAGTGCCGTACACTAATGTGTTGCGCTAACTATCCAGAACACGCAGCATTAACTCAGAGAACAAAGCCTGCTAGCGCTAGAGTCACGTAGCTTATATTTAAAGCCAGTTAGAAAACTGGAGGTGGATGATACTTTCGCTGCCATTATTTGACTGGCCAGAGGAGGAGAGAATAATAGTTTAAACTTCCTAATCGCCAGTTTTTGCGTCAATGTCCTGGATTAAATTCCAAACCTCTCCACTATTTCTTATGAAGAGAGGACATGTGACACTGTTGATGGTGACTCGTACGTCGGATGGGGATGTTAAGCTCGATGGCCCCCTTGATGCTTTACGAGAGAATTACGCTAGGTGAAAGCACAGAGTTTCAACCCCTCCCTCCTCATCTATAAAAACACAAACACGACACCACACAGTTCCAGCACTCATCACAGTCATCTACTATGTACAAAAACACGCTCGACACTTCGTAACAGGTCAGAGGAAGGCAATGGCAAACCACCTCCACTCGGATCTTTCCCAGGATGGCCTTTCAGGATTCCTGCTTCTGCGCCTTGCGTTCAGTTCATAAGCATGGGACTCTTACTTATTATTGTATCTTTGCTTACAGCAGAAATCAAAGCCATTTGCCACCGCATTATGTTTGCTTCGCTGAGTTTGCCAGTCATCATAGATGTTTGATACTGTTAGCTAAAATATAGCCATGTACATTTCTCAATAGGAAGGAAGTAGGAGGAGTTAGTTTCAGTTCAGTTTTCGGTTTTATCCTACATGTATTTAATATGAATAAACAAATCAGAAATACAGCCCGTTTTTGCAACACACTGACTGAAACTTGCAGTTTAGTGCAATATATCAGTGGCACTGTCTTGCAGGTGCACAAAGTTTTACACTCCTGGAAATTGAAATAAGAACACCGTGAATTCATTGTCCCAGGAAGGGGAAACTTTATTGACACATTCCTGGGGTCAGATACATCACATGATCACACTGACAGAACCACAGGCACATAGACACAGGCAACAGAGCATGCACAATGTCGGCACTAGTACAGTGTATATCCACCTTTCACAGCAATGCAGGGTGCTATTCTCCCATGGAGACGTTCGTAGAGATGCTGGATGTAGTCCTGTGGAACGGCTTGCCATGCCATTTCCACCTGGCGCCTCAGTTGGACCAGCGTTCGTGCTGGACGTGCAGACCTCGTGAGACGACGCTTCGTCCAGTCCCAAACATGCTCAATGGGGGACAGATCCGGACATCTTGCTGGCCAGGGTAGTTGACTTACACCTTCTAGAGCACGTTAGGTGGCACGGGATACATGCGGACGTGCATTGTCCTATTGGAACAGCAAGTTCCCTTGCCGGTCTAGGAATGGTAGAACGATGGGTTCGATGACGGTTTGGATGTACCGTGCACTATTCAGTGTCCCCTCGACGATCACCAGAGGTGTACTGCCAGTGTAGGAGATCGCTCCCCACACCATGATGCCGGGTGTTGGCCCTGTGTGCCTCGGTCGTATGCAGTCCTGATTGTGGCGCTCACCTGCACGGCGACAAACACGCATACGACCATCATTGGCACCAAGGCCGAAGCGACTCTCATCGCTGAAGACGACACGTCTCCATTCGTCCCTCCATTCACGCCTGTCGCGACACCACTGGAGGCGGGCTGCACGATGTTGGGGCGTGAGCGGAAGACGGCCTAACGGTGTGCGGGACTGTAGCCCAGCTTCATGGAGACGGTTGCGAATGGTCCTCGCCGATACCCCAGGAGCAACAGTGTCCCTAATTTGCTGGGAAGTGGCGGTGCGGTCCCCTACGGCACTGCGTAGGATCCTACGGTCTTGGCGTGCATCCGTGCGTCGCTGCGGTCCGGTATCAGGTCGACGGGCACGTGCACCTTCCGCCGACCACTGGCGACAACATCGATGTACTGTGGAGACATCACGCCCCACGTGTTGAGCAATTCGGCGGTATGTCCACCCGGCCTCCCGCATGTCCAATATACGCCATCGCTCAAAGTCCGTCAACTGCACATACGGTTCACGTCCACGCTGTCGCGGCATGCTATCAGTGTTAAAGACTGCGATGGAGCTCCGTATGCCACGGCAAACTGGCTGACACTGACGGCGGCAGTGCACAAATGCTGCGCAGCTAGCGCCATTCGACGGCCAACACCGCGGTTCCTGGTGTGTCCGCTGTGCTGTGCATATGATCATTGCTTGTACAGCCCTCTCGCAGTGTCCGGAGCAAGTATGGTGGGTCTGACACACCGGTGTCAATGTGTTCTTTTTTCCATTTCCAGGAGTGTATATTCGTAATAGTTTTATCACAGAATTTTTTTCCAAAATTAAATAAAACCAGAAAAATTCGTCAAAAAACCGAGTTTTTAATGTCCGTCAGAAAATACGTCGATCGTCAAAACTAAATTTTACCCTTCACACAACATGAAATTCCGTCGAATTTGACCGGAAATCCGTCAAGTTGACAACAATTCGGCAGAAAACCCCGAAGCACACCATTAGTCGGTAACACCGAGAAAACGTGAGAGATCACACATTACTTGCCGAAAACGCTGACGGCAAAAATCAAGCGAATGCGGCGCCAGCAATCTTGGTACGTTACAAAGTTCAAGGCAAAAACGCTACAGATTCCATTGTTGTGGAACATTGTACGTGGCTGTCTAGCGATCGAGCTGAGGGTAGCAAAAACTAAAGCGTTATACAACTCTCCAAGGTTGCCTCCTCTTGCTTTCCACTTGTGACTGTTTTATTAAAAACTGTAGTGCATGCCAGCTAGGACTAACGGGAGTACTAATTCTGTAATCTAGTTGTGTACTTCGTATTTTGAAGTATAATAATTATTGTATTTAGATAATTTTTCTGTCATATTCTATAACTTTTTAAAGTTTTCGGTTAAAATAAAGCCAAAAGTTTAAGTCTAATTGACGTTTCACAACAAATGTCGTATTCACTAAATAAAAACATTAAATAAAGGATGATTTTAAGTTATTGATCTAACCTTGGCGGCAACATCTCTTTAAAAAGTATGTTGTCAACAAACGGCAACAACAATTAACGAAATTTGTTTTTGTAAATATTTTTGTGGTCATACAGTACTGTCCTATTGGTAGTATACGTTACTGAAAGTACGTTGGTATTGCCACAATTGATGTTCCTACTAACATTAATTTTATATTTACTTGTAAGCCGCCTTTCCGATCTCTAGTCAATCATTAGACAACAGTGTTACATTAATACGGTGTGTCTGAGTTTTGAATATGTATTGTTCCTCCAAGTACCGATAGAATTTTACATACGTGTTATAACTGTTTTAGTTACATGACATGTCTGAACTGTGACGTAAAAAAAAGCTAGCATAGTGCAAAAATTTATATTACTCTTTAAATGCGAAACATTTTATTTATCCAAATAACTGAAAGAAAAGAACTTAACGAGCAGCAACAAATTGGAAGAGATATTGGAGAAAAGGAATATTAATATACCCCAACAGAAGTTAATTTTACAAAGTCAGCATATTCAAGCAATGTGTGACTCTAAAATATTGTACAAATGGCTCTGAGCACTATGGGACATAACTTCTGAGGTCATCAGCCCCCTAGAACTTAGAACTACTTAAACCTAACTAACCTAAGGACATCACACACATCCATGCCCGAGGCAGGATTCGAACCTGCGACCGTAGCGGTCGCGCGTTTCCAGACTGTAGCGCCTAGACCCGCTCGGCTACCCCGGCCAGTAAAATATTGTACGGTTATATTTAATTCTTACTGAGGCCATTTTGTACAACTGTTAAACCAGCTCGTGAATCACCTACCATATTCCGTCGTCGCACCGTCCTTTGCCAGCTATGGTTTCAAATTGATTCCATATACATCTGCCCATTGAATGTTCTGTCCTCATCAATAACGCCATCATTTACTCTTCGTGTGAGCCACATCGCGACTTCTATTATCACACACCGTTGTCCAGCGAGTTTCTCTTACTACCCTTATTCGTGACTGCCAGCATAATCTTTGGTCTATGAAGATATTGTCGCCATTTTACGCCTATCAAATGTAACTCTGCCTTATTTGCAAATTATCGCAATAATTCTTCTTACAACAGATTGCAAAATGAAAATAGAATTTTTCCCCAAACAGACACTGTCCATCCAAAAAGACCTGTGAATGATTTCATTTCTGGCGTATAAGCGACGTCAGCGCAGTAACTACGGTGGCAACGTGAATTAACAACTGTAAACAATAGCTGAGCATTCGACCAGTCAACCGCGAGCAAGCAGAGTTAAGTAGCAGATGCGCGTCCGTAGTTTGTCATCCTTGTTGTGTCACAAACCGTTATGGACCACCATCTCTAACTCAAATGGTCCAGACGTTCTCCATGATATTTTGAAGAATAAAAAAGTGTGTGCAAAGTTTGTTCCTCACACCTTGACGTCCGAACAAAATCGACGATGCATGAACGCTTGCTGCGACTTGACTGAAGTGCAAAACGCGGGCATTTCTTTCATCACCGATGACAGAATTTACTGTTATCAATACGAATGTACCACAAAACGACGACGAAATTCACACGAAGGGTCAGCACTTTGACGACGTAACCAATATCCAAGCCAATGTGACACGCGAGTTGAACATAATCCCAAAGGAGGAATTCTCTGACAGTTTCACGTGGTCATATGAGCGGTCTGTGTATTGTCCTGAAGGGGTGGAGGCTATATAGAACACGACAAGCATTGAATGCGCAATCTTAACTTTTCTCTATATTTTAGTAGTCCAGTGTCGAAACCTATAGCGGAGTGTTTGTATTTAGCACAGCATGTGAGCAGCGACAGCAGTTTTTATTGTTGTTGTTGTTGTTGTTGTTGTTGTTGTTTCGGTCACTAGCCCTAAGGTTGAGTTAATGCAGTTCTCTCTCTCTCTCTCTCTCTCTCTCTCTCTCTCTTCCTCTTCACTTCAGCTGAACTGCTGCATCCGAGATCATCAATTATTTGCCTTATATACTAATATCTGTGACGCTTTCCTTCCACCATCTCGTCAATTACACTTCTTAGCAACTATTCATGTGTCGCATCATCGAATCATTTTGTTCATTTTTCAGGAATTTTTTTCCTCTCGTTGCTAAAGCCACATTTCAACACATGATTTACGAGTACTCTATCGTGCCCGTTGTCCATGTTTCCTAACCGTACATAAGGACTCAGTATCGAACGTTAGGTACTAACGCTTTACTCATGTGTGTATCTTAAAAAATGTTTCGTGTTCAGAACAATATCGAAATAATATCGAAACCTTGAGGTATGGATACGTAGTTTTAATAAAAGGTTTAAAATATCAGCTCCAATGCTTTATCTTTGTTTTTGAAATCCGTCTATAACATGGAGAAAGATAGCTGAGTTTCACAAGTTTCCAAAAGAAAAGTACAAGCGTTAGATGAAGCATACATATTCTAAAACATACATATTCTAAAGAGTAATGACTTGTCTGTCCTTGACTGTATGTTTCAAGTAGTCAGTTGACTACGGGCACCTCTTCGCAGGTACAACAGCTCAGCGAATCGACTCCGCGCGTCCCTACTGGAGATGAAAACTGGTCTCCAGATGGTCTGTCTATGATTTAGAGCGATAACCAATCCGCGGCTTGTGGTCTTGCGGTAGCGGGGTCAGGGATTTTCTGTGCCTCGAGATGACTGGGTGTTGTGTGTCTTTCATCATCATTTCACCCTCATTCACTCCAAGTCCCCGTAAGAACGTGTTGAGCGGCGGTCGAACCGTCCCGCGAGGGGTGTCCCGGCCACCAATGCCATATGCTCATTATTATTATCATCGTTAACCAGAAAAATAAACACCATTTGCGATCTAGACTGATTGTTTTTGTTTAAATCAAGATATTTGTGTTATTTATTTATCCGAGTCCAAAGAGCACTAGAAAGCGATGTAACAAAAGCTGCAATCTGATATTAATCACAGAGAATTTCACACTTTATGAGACCAAATTTCAGCAACCAAGTCTTCCATGTCACGGGGTTCGCTCAAGGTACTGCAGACCAACATGTGCTCAGAGTCCTGTGTCGCCCCACATACACAACCTTCATCATCACTGGTAACACACTTCTTCAAATTACACTTGCACCTTGTTACCCAGTTCTCAACTCGTTAAGGGCTTCGCAGGCTCCATACTGGAGATGGCAGCCTGATGACAGCAGCGCCTCTTTTGCTTTACATAACACTCCAAGAGACGTTGTTCCTCACCGCTCAGTTTGCTGGGCTTCTGCTGAACTTGGAATTGGTGACGCACTAAGTAGGAAGGATCTTCTGGATTTCAGTCGCGGTGGATAGGTGCGAGTTCCGAACAATGGACGCCTCGAATCTGTTTTTTGCTTCTTCTTTTCATTCCCTGCTGCTACCTGTCTTCTTACGTCTGTAGGTGCTACTCCCATAAGTGGAAATATCATGTTGAGTAGGGTTGGTCCTATGTACACTAAGTATGCGGCCTGTCTCACGAGGAGCCACATCAGCTTGGTTAGCATGTGCAGCTGATTATGAGGCACAACTCAGATCGGTCTGCACCAGGAAGTCATGATGTCACGTTGGTCCGAGCAGTCGCGACACCTGCGTTGCCTGGAACACCGTGCCTCTTTTTGTGGAGTAATAAACGCAGTTACTCGGTTGACTTGCACGCCGAGTACCCCATTCTGGCCTTTGTACTCGGTCTGAATGCCGCATTCGCGCGCAGTCATGCGAGGAAACGAGGATGTGCGGGCGTTATTCTCAGGCGGCGGAGCGCACTCTTGCGGACGAATGGCCTATCGCAGCGGGAAGCCATACCCGTTGTCTCCCCCCCGCAGCCGTTTTTCATTCGCCGAATCTGGCGCAGCGGAACAAGGTCAGCTGAAGAAGTACAGGTTTATTACATTACGAAACATGCAAAGAGGAAAGCCTGCAAGAAATGGCTAGCACCCTTCACATTTTTCAAATTTGGATACTTTTAGGTGGAAGATTCATGTCATCTCTTAAGAAGTTCCAAGGTCAAGGAGACGTTATAAAAGAGCTGAACACTAATGTATTTATTGATCCAACTTTGAACCTCCCCTCCCACTTCCTGAGTCTTTTTGCCTTTGGGCACCCTCCCTCCCCTCTCTCCTTTTCCCCCCATCCTCCCTTCCTCCAGCCCTCCTCCCCCGGGCTTCCCCTCCCCCTCCCTCCCTCCCCCTTATCACCCCTACCCTTGGCATCTCTGCTCTCCCCACTCCCTCTCCCACCCCCTCCTCCTCTCTTGGCAGGTCCCCCGACTCGTACACGCTCAGTGAACATTCGCGCACCGATCATCGCCATCAGCGTCTCGTGTGTGTGCCTTCGTGTTGGTGTTTAGTGTTATTTCGCCGTCACCCCACCATCGTTTACCTGTGCCGTCGCAGTCGTCCGTGTTTTGTACGCCGTGTCAACAGGTTTTCGTGTTTTTTGTTGCCTAGCGTGAACGGCTTCGTGAATATTGTTTTCCGTGTCTACAGTTTTTTCCC
Organism: Schistocerca gregaria; assembly: GCF_023897955.1. NCBI lineage: Eukaryota > Metazoa > Arthropoda > Insecta > Orthoptera > Acrididae > Schistocerca > Schistocerca gregaria. Next base: position 1,024,359,578 of record NC_064920.1, read on the forward strand.
GCCATTTTTATTGTATTATCTGTACCTCCTTTATATCATATATTGTACCACTCGCGCCTGAAGAACAGCGTACTATGCTGCTGACAGCCCACCTTTGTACAAGGTGTTTAAAATAACAATAAAGAAAAGTAAAGAAAAGAAAAAAATTCCATAAAATAAACGTATGCACCGGTACAAAGCAAAATTTTTGCCACAATGTGATTCCAAACATGAATTCTGGCTTATAGCGAACAATCGCTTTAAAAATGACGTTTTCCTTCGGGTCTTTTATTTTATTTATTTATTTACGATCCCAATGCAGCTATTGTGTCATTTCAGGCAAGAACTTCCTATCAAGTGCATCAGTACACATCTACATCTACATCCATACTCCGCAAGCCACCTGACGTTGTTTGGCGGAGGGCACCTTGAGTACCGCTATCGCTTCTCCCTTCTATTCCAGTCTCGTATTGTTCCTGGAAAGAAAGGCTGTCGGTATGCCTCTGTGTGGACTCTAATCCCTCTGATTTTATCCTCATGGTCTCTTCGCGAGATATACGTAGGAGGAGCAATATACTGCGTGACTTCTCGGTGAAGGTATGTTCTCGAACCTTCAACTAAAGCCCGTACCGAGCTGCTGAGCGCCTCTCTTGCAGAGTCTTCCACTGGAGTTTATCTATCATGTCCGTAATGCTTTCGCGATTACTAAATGATCCTGTAACGAAGCGCACTGCTCTCCGTTGGATCTTCTCTATCTCTTCTATCAACCCTATCTGGTACGGATCCCACACCGGGGAGCAGAATTCAAGCAGTGAGCGAACAGATGTACTGTAACCTACTTCCTTTGTTTTCGGACTGCATTGCCTTAGGGTTCTTCCAATGAATCGCAGTCTGGCATCTGCTTTACCGACAATTAATTTTATATGGTCATTCCATTTTAAATCACTCCTAATGCCTACTCCCAGAGCCGGCCGGAGTGGCCGAACGGTTCTAGGCGCTACAGCCAAGAACCGCGCGACCGCTACCGTGGCAGTTTGGAATCCTGCTACGGGCATGGATGTGTGTGATCTCCTTAGGTTAGTTAGGTTTAAGTACTTCTAAGTTCTAGGGGACTCATGACCTCAGCAGTTAAGTCCCATAGTGCTCAGAGCCATTTGAACCTACTCCTAGATAATTTATGGAATTAACTGCTTCCAGTTGTTGACCTGCTATATTGTAGCTAAATGATAAAGGATCTTTATTTCTATGTATTTGCAGCACATTACACTTGTCTACATTGAGTTTCAATTGCCATTCCCTGCACCATGCGTCAATTCGTTACAGATCCTCCTGCATTTCAGTACATCAACTTCTTTTAAGGCGTAATCCCCGTGTTAACCATTTTTATGCGCCTCCAGACACCTCTTTGCTGGTCATCGGAGCTCTGTTCGAAGCGGGAAGATAGTTCTACTCTAGTCAGTGAGATTCCAGGCTGAAGACGTGTCTGGAGACACCCGGATAGTGGTGGGATACCAACCTGACTGCCACCCGCCATACAACAGGACAACCACGAATGGTATAGTCTGGTTTCATAGCAGGACGGCTGCGGCACCCTTCCAGCATATCAGTACACCGACGATATTCTACGCCCCATTTTATTGCTCTTCACGGCAAGCCATCCTGGGCTTACATATCAGCAAGATAATGCCCACCCACGGAGCGAGGTGGCGCAGTGGTTAGACACTGGACTCGCATTCGAGAGGACGACGGTTCAATCCCGCGTCTAGCCATCCGGATTTAGGTTTCCCGTGATTTCCCTAAATTCCCCAGGCAAATGCTGGGATGGTTCCTTTGAAAGGCACGGCCGACTTCCTTCCCCATTCTTCCCTAATCCGATGAGACCGAAGACCTCGAAGACCTCGCTGTCTGGTCTCCTTCTCAAAACAACCCCCCCCCCCCCCCTCACCCCAATGCCAGCCCGCACAGCGGCGAGTGGTGTCTGCTGCTTGTTTCCATGCTTATCAAATCCTATCTTGGGCAGCAAGGTCGCCCGATCTCTCTCAAATTAAGAACGTTTCGAGCATTATGGACAGGAACCTTCTACCAGCTCGGGATTTTGGCAATCTGACGCTTCAGTTAGACAAACGTTGCCACGATACCCCTCAGGAGGACATCCAATAATTGTATCAATTCTAAACCGAATGACTGCTTGCATAAAGATCCGAGATGGGACAACACTTATTGACCTGCTCAATTTGTGAAACTCTAGAGTAACTCATTCAATTTTTCTGAAACTGTGATCTTTTGTTTGTTTAAAATGTTCAAATGTGTTTGAATTCCTAAGGGACGAAAATGCTGAGGTCATCGGTGTCTAGACTTACACACTACTTATGCTTAAAGCAACTTACGCTAAGGTTAACACACATACCCATGCCCGCGGGAGGACTCGAACCTCGGACGGATGGAGCTACGCGAGCCGTGGCAAGGCGCCTCAAACCACGCTTCTGCCCCGCGCGGTGTTTGTTTATTTGTACTTGTTCATCACACTATAATATTACTGATATTTTAAAAAAATAGTATTCTTATAGTATTATGAAACTCTTTATAATCACTTCTGCTGGTGGCTAAGCCCTCGAAATGGTAGAAAGTTGCGTAGAAAATATTTTTAGATAGTACTTAATTTGCATTCCGCCATCCAGCATCAGATTCCCATTAGACCAACGAGAACGTTGACCGATAGCACTTTTTAGAGGCCAGTGACCGATCTCAGAATGGTTCAAATGGCTCTAAACACTACGGGACTCAACGGTCATCAGTCCCCTAGACTTAGAAACTACTTAAACCTAATTAACCTTGTAAGTAGGCTGTCTAGGTTTTTATGTTGGTAAGACACGTAGCGCTCTGTATGAAAATCACTGACTGTGCTGTGTGCAGTCTGTGGCTGGTTTGCATTGTTGGAATATTTGCTATTGCAGCGTTGGGCAGTTGGATATGAACAGCGTGCAGCGTTATTCAGTTGGATGAGAGCCGCCAGCAGTGGTGGATGTGGTGAGAGAAATGGCAGAATTTTGAGAGCTGACGATCTGGACGTGTATCCGTCAGAGAAACGAAATTTGTAAGACTGGATGATATGTAATGACTTTTGAACACTATTAAGTTATATACCCTGTTTGTTCTCTATCAAAATCTTCCATTTGCTAACTAAGCCTATCAGTAGCTAGTGCCTTCAGTAGTTAGAATCTTCTATTTAACTGGCAGTATTGGCGCTCGCTGTATTGCAGTAGTTCCAGTAACGAAGATTTTTGTGAGGTAAGTGATTCATGGAAGGTATAGGTTTTTGTTAGTCAGTGCCATTCTTTTATAGGTATTATTGAAAGTCAGATTGCGTTGCGCTAAAATACTGTGTGTCAGTTTAGCGTTAATCATAATAGCGAAAGAGAGAAATGTTTGAGGACGTTCAGTTTTGCTCATCTGTTTGAAAATCAAATAACGTAAGAGTTTACCAGCACTGTCATTAATAATTTTCAAAACGGGACGTTTCGACCTAATGACATCACACACATCCATGCCCAAGGAGGATTCGAACCTGCGACCGTAGCAGTCGCGCGGTTCCGGACTGAAGCGCGTAGAACCGCTCGGCCTCAACTGCCGAATGACCGATCTCAAAATTATGCAGTTGGCATAATTACATTGCACATATACTGCCAGAAAAGATCGGTGAAAGAGAACTCAGGTACGCTGAAATAGAAGTTTGATAAAGTAGATGCCAATTGAACACTAGTAGCGTTCAGTTGTGGCCACCAAACGATTCTCGGCAACTCTCCTTCGCTGCAGCCTGAAACGATTCTACAATGCCGCATAATAGAGACGTGGCATCAATGGAAGAGGAAAGCAAGTTCTTAATTCAAACACGGCTTGAAAATAAAATTAACGTTTTTATTTAACTAAAAGTTACAACCGTGAGAGCGACACTTACATTTTATGTAAGAGCCATCGAAAACAAACGACAGAGAGCGAGAGCTCACAGCTCCTACTTTTATATAATCGAAAAACAAATTACGGCGACTGTCTTCAACTTGCTTTACAGAGTAATATATAAACATTTCTCTGGAACATTCTTTATCGGAACAGCACAAAAGTAAATTCCCTACATTATATTATGACCTTTTCTCCTTACTATACATATTTATTTACAAATAGAAAATTTATTCGTACGACCTTTGAGTATTAATTACACGTTTGGGGCAATTCTGTTAATTATTCAGAAAGCAACATCTCAACACCTACCGATTCCCATCCCATTCCAACATGCGTCGTTCTTTCTTTTTTATAAATTAGTTCGTAAAACAGGATTCTTCGTAATCTGTGTAAAAGTAGTTAGCTCTTACCCAGTTTATGATAATACTAATTTCTCGTTTATCACTGTCTATTATTGGCAGGAATTCGATTAGAATCATTATGTAGAGTGCTACATGCTTAGATGACGAGGTATCCCGTTTACCACGCATGCTATATAAGGAAAAGGATACCCAGCGATCAGGCCATGAAGACCAAGCAAGTGTCGACCGACCACCGTGTCATCCACAGTCATTGATCACCGGATGAGGTATGGAGGGGCATGGAGTCATCACATCGCACTTCTGGCCGTTGTCGACGTTTCGAACCACAAGAAAAAATTCTCGGCAGTCCCAGGATTTGAGCCCGGATCTGTCGCATGCGGGGTCTTTCGTGGTGACAACTCGTCTACGGAAGCGGACGTATACGACATACAATACGAGTATGTAAATTATGGGCATGCGACGCCTCCGAAAGAACAGACACTACGTATTCATGTAATTGATTCGCCTCGATGGGCAATGAATACACAGTTTTCAGTGCGGATGCATGTTTACCTTCGACCTCCCAGGGAATCTAAAATTAGCGAGCGTAGACGACATGAACGGGGACTGTGGATAGATGGCGGTAGGTAGGAGTGAGAGCCAGTCGGGGAGCAGGCCAAGATAGTCCGCGCATTTGTGATAAACAATATGTCTGGCGGGTGCAGCGCTTCACGCGACTGCCTCTTGAGCAGAAGAACCTGCGTTCGAGTCCCGTTCCGGCACATAAATTAACTCCTCTCCGCTGGTTCCTCGTAAAGTCCGATTCAGCTGATGTCATTAATTCCTTACCTTTCCTTGCTTTCTCTCCCCCCCCCCCCCCCCACCTTCAATCTACACTCCTGGAAATTGAAATAAGAACACCGTGAATTCATTGTCCCAGGAAGGGGAAACTTTATTGACACATTCCTGGGGTCAGATACATCACATGATCACACTGACAGAACCACAGGCACGTAGACACAGGCAACAGAACATGCACAATGTCGGCACTAGTACAGTGTATATCCACCTTTCGCAGCAATGCAGGCTGCTATTCTCCCATGGAGACGATCGTAGAGATGCTGGATGTAGTCCTGTGGAACGGCTTGCCATGCCATTTCCACCTGGCGCCTCAGTTGGACCAGCGTTCGTGCTGGACGTGCAGACCGCGTGAGACGACGTTTCATCCAGTCCCAAACATGCTCAATGGGGGACAGATCCGGAGATCTTGCTGACCAGGGTAGTTGACTTACACCTTCTAGAGCACGTTGGGTGGCACGGGATACATGCGGACGTGCATTGTCCTGTTGGAACAGCAAGGTCCCTTGCCGGTCTAGGAATGGTAGAACGATGGGTTCGATGAAAGTTTGGATGTGCCGTGCACTATTCAGTGTGTACGGCCAGTGTAGGAGATCGCTCCCCACACCATGATGCCGGGTGTTGGCCCTGTGTGCCTCGGTCGTAAGCAGTCCTGATTGTGGCGCTCACCTGCACGGCGCCAAACACGCATACGACCATCATTGGCACCAAGGCAGAAGCGACTCTCATCGCTGAAGACGACACGTCTCCATTCGTCCCTCCATTCACGCCTGTCGCGACACCACTGGAGGCGGGCTGCACGATGTTGGGGCGTGAGCGGAAGACGGCCTAACGGTGTGCGGGACCGTAGCCCAGCTTCATGGAGACGGTTGCGAATGGTCCTCGCCGATACCCCAGGAACAACAATGTCCCTAAATTGCATGGAAGTGGCGGTGCGGTCCCCTACGGCACTGCGTAGGATCCTACGGTCTTGGCGTGCATCCGTGCGTCGTTGCGGTCCGGTCCCAGGTCCACGGGCACGTGCACCTTCCGCCGACCACTGGCGACAACGTCGATGTACAGTGGAGACCTCACGCCCCACGTGGGCAATTCGGCGGTACGTCCACCCGGCCTCCCGCATGCCCACTATACGCCCTCGCTCAAAGTCCGTCAACTGCTCATACGGTTCACGTCCACGCTGTCGCGGCATGCTACCAGTGTTAAAGACTGCGATGGAGCTCCGTATGCCACGGCAAACTGGCTGACAATGATGGCGGCGGTGCACAAATGCCAACACCGCGGTTCCTGGTGTGTCCGCTGTGCCGTGCGTGTGATCATTGCTTGTACAGCCCTCTCGCAGTGTCCGGAGCAAGTATGGAGGGTCTGACACACCGGTGTCAATGTGTTCTTTTTTCCATTTCCAGGAATATATATAATACGTAGAGGCCGTTGAAGCGGATAGGACGTCCTCAGGAACTAAAGTGCACTACCGCGGGAAGTTAAGCATATAAGCCGTGCTAAGACGAATAGAGAATCATTCTATCGCCGATACGGGTCGCAGATGGAGAAATCCAGTAACATAAGCAACCTTGACAAAGGAGGGCTTGTTATAGCCCGGCGCACGAGAATCTCAATCTGGGAAACGTACGCTATTAACCTTTTCGTGTAACCGAAGTGCGAGTGAACCATCGCTAAATGGTGTCCTAACAGTATTAATTAATATAAGAATTATGATTCTCTGCAAAACATTTTGAAGGCAGTTTGTATGGCACCCTAGCTAGCGTTTTGGCTATTTCTACAGATAAGCAAACAACGAATTTCAGTAGTAGAATTACAAACTCGCGTGTACTGTAAACCTTTTTTTAGACAGACTATAACGTCAAACATTAAATCTACAACATTAAATGGACTGGGACTGATGGCTGTGGTGGCCGAGCGGTTCTAGGCGCTTCAGTCCGGAACCGCGCGCCTGCTACGGTCGCAGGTTCGAATCCTGCCTCGGGCATGGATGTATGTGATGTCCTTAAGTTAGTTAGGTTTAAGTAGTTCTAAGTTCAAGCGGACTGATGACCTCACCAGTTAAGTCCCATAGTACTCAGGGCCATTTGAACCGTTTTTTGAACTCGCGACGTCCTTTTGGCACGGCAGCGATGGTACGTCGGCAGAGTTCTAAGTTACGGAGGCAAATGCGGTTTGTTTTGCGACTTCTGCTCCCCAGCCACCCTGTGAATATATTCTCTGCGCCGAGAGAGAGGGAGAGGAGTCCGTTTGTTTTCATTGCCGTCGGTGGTGCGGAAAAACAGCGCAGACTTGCAAACGACGCGGTGCGCGAAGCGGGTTTCCCCTGCCCGCGTACCTTACCCTTTGTGGGCTACCGAGCCCAGCTGTTCAATTGCCCTCGAGGAGTTTACAGTACGCGGGTCCGTCTACGGAGCAGCAGCATTTTTTCGAAATTGTATGAAAATTAATTGAATCGCAAAGGGTCGTGAGATGCTTGTAACGGAACCCGGCCTGGGAAAGAATATTAGATGTGAATAAAAAAATACGTAGTGAAGTAATTGTACTGATCCTATTTTTAAGTATAAGCCCTAATCCACCTCCTTGCATTGTTCGCTGCAATACTCTTAGTGCACGAAATTTTAGAAAAAAATTTCAAAACTTCGATTGTGTATTTTTATATATTATAAATGCATACCAACATGAGTAAGTACAGGTAGAACAAATGAAGTTAATGCTTTATTTACGCTTAACTTGAAGGTCGATGAACTGTTGATCGGCTCGACCTAGTACGGTATCTTGTACTCTTCCATAATGAGCAACAATTTTCTGTATGTATTTGTTATTCCTCCATGGTCTTTATTGCTGAGGTCGTTGCCATTTAACGCACATTTCCAACAATCACAGCCAACTTTTCATAGTCTAGTCCTTCGTCTTGTTTCATACATGCTATGAAAGTGTCCAGATGTTACCTTATACTTCGTTCCAGTAACAGGTGCGAGATCAGTACCGCACTTTCCTTTGCCTAAAGGCCATACAGCCAACTCTCAGTGTAAGGTTACATATATTTAAAAAAATTCATAGTTAATTTTTAAGTTAATAATTTTTTGATGAAGGAGAGCTTCTGTATTAGGTGGAAATGGTTGATGAGATCTGATTAACAGTTGTATGAAATTATTTTCCTGGCTTCCACAAAGTTTACATTAGAAAAAAAATTGTGGTTGATATCTCCTAGCCCGCATCTCGTGGTCGTGCGGTAGCGTTCTCGCTTCCCACGCCCGGGTTCCCGGGTTCGATTCCCGGCGGGGTCAGGGATTTTCTCTGCATCGTGATGGCTGGGTGTTGTGTGATGTCCTTAGGTTAGTTAGGTTTAAGTAGTTTTAAGTTCTAGTGGACTGATGACCTAAGATGTTAAGTCCCATAGTGCTCAGAGCCATTTGAACCATTTTTGATATCTGCTACTACTCCATCACAATCACAGAAAAGATTATCTTGAACGTTTATTCGGTGAAGATGGCTGGGGAATGACCCATAATTAAAATGAATGCTAATTATGTTATGTACAAACTTTTTATTTTCCTTAAATATGTGGAGCCAAGTCTTCAAGTCTGAAAGCGGTAATAAGGTATATTTAAATATGTCGTTTGTCACCTTGTCATCGACTATTTCATTACGTTTAATGTCAGAACGTCGCTTTCTCGACACCGACGTTAACTTCTTCCCCAAATTATCGTTTGCTATGGTGACTTTCATACAGTCCGTTACCACTGGATTAGTTTTTTTGAGAATGGCTAGTGTGCTGTGTGCATATCTTCGAACAAACTCCTAAATCCGTTAAAATGTTTTTCGTTTACTGTGAAGTTCTGTAAGTAACGTAAAGCTCGAAGTGTAGCAGTAGTTTCCGCACAAAAAGTGGAAATATCACTGGGAAGCGACATCAATTCCTTGTCACCTGTCCTTGGAGTCAGGAATGGGCTGCCCACTCTGCAACTGCCAGTTGGTTTGGAGCCTTCAAAATATTATATGTACATTTACATCCATACTCCGCAAGCCACCCGGCGGTGTGTGGCGGAGGGTACTTTCAGTACCTCTATCGGTTCTCCTTTCTATTCCAGTCTCGTATTGTTCGTCGAAAGAAAGATTGTCGGTATATCTCTGTGTGAGCTCTAATCTCTCCGATTTTATCCTCATGGTCTTTTCGCGAGATATACGTAGTAGGGAGCAATATACTGCTTGACTTCTCGTTGAAGGTATGTTCTCGTAACTTCAACAAAAGCCCGCACCGAGCTACTGAGCGTCTTCCAGTGGAGTTTATCTATCATCTTCGTAACACTTTCGCGATTACTAAATGATCCTGTAACGAAGCGTGCTGTTCTCCGTTGGATCTTCTCTATCTCTTCTATCAACCCTATCTGGTACGGATCTCACACTGGTGAGCAATATTCAAGCAGTGGGCGAACAAGTCTACTGTAACCTACTTCCATTGTTTTCGGATTGCATTTCCTTAGGATTCTTCTAATGAATCTCAGTCTGGCATCTGCTTTACCGACTATCAACTTTATATGATCATTCCATTTTAAATCACTCCTAATGCCTGCTCCCAGATAATTTATGGAGATAACTGCTTCCAGTTTCTGACCTGCTCTATTGTAGCTAAATGATAAAGGATCTTTCTTTCTATGTATTCGCAGCACATTGCTCTTGTCTACATTGAGATTCAATTGCCATTCCCTGCACCATGCGTCAATTCGCTGCAGATCCTCCTGCATTTCAGTACAATTTTCCATTGTTACAATCTCTCGATATACTACAGCATCTTCCGCAAAAAGCCTCAGTGAACTTCCGATGTTATCCACAAGCTCATTTATGTATATTGTGAATAGTAACGGTCTTACGACATTCCCCTGCGGCACATCTGAAATAACCCTTACTTCGGAAGACTTCTCTCCGTTGAGAATGACATGCTGCGTTCTGTTATCTAGGAACTCTTCAATCCAATCACACAATTGGTCTGATAGTCCATATGCTCTTACTTTGTTCATTAAACGACTGTGGGGAACTGTATCAAACGCCTTGCGGACGTCAAGAAACACGGCATCTACCTGGGAACCCGTGTCTATGGCCCTCTGAGTCTCGTGGACGAATAGCGCGAGCTGGGTTGCACACGATCGTCTTTTTCGAAACCCATGCTGATTCTTTCAGAGTACATACTAGTCTCCAGAAAAGTCATTATACTCGAACATAATGCGTGTTCCAAAATTCTACAACTGATCGACGTTAGAGATACAGGTCTATAGTTCTGCACTTCTATTCGACGTCCCTTCTTGAAAACGAGGGTGACCTGTGCCTTTCTAGAGACCTACGGTACACCGCTGCAAGAAGGGGGGCAAGTTTCGTCGCTTACTCTCTGTAAAATCGAACTGGTATCCCATCAGGTCGAGCGGCCTTTCCTCTTTTGAGCGATTTTAATACGTGGGGAAATTACTAGCGTGCAGGTTTTTACTAGCTAATTTGTCCCTGGGAAGAAAGGCACCTCTGGTATTTTGGCATTTGTGTAGCCAAACTGATCTTTATGCACTACCTCTTTAGACCTTACAGCCACATGAATTTTTGAGTGACTGGAGGAGGATCACACGTCAGCCCATCTGCCAGGCGGAAATGACGCTGGTAAGCCAGTCCACATCCGCGGTGCATGCTGACACAGGAAACCTGACGCACCGCAGCTGTGCTTGTTTCGTCCTTTGCTGGAGCGCCACGATCAATGGGACAGTGCAGCAGTTCGTCTGTTGTAGTTAAAGAGTTGCTATGGCAACTGCGTGATTCGTGCGCCCGCTCTGATAACTATCAACAGCGGTGAACTTCCTGTGCTGTCTGTCATTCCAAAGTTTTTGGTTTATCAACTAGTTTAAGTAGAAAACTCGGTAGTGTTTAGTAAGATGTTCATCGCAGTGTATACATACTTCGCCCAACTTTGTGGGGCGATTGTGGAAATCACGGAATCCAATACAGAGGGACCCCAAAAAAAAAATGTATCCACTGTTTGAAAGTCCATAACTGGCAAACTAATTGATGGAGTTGTCTCTTTGGTAGTGTAATAGTTTGTAGTTCCGGCAGCCGCCACACAAGCGTTGTATTGCGTTGTTTTGTTTTGTCAGATGACAGTCGCCAGATAGTGTTTTGTTTTTAGTTGGACCTAGTTACTCGTGAAACATGGCTGGCGCAAGGCCTACATTCGATGAAAGGAAGTCAGTTTTGAAGTGGTATTTTAAGTACGAAACATTAAAGAGGTTCAACGGCAAGGGTGAAATGAGTATCAAACAGAGCCACCGACACGTTTAATGATTCGTCGCATTCGAGACAAATTTGAAGCCGAAGGCTGTGTTAAAGATGTACACAAACAACGATCTGGACGACCTCTAACAGTAACAAGTCCAGCTAACTCCCCTTGTGTGTTACAACAATTCACTCGCTCACCACAAACGTCTGTGAGACAGTGTGCCCGTGAAAGTGGAGTGAGTCGCTCAGGTGTTCATCGAATTTTGAAGACAGCAAAGTGGAAGTGCTACATCCCACGACTGCTACACGCAATGGAGGAGGACGACCCTGATCGTAGAATGGAGTACTGCGAGTGGTTTACTAACGATGAAGAGTTTGCAGAGATCATTGTATGGTCGGATGAGGCACAGTTCAAACTCAATGGTACAGTAAATCGCCACAGTTTGCACCTACTTGGCCGCCGAAAATCCGAACGTCCATCTAGACAAAGCCGTGAATTTGCCAGGAGTAAATGTGTGTGTGGGTTGTCTTACCGGGGCTTGATTGGGCCATTCTTCTTTGACGGTACAATTACCGGTGAGGTGTACCTTCAGAAGCTTCAGACATCCATTTACCTGCCATCCGAGAATTGTATGGAGACGGAAGAATTTACTTTCAACAAGATGGTGCCCCAGCCCACTACCAAAATCGTGTTAGGGCGTATCTCGACGAAACTCTACCAGGGAGATGGATAGGCCGTAGAGGTGCTGTGGAGTATCAACTACGTTTCCCAGACCTAATTCCTCTGGACTTTTACCTGTGGGGAGAACTAAAGGAAGTCGTTTATCGTCAAAAGCCCCGAACATTGGATGAACTTCGAGAATCCATCTTACATTCATGTGCAAATATGCAACTGAACACGTTGCAGTCAGTAGTTCGTGCTGCAGTTCGACGGCATTGTTTGTGTGTGGATGTTAACGGCGACCATTTACAACATCTACAGTGATATCTTTAAGTCGGACTTTAAGCTACACTTTCACCAAAATTGAGGTAACTCCGTCAATTAGTTTGCAAATTATGGACTTTTAAAAAGTGGATTCTTTTTTTGGACCCATCTGTATCATGAAGGACTCAGTGGTTTTGCTCATGCCTTTCATTCTCTTCTCAGCGAATTTTATCTGGATTGTGGGGATGAGTATTTACTCATTCATATTATATTGCTGACATACGTCACTATAGAAAGGTAAGGAGGAAGAGGGCGAAACAGCCTAAGTCTAATCCCTTTCAGCAACGCCAAAGCGCTTATCGAGCGTAACATCCCCATTCGACAGAGAAATCATGTTAAACGGTGCTCGCGCCCTCAACGAGACACAGCAGAGAGATTTGGTGTTTTAATCTGATTTTCGCCGCACAGTCTGACGATCAGGAACGGTATACATCTACATCGATACACTGCAAATCACATGTAAGTGCCTGGCAGAGGGTTCATCGAACCACCTTCACAATTCTCTATTATTCCAATCTCGTGTAGCGCGCGGAAAGAATGAACACCTATATCTTTCCGTAAGAGCTCTAATTTCCCTTATTTTATCGTGGTGATCGTTCCTCCCTATGTAGGTCAGTGTCAATAATATATTTTCGCATTCGGTTGGTGACTGGAATTTCGTGAGAAGATCCCGTCGCAACGAAAAACGCCTTTCTTTTAATGATGTCCAGCCAAAATCCTGTATCATTTCTGTGACACTCTCTCCCATATTTCGCGATAATACAAAACGTGCTGCCCTTCCTTGAACTTTTTCGATGTACTCCGTCAGTCTTATATGATAAGGATCCCACACCGCGCAGCAGTATTCTAAAAGAGGACGGACAAGACCAGTGTAGACAGTCTCCTTAGTAGGTCCGTTACATTTTCTAAGTGTCCTGCCAATAAAACGCAGTCTTTGGTTAGCCTTCCCCACAACATTTTCTATGTGTTCCTTCCAATTTAAGATGTTCGTAATTGAAATACCTAGGTATTTAGTTGAATTTACTGCTTTTTGATCAGACTGATTTATCGTGTAACCGAAGTTTAACGAGTTCCTTTTAGCACTCATGTGGATGACTTCACACTTTTCGTTATTTAGAGTCAACTGCCACCCCAACATATCCCCTCGTCGGTCACAATATCGCAATACGCACAAGTTTTCCAATACAGCCTCTGTATGCTTGGGATTGCAACTACTTGTTTATATCGACAGGCAGTGTGGCGTCACATCGAGCGAGGTGGCGCAGTGGTTAGTACACTGAACTCGCATTCGGGAGGACGACGGTTCATTCCCGCGTCCGGCCATCCTGGTTAAGGTTGTCCATAGTTTCCCTAGATCACTTCAGGCAAATGCCGGATGGTTCCTTTGAAAGGGCACGGCTGATTTCCTTCCCCACCCTTCACTAACCCGAGCTTGTGCTCCGTCTCTAATGACCTCGTTGTCGACGAGATGTTAAATACTAATCTCTTCCTCCTTTGGCGTCAGTGCAGCGAATCATGTCTTCATTGCTGGGAAGAGGTGGTAGTCGCTCGGCACCAAATCTGGGCTGTATGGTCGATGATCAGACACCTCCCTCCAAAACCCCGTAGAAGCTTTAGGGTACGGCTGACCGTGCGTGGACGTGCATTGTCGAAAAAAAAAAAAAAATGTTCTGCGGTAAAAGTTTTACCACTCGATTGTTTTGCATCGCCCGCCGTCGCTTTGTCAGTAACTGACAATACCTCTCGGAGTTAACTGCTGTACCACCTTCAAGGAAATCAATGATAATCACTTCCTTAGAGTCCCAAAACACAGTACCCATGATCTTTCTTGCTGACAGTGTTTGCAAACACTTCCTTGATTTGTTGGGAGAATTTGTGTATATCTCCATTCCATCTAAAGCCCTTTTGTTTCGCAGTTGACATGTTTCGCCCAAGTCTCATCCTCAGTTACGATACGAACGAGAACTTTTTTACCATTTTTCTCGTAATTTTAGAAGAAGGTCGGTGGGTTTTTTTGTGGTCTTCCATTAGGATTTTGGGAACCCACCCAGCACATAATTTGTGGTTACCAAGCTTCTCCCTCACAATTTCTTGCACCAAACTCCGTGAAATTTGTGGACAATGTTGCGAAAGTTCCGTAATTGTGAAACGACGATTTTCATGATCTTCCATCAACACATCGTTAGTCACAATGCTAGGGCATTGCTGTCCTCCTCGTGCACATTGGTGCGACCTTTTCTAAAACCAATGCTTCACACAGGTTTCACTCATTATTCCTTTTCCGTACCCATCACAAAGGTGGTGATAAATTTCAGTTAGTTTGCAATTTTTTGCCGATAGAAACCAAATCACAGAACGCGCCTTATTAGTGGCGGGATTTCTCTGTTGCAGCACACATTTGAACACGTTAGAGAAAGCAAAGTAGCGGGGAAACAGATTACACGCTATCACGGCTGGATGCCCCCCGAGTGTAGGAACGTTGTGACACCAAGATAGCGGCTGCAACCCTGCCCACCGTCGCGATAGCCTAAATATCTGTTACTTTCTGGATAGCCTTCGTAATTTATTACCCCTAAGTAAATATGAGTATGCAACACATGTGTTGTGTTATCTGTTCCAAAATATTTAACTGGCGTGAAAGTGGTGGGCGCTTCAGTCCGGAACCGCACGATTGCTACGGTCGCAAGTTCGAATCCTGCCTCGGGCATGGATGTGTGTGATGCCCTTAGGTTAGTTAGGTTTAAGTAGTTCTAAGTTCTTGGGGACTGATGACCTCAGATGTTAAGTCCCATAGTGCTCAGAGCCATTTGAACCATTTTTGACAATGGTGGGAGCTACAAGCTAGTCAGCAACAGGGGAGGCGGTATCTGACGGGAAAAGCAGTTAACAGCAGCCACAACTCCAGAAATCAACGAAGTTCAACCGAAATCTATGTCAGCGAGTGGTTGTATGTAACTGCTAAATATGGAGCTATTTCATCAGCATACTCTGAGAGGAACCTAACTGGTATACAATCTAGACCAGAGGCCTTGCCTTTATTATGTGATTTTAGCTGCTTCGCTATTCCGAGGATATCTACTTCTATGTTTCTCATCTTGGCAGTTTTCTTGATTGGAATTCACGAATATGTACTTCGTCTTCTTTGGTGAAGGAATTTCGGAAAACAGTGTTTAATAACTCTGCTTTAGTGACACTTCACCGTTGTTATCGCGCAGTGAAGGTACTGATTCCGTCTTTGACCAGAATCTCTTTGGGTTTTCTGCCAGATTTCGAGACAGAATTTCATTGTGGAAATTATTAAAAGCATCTCGCTTTGAAGTATGGCCATATTTCGAACTTATGTAAAACTTTACCAATTTTGGGGATTTTGCGTTCATTTAAATGAGAATAAGTGGAGAAATAGGAACATTACCTACATATTCCTCTGTTTTGAGTTCAGTAGAGGGGTGACAGCAGCGGAGGCAGTCGGAAAGATTGTTACCGTGTGTGGGGATTATGACGTTGGACAGATCACGGCAAGAAAATGGTTTTCTCGTTTTACGAAGGATCGTTTTGACATTAATGTCTCTTCACGTCATGAAAACCTTCGGGATTTGATGAAGCTCGTTTAAACGATTAGTCCACAGTGATACACGCCAGTGTGCTCGAGAACGGGCAGATGTGTTAAAGTGCGATTATTCTACATTCCTGCGACGTTTGCAAGCAATGGGGGAGATCCAAATAGCGGGTGTTTTGATACCGCATGCTCTAAGCCAAAATCACAGAAAACTGTTGGTGGTCATATTAGCATCTCTACATGCTCGTCATCAGTCAGCTTGTGAAATCACCATTCCTATCCTGGTACAAGAAATGGTGTCTTTATGTTTACATAGGGAAAAGAAAGGAATGGTTGAGCCCAAACAAAACAGCAACTCACCGTACAGAGACCTGCGCGCGTTCACAAAAAACAAGAAAAGAAAAGAAAAAGAAAAAAAATGGAAATTTGTGGTAAGGACTATGGGATCAAACTGCGGAGGTCTTCGGTCCCTAGGCTTACACACTACTCAATCTAACTTAAACTACCTTACGCTAACGACAACACTCACACCCACGCCCGAGGGAGGACTCGAACCTCCGACGGGGGGAGCCGCGCGAACCGTGCCAAGACGCCTGAGACCGCACGCGCATTCACAAAAGACGATGTTATGCATCTGGTGGAACAGCGACAGTCTGTGTACTGCGAACTGCTTCCGCAAGATGTAACCATCACTCTTGACGTTTATTGTCAACAACTGAGACGTCTTGCAGACGCAAAACAAGAACAACGTCCAGGACGAAAGCGTGAAGTGATACTACTCCAGCGTAACGCTCGCCCGCCCCCTGCTAAACTGACGAAAAAACGGTATACGGTAGTTGGGTTGGGAAGTCATTCCACACCCATCTTGTTCACCTGATTTTGTGCCCTCAGTATTTCACCTTCTCCACTCCCTTCGTTGATCCATAATGGATCGTGGGACGACGGCTGGCATGAACTTCTTGATTCAATCATTTACCAAAAGCCGTATGATTTGTAGAAGTTTATTTTATTTCATGAACTTGTATGTGCTACCAGTTTCGGCATTACATTGATGCCATCTTCAGGCCCCACTCGTCATAGTCGTAAAATCGCTACACACAGAAGGAGCCATATAACTGGATCCGCGAATCAATCGTCCTGCAATGGTGTCTTTATGTTTACGCAAGGAAAAGAAAGGAATGGTTGAGCCCAAATAAAGCAGCATTGCAGGACGATTGATTCACGGATCCAGTTATATGGCTCCTTCCATGTGTAGCGATTTTACGACTATGACAAGCGGGGCCTGAAGATGGCATCCAATGTAATGCCGAAACTGGTACCACATACAAGTACATGAAATAAAATAAACTTCTACAAATCATACGGCTGTTGGTAAATTATTGCATCAAGACGTTCTCCACTCCCTGCCGAAAAACCTTCGAGTAACTTCCTTTCCGGATGAAACTAGGCACCGATCATGCCTCGACGAGTTCTTCGTCTGAAAACCACGCGATTTCAATAGTCAGGGAATCGAAAAGCTACCCCAGCGTTGGCAGACTGTTGTAGATAGTGAAGGAGCTTACGTTATTGATGACTAAAGTCTGTGTGTACAAGTTGCGTTGATCAAACTTATGGAAAAAACGCTGCGAACTTATGCACCAACCTAATACTATAGCCGTGCGAAGCCAGAGCGGACCGCCAGTCTACATTTAGAAATTTTTGTAGTCGTTCATGAGAAGTACAACAATAACAATAAATACGAGGGTCACTCCAAAAGAAATGCACACTAGTTTTGAAAAAATACAGTTTTGATTCTGCATGTGTGAAAGTGTTACAGTGTGTAGATACATCCTTCCCGCTTGTTTTCAAACTTAGTTCAACCTGTTCCCGTGAGTGGCGCCGTCACAACATGTCTTCAAGATTGCTACACTTGACGTTCGTCAGAAGCAACGTGCTGTCATAAATTCCAGTGCTGTGAAAACGAGACAGTGGGAAACATCCACAAGAGGTTGAAAAAGGCGTATGAAGATACTGTTGTCGATAGCAGTACAGTTAGTCAGTGGAAAAACAGTTTACGTGATGAAAGCGGGCAATGCAATATTGAGGATTGTCCTCGCAGTGGCAGGCCTCGTACTGCACACACTGCAGACAATGTGCAGAGAATTAACGAATTGGTGACTGCTGACAGATGCATCACAGTGAACGAATTGTCACGCTACGTTGGGATAGGGGAAGGAAGTGTTTGCAGAATACTGAAAGTGTTGGCGTTAAGAAATGTTTGTGCAAAGGTGGGTTCCCAGGATGTTGATAGTGGCTCACAAAGATACAAGAAAAACGGTATGCAGCGATCTTTTGGAACAGTAGGGGAATGGTGGAGATGAATTTCTTGGAAGAATTGTGACAGGTGATGAAACATGGCTCCATCATTTTGAACCAGAGACGAAGAGGCAATCAGTGGAGTGGCATCATGCAAATTCACCCAAGGAAAAAAAATTCAAAACCACACCTTCCGCTGGAAAAGTTATGGCTTCGGTGTTTTTGGATTCCGAAGGACTCTTCCTTGTGGACATCATGCCAAGTGGAACCATCATAAATTCTGATGCATATGTGACGACGCTGAAGAAACTTCAAGCTCGAATGAGTCGTATTCCACCACATCGGCAAAAGCACGATATTTTGCTGTTCCACGACAATGCACGGCCACATGTCAATAAAAAAAACCATGGATCGATCACAAAACTCAGATGGAAAACACTGAAACGCCCGCCTTACAGTCCTGACCTGGCTCCATGTGACTATCATCTCTTTGGGAAACTGGAAGACTCTCTTCGTGGAACAAGGTTTGAAGATAATGACTCCCTTGTGCACGCTGCCAAACAGTGTCTCCAACAGGTTAGTCCAGAATTTAACCGTGCGGGTATACAGGCGCTGGTTCCAAGATGGCGTAAGGCAGTTGAGAGGGATGGAAATTATGTGGGGAAATTAAAATATTGTTCCTAAAGGATGTATCTACACACTGTAAAACTTTCGAACATGTAGAATAAAAGATGGATTAAAAAAAATAGTGTGCATTTCTTTTGGAGTGACCTTCGTATAAATTAGAGGCTGTTGGATTTAATATTTGTGCGCTAGTTGCAATGAACATGGGAGGAGGGGTGGAAGAGGGCTACATACACTATTTTTGTATACAGAGGGGAAAAAGGGGCGTGACAGACTGAGAAATGAAATACCGCCACAGGACTACCATTCATTCGTAACCTCGGCTACCGAGGTTCAAACTCGTAGGTTTACCACGCCAGAAGTTTCTACTAGTGCTGTAAATTTATGGAAGATGACGAAGAGGCGAAAACCTTTTCTCCCCGAATATCGGATGCACTTTTAGCACTCGCCAGAATATAAATTCCGTCTTCCGCCGTGGGATGAAGAGCACTACCCGTCCTGTTGCTGCCCAGTTCCGTGAAACTCGCAGTGTCCAGTGACTTATACCGGCGCCTGACTATCGTCGACTTCGAGCTTCCAACATCGCCGGTCGCTGAAATATTCACGCCGCAAAGTGCTCGCAATGAGCTCAGCTGGGATCAGAGACGGGGCCGGCACGCCGCGCTCCTGCTCTTAACGTCTGACACCCTGCTGCAGCGAGGCGTTTCTTGCTGCCTTTCTGCTTTCCTAGCTTTTGCTGTGCACTTTCAGAAATTTTCTAGCTGAGACCTAGACTACTGCTCACCGAAAAAAAAAAAAAATATTGGCCACTCCTAAATCGTTCTCGTTTTATTGTCTTGTTTGCTCAGCCGTGCCGGCCGGGGTGGCAGAGCGGTTCCAGGCGCTACAGTCTGGAACCGCGCGACCGCTACGGTTGCAGGTTCGAATCCTACCTCGGGCATATGTGTGTGTGATGTCCTTAGGTTACTTAGGTTTAAGTAGTTCTACGTTCTAGGGGACTGATGACCTCAGATGTTAAGTCCCATAGTGCTCAGAGCCCTTTTTGCTAAGCCGTTGTGAGCGTTGTTAACGTATGATCCGTCAAAAGATTGATACTATTTTCGAAAAGTCTTTTTCCTGTCTGTCGCTATCCGTCTTTCCGTCCTAATGCCACTTCAGGATTAGCAAGTTTAAAGCAGAAATGTTAATCATATTTTAAAAACACTGTTTAATACACTTTATAAATGAAACATGGTTTTATTGAAATGTTTTAATCAGTGTTCAAAACAAATAAAAAAATTTACGATATGTAGACATACAGTTTTAATTATCACCTCGGATACATAAAATTACGTAATTATTTTTTGTTTGTTTGCAGGAATATGTCGGCAGTTGTAATACAAATTTATACCTCCGCGTCACGGTAGCGTATCACCTCGATGTAGGGCGTAGGACAAAATGACTCAGCCCGTCAACGATTTATCAATATAGTGTGAACCCGATTACCGTAAAATATGACCATTCGGAAGGCCCTGAAACAGACTGATCAATTAAGAAAGTAGAAGTCAGACTCAGATCTATCGGAAAAGCTTAAGTAAAGCTTAACCCGAAGGATGGTATGAGCAACAGGGTGTTTTAATAGGCATATCTCTATTAGAGTTGGTATGCCGTTGCTTTCCTACGTAGACTTTTAAGGAAATGTAACTAATCTACGGAAGGAGTGGCTTACAAAACACTTGTGACAATGATTCTTGAGTATTGTTCATATGCCGCGGAAGCGCTGTAAGTAATACGTCGGTAGAGGAGCGCGCAGAATCACTGGGGGGGGGGGGGGGGGAGATTGTCTTGGTGCTCGGTTCCTATCGGAATACCGGCCATTTGTACAGCCATTCCAACATCTGTCCTACTGTAGCTACGTTGTACTATAATAAGCAAAGTTTGAACTAGAAAAGCCGGCCGTAGTGGCCGAGCGGTTCTACGCGCTTCAGTCTGGAACCGCGCGACCGCTACGGTCGCAGGTTCGAATCCTGCCTTGGGCATAGATTTGTGTGATGTCCTTAGGTTACTTAGGTTTAAGTTGTTCGAAGTTCTAGGGGACTGATGACCTAAGAAGATAAGTCCCATGGTGCTCAGAGCCATTTGAACCATTTTTTTGAACTAGAAACCTGGCGTCCAGGCAAATTGTGCGAATCGATTAATTCCTTTTGCAAAAGATTTTAATTGGGCTGAAATTTATGCTCAGCTAATAGCACCATTTGAATGTGCACTGTTCGCATTTTAAACATGCAAAAAAACAGTTATTGTCATCGTTCGGATTTTGCTTCCAAAAACAGTCACCCATAAATAACTCCGGATTCGAGCGAGGTGGATGACTCAAATTCGATGCACTGGTGCATCGGACTTAGTTCCGAGACAATGTTTACACATTTGAAAAAATCTTACTTTCTTTGGATTTTCCTTGCAAAAAACTCGTTTTTTTGGGAGGACTTTGAAGCACACCACTTCTGTTCTTTAAACTTCAAAATTTGCATGAAGGTAGATAAATGGATAAAGTCAAAACGAATTATCCAATAATCTTGACGGTTGTCGGGATATGATGGTTTAAAGTCGAACTAAATGAAGTGCGAAAATTCGTTCTTATATGAACTGAATACTCTGAAACAGTTTACGGTGAATCAGATAACTAAAAATTGCGTTCATACGATAAAATTGAAAACTCAATTTAAAAAATCTAGCTTCATTCGGTTTTTACGCAAAAAACACGTTTTTATGAGGTTTTTTAT
Source organism: Schistocerca gregaria (assembly GCF_023897955.1). Classification (NCBI taxonomy): domain Eukaryota; kingdom Metazoa; phylum Arthropoda; class Insecta; order Orthoptera; family Acrididae; genus Schistocerca; species Schistocerca gregaria. The sequence goes on from NC_064920.1 coordinate 1,024,381,187, forward strand.
GCGCGCCACTTTTGTGTTTCAGACTTGTGCTAATCGATTCAAATTTTGTAAGAAGGTAGCCAGATATATGTATCTAATGGTTGTTTTGCGAAAGCTTTATCCGTTGCCTCAATGTATGCAATATGCTTCGAAAGATAACTAGAAAAAAACAAAACAGTACCACATCAGTCGGCGCCAGAGTCAACAAAAATCTATATCGGTTCCCAGGTTATGACAGTCAAATGTGAAAATTATGGTAGGGAAAAACTTGTGTACCAGAATGAAAAATGCTCCAATCGTAGCTCAAAAAGGGCGAGTATGTCGTGGGCAGAGTTGGGGATTCAAAAGAAGGGAGTAAACTTTTCGACATATCTGGCAGCTTCAAAGAAATTTAAATGATAACAGCTTGACATAAAAAATGGTTCAAATGGTTCTGAGCACTATGGGAGTTAACATCTGTGGTCATCAGTCCCCTAGAAGTTAGAACTACTTAAACCTAACTAACCTAAGGACAGCACACAACACCCAGCCATCACGAGGCAGAGAAAATCCCTGGCCCCGCAGGGACTCGAACCCGGGAACCCGGGCGTGGGAAGCGAGAACGCTACCGCACGACCACGAGATGCGGGTAGCTTGACATATTCGCGGTTATTTAAGAGTTAACCCGAGTTCCACAGCGCAGCGAGCTCTCGTAGGCTGACCCCCTGTGTAAGAAGAACAGAGAGTGGGATGCCTCTATAAAATGAAGTACCTCGTAGTAGGGATGCGTGCTTCCTAAACTTTAATAACACGTTTTGTCATACTGCCATATTGGGTGACACGATGGCAGCCGCCAGGGTAGCCGAGAGCGCTAACGCGCTGCTTCTTGAACTCGGGTAGGCGCGTTGGTCCCGGATCGAATCCGCCCGGCCGATTAACGACAAGGGCCGATGTGCCGGCCAGCCTGGATGTGGTTTTTAGGCGGTTTTCCACTTCCCGCTAGGTAAATACTGGGCTGGTCCGCATGTTCCGCCTCAGTTACATGGCTCGCAGACATCTGAACACTTTCGCACTATTCCATGGATTACACTCGACCCAGACAGTTGGGTACACTAATTGCGTCCCGGGAGGTAGAGGGTGGCGGCAGGAAAGGCATCTGGCCACCGCTTAAACATTAACATGCCAAATCCGATTAACGATGGCTGACCCCCCGTAACTGCAGGACATGCCTCAAGCGATAGCGATAGAGCTGACATGATGGCCTTTATCATATTAATTTATTTGATAGGATGCATTATACTGGATAACATGGGCACTATTACTAACAAGCAAAAAATCGCTGCTATGTCAATATGTTTTGATTCAAATGTCTTCGAAGCTGCCAGATAAGTCGAAAAGCTACTCGTACTTCCCTTCTTTTCCATCCGTAAACCTGCTCAGGACATATTGGCCTTTTTTGTGCTGCGGTAGGAGCAGTTTTCGTTCTGGTGGAAGATATAGGCAAGATCCAACGAAGACCAGTACGTTCGTCACGGGATCATATACTAGGCGCGGGAGCGTTACGGAGATGCTCAGCAGAGTGGCAGGCTCTGCAAGACAGGCGTTGTATACGTATAGCAGAAAGCTGTTGCATTTCGAGAGCGTACATTCCAAGAAAAGTCTGGCGACGTTTTACTTTCTGTCTCATGTGCATCGTGAAATGACCACGACGAGAAAAACAGAGCAAATTTAACTCATGCGTATGTTTATTGAAGTCGCTCTTCCCACTCACCGTTGGCGGAAGGAACACGGTAGGAGGAAGTACCGTCTGCCACACACGATTGCGAAGTATGGATGTGTGTGTAGAAGTGTGACTCGTAAGCTTTACTGCACCAGCAGCTGAATTCTGTCGCTATGGAGCTCAGCTCTTGTCACGAGAGTGCTTTCAGAATCGCCACATGCGAACATCCTGCCCTTTCAGGCGAAGGGCAGCGCTGTTGGATCTCCTTCCTTACACCATGCAGAGCCACCGGCATCCGAATGGCGGAGTCTGAGTGGCGCACGACGAGCATACAGTGGACCACCCCTGCTCCTCCACCCGCTCCCCCTTTCCGAGCCGCCACTGCCCACGACAGTAAGCGGATTCTCTGCCTGTTCAGCTCTGGCCACTGAATCTGTAGCAGAGGTGCCACGGCCCGCGCCTGAGGGCTACAAGCTACCAAGCGAAGGCCTTGAAATACGAGGTCTGTTCCAAATATCCCCGAACATTCTTAATTTCGCGCCAATGGTGTGTTGGAGCGAACTGTAGTTGGCATCCCTGCTCACGCCTGTGCTTAATGTGTAACTGCCGGATCTTTCATTTTTGTACATCTGCTAGTTATTGTTCAATCGAGACAACAGGAAGGGACGTCGAACAGATGTGCAGAACTATAGACCTATATCTCTAACGTCGATCAGTTGTAGAATTTTGGAACACGTATTATGTTCGAGTATAATGTCTTTTCTGGAGACTAGGAATCTACTCTGTAGGAATCAGCATGGGTTTCGAAAAAGACGATCGTGTGAAACCCAGCTCGCGCTATTCGTCCACGAGACTCAGAGGGCCTTAGACACGGGTTCACAGGTAGATGCCGTGTTTCTTGACTTCCGCAAGGCGTTTGACACAGTTCCCCACAGACGTTTAATGAACAAAGTAAGAGCATACGGACTATCAGATCAATTGTGTGATTGGATTGAGGAGTTCCTAGATAACAGAAAGCAGCATGTCATTCTCAATGGAGAGAAGTCTTCCGAAGTAAGAGTGATTTCAGGTGTGCCGCAGGGGAGTGTCATAGGACCGTTGCTATTCACAATATACATAAATGACCTGTGGATGACATCGGAAGTTCATTGAGGCTTTTCGCAGATGATGCTGTGGTGTATCGAGAGGTTGCAACAATGGAAAATTGTACTGAAATGCAGGAGGATCTGCAGCGAATTGACGCATGGTGCACGGAATGGCAATTGAATCTCAATGTAGACAAGTGTAATGTGATGCGAATACATAGAAAGATAGGTCCCTTATCATTTAGCTACAAAATAGCAGGTCAGCAACTGGAAGCAGTTAATTCCGTAAATTATCTGGGAGTACTCATTAGGAGTGATTTAAAATGGAATGATCATATAAAGTTGATCGTCGGTAAAGCAGATGCGAGACTGAGATTCATTAGAAGAATCCTAAGGAAATGCAATCCGACAACAAAGGAAGTAGGTTACAGTACGCTTGTTCGCCCAATGCTTGAATACTGCTCAGCAGTGTGGGATCCGCACCAGGTAGGGTTGATAGAAGAGATAGAGAAGATCCAACGGAGTGCAGCGCGCTTCGTTACAGGATCATTTAGTAATTGCGAAAGTGTTACGGAGATGGTAGATAAACTCCAGTGGAAGACTCTGCAGGAGAGACGCTCAGTAGCTCGGTACGGGCTTTTGTTAAAGTTTCGAGAACATACCTTCACCGAAGAGTCAAGCAGTATATTGCTCCCTCCTACGTATATCTCGCGAAGAGACCATGAGGATAAAATCAGGGAGATTAGAGCCCACACAGAAGCATACCGACAATCCTTCTTTCCACGTACAATACGAAACTGGAATAGAAGGGAGAACCGATAGAGGTACTCAGGGTACCCTCCGCCACACACCGTTAGGTGGCTTGCGGAGTATGGATGTAGATGTAGATGTAGTTGTGTGGAACTACGAAAAAAATAAGCAAAATATACAAACTGAGTAGTCCATGTGAAAGATAAGCAACAATAGGTATATTGTGAGCTCAGGAGCGCCGTGGTCCCGTGGTTAGCGTGAGCAGCTGCGGAATGAGACGTCCTTGGTTCAAGTCTTCCCTCGAGTGAAAAATTTAAATTTTTAATTTTCAGACAATTATTATCTGTCGGTCCGTCCTTCCTATGCGAGGTAACTGCGCCGTAGTATGGGGACGCTACACCTTGGACGAGAGTGCATTAAATACGTGAGATGTATTTCGTGGGCAATATGTTTTCAGTTGCCATTGGAGAGTCACGTCCTTTCATCTACTAATCACACGGTATTGCGGTGCGGTCGCAAAACACAGACACTTAACTTATTACAGTGAACACAGACGTCAATGAACTAACGGACAGATCATAACTTTGCGAAAATAAAGAAAGTAAACTTTTCACTCGAGGGAAGACTTGAACCAAGGACCTCTTGTTTCGCAGCTGCTCACGCTAACCACGGGACGACGGCGCTCCTGACCTCAGATTATCCTTGATGTTACCTATCTTGCGCATGAACTACTCAGTTTGTATATTTTGCTTATTTTTTTCATAGTTCCACACAACTTCTTCCTGTTTTCTCCATTGATCTGTGTTCAGTTTTCCAAGGCCTATCCACTGTGCCAACTTATAACTAAATTTGAGGGGGGGGGGGGGGGTGAGATGGGGAGGTTCCCTTGTGAGTAGAACGTTGTGTCGCACAGTTTACTAACTTCGAGATGGCAGAGTTATAGAAGCAACGCGTCTGCTTTAAATTTTACATGAAACTCAAGAAGACCTTTACAGAGACTCACCAAATGATGCAGGGAGCCTATGCGGATGACTGCTTAAGCCGTAGTCGGCGGTGTTTGGTTCAAATGGTTCTGAGCGCTATGCTCACTAGAACTTAGAACCACTTAAACCTAACTAACCTAAGGCCATCACACACATCCATGGCCGAGGCAGGATTCGAACCTGCGACCGAAGCAGCAGCAGCGCGGTTCCGGACTGAAGCGCCCAGAACCGCTTGGCCACAGTGGCCGACGACGAATGCTTCACACGGTTTCAAAATGCCCGGACGAAGTTAAGGATGACCCTCTTTCAAGGTGCGTGCCAATCGATGATTGACTGTCCGAGAGATTGCAGAAGAATGTAATATTTCAGTTGTATCATGTCATGAAATCCTGACACAACATCTTGGAATGCATCGTGTTGGCGCCAAGTTCGTGCCACGGTTCATGAATCAATATTTTGACCTTTGCCTCGCAGTCTGCGAACTGGATCGTGCTAATGAGAACGAGGTGTTCCTTAAAGAGAATCATAGCTGATGAGTTGTTGGTCTAGGGTTATGATGTTGAGAACAAGGTTCAATCTTCACAATCCGTAGGAAAGGTTCTCCCCCAAGACCAGAAAAAGACCAGGTCAGGTCGAATGTCAAAGCTATTGTGATAGTTTTCTTTGACTTTGAAAGTTTAATTCATCATGAATTCGTACCTAGGGATAAACAATTAAACGATGTTACTACGGGGACGTGTTGCGACGCCTGCGAGGAAATGTGTGAAGGAAACGGGCCTGAAATGTGACTAGACAATTCATCACTCTTACATCTCGATAACGACCCCGCATATACGTCACTGTTGATGCGTGGCTATTGCACGAGAAACGAAATCAATGTGCTGCTTCATTGCTCTCACACTCCAGACTAGGCCCCTGCGGAATATTTTTTGTTCTCAAAGTTGAAAACCGCGTTGAAAGGACGAAGAAATACAACTGTAGACGAAATAAAAGAAAATTCGCGGAAGGCGCTCCACGCTATACAGCAAGAGCCGTACCAAGATTGTTTCTGGAAGTGGACACGGCGTTGGGGGCGGTGTATTGATTGTGGAGGAGACTATTTCGAAGGAGACCATGCAGAATAAATAAAAGGTAATAGTAGAAAAATTATGTAGACAAAGTCCAGGAATTTTCTGAACTGCTCTCCAGTTTCTGCAAGAGATTCAGAGTACATCGCAGGAGCTTTTTCGTCTGGTTCCCTTTCGTTCCCACACCTTCATGAGCCAGCTTTTATTGGTATCACAGTAGCAGCGAAATGTTCTCTCATGTCCTGGTCTGGAAATACACTTTCAGTTTGTCCTCTGTGTCTATTCTCTCATCTTCTGCTTTCTTATGGAAACGCTTTACAAATACCGCTTCCAGTCACAAAATTACTTGAGTGTTTAAATTATTTAACTAGCAACATATGTAGAAGGCCTCATAATCAGGCTGCATGGCATTACAAAAAAACACAATTACACGTATTACACGGTGTAACAGCTGTAAGTGAAGTTATTTCCGCTGGTGACTGAGGACGGTGGACTGAACAACTTTACATCAGTATTTATGTCATTTGCAAACTAATTATTATAGCTGCTACAAGTCGAATGTTTTCAGCTTGGTTAGTATCTTCGAGTACATGTGGCAAGCGAGCAAGCCATTAACTCTTATTTTCCTCTGGGCAACAAGTCATACTCGTATGCTGAAGTGTGGACACGTGACGCAAAACGGTTAGTCTATACTGACAGGAGTAGTCTAATTGTGGTGCAGTTACAACCATGCCGAAAACATCGGGTAGTAAATTACGTGGCGTTTTGGTGAGAAGAAATTGAAATTTATAGTGGCTTGGAAGAAAACCACAGAACATACTCATTGAACAAACAGACCTCAGAAATACAAATTTTCTCGACTGTTTTAGACATTTTCTCTAAGGTAAGTGCACACTTCTAATAATTCTAATAATATGTTACGTGCAGTCCAGTGAAAATCGCAGCACGTATTACAGAATATTGACTGATATTGCTGACTAGTCGTTGTTTGATACGCAATTTGTAAGTAGGCTGTTTAGGTTTTTATGTTGGTAACGCCACGTAGCGCTCTGTATGAAAATCACTGGCTGGTCTGTGTGCAGTCTGTGGCTGGTTGGCATTGTTGGAATATTCGCTATTGTAGCGTTAGGCAGTTGGATAGCGAATAGCGCGTAGCATTGCTCAGTTGGAGGTGAGCCGCCAGCAGTGGTGGATGTGGGGAGAGAGATGGCAGAATTTTGAGAGCGATCTGGACGTGTGTCCATCAGAAATACTGGATTGCTACTATGCCTATCAGTAGTCAGTGCCTTCAGTAGTTAGAATCTTTTATTTAGCTGGCAGTATTGGCGCTCGCTGTATTGCAGTAGTTCGAGTAACGAAGATTTTTGTTAGGTAAGTGATTCATGAAAAGTATAGGTTATTGTTAGTCAGTGCCATTCTTTTGTAGGGATTATTGGAAGTCAGATTGCGCTGCGCTAAAAATATTGTGTGTCAGTTTAGTGTTGATCAGAATAAGTAAAGAGAGAAACATCTGAGTACGTTCAGTTCTGCTCAGCTGTTTGAAAATCAAATAACGTAAGAGGTTTATCAGCACAGCAATTCATTAATTTTTCTAAGGGGATATTTCAAATTGTGCATATTACGTTATCTGTGCCTGTAAGTGAAAATCTTGAAAGTACGATATATGAATGTCAAAAACCATAAAACTCGTCGTACCTACTATTAAACCCAGTGTAAATAAATCGTACTCATTACGTTTTTGTTTGTTTTGAAGACGCTTGAAAATGCCTTAATGCCTAAATTTATTTAAATCGTGAAATTACATTGTAACAGTTGAAAGCAGAATGAACCAATTAAACAAGCCTTTTAATTAAGTAGTTTACTTAACGTTCAATTTCATGATACAGTTGTAGAAGTGCACTACAAATTTTTGTTGCACAGTGGCGCCTGAGAAGCACTGACGACTCGGCCAAAAACGTTTCCAACCTTCAAACAGAGTACTACACCTCAAAGTTATACTCCTTATGTTTCTGACAGCCATCTTGCTTAGATACCGGGTATGACTCGGATGTAATGAAGAAAGTTTACTGACAGAGATATTTCAGCGACGACTCGGCATCGATTTAACTGGCTGCCGTGGAAGCTACAGCTCTTCCGCAGAGTGGAGACGCGGTTACAAGGACCGCTGAGGAGCAGCGCAGCCACTTTAACTCCGCCGTTTCCTTTGTAAGTACTCATCTTTGTCGCGCGGCATTTCTTTAAGCAATTACGAGACGGCAGCTCCGTCACCGCGCCGGCTGACTTAATTTGTGGGCAGTGACGTTAATGGCTCGGTGTCGCAGTGCTAAGTCGGATTATTATGCGGAGGGCGGGTAAGACGAGGCGCGCTGTGGTGGCCTTAAATTAGAAAAGAGTTGTGGCCGGGGGAGGGGGGGGGGGGAGGGGCAGAGGGCGTTCCTCAAGGGGGGAGCTCTGGCTGGTGCCAAATTCTCTCGCCGCTGCGCGTCCCCACTGTGTCCTACGCCAAACAAAGAAAGTGTCTGAACAGTCCAAAGACTGGGAAATCAGGTATAAGTCGTTCGTTTCGTATCCCAAAGGCGCGCTATACGCTTAGAAAAGTCTTGGGGCAGCGATGTGCATCTGTACATGGCGGTCAACGTATAAGAGGGCAATGCATTGGCGAAGCTGTCAGTTTTACTCAGGCGATTCACGTACAAAGGTCCCGACTTGATTATGGCCGCACGACGGGAATTAACAATAGGTTCAACTGGCTCTGAGCGCTATGGGACTTAACATCTGAGGTTATCATTCTCCGAGAACTTAGAACTACTTAAACCTAAATAACCAAAGGACATCGCACACAGCCATGTCCGAGGCAGGATACGAACCTGTGACGGTAGCAGTCGCTCGGTTCAGGACTGAAGCGCCTAAAACTGCTCGGCCACAGCGGCTGACGCGAATTAACAGACTTTGAACGCGGCATTGTAGTTGGCGCTAGACACATGAGACATACCTATTCAGAAATCGTTAGGCAATTCAAAATTCCGAAAGCGACAGTGTCAGGAGTGTGCCGGGAATGCCACATTCGAGGCAGTACCTCTCACCACGGACAATACAGTGGCCGATGGCCTTCACTTAACGACCGAGAGCCGAGAATTTTGTTAAAGTTGTCAGTGCTAACAGACAAGCAACACTGCCTGAAATGATAGCAGAAATCAATGTGGGACGTGCGGCGAAATGTGGCTTTAATGGGCAATGGCAGCAGAGAACAGACGCGAGCGCTTTTGCTTACAGCACGACATCGCCTGCAGCGCCCCTACCAGGCTCGTGGCCGTATCGGTTGGACCCTAGACGACTGAAAAACCGTGGCCTGGTCAAATGACTCCCGGTAGCAGGATCTGAGAGTGACACCGAACCCCTGAGCCCATGGACCCAACCTGGTCAAATAAGCCCCAGTAGCAGCATCCGAAAGTGGTGCAGAACTCCCAAAGCCATGGACCCAACCTGGTCAAATGAGCCCTGGTACCAGGATCTGAGAGTGGCACAGAACCGCCGAAGCCATGGAGCAACCTGGTCAGATGAGCCCCGGTAGCATGATCCGAGAGTAGTGCAGAACCCCCGAAGCCATGGACCCAACCTGATCAAATGAGCCCTGGTACCAGGATCTGAGAGAGGCACAGAACCGCCGAAGCCATGGACCCAACCAGGTCAAATGAGCCCTGGTAGCAGGATTGACAGTGGCGCGGAACCCCTGGAGCCATGGACCCAAGTTGTCAACAAGGCACTGTTCAAGCTGGTCTGGCTCCATAATTGTGAGGGCTTTGTTTATATGGAATGGACTGGGCGTTCTGGACTTTTTTATACTTGGAGGTCATTTGCAGCCTTTCATAGACGTTATATTTCGAAACAACAATGAAATTTTAATGGATGACAGTGCGCCATGTCACCGGGCTATAATTGTTCGCTACTGGTTTGAAGAACATTCCGGACAATTTGAGGGAATGGTTTGGCCACCCAGACTACGCGACGTGAATCCTGTCGAACACTTATCGAGAGGTCAGTTCGTGCGCAACATCCTACACCGACAACAAATTCGCAGTTATGGAGGCAGCAAGGCTCAATATTTCTGCACGGGACTTTCAACGAGTTGTTGAGGCCATTCCACGTCGAGTTGCTGCACTACTCCGGGAAAAAGGACGTGCTACACGCTATTAGGGGCTGTCCTAGGTCTTTTGTCAGCTCACTGAACACTGTATATCGCAATTAATGGCGAAACCTGAAACGAGTTAAAGTATGTGGTGGTAGAAGCAAAATTTTCCAATAAGAGTCTGCAAATGTACCGTTTACGAGATAATTGCAAATGTGTGATCACGAGATTGCCGCTGACATCGGTTTGAATGTGGTAGCTAGTACGAAGATTTGAAAGGACAAAAATAACAGTGGAAATGGGCCGTGCCTTCGTCAACGGAAATAATCCTGAATTTGCCTTTAGTGTTTAAAAAAATCCGCGTAACATTTAATCTGGCTCGATTATATCGGCCAGGAGAGCTCAGATGGTTCAAATGGCTCTGAGCACTATGGGACTTAACATCTGAGGTCATCAGTCCCCTAGAACTTAGAACTACTTAAACCTAACTGACCTAAAGGCATCACTCACATCCATGCCCGACGCAGGATTCGAACCTGTGACCGTAGTGGTCGCGCGGTTCCAGACTGAAGCGCCTAGAACCGCTCGTCTACAGCGGCCGGCGGAGAGCTCAGTGACTTGGAATGTTTCTAGTCGTTAGATGTCACCTAAATGACAAATCCATGAGGAATCCTTCTAAAGCTGCTCAAGTCGACTATTCGTGATGTCATTATGAAGTGGAACCGCGAAGGAACAACCACAGCTTATCCCAGACGATCCAGGTTGCATCAAATTGCTGCCAGCAGGTCAGCTAGCACACTGACTGTACGTGGGGTATAATGGCGGGCAGTTCATCATAAGGCACACATTTCTGTTGTCAGTGTTGATCGACGCTTGAGGTGGTGTAAAGAGGAGCCGCAATTGGATGACTGGGAGACAGTGATTTGGTGTGATGAATCACTCTATACCCTGAGGCAGACCGATTAGAGAGATGAGGTTTCGCTAATGGCTGGAGAACGTTACCTTCTATCATCTATAGCGCCAAGAGTCATAACAGGGGGTGTTACAATACAGGGGTGGTTTTGTGGTTAGGGTGCCGTCCCCTTATTGCGGTTAATAAAACGCTAAATGCGGAATGGTGTGACCACATTTTATAGCTTTTGTAATGCGTACAGTAGAGGAACAGTTCGACCTGAACCCAATGGAACACTTTTGGGATGAGTTAGAACGCCTGAATCACTGCAGATCTCAGCATCCAACAACATTACCGTCTCTGGTTTTGGCTCTTGAGAAAGAATTGGTTGCCATTCCTCTGCAGTCATTCCTACACCTTATTGAAACTGTCCCCCACAGAATTTAACCCGTCATAAATGCGTAGGGTGAACACACCTGATATTAATGTGCACTTGTCGCTGTGGTAACACCGGTTCCCGTCAGATCACTGAAGTTAAGCACCGAAAGGGCTGGGCTAGAATTGGATGGGTGACCATACGGTCTGCCGAGAGCTGTTGGCAAGCGGGGTGCACTCAGCCCTTGTGAGGCAAACTGTGGAGCTACTCGATTTTGAGAAGTAGCAGCTCCGGTCTCAGAAAATGACATACGTTCGGGAGAGTGGTATGCTGACCACATGCCTCTCCATATCCGCATCCAGTGACGCGTGTGGGCTGAGGATGACACGGCTGCCGGTCGGTACCGTTTATCCTTCATGGCCTGTTCGGGAGGAGTTAGTTCAGTTCAATAGGTATCCAGACACGATTGCTCAGATGTGTACCAGAATCTTTCTCCTCCTTATGCCATTTCTAGATGGCCTGCGTAAAGAAACATCCCCATATAAGCAGGAATTTATCTAATTTTATGGAGATGGTCATTATACGGCTCGGTGTGTGTGGGAAGAAGTCATGTGCCTTGATCAGTCTAGGAACTCCGTTCTGAGATGTCCTCTGTTTTCTCAAAATGACGTGGTTCTCACACGTTAGAGCAATACTGCAAGATCGTCTCACCAATAATAACTGTCTCAGAAACATCTTATTTTCGCAAACGAATATCAACCGTTTAGTGGTCAAACAATGATGCTTACCATTGCTCCATTTGATATTTCCGTGTACTGGTAATTCCAGGTGAGTGTCGACTGTAAATGCAGTTCATAATAATACTGACACCATAGCCAGATTGCACTGATTCGTATCACGTTTCTGCTCATTGTTAATTCCAGGCAGCTATAGACTCCAGTGCTAAATAATGTGGACCCACGTACAAATGCAAATGCCGGAATTCGCACAGCTGTCGAGTTTCCAGCGCCACAGATCTCTCTGCCTCTGCGTAATTTGCTAATGGCCAGAAGCGCAGTTAAATTGCTAACACCGCGTTAACTGCTGCTGCCGAATGCTGCCATGCCTGGACCAGGGCAGAAGTTTGATTTCGTCCTAGTTTCGCCAGCAGCCTGCTTTGTCAGCACAATGGAAATACACAATTTTGAAGATACAGCAATGAAATTTTATACCGTGATGTACATGACATTAACACATTTACTGTTATATTCCTTGGTTTATGTACATTTATTTTCTTTTATAGAATTTAAAAATTTTATTTTCAAAATGTAATAAATGTACCTTTCTCTCGGAAACTACTCTACTAAATTCTATCTGTTTAATTTCTTTGCACAAAGTGAGCTTCTCTCATGATATTTTGTGAATACTTAGAAAATTTTGTAAGTATAAAATAAAATTCATGCAAAATTCCGAACACTTTGCCCTATATCGCAGCTTACAATCAGAATTTCAAACTTTACTCTTTAGACAACATTTGTTGGGTTTATAAGTGTACAAAATTTCATAATACTAGCCGTCATATATTCCGAGAAAAAGATCCATAAACTTTGAAAAAACTGAAATGCAATTTAAAGCTCAAACTAAAGTTTTTTCTTGTGTCCCACATTTGTGCTCAGAGTCCACTTTTCCGTCAACTCTTCTTTTCTAGCTCTTGGTTTTTCCGCCTTCTTTCCTTTACCAGGTCTTCAACTGACTTTTCAGCTGCAGAGAGGCCCTGTAAATCTTTCTTCCTCAAGATGAGTTGAGTGAAATTCCGTATCTTAAAGTCCATTCTCTCTAATTCTTTAATCCTTCCTACGTTTCCATCATTAAATACAATATCGCAAGTTGCAGTTCTAACAATTGTAACAGATGAAAAATGTGGCTTTAGAGCATCGTTTCCATGTGAGTGAATTCAGAGACTTACATCGGTTCTGGGTTTTGACGAACATATGTAGTTTTCTTAGAAGTCCGAGATTGGCTGAAGACATGTAAGTGGATCTGAAAACATCCAGGAATCCTCTTCTGGTGAACGTAGGGGCTGCTATTCCTCTGAGCCTGTAGATATTTACACCAGCTAATGTGGCACAGATGTTCATCTGTTGACGTACGTGATGATGCGCCGATTGATTCTAAACCGAATATCAGTTTTCAGTGTTCACGACATCATCAGAGTAGAAAGGAGATGAAAATGACGAAGACGCAGACAGTGATAGTTATTATCTGGGAAAAACCTGAAACGATTAATTGGAGAAAAGAGTTGGCAGTATCGAGAAAGTAGGTGATGTATCATGAAACTGTTTGCATAATGTGTTGTGGTACTGTCTATGTAAAAAACGTGTTTTGTTGATTGTCATTTCAGCACAATAACTTTGGAGACAAAACATTAATTTCAGTATTGTATGAATATATGTAACTGATATGTGACTAGTAATTAAAAAATAAAATTCCAGTTTTTTGTTGTCACTGTATATTATTAACATACAATAACATTAAACCATAGTTGACATTCGATTAAACCAATAAATTTAATAGTAAAATATTCAAACCACTTGAAAATGTTCATTACCATCTTAAGCTTATAAAGCCTATATTTAAAACTTAAAAAATCCTCTCAAAACATTTTATGTTGGCTGTTTTTGGCTACTCTTCACGGAAGCCGGATCCACCCTCTTGGGGAATATTACGATTTTTTAAGTGCACAATTAGAGCTTGGTCTATGTCGAATAAGTCATCCATGCACCACTTGAGTCGGTCGTTTAGCACATGTAAACAAACGAAGACGCAATTTGGATATACTAAACAAACGTAAATCGGGATATGTGAATGCAGACCTTCCCTGCGTCTACTACTGATCTAACGCTCTGTGGTTTCCAGCGGCTGCAAACTCGAGAGCTTTTCATCAGAAAATCAGGACGACTAGAAGGATTCAGTGAGCCACGTCTCACTGAGCTTTGCAAGGTATTTCCCATGTTTCAGTTGCATCACAGATTTTTAGCGTCTATCGCTTTCTTCGAAAGTATTGCTGTACTCTGCTGTATTTGTGTGGTCACGAGCTACATTATAATGTAACATATTTCCTACGCCAACATACCTGTAAAGGTAAGAGACTGACAGATAGCATATTTCAGGTTAGATAAACGCGATGTAATGTCCCAGTCAAAATATTGCAGTCTGGAATATGGCTGAAATAACTTGCGTAACATCTACCACCGGGCGAGGTGGTGCAGTGATGTAGGTTTTCCGTGGTTTCCCTCAAGCGCTTAAGCAAATGCCGGGACGGCTCCTTTGAAAGGACAAGGACAGTTTCTTTTTCCATCCGTACCCAAATCGACTATCGCCTTGTCTCTAATGATCTATTTGTTGACAGGACGACTAGAAGGATTCAGTGAGCCACGTCTCACCGAGCTTTGCAAGGTATTTCCCATGTTTCAGTTGCATCACAGATTTTTAGCGTCTATCGCTTTCTTCGAAAGTATTGCTGTACTCTGCTGTATTTGTGTGGTCACGAGCTACATTATAATGTAACATATTTCCTACGCCAACATACCTGTAAAGGTAAGAGACTGACAGATAGCATATTTCAGGTTAGATAAACGCGATGTAATGTCCCAGTCAAAATATTGCAGTCTGGAATATGGCTGAAATAACTTGCGTAACATCTACCACCGGGCGAGGTGGTGCAGTGATGTAGGTTTTCCGTGGTTTCCCTCAAGCGCTTAAGCAAATGCCGGGACGGCTCCTTTGAAAGGACAAGGACAGTTTCTTTTTCCATCCGTACCCAAATCGACTATCGCCTTGTCTCTAATGATCTATTTGTTGACAGGACGACTAGAAGGATTCAGTGAGCCACGTCTCACCGAGCTTTGCAAGGTATTTCCCATGTTTCAGTTGCATCACAGATTTTTAGCGTCTATCGCTTTCTTCGAAAGTATTGCTGTACTCTGCTGTATTTGTGTGGTCACGAGCTACATTATAATGTAACATATTTCCTACGCCAACATACCTGTAAAGGTAAGAGACTGACAGATAGCATATTTCAGGTTAGATAAACGCGATGTAATGTCCCAGTCAAAATATTGCAGTCTGGAATATGGCTGAAATAACTTGCGTAACATCTACCACCGGGCGAGGTGGTGCAGTGATGTAGGTTTTCCGTGGTTTCCCTCAAGCGCTTAAGCAAATGCCGGGACGGCTCCTTTGAAAGGACAAGGACAGTTTCTTTTTCCATCCGTACCCAAATCGACTATCGCCTTGTCTCTAATGATCTATTTGTTGACAGGACGACTAGAAGGATTCAGTGAGCCACGTCTCACCGAGCTTTGCAAGGTATTTCCCATGTTTCAGTTGCATCACAGATTTTTAGCGTCTATCGCTTTCTTCGAAAGTATTGCTGTACTCTGCTGTATTTGTGTGGTCACGAGCTACATTATAATGTAACATATTTCCTACGCCAACATACCTGTAAAGGTAAGAGACTGACAGATAGCATATTTCAGGTTAGATAAACGCGATGTAATGTCCCAGTCAAAATATTGCAGTCTGGAATATGGCTGAAATAACTTGCGTAACATCTACCACCGGGCGAGGTGGTGCAGTGATGTAGGTTTTCCGTGGTTTCCCTCAAGCGCTTAAGCAAATGCCGGGACGGCTCCTTTGAAAGGACAAGGACAGTTTCTTTTTCCATCCGTACCCAAATCGACTATCGCCTTGTCTCTAATGATCTATTTGTTGACAGGACGACTAGAAGGATTCAGTGAGCCACGTCTCACCGAGCTTTGCAAGGTATTTCCCATGTTTCAGTTGCATCACAGATTTTTAGCGTCTATCGCTTTCTTCGAAAGTATTGCTGTACTCTGCTGTATTTGTGTGGTCACGAGCTACATTATAATGTAACATATTTCCTACGCCAACATACCTGTAAAGGTAAGAGACTGACAGATAGCATATTTCAGGTTAGATAAACGCGATGTAATGTCCCAGTCAAAATATTGCAGTCTGGAATATGGCTGAAATAACTTGCGTAACATCTACCACCGGGCGAGGTGGTGCAGTGATGTAGGTTTTCCGTGGTTTCCCTCAAGCGCTTAAGCAAATGCCGGGACGGCTCCTTTGAAAGGACAAGGACAGTTTCTTTTTCCATCCGTACCCAAATCGACTATCGCCTTGTCTCTAATGATCTATTTGTTGACAGGACGACTAGAAGGATTCAGTGAGCCACGTCTCACCGAGCTTTGCAAGGTATTTCCCATGTTTCAGTTGCATCACAGATTTTTAGCGTCTATCGCTTTCTTCGAAAGTATTGCTGTACTCTGCTGTATTTGTGTGGTCACGAGCTACATTATAATGTAACATATTTCCTACGCCAACATACCTGTAAAGGTAAGAGACTGACAGATAGCATATTTCAGGTTAGATAAACGCGATGTAATGTCCCAGTCAAAATATTGCAGTCTGGAATATGGCTGAAATAACTTGCGTAACATCTACCACCGGGCGAGGTGGTGCAGTGATGTAGGTTTTCCGTGGTTTCCCTCAAGCGCTTAAGCAAATGCCGGGACGGCTCCTTTGAAAGGACAAGGACAGTTTCTTTTTCCATCCGTACCCAAATCGACTATCGCCTTGTCTCTAATGATCTATTTGTTGACAGGACGACTAGAAGGATTCAGTGAGCCACGTCTCACCGAGCTTTGCAAGGTATTTCCCATGTTTCAGTTGCATCACAGATTTTTAGCGTCTATCGCTTTCTTCGAAAGTATTGCTGTACTCTGCTGTATTTGTGTGGTCACGAGCTACATTATAATGTAACATATTTCCTACGCCAACATACCTGTAAAGGTAAGAGACTGACAGATAGCATATTTCAGGTTAGATAAACGCGATGTAATGTCCCAGTCAAAATATTGCAGTCTGGAATATGGCTGAAATAACTTGCGTAACATCTACCACCGGGCGAGGTGGTGCAGTGATGTAGGTTTTCCGTGGTTTCCCTCAAGCGCTTAAGCAAATGCCGGGACGGCTCCTTTGAAAGGACAAGGACAGTTTCTTTTTCCATCCGTACCCAAATCGACTATCGCCTTGTCTCTAATGATCTATTTGTTGACAGGACGACTAGAAGGATTCAGTGAGCCACGTCTCACCGAGCTTTGCAAGGTATTTCCCATGTTTCAGTTGCATCACAGATTTTTAGCGTCTATCGCTTTCTTCGAAAGTATTGCTGTACTCTGCTGTATTTGTGTGGTCACGAGCTACATTATAATGTAACATATTTCCTACGCCAACATACCTGTAAAGGTAAGAGACTGACAGATAGCATATTTCAGGTTAGATAAACGCGATGTAATGTCCCAGTCAAAATATTGCAGTCTGGAATATGGCTGAAATAACTTGCGTAACATCTACCACCGGGCGAGGTGGTGCAGTGATGTAGGTTTTCCGTGGTTTCCCTCAAGCGCTTAAGCAAATGCCGGGACGGCTCCTTTGAAAGGACAAGGACAGTTTCTTTTTCCATCCGTACCCAAATCGACTATCGCCTTGTCTCTAATGATCTATTTGTTGACAGGACGACTAGAAGGATTCAGTGAGCCACGTCTCACCGAGCTTTGCAAGGTATTTCCCATGTTTCAGTTGCATCACAGATTTTTAGCGTCTATCGCTTTCTTCGAAAGTATTGCTGTACTCTGCTGTATTTGTGTGGTCACGAGCTACATTATAATGTAACATATTTCCTACGCCAACATACCTGTAAAGGTAAGAGACTGACAGATAGCATATTTCAGGTTAGATAAACGCGATGTAATGTCCCAGTCAAAATATTGCAGTCTGGAATATGGCTGAAATAACTTGCGTAACATCTACCACCGGGCGAGGTGGTGCAGTGATGTAGGTTTTCCGTGGTTTCCCTCAAGCGCTTAAGCAAATGCCGGGACGGCTCCTTTGAAAGGACAAGGACAGTTTCTTTTTCCATCCGTACCCAAATCGACTATCCTGAACGTGTGCCGAACTGCACTTAGTATTTCGATGCCGATTGTTCCACTAAGGTTATTGCATTAAAACAGTGGAATACATTTTGCTGAGATTGACGAAAATTATTTTAATTTGTTCTTTGTACATTTATTCTTGCTGTTTCTTTTTACCTTGAATAACTAACTTATTTCTGTAGTAGAGTCTATAACTGTACTGCCAGGGTGTTTCACAATTTTTTGGGGATTTACATACAATTAAAAGACGGCAGTTTGTTTCCACAGTTTTTCAATTTGCATATGCAAATTGTTACTATCATATGGGCAGTTTAACCCTTTTTGTAAACACCTTTTTTGCAGTATCATTTCTTAACTGTTGCTTTACATATTTATGAGGAAACATGAGAAACTCTTATATAGCTCACAGATATTGTTTTTTTTATTTACCAAGCGTTGTTGACTATTTTCTGTACATGGTTCCTAAATATAGCACAGATCCATCATTACAGTCTCTATTTAATGAGTGGAGGTTCGCGTTGATGGCAATATGGACAGATGAGCCAAAACATAATGACCACCTGCTAATACCTTGTTTGTCCGAGAACGAAATACATCACTGATTCTGCGTATCAGGGATCCGACAGTTTTTTAGTTGGTCTGGGGAGGTATGTGGCATTATATGTCTATGCGCAGGTCATGTAATTCGTGAAAATAGCGGTCCTATGATTTGCGTACGCGGTAATGGCGCCCGATAACGACCCAGATGGGTTCCGAAGGCTGTATATCAGGCGAATTTGGTCACTGAGAGACAACAACGTAAGTTCACTATAATGATCCTCAAACCACTGCAGCACAGTTATGATTCTTAGACACGGACAATTATACTGCTGAAAGGTGGGATCACCGTCGGAGAAGACACCAAGTATGAATGGATGCAGGTGATTCGCAGCCGTCACCGTGTTTTCGATTAGTACCGCAGGTCCCATGCAAGCGCAGGAAAATATCTTCCACAACGCAATACTGTTCACACGAGCGTGCGTCCGTGGGAGGCTGCACGTTTCAAGCCGCCGTCCACCTCGATGTCAGCCATTGTGCAGACGACCAGCGACCTAGTGTAGCAAAAATGTGGTTCACTCGAAGAATCGGCACGCTTCCATTGATCGACGGTCGAATTCCGATGGTCCCGTGCCTACTGCAGTCGTAACTGACGATGTCGTTGGGTCTACAAGCAAACACGTAAGGGTGGTCTTCTATGTTCTACACCTACGTCCATACTTTGAAAGCCACCTTACGGTGTGTGCGGAGGCTACCTTGAGTACTTCTATCGGTTCTCCCTTCTATTCCAGTCTCGTACTGTTCGTGGAAAGAAAGATTGTCGGTATGCCTCCGTGTGGGCTCTAATCTCTCTGATTTTATCCTCATGGTCTCTTCGCGAGATATGCGTACGAGGGAGCAAATATACTGTTTGACTCCTCGGTGAAGGTATGTTCTCGAAACTTCAACAAAAGCCCGTACCGAGCTACTGAGCGTCTCTCCTGCAGAGTCTTCCACTGGAGTTGATCTATCATCTCCGTAACGTTTTCGCGATTACTAAATGATCCTGTAACGAAGCGCGCTGCTTTCCGTTGGATCTTCTCTATCTCTTCTATCAACCCTATCTGGTACGGATCCAACACTGCTGAGCAGTATTCAAGCAGTGGGCGAACAAGTGTACTATAACCTACTTCCTTTGTTTTCGGATTGCATTTCCTTAGGATTCTTCCAATGAATCTCAGTCTGGCATCTGCTTTACCGACGATCAACTTTATATGATCATTCCATTTTAAATCACTCCTAATGCGTACTCCCACATAATTTATGGAATTAAGTGCTTCCTGTTGCTGACCTGCTATATTGTAGCTAAATGGTAGAGGATCTTTCTTTCTATGTATTCGAAACACATTACACTCTTCTACATTGAGATTCAATTGCGATTCCCTGCACCATGCGTCAATTCGTTGCAGATGCTCCTTAATTTCTGTACAATTTTCCATTGTTACAACCTCTTCATATACTACAGCACCATCCGCAAACGGCCTCAGGTCATTTATATATATAGTGAACAGCAACGGTCCTACGACACTCTCGTGCGGCACACCTGAAATCACTCTTACTTCGGAAGACTTCTCTCCATTGAGAATTGCATGATGCGTTCTGTTATCTACGAACTCTTCAATCCTATCACACAATTGTTCTGATAGTCCATATGCTCTTACTTTGTTCATTAAACGACTGTGGGGAACTGTATCGAACGCCTTGCGGAAGTCAAGAAACACGGCATCTACCTGGGAACCCGTGTCTATGGCCCTCTGAGTCTCGAGGACGAATAGCGCGAGCTGGGTTTCACACGATAGTCTTTTTCGAAACCCATGCTGATTCCTACAGAGTAAATTTCTAGTCTCCAGAAAACTCATTATACTCGAGCATAATACGTGTTCCAAAATTCTACAGCTGATCGACGTTAGAGATATACGTCTATAGTTCTGCACGTCTGTTCAACGTCCCTTCTTGAAGACGGGGATGACGTGTGCCCTTTTCCAATCTTTTGGAACGCTACGCTCTTGTAGAGACCTGCGGTACACCGATGCAAGAAAGGGGGCAAGTTCCTTCCTCGTACTCTGTGTAAAATCTAACTGGTATTGACCGAACAATGTACGACGAACCGCATGCTCAGAATCACTTGTGCGTGCACCAACATTGTGCTCTTTCGGTATTGGTGCCACAAATGACCGTCCATCCTACTTTACTGAGCAGACAAGCCTCCGAACCCCACGCGCTGTGAAGATTTGTGGACGGCCAACCATTTAGAGCCTAGTAGCAATTTCACTGTCGTACCTCTTTCCGTAGGTGCCTACGACAGTAGCACGTGAACATTCGACCAGCTTCGCCGTTTTCGAGATATTCCTTCACAGGATCCGCGCAATGGTAATCCTCCCTTCTTCAAAGTCGCCGTCTCAATGGATTTCCCCCATATTCGCTAGGGTGATCCTCCGCCCGTGTCTGCCCCACTCACGTAATTTGGTTAACGCGTCACTTGCCCGAAACGCCACCAGGCGGCAACCAAGGTCGCGTTGGGCAGTGGTCATAGTGTTTTTGCTGAACAGTGTATATGTAATGACAAAGTTGACGAATTTTTTATCCAACTTTCGCGACAGCATCTAATCGTTCTTCTCGCCGTAATATGTGCTTACTCCGCATCGAAATTCTTTGATCATCTATTATCGTCTAACAAAACGTTTCCAGATTCTCTAGAATCGTATCCTACACCTCTGAATACCTGCATCTACGAGGGTAATTGAACAATTAAAAAGTCAAATAGATGTACAGCAATAACAATTGATCAAAAAGTGGCTGAAATGGCTCCAAGCACTATGGGACTTAACATCTGAGGTCATCAGTCCCCTAGACTTAGAACTACTTAAACCTAACTAACCCGCGTCCGGCCATGCTGATTTAGGTTTTCCGTGATTGTCCTAAATCGCTCCAGGCAAATGCCTTGATGGTTCCTTTGAAAGGGCACGGCCGACTTCCTTCCCTAATCCGGTGCGATCGATGACCTCGCTGTCTGGTCTCCTCCCCCAAACAACCCAACCCCCTAAGCAACCCAAGGACATCTCACACATCCATTCCCGAGGCAGGATTCGAACCTGCGACCGTAGCAGCAGCGCGGTTTCGGACTGAAGCGCCTAGAACCGCTCGGCCACAGCGGCTGGCTAGTTGATAAAATCAAGGCAGTTTTTTGTCTGTTTTTCGATGAACTGCCTACCAACTTCTGCGCACATATAGCGTGTTCTTACAAGCCTCATTAACCCCGTCAGCGAATAATTCTTTATCTTCATCTAGAAGCCAGTTCTGTACCATTTTCTTTACCTCTTCGTTGCCATAGAAGCTGACGTTACCCAAAGCTTCTTTAATGAGACCGAACAATTTTGTTCAAAAAACCTTCTCTTTCGCCTTGGTAGCGCTGGAGAAATGTCAAGGCGGCGCCCATTCGCTGTGTTTTGTGAAAATCGGACATCTTGGGAACTCATCTCGCTGAGGGTTCGCGGTGCTGAAGTCTCTCACTCATGATGGTATAGAGAGCTGAACTTGAAATTTCCGGAATAAACAAAATTTTGAATCGACGATTTTCTCGGATTGCCTGATCCACTCACTGAACAAGACCATCGGTTGGCAGTCGTTCCTTCCCTGATCACCTGCTTCAGGAACGGTCAGTACGCCCAGCTTCAAAGTTCCTGCGCCATAGACGCATTTTGCTTTCACTCGTGAAAGTTTCACCGCACACATTACTCTTCCGTCGATGAATTTCGCCTGCGTTGCATCCCTCAGTATGAATAAATCGAATACAGCACGCACCTCACATTCGGCAGGAAACTGTATTGTGTGCTTTTTTTTTCTAAAACAAATTTCGATGGTACTCAGACACTGGATGTAATTCAGCGAAAATTACTTACAACTGAAGCATGGGATACCACCCATCTGCTTTTAGCCATGACGTCATCAACATATTGACCTAAAAATGGTATCGGACTCTTCAGTTGACTTTACCACCCATCATCTATACCATTTCGGGAGCCAAACAATGTTACAACAGATTTTTGTAGTGTAGTTTCAATTGTTGTTGATGATAGGTGTGGGTGGTTTTTGTTGTATTAGGTCTTTTAGTGGTGTTTTATAGGTTAAAATACGTGTTCGGTAATATTTCCTTGTATTGTTTTGTATGTCGGAGGGTGGATTGGACTAACCTGTTTCATTTGAGGTGTATTATAGATCAATTGAAGTGTACGATATCATTTTCTTTTATTGCTCAGGGGTTGATGGGAGTAGCATGCTTCATTTGAGGTGATGTAAACTGAAGTGTTTGATACCACATTCTCTTGTATCTTTGGGTGTTTCTCGGTATCACCTGCTTCATTTGAGCTGGGTCGTATCCCGTGCTTCAACTGACCCCATTTTTAATACAGTTGAAAACTACAGTGTAACTTACATGAATAGCATTACAACAGTTTCCTAACCGACTAGTTCATGGCTGCTGTAGTCTTCAGGCCTTCTTACTTTACTCTTGCTATCAGTAGCAAGATGTCTGCCTTTCATGAACCAAGAGCGTACATAGTCCATGAGCTGGAACAACATCAGTGGAGCACCAACCAACTTTATGAACATCAGATTGCTGACTGTGGAAAGATGAAATGAAGCTCTTGTTGGCGAGAAGATCAGATTCATTTGGGAAAACCCACGTTCACATTGACTCGTTGATATAGGAACACATTTCAGTGGATTCTGAAGAGGAAGGAGGGATGCTGGAATTTTCTTATCCATCAAATACTCCCGAAATCCCCTACATATTTGTCTCTCTGGAAGAGCAAACCGACAATTTGCAACGAAAGATAGGACACACTGTAAAACTTTGCACAACTGACAAGAACGGAACAGCAAACGCAAACGAATAAATTACAGTAAAACAAAGATGGCAATGAATCGTGAAGGATCATGGTAGCAGGGACCGTTGAGACATCTATCGGTAGCTCGGCGTTTGAGCGTACGCATATCCGTTTAGCACTACCATCGCCCACTTATCGCGGGCGACGGCACTACATGCTTGTCGAACCGGCTGCCAGCGATTCAGTTGTCGAGAACGGTTGCCGCAGCTTCGAAATGCTTGAAACAGTCAATGACATCGCTTTTCGCACCAAAAACTGCACTGTTATCGTTCGTATTGCAATTACCAACACGAAAAAATGAAATAAAAAATTTACGTTTGTGAAATAAATCTTTGGCACTCTTCCAAGTTCTCAACATTGTAAAAAAAAACTGCTTTGTTAAAAAAAAAATTCAAGTGTGTGTGAAATCTTATGGGACTTAACTCCTTAGGTCATCAGTCCCTAAGCTTACTCACTACTTAAACTAATTATCCTACGGTCAGACACACACGCCCATGCCCGAGGGAGGACTCGAACCTCCCCCGGGACCAGCCGCACAGTCCATAACTGCAGCGCCTGAGACCGCTCGGCTAAACCCGCGCGGCATTACTTTGTAGACGAAAACGTTTAGGGGTACGCATCCCCCAGCGTTCCCCCAGAAAACAGCACTGTCCTCATAGGCATGTTTACCTGTTCACTGGGCACTTTGAACTGATAAGGGCGACGTGAAACGATTGACGGGCATACTAGAGACAGCGCGCGGCACATCTGCGCAAAGCTCCGTCGGATTTTCACTGTGGTTTTAATTACGCGACCGATCGGACTTAGAGCAAAAAAAGAAGGTAGCTCTGGTATTTTGCGTTGCAACCGCAGTTGCATCCAGGCCCCGGCGTTTACGACACACTTCGGCCGCTTTAGAAGCTTAAACAAGCAACTCGATGCCATCAGAGCGATACGGCCGCGGCGAAAGCCAACAAGGCGCTAGGAGCCAGGAATCCGGCGCCCGGCACAGCCGAGTGTCACCTTGGGACTGCGCAGGCGCACTGCGTCCTTCTGGTGGCAGCAACGCGTGATAAGCAGCACTTCCGGAAGTGGCGCCAAGCCTTTGGCCTTTGTCTCCCGTCCCGCCCGGCGGCTATTTCTGCTGCTCGGCTGCGCGGACGGGCCGAGGCGCAGAAGTCTCTCACGCTGGCATCTCCTACTTGACCTTAGGCACGCTTTTACGTGTCTCCAACATACCGTCCAGTCAGTGTGTAACGTCCCTACCATTCCATATTGAGGCTATTATACGTATTTATACGAGGCATGTTCAGCAAGTAAGTGATCTTCAATATAACGGGCTTTTTTTAATTTTCCTTGTTTGAGGGTTAGCAGCACCGAGTGTTAGAGAGGGAGGGAGGAACACCGTATTCTACATCTACATCTACATGATTACTCTGCAATTCACATTTAAGTGCTTGGCAGAGGGTTCATCGAACCACAATCATACTGTCTCTCTACCATTCCACTCCCGAACAGCACGCGGGAAAAACGAACGCCTAAACCTTTCTGTTCGAGCTCTGATTTATTTTATTTTGATGGTCATTCCTACCTATGTAGGTTGGCCTCAACAAAATATTTTCGCATTCGGAAGAGAAAGTTGGTGACTGAAATTTCGTAAATAGATCTCGCCGCGACTAGAAACGTCGTTGCTCTAATGACTTCCATCCTAACTCGCGTATCATATCTGCAGCACTCTCTACCCTATTACGTGATAATACAAAACGAGCTGCCCTTATTTGCACCCTTTCGGTGTCCTCCGTCAATCCCATCTGGTAAGGATCCCACACCGCGCAGCAATATTCTAACAGAGGACGAACGAGTGTCGTGTAAGCTGTTGAAGTTACCCCGTTCAGGACTACATACTGCTCCCTTACAGTGTCCAGTTGCGTGAAAGATGTCGATAAGATATCTCGCCAAGTGCGAACCACGTGCTGTTATTCGCTTTCAAATGGTTCAAATGGCTCTAAGCACTATGGGACTTAATATCTGAGGTCATCAGTCCCCTAGACTTTGAACTATTTAAACCTAAGGACATCACACACATCCATGGCCGAGGCAGGATTCGAAATTGCGACCGTAGCAGCCGCGCGGTTCCGGACTGTAGAGCCTAGAACCGCTCGGCCACTTCGGCCGGCCCCGAGGTAGGATTTGAACCTGAAACCGTAGCAGCAGCGCGGTTTCGGACGGAAGCGCCTAGAACCGCTCGTCCACAGCGGCCGGCGGAGAGTTCTTCGCGGAGGGCATAAAGAAGCACATGCACAAGGTTCAGCACATGCACTGAACGGGTTGGCGACTATGTAGAAAAATAGTAACTGTGTCAACAATAGCTTGTAATTTTTATCAGATAAACTATTTCTAAAATTAAAAATATAATAATGTAGTACACCTTCTTTCTGAACATCCCTTGTAGATGAATGTATCCCTGTATGTGTGTACTGAGCTGTGCCGGATATAAATTTTGCCGAAATTATGCTGTTTTTCCTTTCATTGCAAGCGCAAGCATGGGTTCACACTGTCACAATGACACATTGGTACCGCATTAGCCCCCTGTCCGGCGGTTCCGCTCAAAATAGGGGCCAACATTCAAAGACTGGTATCTGCAGAATTGTGCTTGATACAGCGATCACCTCGACTGTCATTTGCCGACTGTTAGATAAACATTCAAACCAAACTAGTCAAAGATGAGAACCATATTTTGACCGTAACTGAGGTTGGAATCTTCCTGCATTTCGATCAGGCACTTCGGAAATTAGACTGCTGAAATGTACGAGGGTCACTCCAAAAGAAATGCACACTATTTTTGTGAAAATACAGTTTTCATTCTGCGTGTGTGAAAGTCGTACAGTGTGTAGATACATTCTTCCAGCTTGTTTTCAAACTCAGATCATCCCTTTCCCGTGAGTGGCGCCGTCACAGCGTATCTTCAAGATGGCTGCTACACTTGACGTGCGTCAGAAGCAACGTGCTGTCATAGAATTCCAGTGCTGTGAAAACGAGGCAGTGGGAAACATCCACAAGAGGTTGAAAAAGGTGTATGGAGATGCTGCTGTCCATCGCAGTTAGTCGCTGGGCAAGCAGGTTACGTGATGAAAGCGGGCACTGCAGTATTGAGGATTGTCCTCGCAGTGGTAGGCCTCGTACTGCACACACTCCAGACAATGTGAGGAGAGTTAACGAGTTGATGACTGCTGACAGACGCACCACAGTGAACGAATTGTCACGCTACGTTGGGATAGGGGAAGGAAGTGTTTGCAGAATACTGAAAGTGTTGGCGTTAAAAAAGGTTTGTACCAGTTGGACTCCCAGAATATTGACAGTGGCTCTCAAAGAAACAAGAAAAACGGTATGTAGCGAACATTTGGAACAGTACGAGAATGGTGAAGATGAATTTCTTGGACGAATCGTGACAGGTGATGAAACACGGCTCCATCATTTTTCACCAGAGAGGAAGAGGCAATCAATGGCGTGGCATCATGCAAATTCACCCAAGAAAAGAAAATTCAAAACCACGCCTTCTGCTGGAAAAGTTATGGCTACGGTGTTTTTCGATTCCGAAGGACTCTTGCTTGTGGACATCATGCCAAGTGGAACCACCATAAATTATGATGCATATGTGACGACGCTGAAGAAACTTCAAGCTCGACTGAGTCGTATTCCACCACATCGGCAAAAGCAGGGTGTTTTGCTGTTGCACGACAATGCACGGCCACATATCAATCAAAAAAAACCATGGAAGCGATCACAAAACTCGGATGGACAACACTGAAACACCCGCCTTACAGTCCTGACCTGGCTGCATGTGACTTGTTATCTCTTTGGGAAACTGAAAGACTCTCTTCGTGGAACAAGGTTTGGAGATAATGACTCCCTTGTGCACGCTGCCAAACAGTGTCTCCAACAGGTTGGTCCATAATTTAACCGTGCGGGTATACAGGCGCTGGTTCCAAGATGGCGTAAGGCAGTTGAGAGGGATGGAAATTATGTGGGGAAATTAAAATATTGTTCCTAAAGGATGTATCTACACACTGTAAAACTTTCGAACATGTAGAATAAAAGATGGATTTAAAAAAATAGTGTGCATTTCTTTTGGAGTGACCCTCGCATTTGATTTGACATTCTATTTCTGTCTAATTCAACGTCTCGCAAATGTAAAGCAATATCGCTCCACTTCCACTTACAGTCTCTGCGAATCGGTTGTAAACAGCAATGTAATACTCGGTCGCCCTTGGGGAACGGTAACCTGAAGTGGACAGGTTGTAGAGCCATCGGCAAGTGAAGCACATCAATCTCTTTAACGGCCTGGCGTGTCACACTGTGACACCGCTCCAGCCGAGCGACCAGCCAGCCAGGCGCGTTGCTCTTGCACTGGCTTGTACCGTACTGCTCCACATAGGAGCAGTTAATCTGATGGAGCCGTCAAGATAGCGAAAGTACCGCAGACTTCTCTCGGCTCGCTAATTAGCTCTGCTATTCGTACAGCACGGCCGTTCTGATTTACGTGCAGCTTTAAAGTCAGTCATGGCGCTGTTAACACATTATCATTATGAACACTGTAAAACGTAAACTGTACTCGTGTGACTCTTCGGGGAATGACTTCCGTGACGTCACTGCTTACAGCAACCATTCCAGCTGCAGACTGTCCTTCGTCAAAAACTTTATTTCTGTTCACCTTCCTAGCTGCCACGTTTCTCAACCGCAGACTAGGACTGGACGAATTACAGAGTTCTAGATATTTATCTTACGTCAACTAAAGTGACATATGGCTACAGGAAAGATATAGAAATTAAGCGTAGTAATTTCAGCAGGCAATGTGGAACAATTAACAGAAACCTTAATAACAAAACTAGGAAAAATATCAAGTTAAATTCTAAAACAAACTGTTGCAGTCCCCACACTGCTCCACGAAAGCTATACCTGACTGATTACTAGAAAGCAAAAAAGCATTATTAAGGTTCGAGAAATGAAATTACCGAGAATAAAGCTTACACAATAGAAGACAGACTAAGGAATCAAGATATTAGGAAGAAATAAAAAATTATCATAAAGTTGTAGATTATAAGAGAATGTGAAACCAACACCTTGAAAGAAAGGAGATTGACAGACTGCCCTTGAAGGTAGAAACTGTAAGTGCGAAGGAAGAAGAGATGGCGGAAGACCCTGGCATAGATAGGTACCATGACAAGCAAGTTTGCCTAATTCCTGAAGAGAAGAAGAACACGATTTTTATTTCAGTTTTTTTAAACTGTGCGCAGACAGAAAAACATTTCTCTCCTGGTAGTATTTTATTCTTTAAACCGAGGTCTAACTTACAACGTGCGTTGAACCATACTACTAGTCACCTAAACGTCTCCCCTGATCTGAACTCCCATTCACTTCTATACCCTAACTCAGCATCACTTCAACTCAAAGTTTATTTGGTCCTACTATCGTCAATCTACAGTCTCATTTTTGCAGTCTGTTGCATGGTGCCTGTTACCATGCTTTTCACTTTGACATTTCAACGGCTCATCGCCACAGAGTCAATTCTACAGAGTAATTAAACAATGGAATTATAAACAATAATATATAAAGTACCTTTTAATGGTAGGATATTGTTAGCCTCGCTTGGAAAGTATAATTGTCTCGTAACGATACGTAGTTAGGGTTTAACACATGAAATTGACGAACATTGATTACATCCGAAGAGGTTGGCAGAGAGAAGTAACAACCTACGAGAGCATAGTTTTGATTTATTGTGTGTTAAGTGTTTGGTTAAATCTGTAACCCTAAATCAAAGAAAAAGAGTTATTTGTAAATTTTTCTACAAATTGTCACCCTTTTCTGTTATGTAATCTGTCATATGGGTGAAAAAGATAATAAGTCGTAGAAAATGGTTACCTTGTAATATTGTTATTGTGGGTTACGCCGTCTTCATCCAGACGTACCTGGCGACGTTTCGACACCACATATGTGACTCTCGCAACCTTATCTTATATCACAGAGTAGTATTCCACAGACGCTAAACATAAGGAAATAACTACTACACTAACACAAATGAAGTTACAATAACATTTTTTTCTGAAGAGCGTGAGTTAATACATTAGGTGTTTCCAAACTTTAGTGTTTATTTTCTTTTGCATTAGGTAACACATTACTAAAGAATCAAAACTTAGCATTTAAGTGAACTGTAATTCGGCATGTGTGAACACTCGGGGACAAACTGTACGTGTGTGTGTGTGTTTTTTTTCTATTTAATTTCAAAGATTGTCACGAACGTCGTCCTCTTGCTCATATACTGCGAACTTGTTTTTGACTGAGGAGTTCAAATGGCTCTAAGCACTGTGGGACTTAACATCTGAGGTCATTAGTACACTAGAACTTAGAACTACTTAAACTTAACTAACCTATGGACACCACACACACCCATGCCCGAGGCAGGATACGAACCTGCGAACGTAGCAGCAGCGCGCTTCCGGACTGAAGCGCTTAGAACCGCTCGGCCACAACGCTCGGCGACTGAGAAGTGTGTGGGAATTAATGCCCAACGGAAGGACGGTTACATTGACGCACTTTATGCTACTTCGGGAGGGCTTTTCGTGTCGTTTATGAACGGTGGTGTGTATGAAATGTTTTCCTCAGCCACCCATTAAAAAACCGCGTAATATCGATGCTTAGTGTCGAGGTTTTGACCTCCACCGCAGAGGCCTCAAAAAAGGGATAAAATGTAAGAGGGGGTGTGACGTTCCCATTGTGTGAAACGTCTGAGATGGCGTTGGACAGAATTGTAGAGAAATTTGATGCCAGGGTGACATGATTAACCCACCTTGCATCTCCATGAAATTCTGAGCTGTGACCTTTCTTTCGCATGTGTCGACACCTTGTTATTTGAAGCGTCGGCGAGCCTGTGGGTGACGTCACAGAATGCCACGCATTTGCGTTACTGTTTTGAGCCAAATTTCAAATTTACGCGTCGCAGTGGTAGGCAATTAAGGTCACGAAAACTGACAACAGCCCTTGCATATCCGCATCCAGGGACGCCTGCAGCTTAGAATGACACGGCGGTCGGTCAATAGCGTTAGAGTCTTTCGAGACCTGTTCGCCGGCCGGTTGTGGCCGAGCGGTTCTAGTCGCTTCAGTATGGAGCCGCGCGACCGCTACGGTCGCAGGTTCGAATCCTGCCTCGGGCATGGATGTGTGTGATGTCCTTAGGTTAGTTAGGTGTAAGTAGTTCTAAGTGTAGGGGACTGATGACCTCAGATGTTAAGTCCCATAGTGCTCAGAGCCATTTTTGAGACATTCGGACGGAGTTAAGTTAATGGTAGACAGTTACGGGGTTCCGAAAAAGTGGTATTTTTTCTTGTGGAGTGTACTTTTCCTCTATCCATTACTTTTTTTTTAGCAGTGCTGTTTCTGAAAAAAATTACCTGCACTTCACTTAGCCTACTACCGTGAAATAATAATTGCATATGCCTCAACAACATGGTCTTTTTATTGAACGCCACTGCACTGCGGCGATTTACGCGTCCTTATCCTACTCCAGTTTTCCCATTGCGGAAAAGAGCCGCAGTTTAGCGCGGAATCCGAACCATTTTTCATTCCTCACCAGTCACCACAACATCGACAAAAAATGGTTCAAATGGCTCTGAACACTATGGACCTCAACATCTGAGGTCATCAATCGCCTAGAACTTAGAGGAACTTAAACCTAACCAACCTAAGGACATCACACACATCCATGCCCGAGGCAGGATTCGAACCTACGACCGTAGCGGTGTCACGGCTTCAGACTGAAGCGCCTACAGCCGCTCGGCCAACACGGCCGGCTCATCATCAACAGGCGGAGGATAAATTTCGTGGTCCAACAGGTATTCGACCCCGCTACCTTTCGCCTTCCAGACGCGCGCTTCGCCAGTAATCATCATGCTCGACGCTGCTGTGAAAAGGCGTCCGTGTTCCGTGTTGATACCGAGAAAGTAACTGCGTAATTCTCCCATGAAGATAGTGGTGTGGAACAGTGAAACGTGTAGTGTTGTAATGAACGAGTGAGTGCCGCAGAAAACTGACTTGTGTGGAGACGTGCCGTCATTTACAGTAGGCGTGCCTCGGGTGTCGTTGGCTAAGAGATTGGCGGCAACAGCACCGCGCGACTCGTGGCAGAGGCTCGTTAAGGTGCCATTGTCTAGCGGCTGGAGACGGCAACTGCCTGTAATTTGTGGGTCGGGCAGATTCATCGCAGTCCTCGCTGCCGGGAAGCTCCTCACGGAAACCGGATACACACCCCGACACTTGGTTCTCGGAAGAGCGGAACCGTGGCTGCTGCTTAATTACGTGACTCGAGCGTGAGAGACCGCCGGGAGACAGTGTTCTGGTTTCTCACAGTCCGGCCGCGTCTCTGAACCCTACCCGCTGTCCGCGTGCTAAGTGGCAGCCTCTGTGTTTTGACGCAGTGGGCCTCTCGCTTTTCAAGCTTTCTACCAACCGTTCGCCTACATCCGCGATTCCTCATAGCTGGTATTTCATTTCGTAATACTTGACCGAGCAGACAGTGTTGCAGGCCTTAGTCGGACTTAAACTAGGTTACAACTCTATGCGGTTCTTTTTTAAAATGTAGCTCAGATTTTTACATTCGTCGAATTAAATACTTTCAGACTGTGTAAATGACTTCAGATGAGCATTGGCAGCCACTTCTCCCCGAGGTAATTTTGGAAGAATGATATTTCATACGTGATGCAGACATCTGAGTGTTAACATTCTTTCTAAATGTTTCTTTGTTCAAATGTGTGTGAAATCTTGTGGGACTTAACTGCTAACGTCATCAGTCCCTAAGCTTACACACTATTTAACCTAAATTATCCTAAGGACAGACACACACACCCATGCCCGAGGGAGGACTCGAACCTCCGCCGGGACCAGCCGAATGTTTCTTTCTCACATAATGAAGGATATATGAAAAACATTCATGCTGTTTCAAAACACGAATAAACCTAAAGCATTGGGGCAATTTTAACTTATCAAAAGGTTTTTCAGGGGCTGCTGTCAAAATTTTTGTTGGCTTACTTAAATTATGTAATGAAACAAGCATGTTTCGAGGTACAAAGCTCATCTTAAGGCTGCAGTGGCTGCAGGAAAAACATTTAACGAAGTACACATAGATCTTAAAAGATGTTGATAGTACTGACATGTGCTTTGGTTGTCCTGCGGAGAAACAGAAGGAAAACAAGTAAGAGAGTATTTCCTTCGTTTGTTGTGTGCTGGCCACATAAAAACTTTTTTTTAAATAATCACTAACTTCCTTCAAATGGTCAAATGGTTCAAATGGCTCTGAGCACTATGGGACTTTATATCTGAGGTCATCAGTCCCCTAGAACTTAGAACTACTTAAACCTAACTAACCTAAGGACATCACACACATCCATGCCCGAGTCAGGATTCGAACCTGCGACCGTAGCGGTCCCGCGGTTCCAGACTGAAGCGCCTAGAACCGCTCGGCCACACCTGCCGGCCTTTCACCTGTGATGGCTGTGTTCTCGTGATGCGTTCAGTTATCTCCACGGCCATGGTTCCTTAGATCCTGTTAGCCACTGTTTATGAAGGAAAGCACTCTGAAAACACATCACAATCAAACAATACTGTGCAGTGGAAACAATATTGCCGCCAAATCAAAGCTTGTTCCGATCTAATCAAACCTTGATATGACCACCATCTTGTTTCTGCTGCACAATATAGTTGACTGTGATGTCCTGTTTTAAGTGTGCTTTGCAAGTACATGAACAGTGGTTAACAAGCATTGGAAGTACCATAATGGCGAAGACAGCCGGCCGCTATGGCCGAGCGGTTCTAGGCGCTTCAGTAACAACTGTAACGTGAAGTTACTTTCGTCCTTAAATTCTGAGTACCAGCGTAGCCCCAGTGAACGCTGAAGTACATTATCCGGTTATACTTGCAGTGGTACACTACATGGAACGCTAAAATTTAGTGGGGTAGTTGCCTTGAAACTGATAACGAATAAAGAAAAATAAAGAAATCATAACAAATAGCAGAGCTGAGTGAGGATTAAATACACTGCTCAAAAAGTTTGGAACACTATTGTAAAATGTAGTCTACGACATTAGAGGTCTCACTGAAGTGGTTGGAGCCCATATAGTGTTTACATCTGCCATGCTTTGTGGCCGTTTGCCAGTCTTGTAAACATACCGCTGCCGCAGCGGCACACTGCGAGGAGTCCAGTCTCAACAACAGCTTCATTCAGTTTGTGTTCAGCACTGCGGTAAAATGCCACGTAAAGGCATACAACACTTTAGTGGAGTCAGAATAGTGGCTTTACTTTCATCTGGTCATACACTGCAATATGTTGCCGATAAGTTACATGTCACTCAAATTGGTGTGTCAAAGGTGTTTAGAAAGTAAAGAGAGACAGAAAATGTGAACGATAGACCTTTCAGTGGCCGGCCGCGGTGGTCTCGCGGTTAAGGCGCTACAGTCCGGTACCCCACGACTGCTACGGTCGCAGGTTCGAATCCTGCCTCGGGCATGGATGTGTGTGATGTCCTTAGGTTAGTTAGGTTTAAGTAGTTCTAAGTTCTAGGGGACTGATGACCATAGATGTTAAGTCCCATAGTGCTCAGAGCCATTTGGACCATGTGAACCTTTCAGTGGTGATCCTCATATGACAACACCAGTGCAGAATCGTTTGCTTCGCTGGCAGGTGTGCCCGAGCCGTTCTAGGCACTTCAGCCTAGAACCACAAGACCGCTCCGGTCGCAGGTTCGAATCCTGCCTCGGGCATGTATGTGTGTAATGTCCTTAGGTTGGTTAGGTTTAAGTAGTTCTAAGTTCTAGGGGACCGATGACCGCAGATGTTAAGTCCCATAGTGCTCAGAGCCATATGAACCATTTTGTTTCCTTCATCTGTCGGCTGGCAGGCTCCCAGCATCAGCTGCCAGAAATATTGAAAATCACTTCTTCCGGATGCGCTAGACGACACCAGGAAAGTTGATTTGTTCAGAGAGTCCATCAGTTTGCAGATGGGAGTGTGAAGATGGGGAGGCGGATGCCTTCAATTCCCGTCAAAGGCAATTTGACCGGTCCTCGAAACGTCCAAGAGATCCTACAAATGATTGTAAGGCCCTACAGACGTGAAGTCGTTGACAACTTCATCCGAGTCGATGACAGTGTAAGCAGTGCCTCATTAACTTCAAAGATGCAACATCAACCGAATGCATGGAGCAGCACATTCCCCAGACATGAATGCAAGTGAGCATGCATGGAACTTGTTGAAGGTGGTCATCGCACAGCGTCCGAATCCACCTGATAATCTGCAGGATTTCACTGAAGCTGCCATTGAGAAGTGGGACATCATGCCTCAAGATTAACTTCATGGCCTTATCCAGGGCATGCCTCGCGAGTGGAAGAACTCACTACTAAAGACTGATAAGTATCACCGTGAGATAAAGACTTTTACTGTATTTGTATTCAAGGTGTACATTTAGCAGGGAGCCTTGTTTGTTTTGTAATGATTTTTTGTAACCAACCAAAATCTTTCTTCCAGAATGAGATTTTTACTCTGCAGCGGAGTGTGCGCTGACATGAAACTTCCTGGCAGATTAAAACTGTGTGCTGGGCCGAGACTCGAACTCGGGACCTCTGCCTTTCGCGGGCAAGTGCTCTACCAACTGAGCTACTCAAGCACGACTCACGCCCCGTCCTCACACCTCAGTTGGTAGAGCACTTTCCCGCGAAAGGCAAAGGTCCCGAGTTCGAATCTCGGTCCGGCACACAGTTTTAATCTGCCAGGAAGTTTCATGTCAGCGCACACTTCGCTGCAGAGTGGAAATCTCATTCTGGAAACACCCCCAGGCTGTGGCTAAGCCATGTCTCCGCAACATCCTTTATTTCAGGAGTGCTAGTTCTGTAAGGTTCGCAGGAGAGTTACTGTAAAGTTTGGAAGGTAGGAGACAAGATACTGGCAGAAGTAAAGCTGTGAGGACGGGGCGTGAGTCGTGCTTGGGTAGATCAGTTGGTAGAGCACTTCCCCGTGAATGACAAAGGTCCTGAGTTCGAGTCTCGGTCGTGCACACAGTTTTAATATGCCAGGAAGTTTCAAAATCTTTCTTGTTTTCGGAAGGAATTATGTTTATTTTGTTAATAAAGTACTGTACAAACCAAAGTGGATGGACTATAAGAAGTCATTGTAGTGAACTCTATGAGATTCCATACTTTTGTTGAGGTCTGTGGTAACAGAGTAGTCGTTATTCTGCATAATAAAATATTTCATAGGCAAATCCCCTGTGTTTAGCACTGTGAAAACAAAGATTACTAATTTATTGAATTTGATCTGGCGTAAGAATGAACACGAACAAGTTGGTGGGTAGACGTGAGAAATTGTGGAAAACCTTTCGCGAGACGAGTGGAAAGATATGAGAAACTATGAAGCAACCCGATAAAAAAAAATTAAAAAAGTAGTAATGTGTTTACCTGTCTTCGGGTGCGTGCTTGCATGCCAAGGCCCCTAACAGCCCAGGAAATGTCGACTATGTTCGAAAAAAGGTCACGGCCGAGCGCTCACGACAAAGGTGCGCCCGGCGCGGCCACCCAGTGTGATGGAAGGCTGTTGTCTCTGGCCCCGTGCCGTATACCTGCGCCTGCGCTCTTGCTTTACGGTCCGCGCAAAACAAGTGCCGATCGTCGCCCGGATAGCCGTAGCGCGCCATCAGATAGCGAGTCGCCGGCAGGCCGTGCCGTACCCCAGAACGGGAACCGGCAGCCGGCACCCAGCTCTCGGCGCTGACCTACTCATTGAAAATTCCATCACCCTGCGAGCCACCGCGCGGACCAGCTAAAGCGAAGCGTGGCGGTAGTCACCTGTGGGTACTTCGCCCGGGCACTGTTTCCTTCAAGCTGTAAGCAGGTGGGACTCTTGTTGAATACGAGTGCTTAACGCCTACCCACTAGACTAGTAGTACATAGCGATGGTTTAATACACTGGAATCGCACTCAGGACAATGTACTTGAACTGCAGTCTTAGGCGAATACTGGAACGATTCATCACTAAGGCAAACATGGTACAAACCAAGTCAAGATTCAATTTTTTCTGTTAGTCTTGTGACTGGGTGCAGTCCACCACTACTTCCTCTACTGTGCCAACTTCCGCATATCGTAGCTTATTTATTGGTAACATTCTGCGGTATCATTTATTGATACCACGCTATGGGCGTTATGTGGGAAACAGAATTGCAGATTTTCGTTCACTGCCAATAACGGTCGCGTGGGACCTTGCGGAGCCAATGGTGCGTTTATGCTGAGCCACATCCCAAGCAGCTCTGTAATTCGAGCGCCCTCTGCCACCGCAATGCGGGATGGCCGGTGGCAGCCACTCAGCCCGCCCACACTTGGAGCCATTTCGTTTCGGGACACGACACAGAAGCCACCTAGTCAGTGCTCCAACTCCATCATTGCTGAAATTGATGTAGCTGGACTCTATTTATTACTGAATTATTTACGTCTTCGTTCTACATCTGCATCTACGTTTATACTCCGCAAACCACCAAACGGTGTGTGGCGGAGGGCACTTTACGTGACACTGTCATTACCTCCCTTTCCTGTTCCAGTCGCTTGGAGATACACCATCATTGTTGAAATTGATGTAGCTGCACTCTACTTATTACTGCATTATATACGTCTTCGTTCGCTTGGAGATATACAAGTGAAGTAAAAGTATGAAGTCTTGTACAACACATTCCATTCGCTGTCTTCCCCTGCAGTTTTTGCCTTCTGTTGCTCCCTCCAGGACCATGTAAGTTATTTCTTAATATCTTAATACATGTCCTATCATTCTGTCCCTTCTCCTAGCCATTGTTTTCCGCATATTCCTTGCCTCGCCGATTCTCCGGAAAACCTCGTTCTTTCTTATAAGCCCGCCTAATTTTCATCATCTTCTGCAGCTTCGATTCTCTTCTTTGCCGGTTAGCCCACTGTTTATGATCGACGTGAGTGGGATGCAAGACAGTAACTGTCTCGCCTTCATTTGCACTGCCTCAAATAAGCTACACAGCTTAGATCAATGTCTGTAGTCTTGTCCAGTAAAAATACAGGGTGATCAAAAAGTCTGTATCCATTTGAAAACTTAATAAACCATGGAATAATGTAGATAGAGAGGTACAAATTGACACACATGTTTGGAATGACATGGGGTTTTAATAGAACAAAAAAAAAGTTCACAAAAATGCCCGAGAGACGGCGCTGGACAGCAAAACGTCAGTAACTGCTACCGTGACGGGTGAGAGGTACGCCAATAGGTTACAGAATTGCATCATCCCCACCCTGACTGATAAACACCTTCTGGAATGTACCATGTTTATGCAGGATGACGCTCCACCCCATATTGCTAGACGCGTGAAAGATCTCTTCCGCGCGTCGTTTGCTGATGATAAGGTGCTCAACAGCCAGTCTCGTCATGCTTGGTCTCCCAGGTCCCCAGACCTCAGTCCGAGCAGTTATTGGCTTTGGTATTACCGGAAGTCGCAAGTGTATCGTGATCGACCGACATCTCTAGGATGCTGAAAGACAACATCCGACGCCAATGACTCACCATAACTCCGGACATGCTATACAGTGCTGTTCACAAGATTATTCCTCGACCACAGGTATTGTTGAGTAATGATGGTAGATATATTGAGCATTTGCTGTAAGGAACATCTTTGCTTTGTATTACTTTGTTATGCTAATTATTTCTATTCTGATCAAATGAAGCGCTATCTGTCGGACATTTCCGAACTTTTTTATTTTTGTGCTTCTAATAAAACCCCATGTCATTCCAAGCATGTGTGTCAATTTGTACCTCTCTATCTACATTATTCCGTGAATTATTCGGTTTTCAAATTTATACTGACTTTTTGATCACCCGGTATAATGAAGTAAACCCTAATGTCGTCGCTTACCCGTGAATCAAGACTCAGTACAGTGGTATAAAGAAGTGACTAAAAGTAAAATACCGGTAAACAGAGTATAATGGTCAAACATGGTGACCGGCCGGTGTGGCCGAGAGGTTCTAGACGCTTCAATCTGTAACCACGCGACCGCTACGGTCGGAAGTTCGAATCCTTCCTCGGGCATGGATGTTTGTGATGTCCTTAGGTTATTTAGCTTTAAGTAGTTCTAAATTCTAAGAGACTGATGACCTCAAGTGCTAAGTCCCATATTGCTCACAGCCAATTGAACCATTTTCAAACATGATGAATCATAGCCAGTGTTGGTTGGAGTGAATTGTCCCATACAAGCGATTTATCATTTGGCGCTCTTCCTTCAACCCTTTCTTCCTCAAAGTTATTCACCTTTCTCAGTTTGCTGTACTAACTGTGATACACACTGTTCAGAAGTCTCTCAGCTTGGCTTCCCAAGCGGCCGCTACTGTTTATGGTACGCCCTGAATAGAAATCGTACAGTTGTGGCACCTTTGATACCCCTCTCAATTTGGCAACGCAAGTTTCAGCTTGTGTCATTTGGGCCTTAAACCGGTCTTGATCATAACCAAAGAAAACATTAATTTCAGCAGTACATCTACACACATACTCCAACTATTGTACAGTTTATTTGCGACTTCCTGGCGTCTTCCATGTGCGGTAAGAATGTCTACATGCTGAAATACTACATTACTGGCCATTAAAATTGCTACACCACGAAGATGACGTGCTATATACGTGAAATTTAACAGACAGGAGAAGATGCTGTGATACGCAAATGATTAGCTTTTCAGAGCATTCATACAAGGTTGGCGCCGGTGGCGACACCTACAACATGCTGATACGAGAAAAGTTTCCAACCGATTTCTCATACACAAACAGCAGTTGACAGGCGTTGCCTGGTGAAACGTTGTTGTTATGCCTCGTGTAAGGAGGAGAAATGCGTACCATCACGTTTCCGACTGTGATAAAATGTCGGATTGTAGCCTATCACGATTGTGGTTTATCGTATCGCGACATTGCTGCTCGCGTTGGTCGAGATCCAGAATATGGAATCGGTGGGTTCAGGAGGGTAATACGGAACGTCCTGCTGGATCCCAACGGCCTCGTATCACTAGTAGTCGAGATGACAGGCATCTTATCCGTATGGCATGGATGGTACAGCCACGTCTCGATCCCTGAGTCAAGAGGTGGGAACGTTTGAAAGACAACAACCATCTGCATGAACAGTTCGAGGACGTTTGCAGCAGCATGAACTATCAGCTCGGAGACCATGGCTGGGGTTACCCTTGACGCTGCATTCCACGAATGGATGAATCCAGGTTCTGTTTACAACATCATGATGGACGCATCCGTGTTTGGAGACATCGCGGTGAACGCACATTGTAAGCGTGTCTTCGTCATCCCCATACTGTCGTATCACCCGGCGTGATGGTAGGGGGTGCAACTGGTTACACGTCTCAGTCACCTCTTGTTCGCATTGACGGCACTTTGAACAGTGGACGCTACATTTCAGATGTATTATGACTCATGGCTCTACCCTTCATTCGATCCCTGCGAAAGCCTACATTTCAGCAGGATAATGCACGACCGCAAGTTGCAGGTCCTGTACGGTCCTCTCTGGATACAGAAAATATTCGACTGCTGCCCTGGCCAGCACATTCTCCACAACTCACCAATTGAAAACGTCTGTTCACTGGTGGCCGAGCAACTGGCTCGTCACAATAGACCAGTCACTACTCTTGATGAACTGTGGTATCGTGTTGAAGCTGCATGGCCAGCTGTACCTGTACACGCCATCCAAGTTCTGTTTGACTCAATGCCCAGGAGTATCAAGCCCGTTATAACGGCCAGAGGTGGTTGTTCTGGCTACTGATTTGTCAGGATCTATGCACTAAATTGCGTGAAAACGTAATGTAAATCTAATGTAATGTAAATCTCAGTTCTAGTATAATATATTTGTCCAATGAATACCTTATCATCTGCATTTCTTCTTGGTGTAGCAATTTTAATGGTCAGCAGTGTATTTCTTGATGTCTTAACGTATGTCCCTTCTCCTAGCCAGTGTTTTTCGCGTATTCCTTGCCTCGCCGATTCTCCAGAGGACATCGTTCTTTCTTATTAGCCCGCCTTATTTTCAACCTCCTTTTGTAGCTTCGATTCTCTTCTTTTCGGGTTTGCCCACGGTTTATGGTCGACGTGAATGGGACCCAAAACAGTAACTGTGTCACCTTCATTTGGACTGCCTCAAATATACTGCTCAGCCTAGGTCAGTGGTCTGTAGTCTTGTCCAATTGAAATACAATCAAGTAAACCCTACGGTCGTCGCTTGCTCAAGAATCAAGACTCAATACAATGGTATAACGATGTGATTAAAAGTAAAATACTTATGAACGGAGCAGAATAGTCAAATATGGTGAATCATAGCCAGGGTCGGTTGGAGTGCATTGTCCCATACAAGCGATTTATCATTTGGCGCTCTTCCTCAAACCCTTTCTTCCTCAAACTCTTTCACCACTGTCAGTTTGCGGTACTAACTGTGATACACGCTGTTCAAAAGTCTCTCAGCTTGGCTTCCCAAGCGGTCGCTACTGATTATGGTACGCCCTGAATAGAAATCGTACAGTTGTGGCACCTTTGATACCGCTCTCAACTTGGCAACGCAAGTTTCAGCTTGTGTTATTTGGGCCTTAAACCGGCCCTGATCATAACTAAAGAAAATATTCATGTCAGCAGTACACCTACACACATATTCAAACTATTGTACAGTCTTTTTGCGACTTCCTGGCCTCTTCCATGTGCGGTAAGAATGTCTACATGCTGAAATAAGATATTAATATCGCTGGTGTAGCACTGTCCGGGATATACAGTGGACGCAGTCAAATTGTTACAGAGTTTTTCTCGAGTTCCGCTTCTCAGAATTCTAGCCACTGGTTATCGCCTTTCCTCCAGAAATTACCATTTAGATTCCCTGAACATCTCGTTTTACACTTCGTTGCGATCCCGTTAGATCCATTCCGAACCCGTTCTAAGATCGCTGCTGCCAAACATTACAAGTACTCTAAACAACTCTACAATGCGGCTTACTAAATCCTTGATGACTGGATGTACTTCATTTATCATAGGAACGAAATTCTGTCTTGTAAGACAACGCTCCGTCCAGCGCCACAGGGAAACAACATAGGTATTTGTACGACGCGTCTTACTACTTCATTAATTCGAGTCTGGATTCTGCGACGTTAGTCTTCTTCTCACCCTTCATGTTCTTTTTCCCTTGGCACCTTTTCTTGATAATTTTTGTCTGGTGTTCCAGGAAGGACAAGGTTATTTTCACGCGGGAGGATTTAGCTACGCGGTAGTAGCGGTAGTAAATTCGGCGCAGACACACTTTTTGCCGCGACGCAATTTTCGCTAGTGGCCCGATTCCTTTAGCCTTGGCATCGGCGACCAGAAGGCGGAGTCCGCAAGCGCTAAATCTGCAGCAACGAGGCACGACAGCTGGCCTAAAGGCGGCCGTAGTGGCACGCAAATGCGTGGCGCCGAATCGGACGACCCAGTTCCTAATTTCGCGTAGCAGCCGGAATGCGACCCATTCATTCTCGAGACACAGTGGATATCTAGTGTCTTGTACTGGTGGTGGCGTCGAGTGGGTGTGCCAGAAGATGGATACACTGGAACAGGGGTTCCCGCGCCACAGTCTTAACTGTTGCCACAGTCTGGTGCGCTGTAGGCAACTCAATAGAAACATCGTGCTCCAGGAAATATTTCCATGGTTGATGCTTCTGTACCTCCGCTGTAGTCGTGGTCTCTAATGGATACATTTTCGGGGCACTCGACCCGGAGTAAACCATTGCGATTTCCGATTGCGGAAGAAATTTTCCTCTTCACTGTATGGCCGACAAAGGGAGACGAGCAGGTGGAGTAAAATTTGTTACTAGCACGCAACGTCCAAGTTATCTCTTGATGCTTATCTGTCCGCCGGGTACTGATATTAACATGGATTGCCCTTAGTGTTATTGGTGGGCAGTTCATTGTATACTGAAACAGAATTTCACCAGCTGTGTTGTTGCCTTCCTTGGCGACTGCCTACAAACAGATTGTATCGCACAAGTACTCACCAATACTATACAGATGCACTCTTGACACTTTATTGGTTTGAAGGGCGAAAATATTGTTCCCATTGACAGCTTTGCGGGAGTCTACATCGTCTCTAGCACTCTAGACGTTCCTTTCGACTGTGTCTCAGAGCATTGCAGGCGTCACACGAAATTACATTCGCAGCCGCCGCCTCAAAGCCCTCACTATTGGTTACGTATGGCGCATGAGACAAATTAGTCGACGTACAGCTCTGCGAATATAATCGGGAAAGTTTGTTGGTGGACTAGTATTAATCCTCTGCTCTGCAGCTTATGTAAAATCAGTATAAATAAGGGTCGCTAGCCTCGCTTTGATCCGCAAGATTGGGTTACACTTCTCGCAACACCAGCAGCATTAATTAAAAGCCCTGTAGCTATTGTAGTAGAGTATAGCATAATTTAATATTTTTAAGGAATACTATGCTACACTACCTAACTACCGGATGGTATATACCGAGGTGACAAAATTCATGGGACAGCGATATGCAAATATACAGCCGGCGGTAGTATCGCACACGCTATGTACAAAAGGACAATACACTGGCGAAGCTGTCATTTGCATGCAGATGAATCATGTGAAAAGATTTCCCAAGTGATTATGGCCGCACGACGGAAATTAACAGACTTGTAACGTGGAATGGTAGGTGGAGCTAGGCTTATGGGAAATTGCATTTCGAAATCGTTAGTGAATTCATTATTCCGAGATTCACAGTGTCAAGAGAGCGCCGACAATACCAAATTTCATTCATTACGTCTCACCACGGACAACGCAATGGCCGTCGGCCTTCTGTTAACTCTAGGCGCGCAGTCCGGAACCGTGCGACTGCTACGGCCGCAGGTTCGAATCCTGCCTCGGGCATGGATGTGTGTGATGTCCTTAGGTTAGTTAGGTTTAAGTAGTTCTAAGTTCTAGGGGACTAATGACCACAGCAGTTGAGTCCCATAGTGCTCAGAGCCATTTGAACCATTTGAACCTTCTGTTAACTATCGAGGGCAAAGCGTTCGCTCAGAGTTGTCAGTGGTAACAGACAAACGACGCAGCGTGAAATAACCACAGAAATCTATGTGGGACGCAAGTCGAACGTATCCTTTAGGAAAGTGCGACAAAATTTGGCGTTAATGGGCTATGATCGCAGATGAACGGCGCGAGTGCCTTTGCCAACAGCACGACATCGTCTGCAGCGCGTCTCGTGGGCTCGTGAACATATAGGTTGTTCCCTAGACGACTGGGAAACCGTGGACTGATCAGATTATTCCCGATTTAAACTGGTAAGAGCTGAAGGTACGGCTCGAGTGTGGTGCAGGCCCCGCGAAGCCATGGACCAAACTGTCAACAAGGCACTGTGCAAGTTGGTGGCGGCTCTATAATGCTGTGGGCTGTGTTTCCATGGAATGGACCAAGTCCTGTGGTCAAACTGAATCGATCATTGTCTGGAAATGGTTATGTTTGGCTACTCGGAGACCATCCGCAACCATTCATGGACTTCATGTACTCAAGCAAGATTGGAATTTTTATGGATGACATGCGCCATGCCACCGGATCACAGTTGTTCGCGATTGGTTTGAAGAACATTCTAGCCATTTCGAGCGAATATTTTGGCCACCATCGCCCGAATTAATCCCATCGAAAATTTATGGTACATGATTGAGAGGTCGGTTCGTGCACAACATCGTGCACCGACAACACTTTCGGAGTTATGGACGGCTATAGAGCAACATGGTTCAATATTTCAGCGGGTGGCTTCAGCGATTTATTGACTCCACGCGACATCGAGCTGCTGTTGTACTACGACGGGCTACAGGAGGTCTGACTCGATATTAGGGGGTATCTCATGAGTTTTGTCATGCCAGAGCAATTAAAGTGCAGCTGTTCACGGAGGTTCACTGAGGGGTGTAATTACCGTGTGGCAGCGAAACTTGGTAGATATGCTAAAGCATTAGTGTTGAACCAATTTACGCTGGGAAAAAATTAGTGTGCTGTTTTTGCCGTCAGGTATGTATGACATCCGCGCTGTAATTAGCAAGCCAAAACGTGAGTGAACATTATGGCTACCGAGAAGAGAGACCGTGCTCTGTTAGGTGGTTGGTTGACGTGGGACAGGGGCAAAACAGTGACGTCATGGGTTACAGCGCTGTTAGTGAAACTGTTTTATGTGAACGGAAGGTATTACAGTGCAGCAGTGAGAGATTTGCGTTAACTGAGAGGTCTGAGGGGAGGCAGATGTCATTAAATAGTTTAAAGAAAGTGATTATGAAATTCGAAAACACGGGAGAGCTTGGTGTGGCATCTGGAAGAGGAAGGTGTAATATCTCGATGGAAGTCATTGACGGAGTT
Organism: Schistocerca gregaria; assembly: GCF_023897955.1. Taxonomy (NCBI): domain Eukaryota; kingdom Metazoa; phylum Arthropoda; class Insecta; order Orthoptera; family Acrididae; genus Schistocerca; species Schistocerca gregaria. Next base: position 1,024,426,032 of record NC_064920.1, read on the forward strand.
GCTGTTCAATTTCAGTTGGCTCTGAGCACTATGGGACTTAACATCCATGGTCATAAGTCCCCTAGAACTTAGAAATACTTAAACCTAACTAACCTAAGGACATCACACAACACCCAGTCATCACGAGGCAGAGAAAATCCCTGACCCCACCGGGAATCGAACCCGGGAACCCGGGCGCGGAGTTGCTGTTGCTGTAACTATCAGTTGCTGTTGCTGTAACTGTCCGTGCAGCACGTGCGCTGTGTAGTTCGAGTGCTCGTGCAGTGTCACGAGAATTGTCCATTCTATGGTCAAAAAAAAGTACGGAAGGTTTTCGGTTTATATTACACTGGTACCCGTACAAAGCCCATACGGTGCTGCAATCGATCTGCAGCAACGTTCTGAATTTGCTCCTCAATTTCTGGCTCGGATCTAAGTTGATCACTTGTTGGCGAGCAATATTCTAGGGAGCGACGAGACACATTTTACGCTACATGGTGCAGTAATGCCGAATTTGGGGTACAGTTAAACCACGTATTGTGCACGAAGGGCCATTGCACTCGCCGTATGTGACTGCGTGGTGCGGATTCACAAGCACCTTTTATTCTCCGTCCATACATCTTTGAAGAGAATTCATCCAGATGGCTTGTCAGGAGACCGTGACGTCTGCAGATTATCGAGACCTCCTTGTAAGGCATGTGATTTCTCCTTTGGAAGATTCAAATGGTTCAAATGGCTCTGAGCACTATGGGACTTATCATCTATGGTCACCAGTCCCCTAGAACTTAGAACTACTTAAACCTAACTAACCTAAGGACAACACACTACACCCAGCCATCACGATGCATCCTTTGGAAGAGCCCAACTGTGTGGATACGACTGTTTTCAAATGGGACAGCACTACATGTCGCTCGCCCAGTGAATGATCTGCTCAATGCAGCCTTCCGCGGACGTGTTACCTCCAGAGCTTTTCCAGGTGCATGGCCTACAAGATCACCTGATCTGAGTTCAAAATTCAAATGGCTCCGGGCACTATGGGGCTTAACATCTGAGGTCATCAGTCCCCTACAACTTAGAACTACTTAAAACTATCTAACCTAAAGACATCACACACATCAATGGCCGAGGCAGGATTCGAACCTGCGACCGTAGCAGTCGCGCGGTTGCGGACTGAAGCGCCTAGAACCGCTCGACCACAGCGGCCGACACCTGATCTGAGTCCAAATGGCTTTTGGCTCTGTGCATATCTAAAACAACACGTTTGTCAGGTACATTTTCAGACTCTACCTCATCTGAAGGCCAGAATACAGGAACACATTGTTTAGATTCCACCGAAACTGCTGCGAGCAACTGCTGATGACGTCGTTGTACGGTTGCAGCATTTCCTCGACGTCTCCCGTGCTCATATTTAACAAATTATGTAAGCGGCGGTGAATAATAAAATAAACATTATACCTCTCTCACTTGTTTGACTTTCTGTGTCCACGTACCGTTCCTAAACCATTACAAATGGAAACATTTCTACACGTCTTTCTTGCTTTCACGACGCCAGATTTGCACCCGCTGACCGCAATTGGGATTTATTTTTTTTCCAGCGTAAATCGTTTCGCATTAAAGCATTAGCATATCTACCAAGTTTCGCCGCTATACGATAATTACACCCCACGGTGGACCTCTGAGTAGCTGCTCTATAATTATAGCCACCCGGCTATTTCAGCAGAGACAGTAAGATACGAGCACCAGACTGCAAAATGTACATTATTAACAGTTAAATCCACCGCCTGTAACTGGTTACTAGCAACTCTCTTTAACGAGCAGGTCGACTTTGGCTAATCCGCAATACTCGCCTAGAAAAAGATGAAAGCGCCTACAGCCGTTACCGCACGGAGCATGCTTTCGAACGTCAACGATGAGGAGAGACAAGTTCACCGTGCTGCTGAACGCTCAGAAGTGAAGAGACTTGTTGTTATGGTACCAAAGAGGGGATGGTAGGGTTCGAGTGAGGCGCAGACACCACAAAGCCATGGACTCCAGTTGTCAATAAGGCCCAGTGCAAGCTGATGGAAGCACCATAATCGTATGAGCCGTTATTACATCCAATGGACTTCGTCCTCTGGATGTTCGGCTATCTGGAGGCTATCTGCGGCCTTTCATGGACGTCATGTTCCCACACAACGATGGAATATTTCTGAACAAGAATTTGGTTAGTTTGAAGAACTTTCTGTACAATTCGAGCGAATGATTTGGCCATCCCATGGATAGACATGAATTCCGTCGAACATTTATGGGACATAATCGAGGGATCAGTTCGTGGACAAAATCCGGCACCGGCAACACTTTCACAATTATGCACGGCGATAGAGGCAGCATAGATCAATATTTCTGCAGCGGACTTCCAAAGACTTGATGAGTCCATGCTACGTTGACTCGCAGCACTACACCGTGTTAAAGTTGGTCCGACACGGTATTTGGAGGTATAATATGACTTATTACCTCAGTGTATAGCGAACCGAAATGAAGAGGCGAAATCAAAATCACAAGAGGCACTCACTGCATGGCTCATTTTTGGTGACTCAAATAAAAAGAACCATGTCCTTCTTCAGCGCTTAGAACTGTTTCAATTAATGACTTGTGCAGTAGATAGACTCTACTTCGAGATTATGCAATACTGTGAAACAAAATTTATGTAACTGAATGACTGTAGCAAGTTTGTGTCCCTCGTCGTAGACGCCCTGTATAATCTGAATGATATGGCGTACACCTGTTTTCAGCATCTCCATGAACGATATAGTCTTTAATGAGGGAGCAAATATTACCATCGTTAAGCAGCGACGTAATGCGACAGATCAGCGCTTAATGAAGTCTTTCACTCCAGTCCGCAGCTGTATGTGACCAGCTGCCGGTCTGTTTATGCAGCAGTAGCTGTCACAGTGACGTGCGTAGTACAGGAGGTTAATGGACTGGCAGTGGAACTTTACCGACTAGCAGCACTTGAGCTCAGAAAGCTGCGTCCGACACCTGTGCGAACACGTGGGCTACTAAAACGCTCCACCCACACTCAGCCCACGGACGAAAGCGATATATTTCTGGCCATAGCACGTTCTTTTAGAGCCGGCGACGGAAAAAAAGAATAAAGGGAGGCCAAAGGGCAGCGAATAATTTGACTGCTTGGTGCCGGGTTCCGCTTTCGTAATGAGAGGTAGCCTGTTTCCGAAGAGAATGTGGGCCATCTGACCACAAAACTCTACTCGTGGCTCAATTTGCCGCAGTGGACAGTCGGTAGCATTTTTGGCATAAACGTATTTACGCTCATCATGTGTGATGAAGCGTCTTTCAAACGAGAGCTCGAAAAAAAATAAGGTTCAAGACGAGGTCATTAGAGACGAAGCACTCATTTAGGAAAATATATGGATGGATAGGGAAATCAACTTCGGTTTTTTTAAGGAAAAATAACCATCTTGGCCGTCGCTTTAATCTACATAAGTTCGAACTGAAATATTGGCAACACTGCTGTGGAGACACTGCGCAATGGAATCTACTACTGTCGCTGATAGCACACGTTTTTGACATACCTAGCTTTGTTGTTGTTGTGGTCTTCAGTCCTGAGACTGGTTTGATGCAGCTCTCCATATCCTGTGAAAGTTTCTTCATCTCCCAATACCTACATCCTTCTGAATCTGCTTAGCGTATTCATCTCTTGGTCACCCTCTACGATTTTTACCCTCCACGCTGCCCTCCAATACTAAATTCGTGATCCGTTGATGCTTCAGAACATGTCCTACCAACCGATCCCTTCTCCTAGTCAAGTTGTGCCACAAACTCCTCTTCTTCCCAATCCTGTTCAACACCTCCTCATTAGTTATGTTATCTACCCATCTAATCTTCAGCATTCTTCTGTAGCACCACATTTCGAAAGCTTCTATTCTCTTCTTGTCCAAACAATTTATCGCCCGTGTTTCACTTCCATACATGGCTTCACTCCATACAAATACTTTAAGAAACGACTCCCTGACACTTAAATCTATACTCGATGTTATCAAATTTCTCTTCTTCAGAAACGCTTTCCTTGCCATTGCCAGTCTACATTTTATATCTTCTCTACTTCGACTATCATCAGTTATTTTGCTCCCCAAAGAGCAAAACTCCTTTCTCCGAGCAAACCGACTCGCCCGTCCCGGCGTACATACAGTCGAGGGAAACACAGGCACTTGTGAGCGAGCAGTCTAACTTAACGTGTCAGTTTGTTTTCGAAACAGGAACAACGGAGTTGGATCAAGATTGAGTGTGTCAGAGGTCGTACAGCACGACAGTGTCATCAAGGTCTTCAAGAGGCGTGCGGGGAATCGGCATTGCCGTACAGAACAGTGGCACGTTGGGTAAAAGCCTTCGACGAAGGTCGGCAAACTGTGGCAGACATGCATCGGGCAGGTCGTCCTAGCGTCTCTGAAGAAGAGGTGCATGCTGTTGCAGCGTTAATGGACACTGATCGACGCCTTGCGATACGTCAGCTCGTCCACGAAACCGGATTAGCGCACACGATGAAAAAGCGCATACGGTGAAAATATTTGTCATCTCTTGAAACTTCCTGGTAAATTAAAACTTTGTATCGGCTCGGGGCTCGAATCAGTAACCTGGCTAATGGTGTACCTCCGGGTGTTTATCCGAGTTGATATTTTCATTTGACGACCAGCCGTCTATTGTTCTTCAAACGTGCATTTTGACGTAATGACCCATTATAGTGGATTAATGCGAAATCTACTCACAAATTTGAAGTAGCAGTTCTACTTTTCGTGTAAGGAGCTTATACTAATCGGTTTTTCATTGTAAATTAATGTGGTGACGATGCGATAAAATATAGAGGGTGGTCGGATGGCCCATGAGCAAGTTACAAACTACTAGCGATGTTGGCGAAGAGTAAATGTATCAGTTTGAGGTAAGGGACTGGAAATCGCTCTGATACGTCTCATAGGGGGCCTTTTCCACTGCACGTTCTTTGCTTCCCATATTCTGGGAGAGGGTAGGATGGCCCAAAACAAGAAAAAAAGTCCTGTAAATGTCGGCTCTTGTGAGCACTTGTTCAAGTTTGCTAGTGTAAAACACATCTCTTCTACTGAACAGGTACCCCTAGCTCTTAAGGTACGGATTTCAGAGTCCATGTTTAGTAGGCTGTTCTTGTTACTTTGATCTATACAGCCACCCCTGAAAATGATTACCCTGCAGTCTTTGCAACAACAGCATGGTGCTTGCATTCCACTGTCAAAAGTGTCAAAATGATTTTTGCTTATAACTGTGACATTTTCCAATCAGGGTCCCTTAACTCAAATTGATATATTCACCCTTCTCCATCGCTTGTGAAAGTTTTGTAACATCATCATGGAATCACCCTGAATAGTGTTGTTTCGTGCATGTCAGATACCTTAAAATATAGTGTCTATATAATACTGCAAAATGGCAGGATTATTCTACTTTGGAGCAGGCGTTCCGAATACAAATCTCCGTAGTGTAGATAATAAATAAAGCGACTAGCGTTGCTAACGCCTTAGTCGAGATCCGCCTGCCGTTTACAGATTCCGCCGGCCGCAGTGGCCGAACGGTTCTAGGCGCTTCAGTCTGGAACCGCGACCAATACGGTCGCAGGTTCGGATCCTGCTTCGGGCATGGATGTGTGTGATGATCTTAGGTTAGTTAGGTTTAAGCAGTTCTAAGTTCTAGGGGACTGATGACCTCAGAATTTAAGTCCCACAGTGCTCAGAGCCATTTGAACCGTTTTGTTTACAGAGTCCGATCACGACGTAAAGTAGTTGCTATAAAGAGTTTAATTGAAACGTAAAACATGAACAGTAAGTGGAACATTGCGCATGGAGTTGTATATGTGCATTGCTATATTTGGCAACTGTGGAGTACAAAATGTTAACCTTCATCTGAGTTCTCCTCTGTCGGAACACGGGCGTCTTCTCGCCACCGAAGCCAGGAAAACGCTTCATCATTCTGTTAACTGGCTAAAGGCAGCTGCCGTGGGGGCAATAAATCGATCACATATATTCCCTATTCTGCAATAAAACACTGCCTGCCAACCAGTGAAATTTAAATCGAAGGGCATGAGGGACTTGGCGTAGAAATGCCCGACAGAGGATACGAGCATTCGCCGACCAGTGACGACGAATTTAAATACTGTAGTGTGTGTCTCTGTGGAGTAAATTCTCTGTTGGTTGTTCAAAACATTTTCCTTGACTCCAGCAGAAACTACACTCCTGGAAAATGAAATAAGAACACCGTTAATTCATTGTCTCAGGAAGGGGAAACTTTATTGAAATATTCCTGGGGTCAGATACATCACATGATCACACTGACAGAACCACAGGCACATAGACACAGGCAACAGAGCATGCACAATGTCGGCACTAGTACAGTGTATATCCACCTTTCGCAGCAATGCAGGCTGCTATTCTCCCATGGAGACGATCGTAGAGATGCTGGATGTAGTCCTGTGGAACGGCTTGCCATGCCATTTCCACCTGGCGCCTCAGTTGGACCAGCGTTCGTGCTGGACGTGAAGACCACGTGAGACGACGCTTCATCCAGTCCCAAACATGCTCAATGGGGGACAGATCCGGAGATCTTGCTGGCCAGGGTAGTTGACTTACACCTTCTAGAGCACGTTGGGTGGCACGGGATACATGCGGACAGGCATTGTCCTGTTGAAACAGCAAGTTCCCTTGCCGGTCTAGGAATGGTAGAACGATGGGTTCGATGACGGTTTGGATGTACCGTGCACTATTCAGTGTCCCCTCGACGAACACCAGAGGTGTACGGCCAGTGTAGGAGATCACTCCCCACACCATGATGCCGGGTGTTGGCCCTGTGTGCCTCGGTCGTATGCAGTCCTGATTGTGGCGCTCACCTGCACGGCACCAAACACGCATACGACCATCATTGGCACCAAGGCAGAAGCGACTCTCATCGCTGAAGACGACACGTCTCCATTCGTCCCTCCATTCACGCCTGTCGCGACACCACTGGAGGCGGGCTGCACGATGTTGGGGCGTGAGCGGAAGACGGCCTAACGGTGTGCGGGACCGTAGCCCAGCTTCATGGAGACGGTTGCGAATGGTCCTCGCCGATACCCCAGGAGCAACAGTGTCTCTAATTTGCTGGGAAGTGACGGTGCGGTCCCCTACGGCACTGCGTAGGATCCTACGGTGTTGGCGTGCATCCGTGCGTCGCTGCGGTCCGGTCCCAGGTCGACGGGCACGTGCACCTTCCACCGACCACTGGCGACAACATCGATGTACTGTGGAGACCTCACGCCCCACGTGTTGAGCAATTCGGCGGTACGTCCACCCGGCCTCCCGCATGGTCACTATACGCCCTCGCTCAAAGTCCGTCAACTGCACATACGGTTCACGTCCACGCTGTCGCGGCATGCTACCAGTGTTAAAGACTGCGATGGAGTTCCGTATGTCACGGCAAACTGGCTGACACTGACGGCGGCGGTGCACAAATGCTTCGCAGCTAGCGCCATTCGACGGCCAACACCGCGGTTCCTGGTGTGTCCGCTGTGCCGTGCGTGTGATCATTGCTTGTACAGCCCTCTCGCAGTGTCCGGAGCAAGTATGGTGGGTCTGACACACCGGTGTCAATGTGTTCTTTTTTCCATTTGCACTCTGTTAGGTACGTTATTCTGTGTGCAAAGAGTACTTTGTGTACCAATGTGACGTCTCGCGTTCCCTGTTCCAGATCCGAATGGTTCGCTGGAAGAACGATTGTCGGTAAGCTTACGATTGAGCTCGAATCTCTAACTTCTCGTTCGAGTTATTTCGCGAGATTTACGTATCAGGAAGCAATATGTTGGTCGACTCTTCTAGGAACAAATGCTCGCGATATTTCAACAGTAAACCAGCACCTCATAATTCTTTAATTGAGAAATTGCGTTTTCAGAAAGGAGTCTTATATTTGGGTGAGAAAAGTCTGTAAAAGGTTGCTTGTAGACTTCAGGCAGGAAATTGAAAATTCCTGTTTGGAAACTAAACTATAGCTCAAAGAACAGACACCACGCGAAGTCCGCAGCTGTGACAAATATTATGTAAATTGAAGATGATGGAGGGCGAAACGAAATGACTGGGAAGGATTTAATGATATCAGCTGAATCAGGACTTTGTATGGAATCAGCCGGCGACGAATGAAAATTTCTGCCGGACGGGGACTCGAACGCGGGATCTCCTAATTATTTTTTTCTTTTTTGAATTTTTTTATTTATTTACTTTTTTTTAGCAGTAAGTAACTGAAAACTTGTAAGTACACTCGTTGCGTCAAGTTTGGGACGCACATAACTAAAAACATGCTTATAGTTGTAGCAAAAGGCATAAAAAAAGAGAGCAAAGTGCGGGGCTAAGGAAGCCATGAAACAAAACCTAAGTGTGGAATCCATACCACCATTAACCGGTGCTACATCTTGCACCGGATGGGAAACAAAAACTGCGAAGACATTTTCGCACCGGGGACAAAAAGAGTAAGTGGGGCAAATACTGCTATAGAGTACGAGGGTTCACAATGAAACTCTCCATCTGCTGTATCATTCAGGTATGACTTTTCGTAATGACCAAGGTAGATCCCACGTTGTACCGTGTAGTGTTCTATCATCGTCTTGTAATTTTAGCTTCTCGTACCCGTGATGTTCCAGCTACGTGGAGGGTCGTGGAACGCACTCCACAAATAATCGGAAAAATATTTCCATACTTTGGGTTACGGAGGCTCTTGCAATGTCGTTCCTGCAAATAGTTCCGAAAGTCTAAAGTGTCCTTAGTGCCGTCTTGAAACAAATAATGTACTGTATGTACACGAAACCACGTCATGGCATTAGTTTTCGTGCGTGGGTAATACGTCTCATCCGGGAATGAGATAGTCTTGGGGTCGGTATGATTCGGCGTTACTCGAAGGAAGTATACTGACATTTGCCTCACTAAGTGCCACAGTGCCGTAGACTCGCCACAGCTAAGACGGCGTTCATCGTTGTCTTGAACGCCACGGTTCGTGCACGTGGGTGAGTCTACCATATGGATCGCATGTAGCCTTGATCTGGTCACCTGCTTACTGTTGACAGTTATATACCACATCGCCGTGACGTCAGTGTCCAGTGTTACGTGGTGAATTGTCCTCTACACTACTCGCCAGTTGACGTTCGGGTGCTTCCTCTCCACGACGTTATCCGCTCGTCCACGTTGCAGGACCCGATAAACCGTCTTTGCCATCGTCGCTGGTAAGGCAAGTCGAAGGTAACTGATTTCGAAGTAAAAGACACCGATGTAGAAGAGCGAGGAGGGAACGTGGTGTATCGGCACAGGTGGCAACCACGAGGGCGGTGCTAGTTCTTCTATAAACAAAGTAGTCAGACTGTCCGGACGGCGGTACCATAGTTTGACTAATGTGCTCACAAAAAGGGCGACCGCTGCTTACTAGGCGCTTGGGTTAACCAATGCGCCAACCGAACACAGTGTTTATCGTAAATACGCGGACTATCTCGATACGCTCCCAAGCCGATTCAAATTCCTACTAGCGCCACCTATCTGCAGTCTCCGCCCATGTCCTGCATGCTCGCTAATTTAAGAGTAAATGAGCTTCCGCACTGAAGGTTGTGGGTTCATTGCCCATCAAGGCGAATCGATTATACGAACGTGTGCTGTCTGTTCTTTCGGGCATGTCCCTTTCTTTTCGTTTCTCCCTCCTCCACCTTCAGTTTACATAATATGTATCACAGCTGCGGATAAATTGAAGAGCCATGTTCTTCCAGGAGCGCTAGTCCCGCTAGGTGTATACGAGAGTTTGTGCGATGTTTGGAAAGCAGGAGAGAGGTACTGGCAGAACTAATGCTGTCCCGAGCTGTGCCTAGATAGAGCAGTCGTTAAGAGCATTTTCCGTTAAAGGCACGGTACTGGTTGCGCTGTGTACAGTTACTCGGAAGTCACTAAGCGTTCTCATACTCAAATAGTGGATGAGTATAATGCGGGTAATTTGTGAGCCATGAGCTACACTGCATCACGTCGTACGCACATTATGTGACTATAACGCTTGACTTGCCGTGTTGAACCTTTACCGAAAGATTATATCTATTAATGAGCAGATTATGGCAATATTTTAAATTTTTAAACTGGGGCAGTAATAATATGGAATAATGAAAACCAAATTTTCGTTGCACCTGGAAACAGCTAGATACGTAGTCTGCCGATGGGATTGTGCACCATTAACCTGGTTGGGCGTTTACTAACCTAGAGCGCCTAAAAAAAAATACTAACACGAAAAAAGTGTTGTTCAACATACACGAATGTTGTTAGGCGTGTTTCTACTGTACAGTATGGGCAGGCGATGGGCGTTATGGAATGAATAGGATCATTTTCAAATAAAGGCCATTTATTGGCGAAAGCATGTTAAAAAGGGGTTACATAGGACTAGGGAGGTGGGGGTGAGCCAGAGTGTAGAGTTTGGCGAAACATAGTTCGCGAAGCTAACGAAATTTGTTGTCTGCCAAAACTAAGTCCACAGTGCCGCAGCACCGAAAGTAGCGGGAAGGACTACACTGCTACAGGGCGGGCGTCCTACTCGCGGATGAGCAAGAATACAGGAGGGCCGTGGCTTGGCCGTAATGGAAAAATGAAGTTACCGTTTGGAAGCTCATATAATAAAGTAAAATCCCCTACTGTCTGGCTTATCCTTTACACTACAACTGAAAATGCAGATTGTTCATCAAGTTACTATGTAGGAAGTAACAGAGAAGATCCGACAAAGGGCTTCAAGTTCAGTCTCTGGATTATTTACTTGATGCGTTAGGAAGATGCTCCACAAACTCCAGTGACAAACACTACAAGAGAGGCTTTGTGTATCACGGCGAGGTATCCTGTCGAAATTTGAAGGGTGTACGTTCCAAGAAGTCCCGCTATACTTCCTCCCACATACGTCACTCGAAATGATCAAGACGAGAAAATTAGAGATGTTTCAGCTAATACGGAGCTTTACAGGTGGTAGTTGACGCTAAATAAAAGTGTGAGGTGATCCACATGAGTTCCAAAAGAAATGCGTTGGAATTCGATTGCTCGATAAATAGTACAATTCTCAAGGCTGTCAATCCAACTAAGAACCTGGGTGTAAAAATTACGCACAACTTCAGTTGGAAAGACCACATAAATAATATTGTGGGGATGGCTAAACAAAGGTTGCGTTTCATTGGCAGGACGCTTAGAAGATGCAACAAGTCCACTAAAGAGACAGCTTACACTACACTAGTTCGTCCTCTGTTAGAATATTGCTGCGCGTTGTGGGATCCTTACCAGGTGGGATTTACGGCGAACATCGAAAGGGTGCAAAAAAAGGGCAGCTCGTTTTGTATTATCACGTACTGGAAGTCATTAAAGCAAAGACGTTTTTCGTCGCGGCGAGATCTATTTATGAAATTTCAGTCACCAACTTTCTCTTCCGAATGCGAAAATATTTTGTTGAGCCCAATCTACATAGATAGGAATGATCATCAAAATAAAATAAGAGAAATCAGAGCTCGAACAGAAAGGTTTAGGTGTTCGTTTTTCCCGCGCGCTGTTCGGGAATGGAATGGTAGGGAGATAGTATGATTGTGGTTCGATGAACCCTCTGCCAAGCACTTAAATGTGAATTGCAGAGTAATCATGTAGATGTCAATGGAACAGACGAGGGGTGGAAACGTAGTGATCCCAGGTATATCCCCTGCCATACACCGTAAGGTGCCTTGCAAAAATTACATGTAGATGTAAACTGCGTAGCCTATCCGAGACCCTAAAAATAATGAAATTGTAGTACAACCGCTTAACGTAGTTTCTGTCGTAGAAGAGGCTTCAGAAGTATGCCAGAAGGATAATTTTTCTTCGAACATCACTGGAATGAGTGGATATCCAGAATTTATACAGATGTCAGCCCTCCTCGCTCTACTAATCAACATTTCCAGAAATACTGAACAAATAAGCCACTAACGTATGTCCACAGAACATTTTCTTCTTTCTGCGGTTTTCTACGTCATGGAGACAACTCCCCCATCCAAGTTTCTGTCTGCTCCTACCTTGGCAGCGCTCTTCTTGCATGGCTGTGTCCTGTGCTGCAAACCTCGCTCATCGTTCCAGTGTATCCGGGATCTTCCTCTTTTTCTGTGTCGTGGGTTCTCCGGAGCCTTGTTTTACAAGGCCATATTTCCACTGGCACTCTTCTAAGATGCCCACATCACGTTAGCCGTTTATTTCCACTTGCGTCTACAGTATCCTTTATACTCCTTCGTCTTATCGTAGCTCTTCTTTTCTTGTTTTGTCTCTCCTTGTTACTTCACAAATTCACCTCCAAAACTCCATTTCCATTGCCTTTAATTTCTTCTCATTGACCCTGGAGAACTACCAGCGCCATAAAGAGCGGTAATCTCAACTGTAGTTTCTTACATCCTCCTTTTCAAATTCTTTGACGTAGTTTTATTCCAGAAAAGGGAGTGTAACTGCTCAATTGTTGCCTTTCCGTTTTCTATTCTGTGCTTTATTTCCTCGTTGCTGAAATGATTGTCCCTAATGGTTCAAATGGCTCTGAGCACTATGGGACTTAACGTTTTAGGTCATCAGTCCCCTACAACTTAGAACTACTTAAACCTAACTAACCTAAGGACATCACACACATCCATGCCCAAGGCAGGATTCGAACCTGCGACCGTAGGAGTACTGCGGTTCCAGACTGCAGCGCTTAGAACCGCACGGCAACCGCGGCCGGCTGATTGTCCCTAATCATTTATATGATCGACCACACTTTAATATCTATTCATCATCCATAGCAAGATCCATTCCAATACCTCCGATAGCTAAGCATTCAGTTTTTCTAACGTTAATTTTCATGCCCCTCTGCTCATATTTTTTAAGGCTATCTTGACTCGTTTTTCCTCGGCGAAGATGACCTGATCGTCGATGAAATTTAGGGAGAACAGGATGCCATCATCTATTCTAATTCCCATGGTTTTTCACTTCCCTTTCCAATTTTTCATTGCTTCGCTCAAAAATAATTGAAAGAGGGCAGGCACTAAGCAGCATCCTTGGCTCAGTCCTTTGCTAACGTTAAGTTTCTGTGATAGTAACTTCCCAACTTAAACATGACGTTAATAATATATGCAAGGAATTACCTCTTTCTTCACTGAGTGCTTGCGTTCATATTCAGTGTAGACGGCCTACAACAAGTTTCATCATTATTATTCTGTATTTCACGAAACCCTCTGGATAAAAACTTCAAAGGAACTACTCAGATCTGTAACAAACTGAAACTACCAATCACTTCGTGATTGCTTGTGTAATCCTCTGCCACTAATTTCATACTTGTGTGCATCTTACAAGTAAAGTTTCGAACCTCGCAGTACGGCATCAAACAAATTGTCACCAGACACATGGTAACACGTAATTTGTTATTTATGTGAACATCTGTACATAATGAAGGGTAGCAGTGCAGCACTAGAAGTGCTATGAAGTGAATTAATTTTGGTAAGTGCTGTAAAAATCATTTATAAAATGAATAATTCTTCTTCCAAATATTCGTATGTTATCGATAAATTAACTCTCTATCGACGTACATCTATCTCCCAAAATATGGTGAGAATTAAGAGGCTGAATCCGGCTGAGAAATGGAGAATTTTATAGACGACTGTTCTATATTTAGCAATGAGGTGGCTGTGCAGCAAAACACAGCAGTACAGGAAAAGAACTGCCGTGACGAAAGGATGAGTCACATAATTCTTCTCAGCAGAGCAATTTTATAGCACAGCCACACGTCACGAGTGACCAGTTTTCTTTTTGCCGCGATTGTTTTTGACTTTTAATTGAAAACATGCCTCAGCATAGTTATTTCGTTAACAAATATACAAGGGTCGTTCAATGATTAAAGAGACAAATTGGTATGGAGAAAAAAGCGTTTATTTTTACAAATTCTGGCCGGGGTGGCCGAGCGGTTCTAGGCGTTACAGACTGGAACCGCGCGACCGCTACGGTCGCAGTTTCGAATCCTGCCTCGGGCATGGATGTGTGTGATGTCCTTAGGTTAGTTAGGTTTAAATAGTTCTAAGGGACTATTTACCTCAGAAGTTAAGTCCCATAGTGCTCAGAGCCATTTGAACCATTTTTACTACTCTTCAACATAATCCCCTCGAACATTTATGCACTTATTCCAAGTGGCTACAAGCTTTTTTTTTTCGGCTGCAAAGACCTCTTTATCTTGATATTTGAACCAATTTCCCACAAACCTTTTCACGTCCTCGTTGTTCTGGAACCTCTTCCTATGTAATGCCTCCTTCAGTGCACCAGACAAACGGAAATCACTAGGTGCTAAATCTGGACTGTAAGGGGGATGAGACAGTACTTCCCAGCCCATTTTCCCGATGGTTTCATCGGTTAGGTGAGAAATATGAGGACGTGCGTTGTCTTGCTGCAGAATCGCTCCTCTCCTCTGAGATCCCTGCCACCTTTGGGGGGGGGGGGGGGGGGGAATTCTAAAGGTGGCAGGGGTAAAATACAATTTGTACAGAAACCAGATGGCAGTTATAAGAGTCGAAGGGCATCAAAGGGAGACAGTGGTTGGAAAGGGAGTGAGACAGGGTTGTAGCCTATCCCCGATGTTATTCAATCTGTATACTGAGCAAGCAGTAAACGAAACAAAAGAAAATTTCGGAGTAGGTATTAAAGTCCATGGAGAAGAAATAAAAACTTTGAGGTTCGCCGATGACATTGTAATTCTGTCTGAGACAGCAAAGGACATGGAAGAGCAGTTGAAACGAATGCACAGTGTCTTGAAAGGAGGATATAAGATGAACATCAACAAAAGCAAAACGAGAATAATGGAATGTAGTCAAATTAAGTCGGGTGATGCTGAGGGAATTAGATTATGAAATGAGACACTTAAAGTAGTAAAGGAGTTTTGCTATTTGGGGAGCAAAATAACTGATGATGGTCGAAGTAGAGAGGATATAAAATGTAGACTGGCAATGGCAAGGAAGGCGTTTCTGAAGAAGAGAAATTTGTTAACATCGAGTATTGATTTAAGTGTGAGGAAGTTGTTTCTGAAACTATTTGTATGGAGTGTAGCCATGCATGGAAGAGAAACACGGACAATAAATAGTTTGGACAAGAAGAATATAGAAGCTTTCGAAATGTGCTGCTACAGAAGAATGCTGAAGATCAGATGGGTAGATCACATAACTAATGAGGAAGTATTGAATAGGATTGGGGAGAAGAGAAGTTTGTGGCACAATTTGACCAGAAGAAGGGATCGGTTGGTAGGACATGTTCTGAGGCATCAAGGGATCACCAATTTAGTATTGGAGGGCAGCGTGGAGGGTAAAAATCGTAGGGGGAGACCAAGAGATGAATACACTAAGCAGATTCAGAAGGATGTAGGTTGCAGTAGGTACTGGGAGATGAAGAAGCTTGCACAGGATAGAGTAGCATGGATAACTGCATCAAACCAGTCTCAGGACTGAAGACCACAACAACAACAACCTCTGAGATCCACGACGTCTCTCGCCTTGTTTAAAAGTAAATCGGAATAGTATTGGCTGTTCATTGCACTTTGCTCTTTGAGATAATCACAAAAGACTGGAGCTTTAGCATCCAGAAACACTGTTAACATGACTTTTCTTGCCGATGCTTGGGTTTTGAATTTTTTCTTGACAGGTGAGTTGGTGTGGTTCCACTCCAATCTTTGTCTTTTTTATTCTGGCTCATAATTGTGAACCCTAAGTTTCGTCTCAAGTTAAAATCTTGTCGAGGAAGTGCTCACCTTCTCTTTCATAACGTTCCTTTACCTCTGTGGGCACTCTCAACCTTCTTTCCTTGTGAAGCCGCGTAAACTTCTTTGGAACCCATCTTGCATATGTTTTTCGGTACCTCAACTTGTTGCAGATACTGTTATGAACTGTACCAATACTAACTTGAACCTTATCAACTATCATTTCCACAGTCACACGGCGGTCGGCACGAATACCGTCATCAATTCGACTTTCAAGTGAGAGAGTTGAAGTTGCAACTGATCGGCTACAACGGTGTTTGTCAGTCACTGAGTAACGATCATTTTTGAACTGATCTACCCACTTGTAAAAATATTCACGATTGATACAACATTCACCATAGATTTTAGACCTTCTACAGTACATATTCACTGGTTTATCGCCTTCGACAGAACGTTGTTCAACTAATGTGAACATTTCAAGCGGACTCGCCATCTTGAAATGTATTTTTGAGGTTATAAACAAAACAATGTTGATACATCAGGTGATCAGGGCTCATCGCAGTGATGTCAGCTTGCACTACTAACAGTTTTTCACCAGGCCTGGAAGACTGGACGTGTTCAACCTTTTTTTCTTTACAGGGGTCGTCACTGACTGCCAATTTAGCGTTTACTGGACTTCGGACATTCACCGCCACGTTATACCAAATGTCGGGGGAGAATCCGCAAGATCTATTTGAGGAATAGGACGCTTCCGCCAGAAGTCCACATCTTACTGCAGAAAAGTTTATTTGCGCTTGCTGAATTACTGCATCCTGCTTTCGCGGTACCCTCCTTTGCCTGGCTTCTTTCGAACATTCTGAAAACTCCCGTAAATTTCTCGTTCATCTTAGACTTTCTTAAAAACGTTTGTATCTCGAGAGATTTTTGGAAAACTGAATTGTTATTCAGTGCCGAAGACTGACTATTAGAGATATTGTGGCCGGACGGACGTCACCGGTCAACATTTTGACAGTGTGTTTCCAAACCAGGAATTCTACACGGAGCATCACATGTTATACTAATACTTGTAGTTTTATGGAATAACTAACTAATATTAATTAAGATTATGAGTAATTTATTTTAATGGTGTTTGACCATTGCTCAGATCAGGAAGGGTATAAGACAGGGAAGTAGTCTCTCGCCCCTACTGTTCAGTCTACACATCGAAGAATCAATAAAGGAAATGTGAGATGGAATTGCAGAAGCTGTTGAATGGAATGAACAGTCTAATGAGTACAAACTCTGGTTTGAGAACAAATCATAGAAAGACGAAAGTGATCAGGAGTAGCAGAAATAGATTACCCATAAACATACCACTAAAACTGTGGACAACGGAGTAGACGAAGTGAAGGAATTGCGTTGCTTTGGAAGGAAACCAACTCGTGACGGACTATGCAAGAAGGACTGAAAAGGCAGATTAGAACAGACAAAGAGGATATTCGTACCAAAGAAGGCTACTAGTGTCAAACGCGGGCCTTAATTTGAGGGAGAAATTTCAGAAAATGTACGTTTGGGGCACAACAATAAAGGAAGTTGATCATGGACTATGGAAAACCGGGAAAGAATAGTAATGTACTATAATGTGGTACTATAAAAAGATTTTGAAAACTTGGTGCACTGATGAGAAATGAAGGTATTCTCCGCAAAATCGATGAGAAGGTGTTCATGTGTGAAACACGGTCAAGAAGGAGGACAGGATGATAGGACTGTGTTAAGACAGCAAGAAATAACTTCCATGGTAGTTTTGGGAGCTGTAGAGAGCAAACACCGTAGCATAGGGGAAAACAGAGATTGGGATATATCCAACAAGTATTAGAGTAGGGTGAGTGCTGCTCTGAGATTAAACGGTAGCACAGGAATGGAGTTCATGGCGGGCCGCATGAAACCAGTCAGAAGACTGAAGACTCATAATAAACAAATCTTCGGAAAATGATCGAGAACGGATCGTGTACTTCTTTGTGAAAACCTGACGATCTCATCCCTCGTTCAAAATGGTTCAAATGGCTCTGAGCACTATGAGACTTAATATCTGCGGTCATCAGTTCCCTAGAACTTAGAACTACTTAAACCCTAACTAACCTAAGGACATCACACACATCCATGCCCGAGGCAGGATTCGAAGCTGCGACCGTAGCCGTCGCGGAGTTCCGGACTGAAGCGCCTAGAACCGCTCGGCCACAGTATTCGGCCCCTCTTTCCAACAAAGTACTAGTGCTTGATATGTGGTGAGTAATATGGTGTGGGTCACGCGACTATGTTTTTCCGCGATTTCCTTCACATTGCGACATTTCTCCGGGTGAGCTGCAGCCTGCCACGTGCCTTCCTGCATCAAGATTCAGCTCGTGGATTCATCTCATGGCGGTTTGAACTGCAACTCAGATTGTCTAACAACTGACACAGCTTCCAATGTTCTATTGCTAATGAATCAAGCGTGAGACATAAATTTACATCAAGGTACTAACATTACGTTCTACTAACTTATACTTAATATTTCGTAAACAAATCGAGATATCGAAGCAAGATTTTCTAGTAGTGATGCTGCACAAAAGAACTATGAGAGCGGTTCTAGGCGCTTCAGTCTGGAACCGCGCGGCCGCTACGGTCGCAGGTTCAAATCCTGCCTCGGGCATGGATGTGTGTGATGTCCTTAGGTTAGTTAGGTTTAAGTAGTTCTATGTTCTACGCGACTGATGGCCTCAGATGTTAAGTCCCATAGTGCTCAGAGCCATTTTTTTTTAGCTATGGGACTATTACAGGGTACTCGACGTACGGCGCATATACTGTATCCTGTGTTGCGTGGAAACTAGTACTTCACTAGACAGTTCTCTAGGAGTGATGAAGATAGTTTTGGTGGTATGGTATCTTGCTTGCTTGACTACTCTTTCAGTTCTGAATTTTCCAATAGCTACACGAACTGCACTGAAGCGCCAGAGAAACAGGTATAAGAATGCGAATTTAGATACAGAGGTATGTAAACAGGCAGAATACGGCGCTGCTGTCGGCAACGCTATATAAGACAACAAGTGTCTGTTGCAGTTGTTAGATCGGTTACTGCCGCTAAATGGCAGGTTATAAACATTTAAGTGAGTTTGAACGATGTGTTATAGTCGGCAGCGAGCGATGGGACACAGCATCTCCGAGGTAGTAATGAATGGGGGATTTTTACGTGCGACTATTTCACGAGTGTACCGTGAATATGAGGAATTCGGAAAAACATGAAATCTCCGACATAGCTGCGGCCGGAAAAAGATCCTACAAGAACGGGACCAACGATGACTGAACAGAATCGTCCAGCGCGATAGAAGTGCAACTCTTCCGCAAATTGCTACAGATTTCGATGCTGGGCTGTCAACAAGTTCCAACGTGTGTACTATTCAACGGAACATCATCGATATGGGCTCTCGGAGCCGAATGCACTCTCGTGTGTGCTTGATAACTGCACGATACAAAGCCTTACGCTCGCCTGGGCCGTCAACATTGGACTAGGAACTTTTTGCCTGGTAGGACGAGTCTCGTTTCACATTGTATCTAGCGGATGTATGTGTACGGGTATGGAGACAACCTCACGAATCCACGGACGTTGCATGTCAGCAGGGTACTGTTTATGCTGATGGAGGTTCTGTAATGGTGTGGGGCGTGTGCAATTGGAGTGATATGGCACCCTGATATGTCTAGATACCACTCTGACAGTGACACGTTAGTAAGCATCCACACGTTCAAAATTGCTACAGGGTGGCTCAAGGAACACTCTTCCGAGTTTAAACACTTTCGATACCCACCAAACTAATGTTGAAATGTGTGTGCAATCTTATGGGACTTAACTGCTAAGGTCATCAGTCCCTAAGCTTACACACTAGTTAACCTAAATTATCCTAAGGACAAACAGACACACCTATATCCGAGGGAGGACTCGAACCTCCGCCGGGACCAGCCGCACAGTCCATGACTGCAACGCCTCAGACCGCTCGGCTAATCACGCGCGGCCCCACCAAACTCCCCAGACGTGAACGTTATTGAGCATATCTGGGCTGCCTTGCAACCATGCTGTTCAGTAGAGATCTCCACCCCGTCGTATTCTTACGGATTTATGGAGAGCCCTGCTGGATTCATGGTGTCAGTTGCCTCCAGAACTACCTAAGACATTTGTCGAGTCCATGCCACGTCGTGTTGCGGCGCTTCTGCGAGCTCGCGGAGGCCCTACACGATATTAAGCATGTGTACCAGTTTCTTTGGCCCATCACTGTAGTGTACATTGTGTCCCTTGCTTACTCACCATCCCAATCGAAGCAAGGTTATTAAAAAGAGTGAAAGGAACACACCAGCTTATCTTTTCAGTCATATTTGCAAACACGGTTCACACTACAAACGTCAAATAGCTGTAGCGATGCCAGCGCTCCAAGCGGCATCGAAGTGTAGTGGACAGGAGACGAATGTCTTTTCAAATCTAAAGTGAGGCCATAGAACTTTCTTCACATTTCTTTGACGAAAGGCAAGATTTGACAAAGTTCCGTATTGCACAATTAAATTTCTCTGACATAAGTAACTGACGTGTCGACTTTTGCAAATAAATGTGATACTGTAATAGCGGCGCGATTATGAAGCAGGTCGTGACAGCGGCGCGACTACGCAGCCAGCGCAGTGGCTGGAGCGTGCTGGATAGCGGGCTGGCTCACCTGGGCTTACGTAAGGCAGCAGCTGCAGAAGCCGAGCTGCCGGACCCGTCGCGCCCGAGGCTGCTCTGCGCTGGAGCCACGCAGTCTGGCCGCGGCTACGTTCAGCTCACACGACAGGCGAGCAGCTGGCTGTGCTGCTGCCGCTGCTCGCCACTCACTTCCGTCTGTCTTATATATATATATATATATATATATATATATATATATATATATATATATATATATATATATTAGGGTGAGTCAACTAACATTACCGCTGGATATACTTATATATATATTAGGGTGAGTCAACTAACATTACCGCTGGATATATTTCGTAAACCACACCAAATACTGACGAATCGATTCCACAGACCGAACGTGAGGAGAGGGGCTAGTGTAATTGGTTAATACAAACCATACAAAAATTCACGGAAGTATGTTTTTTAACATAAGCCTACGTTTTTTTAAATGGAACACCGTTATTTTTGTTATCACATCTGAACATATAAACAAATACGTAATCAGTACCGTTTGTTGCATTGTAAAATGTTAATTACATCCGGAGATATTGTAACCTAAAGCTGACGCTTGAGTACCACTTCTCCGCTGTTCGATCATGTGTATCGGAGAGCACCGAATTACGTAGGGATCCAAAGGGAACTGTGATGGACCTTAGGTACAGAAGAGACTGGAACAGCACATTACGTCCACATGCTAACACCTTTTTATTGGTCTTTTTCACAGACGCACATGTACATTACCATGAGGGGTGAGGTACACGTACACACGTGGGTTTCCGTTTTCAATTACGGAGTGGAATAGAGTGTGTCCTGACATGTCAGGCCAACAGATGTTCAATGTGGTGGCCATCATTTGCTGCACACAATTGCAATTTCTGGCGTAATGAATGTCGTACACGCGGCAGTACATCTGGTGTAACGTCGCCGCAGGCTGCCACAATACGTTGTTTCATATCCTCTGGGGTTGTAGGCACATCACGGTACACATTCTCCTTTAACGTACCCCACAGAAAAAAGAATTTATGCGTCCTCCACGTCCTATGAAACGCCCGTCGAAGATCCTGTCAAGGGTCAGCCTAGTTTTAATTGCGGAATGTGCAGGTGCACCATCACGCTGATACCACATACTTCTGTAACTAAGGTCCATCACCGTTCCCTTTGGATCCCTACGTAATTCGGTGCTCTCCGATACACACGATCGAACAGCGGAGGAGTGGTACTCAAGCGTCAACTTTAGGTTACAATATCTCCGGATGTAATTAACATTTTACAATGCAACAAACGGCACTGATTACGTATTTGTTTATATGTTCAGATGTGATAGCAAAATTAGCGTGGTTCCATTTAAAAAACATAGGTTTGCGTTAAAAAACATACTTCCGTAAATTTTTCTATGGTTTGTATTAACCAATTACACTAGCCCCTCTCCTCACGTTCGGTCTGTGGAATCGGTTCGTCAGTATTTGATGTGGTTTACGAAATATATCCAGCGGTAACTTTAGGTGACTCACCCTGTATATAAGAAAGAGGGGCGGTGTCAGACAGAATGGTGATCTACTACCTGCCTTCTCGTCTTCGCATAAATAGTCTGCTTACCAGTCAGCCACCCCATGTGGTCGCTGTCTACATCTACACCTACATTCCACGTTGCGACGAGTGTCAGAGGATACTTTGTTTACCACTGTCGCTTCCCCCATTTCCTGGTCCAGCCGCCAATAGTTCCCGGGAAGAATGACGCGGGAAGAAGCTTCAAATCACTCTTAACTGTTCTAGAAACTTAGGCTCTCGGAAATTTAGAATAGCCGGCCGCGGTGGTCTCGCGGTTCTAGGCACGCATTCCGGAACCGTGCGACTGCTACGGTCGCAGGTGCGAATCCTGACTCGGGCATGGATGTGTGTGATGTCCTTAGGTTAGTTAGGTTTAAGTAGTTCTAAGTTCTAGAGGACTAATGACCACAGCAGTTGAGTCCCATAGTGCTCAGAGACATTTGAACCATTTTTTGAAATTTAGAATACTGTACCACACAAGCGACTTGTAGTCAAATTGCGTCCTTATGGAATATCGTCTCAGTTATGTGACTGGATTCGTCATTTCCCGTCAGAGAGGTCACACAGTTCGTAGCAACTGACGGAAAGTCCTCGAGTGAAACAAAGGTCATTTCTGGCGTTCCGCAAGGTAGTATTACACTACTGTTATGTGTTACGACCCGTGACCCTACCCTTCATTCGATCCCTGCGAATCCCTACATTTCAGCAGCATAATGCACGACCGCATGTTGCAGGTCCTGTACGGGCCTTTCTGGATACAGATAATGTTCGACTGCTGCTCTGGTCAGCACATTCTCCAGGTCTCTCACCAACTGAAAATACCTCGTCAATGGTGACCGAGCAATTGGCTCGTCACAATACGACAGTCACTACTCTTGATTAACTGTGGTATCGTGTTGAAGGTGCATGGGCAGCTGTACCTGTACACGCCATCCAAGCTCTGTTTGACTCAATGCCCAGCGTATCAACGACCAGAGGTGGTTGTTCTGGGTACTGATTTCTCAGGATCTATGCACCCAGTTTGCGTGAAAATGGAATCAGATGTCAGTTCTACTATAATATATTTGTCCAGTGAATACGCGTTTATCATCTGCGATTTCTTCCTGGTGTAGCAATTTTAATGGCCAGTAGTGTATTATAGGCCCGTTTCTGTTTCTTATTTACTTGTACTAACGATTTAGGAGACAATATGAGCAGCCGTTTATGTTGTTTGCAGATGATGCTGTCGTTTCTCGTGTGCAAAATCATCAGAAGGTCATCCACATGAGTGCTGAAAGGAATCCCTTAAATTTCGGTTCCACAATAAATTAGTCAAATCTAAAGGCCGTAAATTCAATTAAATGCCTAGGAATTACGGTCAGGAACAACTTAAACTGGAAAGAACACATAGAAAGGCAAACAGAAGACTGTTTTCTATTGGCAGATACTTAGAAAATGTAACATATCTGCTACAGCGTCTGCCTACACTACACTTGTCCGTCCTCTTTTGGAGTACTACTGCACTGTCTGGGATTTTTTACAGATACGCTATGTCATCAAAAGTATCCGGACACCCCCATAAATACACTCCTGGAAATTGAAATAAGAACACCGTGAATTCATTGTCCCAGGAAAGGGAAACTTTATTGACACATTCCGGGGGTCAGATACATCACATGATCACACTGACAGAACCACAGGCACATAGACACAGGCAACAGAGCATGCACAATGTCGGCACTAGTACAATGTATATCCACCTTTCGCAGCAATGCAGGCTGCTATTCTCCCATGGAGACGATCGTAGAGATGCTGGATGTAGTCCTGTGGAACGGCTTGCCATGCCATTTCCACCTGGCGCCGCAGTTGGACCAGCGTTCGTGCTGGACGTGCAGACCGCGTGAGACGACGCTTCATCCAGTCCCAAACATGCTCAATGGGGGACAGATCCGGAGATCTTGCTGGCCAGGGTAGTTGACTTACACCTTCTAGAGCACGTTGGGTGACACGGGATACATGCGGACGTGCATTGTCCTGTTGGAACAGCAAGTTCCCTTGCCGGTCTAGGAATGGTAGAACGATGGGTTCGATGACGGTTTGGGTGTACCGTGCACTATTCAGTGTCCCCTCGACGATCACCAGAGGTGTACGGCCAGTGTAGGAGATCGCTCCCCACACCATGATGCCGGGTGTTGGCCCTGTGTGCCTCGGTCGTATGCAGTCCTGATTGTGGCGCTCACCTGCACGGCGCCAAACACGCATACGACCATCATTGGCACCAAGGCAGAAGCGACTCTCATCGCTGAAGACGACACGTCTCCATTCGTCCCTCCATTCACGCCTGTCGCGACACCACTGGAGGCGGGCTGCACGATGTTGGGGCGTGAGCGGAAGACGGCCTAACGGAGTGCGGGACCGTAGCCCAGCTTCATGGAGACGGTTGCGAATGGTCCTCGCCGATACCCCAGGAGCAACAGTGTCCCTAATTTGCTGGGAAGTGGCGGTGCGGTCCCCTACGGCACTGCGTAGGATCCTACGGTCTTGGCGTGCATCTGTGCGTCGCTGCGGTCCGGTCCCAAGTCGACGAGCATGTGCACCTTCCTCCGACCACTGGCGACAACATCGATGTACTGTGGAGACCTCACGCCCCACGTGTTGAGCAATTCGGCGGTACGTCCACCCGGCCTCCCGCATGCCCACTATATGCCCTCGCTCAAAGTCCGTCAACTGCACATACGGTTCACGTCCACGCTGTCGCGGCATGCTACCAGTGTTAAAGACTGCGATGGAGCTCCGTATGCCACGGCAAACTGGCTGACACTGACGGCGGCGGTGCACAAATGCTGCGCAGCTAGCGCCATTCGACGGCCAACACCGCGGTTCCTGGTGTGTCCGGTGTGCCGTGCGTGTGATCATTGCTTGTACAGCCCTCTCGCAGTGTCCGGAGCAAGTATGGTGGGTCTGACACACCGGTGTCAATGTGTTCTTTTTTCCATTTCCAGGAGTGTATATGGTTTTCATATTAGGTGCATTTTGCTACCATCTACTGCCATGTACTCCATATCAGCGAACTCAGTAGTCATTAGACATCGTCAGAAACCAGCTCACGGACTTCGAACGTGGTCAGATGATTGGATGTCACTTTTATCTCTGCCCCAAGGGCTCTACTTAGGGTCAGTACTCCGAATGCGGAACTACTTTATTGGCGCTGACCTAGATGGGAAGAAACAATCACCATAGTAAAATAAGAGAAATCAGAGCTCGGACGGAAAGATATAGGAGTTCATTATCCCCGCGCGCTGTTCGAGACTGGAACAGTAGAGAATTAGTGTGAAGGTTGCTCTATAAACCATCTGCCAGGCACTTAAGTGTGATTTGCAAACTATCCATGCCGCGGTCGCGCGTTTCCAGACTGAAGCGCCTAGATCCGCCCGGCCACAACGGCCGGCCTCAGCAAATATAAGTACAAACACAGAATTATTACAAGGCCACTGGTCAATCACCATACTGGGGCCACATCTTCTTCTACAACGGCCATGTCGGAGGTTCCGGTGGGCGAAGACTGGCATGGTCAGTGGTGATGGCATAGCGATGGCTCCGAAGTGAGTTCCTGATGGATGAAATGCCACTGCAATCGACATCTGGCCCAGGAAACCCACTTGGAGTGAACTGCTTGCTCAGGGCCCTAATACTGGTCCTAAGTACAGCCATTGGGGCAGAGATACAGGGTGTCCCATATCCTGTCCCGTGACCAGCGTAAGAAAAAGGTCTGTTTGTCCTCTGACGGCGTGTTGGTTACCATCTGGTGGCCATTTCGAGCGTGGCAGTCTTTGTGGGTCGTCTGTTAGGAAGCCGGCTGCCCACGTAACTCAGACGTATTGCTGGCAGAGTAGTCATAAACACCAGATAAAGCACGCTTATTTTATTCATTTGGAGGCAGTAATTGAGTACCTTACGGCAGTCAAGGGACACGACACCTACCTGAGCACCAATATCTACCGCCTTCTCGTCTTGGCAAGCATAAAGTAAGCCTGGTCTCACTCAGTCGCTGTTTTCAGAACCCACGTTGACTTCTGCAGAGGTTTTCGGTCGTTGTTTTTATTATTTGTCATTGTTTGGATATCTTACCACCAAGTGGAAGATTGGCTGTTTACAGTTTTTAGATTTCTACAGTATGATCAAAAAGTTTCACACAGAAAATAAATGTGTGCACGAACAGGAGCTGCACCGCATTGGTTTGATCAGCGATCACAAGATACCACTGCAGATATTATCGACAACAAACTAACACACCGATGTATCAGCCAGAGGTCACGTAATGTCTGTGGTATTGGGAACTTCATGTCGTTTCCACAAGAGCAACGACTTTTCACTATTCAGCAGTATTATGCCTGTTTTTCATATACACGTTTTGTAGACGCTGTTCGTGAGAAGTATCTAGATACGGCAGTGCCGACCAGCTCAACAAGAACAGGGTTAATCGGCCCTTTCCAGAAATGTGGATGAGTTGTAGCAGGCAAGAAGAGAAACAAGACACTTTGACGAACGCTAAATGGGCTGAGGCGAGCAACGTGATGCTTCGTTTGCCTTCAGAAAGTTTGAGGGGACTATCTGTCAAGTCTCAGATTTCGTATGGTAATGCTCAGTAAGGAATGCAGAAGCTGAAATTTCATGCATTTCGTGTTCGTAGAATGCATGGATTAAAGGTGCCGGATAAGGAAAAGCGTGTAGCGTATCGTACGTGGCTTCTGTCATTTCTTCAAATGGAATCGCAGGACTGATTCATGTCTTCACCACTGATAGGGTGTGGTTTCACCGTAGTGGATACGGGAATACTCAGAACACAAGAACTGGGTCAACTGAAAATCCATACGTATTTCCTGAAAACCGGTTTCACTATCACACAACTGGAGTGTGGTGTGTCGTACCTAGTCGTTGAATAGTGGGACCTGAACCGTGTTGTGCAACAAAACATCAGTAAGTGGTTTATTTCGCTTCTTCAGGCTGACGTGCGTGAGTTTTCGATCATCCTGTAACTCGACGTAAGAAGGATGGTTTTCGAGGCCGTTGTAATCACTTTGAGCCCTGCAACATATCATTTCCCGTCGCGCTCTATGGGCTTATTCTCCTGGGTATTCTCAAGGGTTTTCAGTTTTCTGTAGGAATTGTACACACAGTTGTCACTCATGGTGAAAGCTATATGAACAATGCTGCTACGTCCGCAAACTGTGCGAGTGGATAAATACTATGTATTTGTATGCGAAACACGTCGTAGTACATCATACACTCATTTTCAAACATTTGAATCTCTCGTAGCTGACTGGACACTAAGGCATTAAGAGCGAATAAATCGATCGTAAAAACGACTGGGAAATTAATGGGTGCGGAGGACGATGAAGGCGAACAGACTTTTCGTAACAACGGCGCTTGCGCTTCCTTGGCGATGGCAACAAAGTGAGAGAAACTTCAATTAGTCGGTTATCACTACAGAAGACAAAAATGAGCGATTACTTTATCTAAACCTCTCCCCATATTACGAAGCGACTCTCAGTAACGCAAACAGTTATGTTGAGCAGTAGTGGAAGGTGGTACTTGTACGTGTAACAAATACCATCGTTACAGCTATTTATGTCTTCGTCTTTTGTTTGTTTGTTTTTTTTTCTTTTTTTTTTCTCGCCACAACGGATGTTATTTCTCGATGACCCTAGCAGAAAATACGGAGTCAAGACTACAGGAAGAAACGAGAGAGTCTGTCATTTACTTTATTTATCATGCAGTCTGAACAGAGGCGGCATAATTTATCATCGATTGGCTGTAAAAGCAGTGAATTATTAATGGCGACATCGGTAACTATCGCGAAATGAACAGTGTTATCCTTGGTGACATCAAGGTCGAGTAGTCAAGCCATTGAGACTGTGTCCGCTGCACTATGGACAGACCCTCAGAATGTAATTTATGAGCGTCTTCCACTTATATTCAGCTAATCACGATTGTACTTGCCGTTTGACGTGCATTTACACACAATCCTGATTGGTGGCGTCGATACACACGGCGCTATTTTAAGCTCTTACGTCTGCAGTGTGCGCTCTCGCTGGTGTATATCATTTCATACCAGTATAATTGCCGAGTAGATGTAACGCAACATGTTTCATGAATCTAATGTGGAAATGGATAACACAGACACAGTTAACAGAAATGACACTGCAAACTTGTCAATGTTCTGGGTTTCGAAATTATGTGGTAATGATCTACGAAGAATTGGAACTTATTCAAATACGAACTTCGCTGAGAGTCGTGATGCATGTTCCATTTTATTGACGTATTAGCAACTTTGCTTTATTCCGGAAGGAAATTATTGGCGTAGTGAGCGGCGTATGCTAGTTTTCGTACTGGATTTCTTTCTTTTTAATTACACGTAAGTGCCCGGAGTAGTTCAGCTGCACGGAAAAGGAGAAAAAACTGTAATTTTAGCTTATCACTTTGACGAATGCAATTGTTTCAATTTTTGTAATCAACTGAGTCGTGGTCGAAATGAACATCATTGTTTCTACATTTTTAATTTCCATCGACGTAAATGTATGAAACGAAAGCCGTCGTAAGTTCACGTATGGAAGGAAGTGCTCGGTTCTTGCTAAGAAAAAAATAGAATACATGGCATGGAAAGTAATGGGAGAGTACTCACAGAATTTGAAATGAAATGGTAAATGAGAACGCATTGCGTTCCTTTAACAAACCGCATTAGCATTTAGCATACTAGGCTGTGGAGTTGGATGACGGATTAGAAGGGATAACATCATCATCATTTACAGTTCAACCATGCACCAGAATGTGACAAGATATTAAATCACTTCAACGTACTGAGTCAGTGACGGATTATTGTAGGAAAAGCTTACTAAAATTCTTCGGATTACTTCTCATAAATGGTAGAAGGTTTTACTTGAAATTCAAAATTATTTACAGTTGTTAAGTTGCTGGATTTAACAAATGTAATAACAACAAAATTCCTAATCGGTTGCATCAACAAATAATAAGTTTAACTTGTAAAAAATAACTGAGTCAAGTAGCTTAATAAAAATATCCACGATTAAAGTTAACAACATTAAAGAGGATACAACAATAATAGTATGTTTAAGAAAATTGGTTAGCTGGCCAAGGATCCGTACGAAACCACGCTGATGTTGCCAACGAAGCCAAAATAGCTTCCGGGAAACAACGGCTGGGTCCGCGCTGCAAGGCAAGTTAACAACCATACAGACGAGACACAGCACTACCGAAATGTACGAAAAACCAAAACTAAAATTAGATCATACAATTACAGGCAGGTGACACACAAAGCAATACATCGTTAGGAGGAGGCCCGGAGACAGGCCTAATAATAAAATAGCCAGGCTCAGTTGACCAGGCATAATCCTACAGATGACTTGCTCAATTCGTGAATCACTTTCTCTTGAATTTTTCTGAAATTCAGGTCATTTGTCTGTCTGTAGAGGTATATCACATCTCTCCATTCCATTCTCATTCAGATAATCCCTTCGTAGTGCGTTTTTTTAAAAGTTTATATTTATTTATCTGGAAATATGTTCCATTCAACGCACCTATGGCTTCAAAGAACAATGGAGATCAGAATGGGCATCTTTTCAGGACAACAAGTACGCGATCTACACAGATCCAATCAGACCACGCATCTGGCTCGGAAATCACGGGACTGCCTGAACAGAATCAGATCAGCACACGATACAATGAAAGCTATGCTCTTTAAGTAGACAATGGCTGAAAACCCCCAATCCGACTATGGAGCTCCAGAGGAAACGGTACAGCACGTAGTGCGTGGGACGATCTGCTAGCGGCTACGGCTGAAGCGACTGAAACTCAATGGACATCACACAGCAGCAGACACATACTGAAAAATGATTTTCTGTATGAAAACTAGTTTATAATTAACGCTTATATATTGTAATCACCGATAACACTCAGCGCATGTTACACTACTGGCCATTATAATTGCTACACCACGAAGATGACGTGCTACAGACGCGAAATTTAACCGACAGGAGGATGATGCTGTGATATGCAAATGATTAGCTTTTCAGAGCATTCATACAAGGTTGGCGCCGGTGGCGACACCTACAACGTGATGACATGAGGAACGTTTCCAGCCGATTGCTCATACATAAACAGCAGTTGAACGGCGTTGCCTGGTAAAACGTTGTTGTGATGCCTCGTGTAAGGAGGAGAAATGCGTACCATCACGTTTCCGACTTTGATAAAGGTCGGATTGTAGCCTATCGCGATTGCGGTTTATCGTATCGCGACATTGCTGCTCGCGTTGGTCGAGATCCAATGACTAAGCAGAATATGGAATCGGTGGGTTCAGGAGGGTAATACGGAACGCCGTGTTGGATTCCAACGGCCTCATATCACTAGCAGTCGAGATGACAGGCATCTTATCCGCATGGCTGTAACGGATCGTGCAGCCACGTCTCGAACCCTGAGTCAACAGATGGGGACGTTTGCAAGACAACAACCACCTGCACGAACAGTTCGACGATGTTTGCAGCAGCATGGACTATCAGCTCAGAGACCGTGGATGCGGTTACCCTTGACGGTGCATCACAGACAGGAGCGCCTGCGATGGTGTACTCAACGACGAACCTGGGTGCACGAATGGCAAAACGTCATTTTTTCGGATGAATCCAGGTTCTGTTTACAGCATCATGATGGTCGCATCGATGTTTGGCGACATCGTGGTGAACGCACATTGGAAGTGTGTATTCGTCATCGCCATGCTGGCGTATCACCCGGCG
This sequence comes from Schistocerca gregaria, assembly GCF_023897955.1. NCBI lineage: Eukaryota > Metazoa > Arthropoda > Insecta > Orthoptera > Acrididae > Schistocerca > Schistocerca gregaria. Next base: position 1,024,456,809 of record NC_064920.1, read on the forward strand.
TGATGGTATGGGGTGCCATTGTTTACACGTCTCAGTCACCTCTTGTTCGCATTGACACCACTTTGAGCAGTGGACGTTACATTTCAGATGTGTTACGACCTGTGGCTCTACCTTTCATTCGATCCCTGCGAAACTCTGCATTTCAGCAGGATAACGCACGACCTCATGTTGCAGGTCCTGTACTGGCCTTTTTTGGATACAGAAAATGGTCGTCTGTTGCTGTGGCCAGCACTTTCTCCAGATCTCTGACGAATTGAAAAGGTCTGGTCAATGGTGGCCAAGTAACTGGCTCGTTACAATACGCCAGTCACTACTCTTAATGAACTGTGGTATCGTGTTGAAGCTGCATGGGCAACTGTACCTGTACACGCCATCCAAGCTCTGTTTGACTCAATACCCAGCTGTATCAAGGCCGTTATTACGGCCAGAGGTGGTTGTTCTGAGTACTGATTTCTCAGGATCTATGCACCCAAATTGCGTGAAAATGTAATCACATGTCAGTTCTACTATAATATATTTGTCCAATGAATATCCGTTTATCATCTGCATTTCATCTTGGTGTAGTAATTTTAATCGCCAGTAGTGTGCATTTTATTTACTTTGCCAGTATTGTATAATGCTTTGCATATTACTGTTTTTTATCTGAAAGTAAGAAATTGATTACTCCATCATTAACACCGGTTTGTATTATTTACTGCTGAGAAACAGTGACGTGTGCTTAGTTTCACGCAGACGCTGACACTGCTGTTTCGCGTGAAAGCGCGCTTTATTTTAAGGGGAGGCACAGCGCTAGCTGGGCGTGTAATTGAAACTGAATTGCCGCGGAGAGCATTATTTACTTTCCCTACAGCGAGCACATCGGCACTCGTGTGCAGCGCCGCCTCGGTAGGCTGCGCAGAACACACACACACACCCTGGCAGTGCTGCAATGGCTACTTTGGTTTGGGGAGATCCGCCCTCCACGCAACACGGGCCGGGCATTATCCGCCATTACGCCGGAGTTAGCAGCGTTCCGCGTCGGCCAAACTGCCGCGCTCTGCCGGCGGGGCAGCATCCGGTATCACCGCTAATAGAGCAGCGGCCTCCATTACGCACACCTCACGCGTCAGAGGCTGCCAGCGCGAGCTGAACTGTGGCAGCGCCTCCAGCTAGGCAGATCCTGCCCCACACGCCTCCTGCAAAACCATATTTAGCTTCTGTGTAAAAACCAGTGAGGTTTTTGAAAACATTTTTTCTGTGCACACAATTCAACTACACTTTCCCACGCCCTGTGCAAGGCAAGGAGGATAGACTACCGACGTATTAGGGTCATACAGTAAAAAACCGGAATTTTCTTTTACGAATCTATTACGAGAAAGAAACATTTGTTTATTTTTCAAAGTAAACCCCCTCAAGTTCTAATAATAATCGGAAAATTGACCAATTAAAACAGATATCGGTATTCTGTTACTGAATAACCGGTGTTTTCGGTATTTGTCTGGTCTCGGTTACAACGTGTGCTTTTTATTTTTTACTCATAAACCGCCACAAAAATTGAAATGTCCATTAGCAGCAGTGCTAAAATTTTTCGGTTTTCAAATAGACCTATTTTAAAAAACTAGTAATTTCGACTCCTGAAATTTGCATTGCTTCGAAATATTGCGTTTTTATACAAAATGGGAAAAGCGTTCAGAGCTGTTTCAACAACAGTGCTGACAGAAACGAGCAACAAACAAATGGTATAAGATTTGGTACAGCACTGCTGACACAGTAATGTACCCACGGCCATGTAGCCTATTAGATGGTACGCGTTCACATACAGTGTTCAAATGTTCAAATGTGTGTGAAATCTTATGGGACTTAACTGCTAAGGTCACGAGTCCCTAAGCTTACACACCACTTAACCTAAATTATCCTAAGGACAAACACACACACCCATGCCCGAGGGAGGACTCGAACCTCCGCCGGGACCAGCCGCACAGCCCGTGACTGCAGCGCCTTAGACCGCTCGATATACAGTATGCAAATCTTGGCCCTTCTGGTTTATATGGCTGTTTCTCACTGGCGTCGCCGGACAAGTATTGCAGTTTAGTATTAATCCTACTATGACAGGCTTCTGTGAAGCAGTGAAGTCCAATGCTTCATTTGTTTTAAGAGACTAAACATTTGTCGCCCATTTCTATGAAATAACAAAAGAGGAAGGAAAATCAATTTTTCAGCGCGTCTGCCACTATTAAATTACTGAGACAATTAATAAATAAATTAAAAACTTAATTCTTTCGTAGTTTCCAAAAATTGGAAAGTATATGACTTGCCGCCCTCATCTACGTAATATCCCTTCATTTGATTTCAGACACTGAAAACGAAAACTTAGCGCGAAAACCAGAGTTCTTCAACCTCACTTTTCACCCTTTAGCACTGATTATTTCTAATGCCCAAATAGCGGTATAATCCTCTATTATAAAATGATGTTCGAGCAGAGTTTCAAAAAATTAGAATCTGTAGAAGATTATTGATGATTATTTTTGTATTATTCAACCAAGAATGACTTTTTGAGGAAAGCAGCGAACGATGGATGGACTAAGTTTCATTTGCCTATGTAATTTAATATTTTGATTCTGTGTATTTTGAAAGTGAGAGAATCAAAATTTCAATCTCTGTTAGATTTTTAGGGTTATTACAGGAAGTAACAGGAATAAAGAACCGGAAATCAGTTACTTCAGTATAATCTAAAATCTGTTGTTTCAGCGATGTCATCCCTAAGTTCTATGCACTTAGGCCGGCTCTGGACAAGTTCCTCAATTCCACGTGAAAAGAATTCTTCTTGAGGGTGTCTATGTAAGTAGTTATGCTCTGCTGGCAGGACTTCCTCATCATGATCGAACTTCAACCACTAAAATCTTCTTTCAATGGCTAAAAAATGTGCTAATCTGAAGGTGCCAGATCCGGGGAATACATGGGGTTGGGCAAGCAGACGAACCTCTGGTCTTCCTGGACACGTCCATGCGCTTTTCTTTCAAATGGCTCTGAGCACTATGGGACTTAACTGCTGAGGTCATCAGTCCCCTAGAACTTACAACTACTTAAACCTAACTAGTCTAAAGACAACACATACATCCATGCCCGAGGCAGGATTCGAACCTGCACCCGTACCGGTCGCGCTGTTCCAAACTGTAGCGCTCGGCCACTCCGGCCGGCCGCCTTTCTTTCATTTGTGGTGTCAAATGTAAAGAAACCACCCCTTGAACTTCATGAACGATATGGTCGATCTATCCGACACTAATGTTGATCGTTGCTGCAGTATCACTCATCGTCATGCGCCTGTTTTTCTGTATCAACTGCGGTTCTAGGCGCTACAGTCTGGAACCGCGCGACCGCTACGGTCGTAGGTTCGAATCCTGCCTCGGGCATGGATGTGTGTGATGTCCTTAGGTTAGTGGTTTACGTAGTTCTAAGTTCTAGGGGACTGATGACCTAAGAAGTTAAGTCCCATGCTGCTCAGAGTCATTTGAACCTGTATCAAGTCATCAACTGTCGCAATGTCGTTCTCCGCCACTGGACAGACAGAGCATCCTGCGCATGGCGAATGTATATTGTGCAATTCACTGAACCCAACCCACCACCATTTGCGAGTTCAGTGGTGTCAAGCGAGAGCCCACTGGAGGGCAAGGTGGATGGAGGTCTATTGCGTTTTCTGATGAAAGCTGGTCCTGCCTCGGTGCCTGTGATGAATGGCAGCTGGTTAGAAGGAAGCCAGCTGACGACCTGAGCCCAACCTGTCTACGTGGTAAACCCACTGGACACACGGACCTGGAATTATGGTCTGGGATACGACTTCAAAAATGGTTCATATGGCTCTAAGTACTATGGGACTCAACATATGAGGTCATCAGTCCCCCATACTTAGCACTAGTTAAACCTAACTAACCTAATGTCATCGCACACATCCTTGCCCGATGCAGGATTGGAACCTGCGGCCGTAGCAGTCGCTCGTTCCCGGACTGAAGCGCCTAGAACCGCTCGGTCACAGCGGTCGGTGATACGACTTCGTACGACAGAAGGAGACTCTTGTAGTTGTCCCGCGGAATTTGTGCGTCACTCTGGTGATTTGACCTGTTGTGCTGCCACTCATGAGCAGCAATCTAGGCTGTGTTTTCTAACACAACAACGTGCGCCCACGTACCGTTATTGTAACCCAACATGATGTTCAAAGCCTCGAAAATTGCCTTCGCCTGCTCGATCATCAGATCTATCTCCAGTTTAGCACATATGAGCCATCATCGGACGTCAGCTTCAGCATCATCAACATCCAGCTTTACCCATCCTTGTGTTGACCGACCAAGCGCAAGAGGCATGGAACTCTATCCCACAAACTGATATCCGGCACCTATACGACACACCGCATACAGGTTTGCATGCTTGCATTCAATATTCTGGCGGTCACACCGGTTATTAATGTACCATAATTTCCCATTTTTAAATATGTTACCTAGACAAATATATTTCCGAAATTTCGTTACTCTATATTAATAATTTTTTGTTGCTGCGATTTTTTTTCTGTCAGTGTATTTACGAGCTGTAGATACTACCTTCAGAAAATGTAGCTGTAGAAGGGTTGGAATGTCCTTGCCAGATTTTTTTATACCCAAGTGACATCCAGTGATGTGTCCACTTCCGAAACCACTGAGCTCTCCCGATGGACTGATGCTGAAGGTACTTCTTCCCTGCTGACGACACAATACCCCCTCCTAGGTTTACACTGGCGGCTCCGCTTCTCCTGACAGCTAGTGATCAACTACGCATTACACACGGATCGTCCGCTACCTTTGATCAGACAGTGCGGATGTAGACTGGAGCTACCAGTGACCAGAGCAGGCCTCGAGTGGCAGTGTGGAGGCCACGTGGGTGGGTGTCGGAGACACCTGCCGCGCTGCCGCCCCCGCAGAGCTGCCGCGGCTGTCGCAACCGCGTCCCCGGTTCGCCGGCCGGCCGCCGTGGGCGCACCAGCTCGCCGGTCGCTAATATTTCGAATTACATTCCTCCGCGGCGCGGCGCGGCGGACTCGCCAATTGAGCGCGCCTTAAGGCGAAAGCGAAAGCAGGCCGCGCGCGCCGCGCTGCGCCACGGCAGGCCGCTATGTTTAGCCGGCCAGTTACTCTCTCTCCTCAGCCCACAGGCGCGAAACTTCGGCCCAAGTTTCATTCACCGCTTCGAGCTCGGCGACGCCTGTCGGCCTCACGGCGCCACGTTCATCCTGCACCCGCGCGACTACGGAAATTGGGCCAAGCGGAAGTTTCAATGACAACACCCGGTAAACCACCTTCCAAGAGATTAAGCCGCGTTGACATTTCGATTCTCATAATAGCTGAAATGCGAAGAAGAACAAGCTGGAAGCATGTAAAAAGTAGTACAGGGTGTAACAAAAAGAATCATCCGATTTGGCTCATCTACATTTCTGAAACTAAACATATACAATGAACTTTGTTTTTTGATGATTGGGAAACTGGTTCAAATGGCTCTGAGCACTATGGGACTTAACATCTGAAGTCATCAGTCCCCTAGAACTTATAACTACTTAACCCTAACTAACCTAAGGACATCACACACATCCATGCCCGAGGCAGGATTCGAAACTGCGACCGTAGCAGTCCCACGGTTCTGGACTGAAGCACCTAGTTTTAGAAGCAGCCACGTCGTTGCGAAAAACACAGTGACCCGTATATGTAATAAGTTTCTTTAATTTACGTCTATGGTCACACTCTTTTTTTTGTTTAACAGATTACCGGTTTCGGTCTTCAATGACCATTATCAGATCTGTTTCATAAAAACAAAGTCCAAATGTACTGCAGCCACAGTGGAATCGTCAAATGTTAAATACTGATTCCGTATTTAACATTTGACGATGCCACTATGGCTGCAGTACATTAGGACTTTGTTTTTATGAAACATATGTGATGATGGCCATTAAAGACCGAAACCGGTAATTTGTTAAACAAAACAAGATTGTGACCATAGACGTAAATGAAAGAAACTTATGAAGCACCTAGATCCTCTCGCCCACCGCGGGCGGCTGAATGGGAAACTCAAAAAATTTTTTTTCTTGCCTTTCCATATGTGTTCAATATCCTCCCCCTGAGATGTACGGCATATGCCAATGAGGTATTCAGATTGTTCCCACTTTGGAGCGCCCATGTCTTGAGTTACAGCTCCGACAGCTGCTGTTATGCGATGCCTCAGTTCATTCATTGTTGCTGGTAAGGGAGGCACATGAACAGAGTCTTTTGTAAACCTCCGGTGGTCCTGCAGGCCAGTAATGTAAGGCTGCAACTACGGCGGATCCGCTCGAGCACTGTGTCGGACACTCGGGGACGTCCTAGCGATTTACCTTCACACAGGTAACCTGTTTATCGTCATTATTGACGCCATCGTCTAATGCTCTGTGCTGTGGGAAGATCCGCAACCTACCTAGTACGAAAGTTACGCTGAACAGTTATTACCGATCCGCACTGTGCAAAACGCAGAACACAAAACGCTTTTTGTTTTCCCGACAACTAGAAGTGAAGTGCGCGCACACTGCTGCTATGTAGCGTGAACCTCGTAAAACCCGAGAGTTTGCTCTTCCCAACAGTACGTTGTTCATTCACATATCTCAAATAACAATAGTTTTCATTTTTAAAAAATCAGATGACTCTTTTTGATACACCCTGTAATATAGAAAAATGTTAAATTTTATGTGGACAGATGAAATACACCATGAAGAATTGCTAAAATAAAGAATACGCAAGAAGGTAAATGTAAGAAAGAGCCTAAACAGAGGAAGGGGCAGATTAATGGGGTATGTGTGACAGGATCCAAGCGCTAGAATAATCTGTAGAAAAAAATGATAGCCACCAGAGGTGGCTCTTCCAACAGTTTGCAGTTGTGCTACAATGTGAAAGCCTTTTGACTTACAATGACAGTAATGGCACTTATATATATATATATATATATATGTATATATATATAACTTGAACTGTTTAAATATATTTAGACTTTATGGTATTAATCCCTAGCATTGCGCGAAATAAAATGGCAGCAGCAGGAATCAATCACAACCGATTGTCAGTGTGCGCGCTTATGTACTTTTTTTTACCTGCAACTTCCGGTCCGACCCCCCCCCCCCCCCCCCCCCCATCTCCCACTACGACGGATGTGGCCGCAAAAGGATTGTATCAAGGTAACTGACAACAATGGATTCCTCTTTTATTTATTTTGTAGTACATTTTTTTTTTTTAATACGCAGGGTGAATATCAATGAAACCGACAAACTGCAGGGACGTATCCCTGAATGTATACAGGGTGTTACAAAAAGGTACGGCCAAACTTTCAGGAAACATTACTCACACACAAATAAAGAAAAGATGTTATGTAGACATGTGTCCGGAACGCTTAATTTCCATTTTAGAGCTCATTTTAGTCTCGTCCACCTACGCTCAATGGAGCACGTTATCAAGATTTCATACGGGATACTCTACCTGTGCTGCTAGAACATGTGCCTTTACAAGTACGAAACAACATGTGGTTCATGCACGATGGAGCTCCTGCACATTTCAGTCGAAGTGTTCGTACGCTTCTCAACAACAGATTCGGTAACCGATGGATTGGTAGAGGCGGACCAGTTCCATGGCCGCCTCGCTCTCCTGACCTCTTGACTTTCATTTAAAAGCTCTTGTCTACGCAACCCCGGTAACAAATGTAGAGACTCTTCGTGCTCGTATTGTGGACGGCTGTGATACAATACGCCATTCTCCAGGGCTGCATCAGCGCATCAGGGATTCCATGCGACGGAGGGTGGATGCATGTATCCTCGCTAACGGAGGACATTTTGAACATTTCCTGTAACAAATTATCTGAAGTCACGCTGGTACGTTCTGTTGCTGTGTGTTTCCATTCCATGAGTAATGTGATTTGAAGAGAAGTAAGAAAATGAGCTCTAACATGGAAAGTAAGCGTTTTCGGACACACATTTTCTTTCTTTGTGTGTGAGAAATGTTTCCTGAAAGTTTGGACGTACCTTTTTGTAATACTTTGTATAGAGGGAAACAGGCCCTTTGAACCTTGTGTACGGAAATGCATCGTTGCTACGGTACATGGCGCTGACAAATGAACGTTCCTGTGTGTTGCAGGCTGTGTGATTGACCTGCGTCTGCAGCTGAATGGTCCGGTATTCATATTGGGGATAGGCCGAGATGGTGTTTGTGTACGGCCAAGCAGACGGAAACGGTCGAAACGTAGCTCGGCTGTACCATGAGAACTACCATCACAGACACCAACCATATCACACAACATTTCAAACGTTTGTGTGATCATGGGTCATTTCAGACAGACGAACGGACAGGGAGGCGGTGGACTCTGCTTACACCAGATTTAGACTGTCGAGCTCCACAGAATATTGAGACGAACTCTAGTACAGGTTCCAGGTTAGTGGCACGCCTACATGGTGCAAGCCAAAGAACGATTATGTGTATCTTGTGTGACAACCACTGCTATCCCTATCACCTGCAACGAGGCCACTTTGAACGTCTGTTGTGACGTGGATGCGGTGCGGCACTGTACTATGCTCCGAGACGATTTGTTGTCGTCGCACGCACGCCGTCCGTTTCCAGACACATATATATATTCGAAACGAGACTGGGTCGGCGTATCAGGCCCTTCTTAAGAGAAAGGTGGGGGGAGGGGGCAGAGCCGTATGGGGCGTAGCTTAAAAATGGTTCAAATGTCTCTAAGCACTATGGGACTTAACATCTGTGGTCATCAGTCCCCTGGACTTAGAACTACCTAAACCTAACTAACCTTAGGACATCACACAGATCGATGCCCGAGGCAGGATTCGAACCTGCGACCGTAGCAGCCGCTTGGTTCCGCACTGAAGGGCCTAGAACCGCTCGTCCACAGCGACAGGCTCAAAATTGTTCCTGTACCCATTCCGCTTGGTAGGATAACTTTATGGGGTGATAAACTTGATCTCATGCTGTATTAATCATCTTGGTTGACGTAATGCCATTAGTTCGATAAGCATCTGAAAGTGTACCAAAGAAAATTACGTCTTCACTTTCGTGCTACGGAAATACATATGCATTGATCATTCGTTGAATTAATAGCGTCTACCTTTCGAAAGGAAATGTCACTCGCAGTGAGCTCGGTCTATGGCATTTATTTGGCAGCTTAGTATGCACTGATATTTTCAGAGTTGTGTCCTTATGTTATTTCTGTCCTAGTACAATTTGCTCGCTCATAATGCAGCGACGTGACAGCACCCGTATTCACCTTTCTAGTCACTAATTAAAAAATTCATCGTCTCCAACTACGAACGACAACACAGAATTCGTCATCAGACTTGTGTGAGACTAGCAACTGAGCTAATTGTATTGTTCCGTATGCTTGCTTTCGACTCAGTGGAATCTGTACACCCCTCATTTTCTATCTCCCACGATAATTCTTTTGTATTCAGAGTGGTATCCGAGAATAACTCATCCATTGTCATGACATTTTTGCACACTCATGTTCCATTGTATACAGACTCTGAAGGATGTAATCACGTAGATGACCACAAGTTCACCTTCTCTATTTACGAAGGACAGAAATTCGAGTGCTGACAGTAAATGCGCGCGTTTGTTCTTTGCCTCTCTTTAAGGTAATGTGTGTTGAATTTTCGCTTTAGATCTACATGTACTCCTGTGTTCCTCAAACTACCGTATGGTTTTGTAGCGGGTTGTATCTGGCCCCGTCTTATTTACTCGTCCCATTCGCGAAAGGTTCGTGGAGCTAACGACTGTCGACATATATGGAAATAAAATATTGGTCTGCTCTTCTTGGAATTTATACTCTAGAATTTTCAAAGGTAACCCTCTCCCTGATACACGACGCCTCTGCTATAGCTTCTGTCAATGGAGTTTGTCGACCATCTCCGTACCAAATCTCCCGTTTATTAGACCTTTTGAATACCAACAATATGAAAACCAATATAATTTTGTAATTTCTTGCCCAGTAAGCAACCAGTACAAAAAAGAAATTGGCAGAAAGTGAACCTTCAATTGTTGCAGAAAAAATCGACAAAAGAAAAACTTAATTGTTGTAAGGAACTGGTTTCACTTTCGAACCGCTGGGATGTACAGTGTTCAACCACTCTTCGTTTCGTGTGATATATTTTAAATCGATATCGTATTTTCCTAGACACAGTCCGACATTTCGAAAATTCCATGAACTCATAATGACTCAAAACAAATTGTATTAAATAATAAGCAAAAACGGGCCTTAGCGTTTTAGGAGAACTACGTAATGCCCCAGTGGTTTCGTTTAGAAACCACTCATAAAGGCAGTAGCACAAACGCAAATTGACCTTACAGTAGCTTTAGATCATTTTCAATGATCGCTATAACAAGAAACCGGATGTCTCAATCATCTACTGTCACTTAGTACAACCTCCGCACCGTCTGTTGTCGTGAACACTGGTAATGCACTACATTCATAGAAGCATCTCAGTGGGCTACTAGATGTCTCTGTCTTGCAACAGAGTCACTGGTTTAATTCTAATGGCGCAGGTACTTCAAATAATAATAATAATAATAATAATAATAATAATAATAATAATAATAACAATAAAATGGTAGTTACAGGCAGAAACAATTGGCAGGCAAAGGGCTAAATTATCAAATGCTGCTCTTCGTTAGATCTCTTATCTTTTGTGTTAACCTAGCCTGGAAATGTTTCTTGGAACCGTGAGACCGCTACGGTCGCAGGTTCGAATCCTGCCTCGGGCGTGGATGTGTGTGATGTCCTTAGGTTAGTTAGGTTTAAATAGTTCTAAGTCTAGTGGACTAATGACCTCAGAAGTTGAGTCTCATAGTGCTCACAGCCATTTGAACCAAGTGTTTCTTGACTGAAGAGCAATGCTCAAAAATCGCTCGAGCAAGTGTTTTGTAGCCCGTTTGTTACGTAATCTCCTTCTCCAACAATTTGTTTTATGTGACCATTCAATTTTAGATCGCCCCAGACAGTTAGCCATGGATGTTTTACGGTTGTTACTGTGGCCATTGGTTTACTGCCAATTGCACAACCGATCAGTAATTGATCTCTTCGTCTGTTTATACCCCACACTTTGCATATACACTTTAAAGCCAAAAAAAGGACACAACAAGAAGGAATTGTCCCAGTGGGACTAAAATCGGTAGATGATTACGGTTTCAGAGAAATTGAGTGATTTATTCAACAGAAAAAGCTACACGAATTACGAAAGGCAATAACGCATTGGCCCACCTTTGGCCTTTATGCAAGCCGTTTTTCGGCTTGACGTTGATTGATAGAGTAGTTGTATGTCCTCCTGAGCGATATGGTGCCAAATTCTGTCCAAGTGGCGCGTTAGATGGTCAAAAACCCGGAATGGTTGGATCGCCATACCCTTGACGCTCCAAACATTCTCAATTGGTGTGAGATCCGCTGACTTTCCTGGCAAAGGCAGGGTTTGGCAGTCATGACGGCAAGCAGTAGACAGTCTCGCCGTGTGCGATCGGGCATTGTCTTCCTGAAACGCGCGCCCTGGATGACTTGCCATGAAGAACAAGAATATCTCCGACGTACCGCTGTGCTGTGAAGGTGCTGCGAATGACGACCAAGGCGTTCTGCTACGAAAAAAAGGCAACCCAGGCCATCACTGTGTTGCCGAGCCGTATGGCGGGCGACATTCAGGTTGGTATCCCACTGCCGTCCAGGGCGTCTTCAGACACGTCTTGCGCCTGGAATCTCTTTGACTGGAGTAGCATTGTTTTCAGTGAGGAGTCCTGCTTCGAACTGAGCCGCGATGACCAGAGAAGACGTGTCTGTACATGTACATATCATCTACCGATTTCCTTCCCATTCCGATAATTCGTTCGTGGAACGTTTTCTATTATTTATTTATTTTTCAAGTGTATACGTTGTGTATTTACTGTTATTCATTGAATAAGTCATCGATGCTTCGCAGCTCGTTCTGCATATCCCTACAGCCTTCTTGCGTCACAACCTTCTCACAGACAACAGTGCCTTCTGCAAAGAGCCCAGTGGAGCTTGCGGCGCTATTCACTGGAATCTACAGTCATACAGGGCGAGGCATTTAAACTGTGTTTGGAAGTACATGGAAAACTACAAACTTATTGAAACGGTTGTGACAGAGGTTGTTCGTCTCGAAGTGGAAAATCCAATGACACTTAAGTGCGGGGCGGAAAGCGGTGAGTCAAGTTTGAAATATTAAGTAGTAAACCCCACTTTTTTATTCGGTATTCGGATGCTCTGGAAAAAAATATGTACCTTTTGTATTTAGCATGTTTTCGTAGCGCGATAGAGGTTGCTGCAATCGACAAAAATCAAAATGGATCAAAAACAGTTGAAACGCTGAAGAAATACACATCAGGTTAGGGTCCAGGCTTTCGAAGTCATCCCACGCAGCCCTTGACTTAACGATTAGTGATGTGGATGGAATTTGTGTTCATGCAGTACGTGCAGAACACTTTTTTGCGACACTCCTGAACTTCTAGCAATTTGCCGAGAGCTAATCTATTTTCTGCTATAGAAAAAGATTTCTCATAAATATGTTGTAAAATTGCCTTTGCCGGCCGCTGTGGTCGAACGGGTTCTACGCACTTCAGTCCGGAACCGCGCCGGCCGGAGTAGCTGTGCGGTTCTAGGCGCTATAGTATGGAACCGAGCGACCACTGCGGTCGCAGGTTCGAATCCTGCCTCGGGCATGGATGTGTGTGATGTCCTTAGGTTACTTAGTTTTAATTAGTTCTAAGTTCTAGGCGACTGATGACCTCAGAAGTTTAGTCGCTTAGTGCTGCTGCTGCGGTCGCAGGCTCGAATCCTGCCTCAAATGGTTCAAATGGCTCTGAGCGCTATGGGACTTAACATCTTAGGTCATTAGTCCTCTAGAACTAAGAACTACTTAAACCTAACTAACCTAAGGACATCACACAACACCCAGCCATCACGAGGCAGAGAAAATCCCTGACCCCGCCGGGAATCGAACCCGGGAACCCGGGCGTGAGAAGCGAGAACGCTACCGCACGACCACGAGATGCGGGCAATACTGCCTCGGGCATGGACGTGTGTGACGTCCTTAGGTTAGTCAGGTTTAAGTAGTTCTAAGTCTAGGGGACTGATGACCTCAAATGTTAAGTCCCATAGTGCTTAGAGTCATTTGAAGCATATAATTGCCTTTATAACCTCTTAGGATCCTAATCCAATGTATATTCCTCGAGACATTATCATTTTTCGACGGGTTTTAATACATTTTCAATTTTGTCATTACAGCACAGACTATCACTCAACGAAAAAACTGTTAAATACGAAAGTTACGTATTTTTTTCCCCGAGAGTCCGAATGCGCAATACTACAATATAGGACTTGTATACTACAAGTCCTTATTGTTTACATTACACTACGCTGCATAATTAATAATTTAAAATGAGATGACTTTTCAGCAACACATTAGCCAACATTGTGTAACTTCGAAACAAAAATTGATTTCACAGATTTTTTTATATCGGCATTTTTTAAGTGATCGCCTAAACAATTAAGTAGGACACAATATTAATACAAGCTAATATATCGTCCCTCAAGGTTCAGTAAGCTGATGTTGTCCCAGGGTGTAGGGAAAATGTTTCCACTCTGCTAATTATAGCGTGGTGCTACGCGTGTGGAGCGATATTGCCTTAATCTCGCCATTACGCCATCAATCAACGTCCACTCAAGCGCCCCGTGGGTCGTTCCCATGGGTGAAGTCTCCATCTGCCGTAACTCACACTTGCGATCCCAGAGGTCGTGACTGTAATTCTAGCCTGTTAGATATAGAGATGACAGTGGCGACATTCCCTCAAATAGCTCTTTGCATCACTTGCGAACTTTTTTTTTTTTTTTTTTTTTTTTTTTTTTTTTTTTTTTTTTTTGCTCCAAATAAGAAGTTTTGCCGTATAAGGCTAGATGGACTGAGGGTACCAAACGACTGGATAAAAGCGCAGGTCATACCCGTTTTAAGGGTGATGCACTTGTTTATGGACATACGCATCCGGCTTCAAGCTGCAGTAAAATTATAGAACATCTCTGATGCCCATTCATTACGAAGTTTTTGGAGATCGAAAATATTCAAAAATCAGCATGGATTGCGTAAGCAGAATTTTCCGAAACAAAGCTCGCTCTGTTCGTCTATGAAATCCAGAGCGCCACAGATAGAGGTGCCGAGGCTCCTTTAATTCCAGAGGCCTTTAGGCACAGTTCCGAGCTGTCGTTAATAGCTTACGAGCTGACTGAGTATCGGACGGGACACGTGACTGGATTCTCGATTTCCTGACATGCAGAAGTTAACACGTGGTTCTGAATGGGACGGAACGGGCAGATGTAAAGGTAATTTCGGGAGTACTCTTAAGGGCTGTTGCTCTTTACAATATACAGGGCGTTCCAAAAACGTTATGAAAAAATTCGAGGGGCTCTAGAGGATGTCTTGAGGAACAAGTGGAGGACAGGAACCCGCCTCTGGTAACGTCATTCAACGACGCTACATTGCGGCGATGCCACTAGGCCAACCTTTCGATAGTAAATGTGACTTTGCTGTTCAATGACTGCAAGAAGTTGCCACGATAGCCAGTGAAGAAGACTTTCTTTTTTTAATTTTTTCCGTTCGGGAGGTGCCCATACAGTCCTGGACTGATATGTGACGATATGAATGCTAGGACAAACCAAAACATAGTCCCAGAGCGGAGAAAATCTCCGATCCGACGGGAAATCCAGTGGGAAAGATGGAGCTAGCTGCTGCTGGAAGGGCCTGCAGATGGAAATCCGTGTCCGAAACCGCCATCCACCAGGGCTACAGAGCATCACATTCATAGGAACCAAGTCCGGTCTACGCAGTAGCCAGCTCTACTTTGTCCACCGGCATTAGTGGAAATCAGTCGTGACCACTGAATAACGAACAAATTGCCGTCCGTAAACGTCTAAAGTCACCTTTGCTGCTGAAGGTGTAGCCTAGCGGTAGGCGCAGCGCCTATAATTTCAACGGTTTGTAACACTGTTGGATGAGGTTTCCCGCTACAGGTTACTATCCTCAGTTTGTTCCTCGAGACACACCTAAAACCACTCACAGTTGATCCTAACATTTTATGGACACCCTGTACATAGATTGAGACATTTAAAACTGTTTTTGGAACTATATGGATGATGACAAATCGAATTTTAAAAAAAGGTTTTAATAAAAGTTAGTCGTCGCAAAGGGCAACATACGACACCAAAGTCGAACCCCCCTACCCTGCCCCACCGCGAGGGGGTGGGAGGGCGGTGTAAACTTTGAAATCTTAAATAGGAACCTGCATAGTTTCTTTCAAAACCTCTGCACCAGACGTTTAGGGATGATAGATCACATCACAGGAAACAACTTTTGTTGAACGTGAAATGTTCACTGTCGCTTCCACCTGACGCTATGTGCCCTTCAGTATTCGCCAGCCATGGGAAGACGAGATTCACCGAACTAGCAGGGTCTACTAACCACGTGTATAGCATACTAATTACCCTAGTAAACTGATAGAGTCATTTGCAACAAGAAAGCCATAAGAATGAGTGTCTCTAAGCGGAGAAAGGTATTTTTTGAAGCAGATCAGGAACTTCAGTTGTGCTCCGCCTTTCACATGGAACAGATGACCGAATGATAGGCAACACGCACTGCATACGAATGCCGCAGAGTGCCTACGCTGCGCAGCCTCTCAGGGGCATAACCAATTGACACACAGCATCGCAGCAATGTGTCAGTGAATATTTTGTCTCTAACAAGAGTTGTTCCCCATGAAGTGATCTATCATCTCTGGACGTTTGTCACAAAGTTTTGAGACCCCCTTATTTTCAGTTGCTTGAAAATATAGTAGTATTTATTAAAATGTTTTGCTGATTTGTATAGCTGCTCAGTTAAATAGATTAAAATTGTTTCACAGCATTAGATGCAGTCTACCATATGGCTGTGTCTAATTAAAAATACGAAAATTCATTACTGCATTCTTGCAGCGTTTTCAAGAGTATGATAATATGAACTTTTACACAACTTCCTTGTGTACTAGTGTGTCCCGGTGGCTCTTTCGTGTAATGTAATGTAGCAGCATGAGTAGGATTAAAAATAATAAAGTGTTTATTAACGTCAACACTAGTGCTGCATTTGTATACTGCAAACTGACTCGATCCACACCGTTTCGATAAAAGTATCATTCAGATGATTTACGGATTTGTAACTAACTACTGCCAAACTACAGACCCAAAGGTCATGGGTTCGACTCCGGGACAATCCTAGCAGTTTTGGGTATCACTTCTTTCGCCAGTGAAAAATACCGGATACTTAGTAGTTCAGAGACCACAATAAACTTGATGACCCCCTATACCGTCGAAGCTCAGAAGTCGGTGGATGACAATGGCATACCTCCTTCAACTGGTCACGTCCAGTAAAGAACTGTGGTGTTAAAAAAAAGCATTTGGTTTGAAAACAGCTTTACTTATTGTTTGTTAAAATCTAATATATTCTGTTCCAGCAAGAATGTACCCTTTTGGTTAGCTAGAACCGAGTCACTTTTCCTCACTATCCTTTCCTTTCAGAATTTTCGTATGTTTTCCATAGTCTCGGCAAAGAAGTGGAAAAAAATATACGCTTGAGGTGTTCCAGAATTAAATGGGTGCCCGAAACTAAACCTAAAAAATCCTCGAATAAATATTGTTTGTGTAAACGCGACAAAAAAGCCTGTCTCTCTGTTTCTGATACGTGCGGGTTTTATTAATGATAGTTTCCATGAACTTGACATCTGATAGATACCTCTGCCCAAAGCAATCGTTTAGCTTAGTAGTGGATTTGCTTATTCGGAAATCCCATCGCTTAACTTACCAGTAGATTTGCTTATTCGGAAATCCTACCAGTCTAGCTACGTAAAACGGAAAGTACGTAAAACCGACACTCTACGGAAATCTTCACAAGCGAAACTTCAAAGTAGTTCCGTT
This sequence comes from Schistocerca gregaria, assembly GCF_023897955.1. NCBI lineage: Eukaryota > Metazoa > Arthropoda > Insecta > Orthoptera > Acrididae > Schistocerca > Schistocerca gregaria. The sequence goes on from NC_064920.1 coordinate 1,024,473,819, forward strand.
ACAGAGATTAGACAGTTTCAAACAACTTTCTTGTTCATGTATTTTGGAGTACATGACATTATCAAGTAAATATTTTAACAAAAAAATGGTTCAAATGTCTCTGAGCACTATGGGACGTGACTTCTGAGATCATCAGCCCCTAGAACTTAGAACTACTTAAACCTAACTAACGTAAGGACATCACACACATCATGCCCGGGGCAGGATTCGAACCTGCAACCGTAGCGGTCGCGCGGTTCCAAACTGTGGCGCCAGAACCGCTCGGCCACCTCGGCCGGCAAATATTTTAACAGTAACAATATCTGACCCCACGATAACTTCAGATAGACTACAGAAGTACCATGTTTCGAAGCATGTAGATTATTTATAGCTTATACTGTGGGAGGGCGTGGTATTTATACGAATTATAAAACAAGTGTCATTCTTTTCGGTGGAACTAAATGGCTGAACAACATATGCAAAAATATAAACAAAATAAACACCCTTGTGTTCTCCGTCAGACAACTGATATTTAAGATCCAATAAAAAAAAGTTGTCGGTGCCACCGCTGCAGGTCAAGAAGTAGAAATACAGACCTCGCACAGAAGGAATCTATGCCCTGAGGAAAACCACTGTAACTTGTGGAAAACGCTGATTGTTTTAGTGATTAACGTGGCTTATATTCTGATACCGAAGTACATCCAGAAGAATATTAGTGAAAACTAGCGATCCCTGCAAGAGAGTCTACCAAGTGATACTTTGACACTTTGCAGCAGTGCAACAATCGCAAAGAAGATGAAAGTTATTGGGTTGGGGGGAGAGGTGGGATTCTGCATACATTGTTTTGCAAGAGGGCCCTTGGAAACGAGGACGAGGCCACACAGCCTTCCCACATTTGCACGTCAGTATTAAGGCTTGAAATGGAAGACAGCTGGCCTATGCGATGAGAGAGGGGCCGGGTTTCCTTATTACCTACTGCACACTTCGAAACTTGTCATCTTTGAGAATGTCTTCTCTCGATACCTGAGCTGGCCATTTAATGTGACAACCATATGTCATACAGCTTCGTCTTACACGCAGAAAAAGTGTCAACCAATCAAATACAGTAGCTGTATCATTATTAGTCCCGTAATGCCGGACACAGTGTTGCAGCTGCTGCTTTGTACAGACTCCCGTGTCTGATGTATCTTACCCCACAAAAACGAGCGACGGCGTGCAGTGGTTAAAATACTGGACTCGCTTTCGGCAGGACAGCGGTCCTCCAGATTTAGGTTTCTTAGAGTTTCTCTATTTTGCTTAAGACAAACGTCGGAATTGTTCTTTTTCCCGGTGTTACATCTCTTTCCATGGAAAATAAAAGACGACGGATAACTTGCGACAGACGTTTCTCCTTCAAGATGCAGTACCGAAATTTCGTATGGTAGTCCTGCAAAAATCTAGAAGTTCAAACAATTAATATTGACCTTGAAGCTATCAGTCTTGGCCGTAAAATTCAGCTGGAAACATCATTCACGAGTTAGTTGCCCATGCTGATTAGGATAGGAAGCGAAATATTCGGTCACAGTAGACGACTACTATTATACCTACAGAGTAGATCGATGATTTGTTCAACCGTGTTTGTGATAAAGCCCTATAAATTACTTTCCTCTTTAAAGTAACCTGTATAAAACCATATAATAAGTTAATTTAAATATCAGAGTTATAATCGTAGTCAAACATTGAAACGTGGAGTTTACGTGCAAACCGGTGACAAGTGAAATAATAACAAGTACAGAGGACTTGCAAGATACAACATATTTATTTACTGATCAACAGTTTAACCCAAAGGGCACAGTATGTACCGAAAATTTTCTACAAGTGTCTCTTATTCACAGGTCAGAAAAATACATTACGCAATACCTTTGTAATTGAATTAGGTGCAAACAGGAACTTCTTATAACTTCTATACTAACTGTAAGCACTTCAATAATAAAAGGTAAAATCAGTTTCATTTAACAAAGGGCACTTGAACAATGAAGGTGAAATAAGTTTCTTTTAAATAGGTCACCTGGGCAAGCGCAATAGGACAATTCACAGAGTTTCCAATTTCTGCTACCCATCAAGCATTTCTCTTTAACGTGTACATAAGTTCAACTACCGCTGCACGTAAGGTATAATTCAGAACACTAGTCTCCTTCCTTTATGGGAGGTAAATATATAAGCAGTATAGCAAACGGAACAAACGCCTTGGCGTCCCAATGCAGAGGAAACTTAATGCAAGATCCCCACTCACTGCAACCTGAAGAACTCAGTGGCCGCCCTATCGGTTCCATTTTTCACGCGGCCAAAATCTCCCGTTGCCTCTGGTACTCCTCGCCCAAGGCGTCGTACTCCGGACATCGATTTAGACATGGACTAGGTGCCCGCTGCAGTGCTGCAACAGAAAATCAGAAACACACAGCCACAGCCAAAAGAAACAATGTTAACAGCCCCAGAATATAGTAAGATAAAATTCTGCAAAGATAGATCACATCAAGACAAAGGCAAATTAAAAATGATGAAAAGAATTAACTGTAGACCTCAAATTTCAAAATATGCAAAATTACCCCCAGCACAAACAGACTAGTTTTAAAAGGGAAACGATAAGACAAAGCATAATATTATTACACCAGTACGTCGCAGTTCCAATACAATATTGAAACTCATAAGAAAAGGGAGGGCCGAGCGCAAAACTAGAAAGCTTGAATGTCCACTTCTTCAATAGACAGCTGCGTGGTACAAAGTTCAACACCACTAGCCAAAATCAGTAACACATTGATCAGCGTCCTGTGTAGAAGACCATGGCCCAATCACGCCTCAAGAACATACACCGGTCAAACCCAGCTAACTCCACGCAAAGACAAGTTTCACTCTCTGAGCGGCGACGCGCACCGGCTGTTCCAATGCCAAAACCCAGTCTGCCCGCCAGCCCACCATCACCACCACCGGCCAACGAGGCAAAGATAAGCAACGCCAGAGGGAAACAATCGATCCGGATGAATCGAACGGAGAAAGCGACTGGCGCCAGCGCCTCCCCACGTATCAAACATAATCAGACGATGTTGGAATGAAGCTTAAGAGTTTAGCAATTTCTGTGGCGTAATTGAAACATAACTGTTTTAAGATGGTGACAGGTATATATATTACTGAGCTGCCAGTTTAATAAACAGTGGTTGGAAAATAGTAACGCGAATACTGTATACAATAATGGAAAAACTGGTAGAAGCCGACCTCGTGGAAGATCGGTCTGGATTACGGAGAATGTGGGCGTACGCGAGGCAATACAGACCCCACGACTTCTTTTGGGAGATAGGTTAAAGAAAGAACAGCCTATGTTTGTAGCATTTGTAGACTTAGAGAAAGCTTTTGAGAATGTTTGCTGAAATACTCTCGTTCAAATTCTGAAGGTAGCAGAGAGAAAATACAGGGAGCGAAAGACTATTTAGAACTTGTACAAAAAACAGACGGCAGTTTTAAGAGTCGAGGGCATGAGGGACAGGGTTCTGGCCTATCCCCGATGTTATTCAACCAGTTCATTGAGCAAGCAGTAAAGGAAGCGAAAGAAAAATTTGGAGAAGGAGTTAAAGTAAAGGGAGAAGAAATAAAAACTTTGAGATTTGCCGATGACTTTGTAATTCTGTCAGAGAGAGCAAATGTCTTGGAAGAGCAGTCGAACTGAACGGACAGTGCCTTGAAAGGTGGATATACGACGATCAACAAAAGCAAAACATAGGACAGCGGAACATAGTCGAATTAAATCACATGATGCTGAGGGAATTAGATTAGGAAACGAGATAAAGTAGTATATGAGTTTTTCTATTTGGGCAGTAAAATAACAGACGAAGACCGAAGTAGACAGGATATAAAATGTAGACTTGAAATATCAATAAAAGTGTTCCTGAGGAACAGAAATCTGTAATATAGATTTAATTGACAGAAAGCCTTTTCTGAAAGTGTTCATGTGGAGTGTAGCCATGTATGGAAGTGAAAAATAGACTATAAACATTTTAGACAAGGGCAGAATCACAGCTTTTAAATGAGGTGCTACAGAACAATTGGATTAGATCGGTAGATCACGTAACTAATGACAAGATACTGAATAGAATTGGGGAGGGAAGAATGTTTTGGAGATACTGATTAGAAGAAAGGATAGTTGGTTGGGACACTTTGAGACATCAAGGGATCACCAGTTTGCTATTAGAGGGCAGAGGTTTTGTGTGTGTGTGTGTGTGTGTGTGTGTGTGTGTGTGTGTGTGTGTTGGGAGGGGGGGATTGTAGAAGGAAACCGATAGAGGGAGACCTATAGATTAATACAGTAAGCAGATTCAGAAGGGTGTAGGTTACAGTATTTACTCGGAGATGAAGAGGATTATACAGGGTAGAGTAGCATGGAGAGCTCCACCATACCAGTCTTCGGACTGAAGACCACAACTACAACAACATTTACGAAAAGAAAAATACCCCAACTGTTCACGGTTACAGTTCTTCCTTCATAGTTTTACGGATACGAAAACTGGACTTTGAGTTCTGATCGAGTAACACAAATTGAATTGTCCGAAATGAGGTTTACCCGCCATGCAGTAGGATACTTGCTCCTAGAACATGAAAAGAATACTGACGTCAGGTGGGAACTGGACGTGGAGAAAGATAAAAATATTAGTAAAGTTGAGGGAACACATTAAATGCATACGAGGCAACAGAATAACTAAAATTGCTTTGCAGGATAATGCCAGAGAGAAACGAAACATTCTCAGTCCTTTAAAAAGATGACGTCAACAGTTCTGTGGTAGAATAGGCCAATTCGTTTGATCCTTGACGTCGGTGGTGGTGGTGGTGGTGGTGGTGATGATGTTGTTGTTGTGGTTGTTGTTGTTGTCGTCTTCAGTCCTGAGGCTGGTTTGATGCAGCTCTCCATGCTACTCTATCCTGTGCAAGCTGCTTCATCTCCCAGTACATACTACAGGCTACATCCTTCTGAATCTGCTTAGTGTATTCATCTCTTGGTCTACCTCTAAGATTTTTACCCTCCACGCTGCCCTCCAATACTAAATTGGTGATCCCTTGATGCCTCAGAACGTGTCCTACTAACCGATCCCTTGTTCTAGTCAAGTTGTGCCAAAAACTCCTCCCCAATTCTAATCAATACCTCCTCATTAGTTATGTGATCTACCCATCTAATCGTCAACATTCTTCTGTAGCACCAAATTTCGAAAGCTTCTATTCTCCTCTTGTCCAAACTATATATCGTCCATGTTTCACTTCCATACATGGCTACACTCCATACAAATAGTTTCAGAAACGACTTCCTCACACTTAAACCGATACTCGATGTTAACAAATTTATCTTCTTCAGAAACGCTTTCCTTGTCATTGCCAGTCTACATTTTATATCCTCTCTACTTCGACCATCATCATTTATTTTCTCCGTAATTAGCAAAACACCTGTACTACTTTAAGTGTCTCCTTTCCTAATCTAATTCCCTCAGCATCACCCGAGTTAACTCGACTACATTCCATTATCCTTGTTTTGCTTTTGTTGATGTTCATCTTATATCCTCCTTTCAAGACACTGTCCATTCCGTTCAACTGCTCTTCGAAGTCCTTTGCTGTGTCTGACAGAATTACAATGTCATCGACGAACCTAAAAGTTTTTATTTCTTCTCTATGGATTTTAATAACTATTCCGAATTTTTCTTTTGTTTCCTTTACTGCTTGCTCAATAGATTGATTGAATAACATCCGGGGAGAGGCTACAACCCTGTCTCACACCCTTCCCAACAACTGCTTCCCTTTCATGTCCCTCGACTCTTGCAACTGCCATCTTGTTTTTGTACAAATTGTAAATAGCCTTTCGCTCCCTGTATTTTACTCCTGACACCTTTAGAATTTGAAAGAGAGTATTCCAATCAACATTGTCAAAAGCTTTCTCTAAGTCTACAAATGCTAGAAATGTAGGTTTGCCTTTCCTTAATCTTTCTTCTAAGATAAGTCGTAAGGTCAGTATTGCCTCACGTGTTCCAATATTTCTACGGAATTCAAATTGATCTTCCCCGAGGTCGGCTTCTACCAGTTTTTTTTTCCATTCGTCTGTAAAGAATTCGTGTTAGTATTTTGCAGCTGTGACTTATTAAACTGATAGTTCGTAAGTTTCACCTGTGGCAACACCTGCTTTCTTTGAGATTGGAATTATTATATTCTTCTTGAAGTCTCTGTTTCATACATCTTGCTCACCAGATGGTAGAGGTTTGTCAGGACTTGCTCTCCCAAGGCCGTCAGTAGCTGTAATGGAAGGTTGTCTACTCCCGGGGCCTTGTTTCAACTCAGTTCTTTCAGTGCTCTGTCAAACTCTTCACGCAGTATCGTATCTCCCATTTCATCTTCATCTACATCCTCTTCCATTTGCATAATATTGTCCTCAAGTACATCGTCCTTGTATAGACCCTCTATATACTCCTTCCGCCTTTCTGATTTCCCTTCTTTGCTTACAACTGGGTTTCCATCTGAGCTCTTGATATTCATACAAGTGGTTCTCTTTTCTCCAAAGGTCTCTTTAATTTTGCTGTATGCAGTATCTATCTAACCCCTAGTGAGATAAGCCTCTACATCCTTACATTTGTCCTCTAACCATCCCTGCACTTCCTGTCGATTTTATTTTTGAGACGTTTGTATTACTTTTTGCCAGCTTCATTTACTGCATTTTTATATTTTCTCCTCTCATCAATTAAATTCAATATTTCTTCTGTTTCACAAAGATTTCTACTAGCCTCGTCTTTTTACCTACTTCATTCTCTGCTGCCTTCACTACTTTATCCCTCAGAGCTACCCATTCTTCTTCTACTAGATGATGACGATAAAACTGTCTCCGCGTACATATCAATGTACCGTACTCTGTTGTTTACCTATGACCATCTTTTTGGAGTTCCCCTTGCGCGCTTGTGCCAAGGACCAATGGGTGGCATAATGAACTCGTCGGTAATGAGTAACCGGCGCAGTATTAATAGCACAAGGTCAGCGGGCCTCTTCCTGAGAGGCCCAAGGACACGCCGGCCAGCACAACGCTCCACGGCCGTCCGGTCCCCAGGCCGCGGTTCGGCGTCAAATAACTGTCATCAGCCGCCGTTTCGCTCACCTCACTTACCCAGGATTCGAGGTTTGATCCGTCTCAAAAACACATTGACCACAGTGTTTCATCTTGCGCCGCGTCAGGTGGAGAGGTGGTAAGACGCTTATAACTGCCCACGTCGTGTTGTGCCGACTCCACTGTAGCTTGAATGGATTTTTATGTTTCTTTTGTATGCCCGACTTCTAATTTCACCACACAAGTCCCCAGGGTTGAGCAGTTGTTGCCCGATGACGACAAGCAATACAGTTTGTTAAAGCGGATTTCGATTAAGTTTTTAGATTTAATTTCATTACTCGTACAGAGACTCAACGTTCCTTTGTGTAACAGCACGTCGTCAAAATAAGTATGAAATGCTAATGTCTTTACGATACACAATGTCCACTATTGAGTTAGAGTTCGTACCTATTTTGACATTTTAGAGAAGAGAAATCTTCAGCGCTTCTGCTTATATAGTCTCATTGTCAAATGTTCACTAATTCCAATTTACTTCCTATCTCAGTTCAGTATTTGACACAAATTATATATCATTGTCATTTCAGAGATATTACATCGGTTCCACACTAACGGAATAACACGTAGTTGTCATTTAACATCACTTTTATTAAAAATCCTTTTTCTTATGACGTAAATGTTAACGAATGATCACTATCTAGGAGGAAAGAGGGATTGATCCTTATCATGAGATAATAGGTTTTAATGAGCCCGCAATCGTTAATTAAATAAAAATTCACGTTCATGGATGATATGCGAACAACTTTCGTTACGTCCATTTTCACGTATCTGTCAAAACTAATCCTGTCGCCCACAATTCAAATTACCACTGACGTTAACGCCTTTTGTCGGAACATCGAATCGTAACTGTAATGTGAAAGTTTATTCTGGTCCCCGAATTAATTCCTTTCAGATACGCGCACGACCTAACAGCAGAACGGAACACAAACGACTTGTTTTAACAACCGAACAACGCAATGACGTTACATTACGACATGTCCGCCCAATGAACATCTCTTTGACTTTATCTTCTCTACTCTGCTTAACTAAATAATTCCTAATTACAATTTATTCAGGTATTTAACGAAAACATCTAACAAAAAATAAAATAAATTTATCCCAACGCAAAAGACCCGTTATACACTCGACACGTATTCGGGAGGACGGCGACTCAACTACCCTTCCGTCCACTCGCAATTAGTTCTTCTATGATTTTCCTAAATCACTTAACACAAATTCCGGGCTGGATCCGTTGAAAGGGCATTTTCTTCGCCGTCCTTTCCCATTTCGAACTTGTACTACGTCACGACCACGACGCCGACGGAACGCTAAACCCTAATCTTCCTCCCGTCCCCCATCATAAAATACGACAAAGATCGATATTACACTATGTATTTCTGTTTTTTAATAGGTCGTACCTAGAGGATCACTTCACCTGCGAAATCGCTAACAGCAGAAACTCTGTAACCAAGAAAGGACGTGAGGGTATCATCTGGAGTGCCCCGGGGAAGTGTGGTAGGTCCGCTATAGCATTCTATCTACATAAATGCTCTATTGGGTATGGTGGATAGCAATGTGCAGCTGTTTGCTGATGATGCTGTGGTGTACGGGAAGGTGTCGTCGTTGGGTGACTGTAGGAGGATAGAAGATTACTTGCACAGGATTTTCGATTGTTGTAATGAATGGCAGCTAACTCTAAATATAGATAAATGTAAATTAATGCAGATGAATAGGAAAAAGAATCCCGTAATGTTTGAATACTCCATTAGTAGTGTAGCGCTTGATACAGTCATTTTGTCGATTAAATATTTGGGCGTAACATTGCAGAGCAATATGAAGTGGGACAAGCATGTAATGGCAGTTGTGGGGTAGGTCGATAGTCGTCTTCGGTTCATTGGTAGAATTTTGGGACGATGTGGTTCATCTGTAAAGGAGACCGCTTATAAAACACTAATACGACCTATTCTTGAGTACTGCTCGAGCGTCTGGGATCCCTATCAGGTCGGATTGAGGGAGGACATACAAGCAATTCAGAGGCGGGCTGCTAGATTTGTTACTGGTAGGTTTGATCACCACGCGAGTGTTACGGAAATGCTTCAGGAACTCGGGTGGGAGTCTCTAGAGGCGTTTTTTCGTGAATTGCTACTGAGGAAATTTAGAGAACCAGCATTTGAGGCTCGCTGCAGCACTTTTTACTGCCGCCAACTTATATTTCGTGGAAAGACCACAAAGATAAGATAAGAGAGATTAAGGCTCGTACAAAGGCACATAGGCAGTCATTTTTCCCTCTTTATGTTTGGGAGTGGAACAGGGAAAGAAGATGCTAGTTGTGGTACGAGGTACCCTCCGCCATGCACCGTATGGTGCATTGAGGAGTATGTATGTAGATGTAGGAAGTCAAACGAGCCGACTTAGAGCAGGAGAGGCACCACAGGACATTTTAATTTCCACTGTCTATAGTTTTAGAAGTAAAGTCATAAAACTTTGTCAGCATGACCAGGAAGGGTTCAGGATTCACACTGATAGCAGTGGAAGTTCAAAAACATAACAAAATAAATTTTTTACTAGTGAAATTTCGTCATTTTTTCTATAGACTGAATTTGTTGCTGGAGGTGTACTTTTCTTCATAAATAATAAAGATTCTTGGATGAATTTTGGACAGCCTACAAACCATACTTACAGGTTTATGAAACTCTAGAATTTATTATGAAAAAATGAATGAGCTGTTACATTTTAAACTTCATGTTTAGAAAAACTCAAATTGTATAGTTAATTATTTCAATTTTTACCACTGTTTTTAATAGATTTGGGAAATTCTAGAGCTTCATACACCTGTAAGTAGGGTTTGTATGTTGTGCAAAATCCATCGAAGAATCTCTCTTACTTATGAAGAAAAGTGTACCTATAGCAGCAAATGCAGCCAATAGAAGTGAAACAAATTATGAAATTTCACATATAAAAAAATTATTTTGTTGTGTTTTTGAGCTTCCAGTGCTACGATTGTGAAACCTGAATCCTTCCGGTTCATTATGACAAAGTTGTATGAATTTATTTGTGAAACCATAGACAGTGGAAATTAAAATGTTCTGTGGTGCCTTTCCTGTTCAAAGTTGGCGCTTTTGGTGTCCTACCTTCCTTACGTAAATTCCGATATGGCTCCGTAGATTTTCGTAAATTGCTTAACGCAAATTCTGGCATGGTTCCTTTGAAAGGGCATTTGTTTCCCCGTCCTTTCCCAATTCGAACTTGTATTCTGTCCCGACCTCGTTGTCGACGGGACACTAAACCCTGATCTTCCGCCCTTTCTCCATCTGAAAATAGACAAAACATCGACATTACACTACGCATTTCACTTTTTTAATAGATTACTTCACCTGGAAAGTCGCTGGCGTTAATTAATAGCAGAAAATCTGTTGCTCAGTAAAGATAAAAGGCCTCGCAATTAAATCAAGAGAAGCATCAGGCATAGGCATTTCAATACCAGAAGACTCATACAGTCAAATCCACAACGCTAATTCCCAGGAAAGATTTGGTACAAAGCATTTAAACAGATTTGCAAAATCCATTGTCCCTGCAAGCAATATCTGCAGCAATAGCAGCTTAATCAAGCGCAATTGTCCACTGTCACGTAGTACCACTGTAGAAGTATTATGAGTCTACTCATAAACAAGTAAGACATAAAGACAACTTTCTTATTTTCTAACAACGTTTCACTGTTGCATATTTTATGTATTGTGTCTAAAGGTTTGTTACAGTAACGTCTAAAAATTTGAAGTAAATCGGAAAGGCATGTTTTGAGCTTCATTGGGACAATGCTTTCACGAACACGCCCGTATTAGAATTCAACATTGTATCAATATTTCAAAGCAATCAGTCAAGCGCTTTCGGAGATTAGCGATTTTCAACAAACCTACATTTACATTTTTATAACGTTTCCCTTTCTATTACACATAAACATGGCGTTTCAGTAGGTATATAGACACACGTAAGTACTCGATGGCAATTTTGTATCAAAATTTCAAAGCTATCTGTGAAGAAATTTCGGTGATCTGAGATTTTGAAGAAACAAACATCTTCGTTTGTACTTACATAGAAACTGTAAATGTTCCTAATCGCAAATCTCCGGAAGTTTGTGACTGAATGCTTTGAAATTTTGACGAAACATTGCATTGGAATACACATGTGTGCTACACGACGAAGATGACATGCTACAGACGCGAAATTTAACCAACAGGAAGAAGATGTTGTGATATACAAACGATTAGCTTTTCACAGCATTCACACAAGGTTGACGCTGGTGGCGACACCTACAACGTGCTGACGTGAGGAAAGTTTCCAACCGTTTTCTCACACACAAACAGCAGTTCACCGGCGTTATCTGGTGAAACATTGTTGTCTTGCGTCGTGTAATGAGGAGAAATGCGTACCATCACGTTTCCGACTTTGATAAACGTCGGATTGTAGCCTATTGTGATTTCGGTTCATCTTATCGCGACATTGCCGCTCGCGTTGGTCGATATCCAATGACTGTTAGCAGGATATGGAATCGGTGCGTTCAGCATGGTAATACGGAACGCTGTGCCGGATCCCAACGGCCTCGTATCACTAGTAGACGAGATAACAGGCATGGCTGTAACGGATCGTGCCTCCACGTCTCGAACCCTGAGTCAACAGATGGGGACGTTTGCAAGACAACAACCACCTGCATGAACAATTCGACGACGTTTGCAGCAGCATGGACTATCAGCTCTGAGACCATGGCTGCGGCTACCCTTGACGCTGCATCACAGAGAGGAGCGCCTGCGACGGTGTACTCAACGACGAACCTGGGTGCACGAATGGCAAAGCGTCATTTTTTCGGATGAATCCAGGTTTTGTTTACATCATCATGGTGGTCGCACCCTTGTTTGGCGCTATCGCGGTGAACGCACATTGGAAGCGCGTATTAGTCATCGCCATACTGGCGTATCATCCGGCGTGTTGGTATGGGGTGCCATTGGTTACACGCCTCGGTCACCTCTTGATCTCATCGTCGGCACTCTGAACAGTGGACGTTAGATTTCAGATGTGTTACGACTCGTGGTTATACCCTTCGTTCGATCCTTGCGAAACCCTACATTTCAGCAGCATAATGCACGACTGCATGTTGCAGGTCATGTACGGGCCTTGCTGGATACAGAAAATGTTCGACTGCTGTCCTGGCCAGCACATTCTCCAGATCTCTCACCAATTGAAAGCGTCTGGTCAATGGTGGTCGAGCGATTGGCTCGTCACAACACGCCAGTCACTACTCTTGATGAACTGTGGTATCGTGGAGAAGCTGCATGGGCTGCTGTACTTGTACACGCCATCCAAGATCTGTTTGACTCAATGCCCAGGCGTATCAAGGCCGTTATTACGGCCAGAGGTGCTTGTTCTGGGTATTGATTTCTCAGAATCTATGCACCCAAATTGCGTGAAAATGTAATCAAATGTCAGTTCTAGTATAATTGTCCAGTGAATACCAGAATGCTGTGTTTTTGTAGAGATAAGTACAGCGTTATTGAAAAGTAAGGAACATGTTTCGAAAATTTATTTCTGACAAACTGCAAACAGTTAAGCACAGTGTTAAATAACGACACGGTCGTGCACACATTGTAAGCGCCATATCTTACACGACAAACATCAAAGCCGTAGCTCAATTTCTTGCCGCACACTAATCAGCCAGTGTCTAGTAATGGAATTCAAAGCTTCAACAATTCGATGTGCAGATCTTAGAGAGTAGTAGACGTAGCTGAGACAAAAGACAGAAGAAGACCTTTATTTCCATTCCACCCCCCCCCCCCCCCCCCCCCCGCAGACAAAAATCGCAGTGGCCTCCCAGGCCGATGATGAAATCGATCTTTCGCTCCACCTCTTCCTGGTGCCGTTCACGAAACGCCAGACGTGATGTAGGCCGCTACCTTACTTGGATATGAAGTGTATTGCTTTGAAGTTAGCAAAGCAGCCAGTTTTCTGTCATGTGTAGATACGATATTTCTGTGACAGATCTCATTAAAAATGAGTGGCCATTAACAATGTTTAAGGAAGCGGCAGAGAAGCTGTTAACCTTCGGCCACTATCTTTCGTACTGAATCAGTTCCATAGGATTTTCACTTGGCCAAAGTCTACCCTTACGGCGATTAGCTGTACCAGAAAGATGAAAAGCGGAGTCATCCTTTTACCAATCGTTTGATAAAATTATCCTCATCTATAGAATTGTACCTTTTGGTCTGGTCGTCAATGTGCAGTGGTTGCAGTAACTGCAGTTTTTACGACTTCTGATGCAGACTGCGCTTCAGAACTCGCTCTACCGTCTGTTGAACCATTCTAAGTTCATTACTTACCCGTGTTACAGGTTTCCTAGGCCTCCTTTCGCAGGATGCACAGCTATGTCAAACATTCTCTGTGGCAGTAGCCGGAAGACCTCAGAAGATGTCTCCCGCAGCTGGAGACGAAACGTCGGGTAGAAATTTTATACATCGACCACGGCCTCTCAGCCCGGAAGTTTTAACTGAGGACAACACCGGCCGTGTATGATTCTCATCCGATGTTCGTATATGACCCGTACTCCTTCGTTTGCAGATGCGGCCGTCTTCTCCAAATTTTTAATACCGCTCATAAATTTGCTTATGATGAAGCGGCCCTTCGCGAGCGGCCCTTGGTGCAATTTACGTTGCTCATTAAGAGCGGACTCCAATTTTTCTAACTGTAGCGCGAAATACGATCGTCATTATCCGACAAACAAGCAACTGTGCCACTTCGGCTTTGCATTCAACTTCTACGCAGGCTTTCAACTCGCTCAGTCCAGGAATGTTGTAGCAGCGCTTCTTTTTAAAAAATCTTTTGTTGTCTGTGAGAGATGAATTCTTGAAATCTCGAATAACTCTGTATTCTCCATAATATTTTAGTTTGTCAGTTAGTTACTTACATGTCCCATAAATCATTTGAACGATTCTTTTATCGAAATAATCTGGGAAGAGTCAGTTTACAGGATAGGTGTACATGGTTTGTGTTAACAGTAACGAACGCATCATTTTTAGTACTGCTCAAACTCCTTTCTGAGCCACTGACAGCTTTAACAATGTGTAATAAAGGTCATTTTTCCCCGTAGTCATGTATGTATGGACATCATTGTTCTTCTGAAATTCTATTAGGTTATTTATGGCAAAGTTCATTATTGAATATATATATATATATATATATATATATATATATATATATATAATGACGGATATATGTATTATGACGGCAATTAAAATGCCTTAATTCGTTGTTTCCAAGATTAGCAATTATAGAAAGAGCAAAAGTAGCTGAACATAAATGTTTGAGAAGCTCAGCAAAGTGCTTCTTCCAGTTCAAGCTCTCGTCTATATGTACAGACACAAAATTGGAGAACTCTACCCTATTTGCAAACTCATCCTCATGTACTACGTCAGTTGTTGCTACGACTATTTCTTGTACAGAACTGGATGTAGTGTGCTTTTTTCACAATTAAGAAGAGTCCCTTTTCAGAGAAGCACTTGATAAGTCTTTGGAAAATATCATTCACCAGCTCTTTTTTTTTTGCTTTCTCTGTAATAGGATTTATTATAACATTAGTATCATCTGCAAAAATTGACCAATTTTGCTTGTGGATGGTCAATCACGTAGATGAAGAATAGGAGTGGGCCCAAAATTGAACCCTGAGGAACGCCCTTTGTGCTTCATCACCAGTCTCTAAAAGGCCCTTTGTGCTTCCACACCAGTCACTAAAAGTTTCTGCCCCTCTGACGCAGTGTGAGTTATTCAGCACAATCTTTTCTCTTCAGTTTGTCAAGTAGTTCAAACCTACTGTGCGTAAAGCCATCAGTTCCATGAAACTTGAGTTTTCCTGGTAAAGTAACATGTCCTGCGCAATTAAACGCCTTGGAAAGATAAGAAAAATACCTACTGGCCATATGTTATTATTTAAGGCATGTGCTATTTGATGAGTGAATGTCCAAAAAGCATTCCCAGTCAAGTAAACCTTATGGAATCCAAAGTGTGATATGGTAAGTAAATTATTTCCACTTAAGTGTGCCACTACTCTTGAGAGTATTGCTTTTTCGAACATATTGGAAAAAGATGTCGGTAAGGAAAGTCTGTCTTGTCATCTTTCTTATGAACTGGCTCAATAACTGCTTATTTTAACCTTTCTGGAATGAGAGCAACACAAATCTCACATGTTGACAAGATATACAGGGTGAAAAGTATTTAAACCGACAAACTCTGGGAGATTGTAGGCGACATCAAAATAAATATTTTTCCCTAATGTCATTATTTCCTATGAGAATTATTTAAACCGGTGGAGGCCGTATTACGCTCTTCAGTTGTTAGAGGGCGTATTACGCTCTTCAGTTCTAGGCAACCAATGTAGTAGTGCACTTTCTCTGTTTCCATAGAAGCGATACAGCTGGAGTGAGAACACTGATATGGTTGGTGCGTACTACGTAGCGCACCACAACGGACGAGTTGCACTGCGGCTTTATCAACAACAATACCCTAATCACCGTACCGCGCATCATACGACCTTTGTTGCTGTGTACCAATGTCTGCGTGAGACCGGGTCATTTAGTAGATTACCTGGTCAGGGACGCCGTCTTATGGTAAGAACGCTGCAATTTGAGGACATGTAGAGCGGGAGCCTTCAATCAGCATTCGTAAAATTGCACGTAACATGGGGACGAATAAGACGAATGTAAGAACAGTCCTTCGAGAGTAATTGTTACGTCCATTTCACTTACAGCGTGCCCACAACCTGGAACCAGTTGATTATCCACCCGGAGCACAGTTTCGCAGTGGTACCTCGAACAGTGTGAAATGCATCCTACATTTCCATCCTCTGTGTTGAAGCAAGGTTCGGGCGTGAAGGAGTCTTCGACATTCACAATTCGTATGTTTGGAGTGAGGATAACCCACATGCCACAGTTACTAGCGCTCATCAAGTGTGGTTCTTCGTTAATGTGTGGGTCGGTGTTGCTGGGGACTGTTTAATTGGGCCGTATCTGCTACCTAGGCCATTAAGTGGCAGGCATTATTACAATTTTCTCGCCAGAGCATTGCCAGAATTTTTGGAAGACGTCCCGCTCCCTACAAGACATCGCATGTGGATCCAACATGACGGGGCGCCGGTACATTTCAGCCGTCGTGTGCGCCGATTCCTGGACCGACGGTTCCCAGAAATGTAGATTGCCAGAGGTGGTCCTGTACCATGGCCTGCTCGATCCCCAGATATGTCCCCTGTGGACTTTGTTTCTGCACTCCTGTTTCACCACAAGAGGATCTGGTTGTCCGGATAGTAGCAGCAGCAGGAACAATTCAGGATACTCCTGGGGTTTTTGCCCGTGTCAGAAAGAACATGATCCGACCGTGTAACCTTTGTTTACGTGTCAATGGAGGCGTTTTTGAAAATCTACTGTACTTGAAACAGCGTTGTGTTAACCTGTTGTCTCTTGGTCAAAAATATGGAAAAGTGTGTTTTGGTTTAATGTATTTGCCACCAGAGAAATCTTCCTCTTCTGGTTTAAATACTCCTCATAGTAAAAAATAATATTAGGGAAAGATATTTGTTTTCATGTCCCTACAACCTCCCAGAAAAAAAATGGTTCAAATGGCTCTGAGCACTATGGGACTTAACATCTGTGGTCATCAGTCCCCTAGAACTTAGAACTACTTAAACCTAACTAACCTAAGGACATCACACACATCCATGCCAGAGGCAGGATTCGAACCTGCGACCGTAGCGGTCGCGCAGTTCCGGACTGAGCGCCTAGAACTGCGAGACCACCGCGGTCGGCAACCTCCCAGAGTTTATCGGTTTAAATACTTTTCACCCTGTATACACCACCTCTTTTTGGCGTGTACAGAAGTTATCAGTCCAAACAATTCAACAAGATTTGAGCTTCCGGGATTTTAGACATGCGATAACTTCTTTAAAAAAATTTTAAGCATAAGCAGCACCTCTCTTTGCCCATGAGCTTTGCAGCCAGTGCTAGACTGCCGCTGAATTTCTACGGCACTATAAGCGTCACCTTATCCACGCTGGATGAGTATCGTCAAAATTCATCGCTGCGTGAGTGTCTTCTCCAACCAAATCGCGGAGACGAGACCTGTGCGGTGCGCACCCCGGCATCTTGCGACGCCGCCAGGAATTTCATAAGAAAGAAGGCGCCGGCATCCAGCGCGCATGCGCGCCCGGCCTCACAAAGGAAGCGCAGAGTAATTAAACAGGCGCATTGTTCGCCAACCTCATCAGTAGACAAGCCGCCATTAGGCCGAGCCCCTACCCACAATCGCTGCGCGCCACCAACTCCTCTTGCTCTCGGGCCCTTACCGTATCGAGCTGTTGTGATCAGCGTGTTTCAAGGTGTTGACTTCCAGAGAAAACACACTTGTCACAAGCAGTGAAAGTCTTTAGCTAAGCGGTTTACACGACTCACAATACAGCACTAACGAGATGTAATATGCTTCTGCAGTACGCCACTCACTCACAGTATATGTTGAACTTTTCCCTCCCTTATTTAGCTGAGTACCCAGCGTTGTCCCGCTATATATTTATTTCAATGTTCTATTATCCTATGGTCGGCCGGAGTGGCCGAGCGGTTCTGGGCGCTACAGTCTGGAAGCGCGCGACCGCTACGGTCGCAGGCTCGAATCCTGCCTCGGGCATGGATGTGTGTGTCGTCCTTAGGTTAGTTAGGTTTAAGTTCTAGGGGACTGATCACCTCAGAAGTTAAGTCCCATAGTGCTCAGAACCATTTTTTATTATCCTATGTCCCACTTCCCCTTCTCTCTGCCCACACCCGCCACCTCCTCTCTCTGTTTATCTCCAGTCATTCACTGATCAGTCTGGCCTGGCAACGGAAGACAGCAAAACGAAAGCTGAAATTTTAAATTTAGCATTTGAGAAATCTTTCACGCAGGGAGATCGTACAAACAAATCTGTTCGAGTCTGGTGCAGATTCCCGTATGGAGGACACAGTGATAGACAACAATGGGGTTCTGAAGCAGCTGAATGGGTTGAAAATAAACAAATCGCCAGGTCCTGATGGGATTCCAATTCGGTTTTACAGAGAGTACTCTACTGCATTGGCTCCTTACTTAGCTTGCATTTATCGCGAATCTCTTGCCCAACGTAAAGTCCCTAGCGACTGGAAAAAGCGCAGGTGACGCCTGTATATAAGAAGGGTAGAAGGACGGATCCTCAAAATTACAGAACAATATCCTTAACATAGGTCTGTTGCAGGATTCTCGAACATATTCTCAGTTCGAATATAATGAATTTCCTTGAGACAGAGAAGTTGCTGTCCATGCATCAGCACGGCTTTAGAAAGCATCGCCCCTGCGAAACGCAAGTCACCCTTTTTTCACATGATATCTTGCGAACCATGGATGAAGGGTATCAGACGGATGACATATTCCTTGACTTCCGGAAATCGTTTGACTCAGTGCCCCACTGCAGACTCCTAACTAAGGTACGAGCATATGGGATTGGTTCCCAAATATGTGAATGGCTTGAAGACTTCTTAAGTAATAGAACCCAGTACGTTGTCCTCGATGGTGAGTGTTGAGTGTTCATCGGAGGTGAGGCTATCATATGGAGTGCCCCGGGAAGTGTGGTAGGTCCGCTGTTGTTTTCTATCTACATAAATGATCTTTTGGATAGGGCGGATAGCAATGTGCGGCTGTTTGCTGGTGATGCTGTGGTGTACCGGAAGGTGTCATCGTTGAGTTACTGTAGGAGGATACAAGATGACATGGACAGGATTTGTGATTGGTGTAAAGAACAGCAGCTAACTGTAAATATAGATAGATGTAAATTAATGGAGATGAATAGGAAAAAGAATACCGTAATGTTTGAATACTCCATTAGTAGTGTAGCGCTTGACACAGTCACGTCGATTAAATATTTGGGCGTAACATTGCAGAGCGATATGAAGTGGGACAAGCATGTAATGGCAGTTGTGGGGAAGGCGGATAGTCGTCTTCGGTTCATTGGTAGAATTTTGGGGAGATGTGGTTCATCTGTAAAGGAGACCGCTTATAAAAGACTAATACGACGTATTCTTGAGTACTGCTCGAGAGTCTGGGATCCCTATCAGGTCGGATTGAGGGAGGACATACAAGCAATTCAAAGGCGGGCTGCTAGATTTGTTACTGGTAGGTTTGATCACCACACGAGTGTTACGGAAATGCTTCAGAAACTCGGGTGGGAGTCTCTAGAGGAAAGGAGGCGTTCTTTTCGTGAATCGCTACTGAGGAAATTTAGGGAACCAGCATTTGAGGCTGACTGCAGTACAATTTTACTGGCACCAACTTACATTTCGCGGAAACACCACAAAGATAAGATAAGAGAGATTAGGGTTCGTACAGAGGCATATAGGCAGTCATTTTTCTCTCGTTCTAATTGGGAGTGGAACAGGGACAGAAGATGCTAGTTGTGGTACGAGGTAACCACCGCCACGCACCGTATGGTGGATTGCGGAGTATGTATGTAGATGTAGATCTCCTTCATCCCCCACCCCACTCTCTGGCCGTCTCCTCCCGCCTCTCTCCCTCTCTTTGTCAATCTTGCTCTCTCTCTCAATTTCCTCCTGTCTCTCTCTTTGTCAATCTCCCTCCTCTCTCTTTGTCAGCCAGGTTTTTGCCAGTGCTTTTACTCGCATATGCACATGTCATATGTATTTCACACAGTTTTAACATGTTTCACGCGTATTTGTACTCATGGATCACATGCATGTCTAGGAAATTTCGATCTGCAGTTTCAATTTCACGCGGCTCAATGTTTATGACACTGCATCATCTGAACTATGTGCTGTACAACAATATAATTTTGCAGGTACATCTAGTGGTATATGTGCCTACACTGTGCGAAATGTGTTGTGAATAATGCCAGTAGTAAATAAATAATAAATTAAAACGTCATACATGACGAAGCAGTTTTTCATGCATGTCATTGTTCATGACGTCATAGCTCTTGAACTATGTGTCTTATAATGATATAGTTTTCTAGGTACATTCCGTTGCATATATGGATGCTGTCTTCGAAATGAACTGCTAATAGAGTTAGTAGTTAAGAAGTAATAAATTAAAAA
Source organism: Schistocerca gregaria (assembly GCF_023897955.1). Lineage (NCBI taxonomy): Eukaryota > Metazoa > Arthropoda > Insecta > Orthoptera > Acrididae > Schistocerca > Schistocerca gregaria. Next base: position 1,024,494,063 of record NC_064920.1, read on the forward strand.
GTCATGCGTGATCCGGCAGTTTCACAGGCATCTCAGTGTTTATAACGTTATATTACCTGAAATATGTGTCGTATTATGAAGTATTTTTCTACATACATTAACCCCATGTTTTTACACTGTATGCAAATTGTAAAGAAGTAATAAATTAAAACATCGTACATGATGCAGCATTTTTCCTCGCTTCGCAGTATGTGACGTCATACATTGATGTAATTTTACTGGTATATTCAGTGGTATATGTGAATACTGCCTGCAAAATTTGTCGTGAATACAGTTTGTAGTAAAGAAGTAATAAATTAAAACGCCATGCTTCATGCGGCAATTTTATTGCATGATAGCGAAATATGTAGTAAACTATAGACTTGTTTAATTTCCATCATTTTGTGGAAGTCATGATCGAGAAAAGTTTAGTTAAGGTTTGAAAGTACTTGTAAAGTTCTTTGCAAGTCTGTAAGTTAAATGTTATCATTCTCAGATACTGGGTAACTGAAGTATGGGTATTCTTGTGTCGTGGGCTAGAGTGACTTCTCCCCCCGCAGTGATTCTAAACAAACAGTAAATGATTTGTGGAATACGTTTGGTTGAAATCGGCCCAGTGGTTGAGGAGGAGATGCGGTACGTAAATACATCAGTTTTTATAAACTGTGTGGATTTTCTGAATAGACCAGAGAGAGCAGACGTGCTGTCTTTGACAGAGAGACGAACTGTCCATAAGTTACAACTAATTATTTATTTTTATCACACTCTCCATGAAATATTGAGGTAATTTTCTAGTTACTGGTGTGTAGTTTCCTGTCATTTTATTATAAAAAATCGTACCGGAAACGTCGCGTTTTCGATAGATCCCCAGTGTACTGATATTCTGAAACAGCTTCTGTTCAAATCACATACTGTATAATAAAAGAAAAAGAAAAAGCCACCAGATACTGAGTTTAAAGGCCGTACAGTATGGCTTTCTGATTGTTACGTAAAACCGATGCTGCGTCTCATTGGTCACGGACCTCTCCAAAAGGCAAAATTTGGAATAGATTCTTCACTTCACGCTTCACAGTGTAGTGGAACGCGCAATACCACGCTGTGACGTCACCAGCTCCTCGTCAACGTACCTCTTCGAGTGTTGTGAGAGGACCAGGCTCTTGGAGTAGGGTGAGTCATTATTCATTTGGTGAAGTTGTTTACAATAAAACCTCTCTAATTAAAATACGTAGTTTCTTCCGCGAAATAGATCTATATGAAAATGTCCAGCATACAGACGTACGTAATGCAGATTACACTGAAAAGCCTGGACGTAGTTTGTCTCGCAACATTGCAGTTTCTCGAACGAAGATCCAAGGAATGCGTAAGTAAATTACGTAAAATATAACTACCAGTACTCAAGTGTAAAATAGTGCAGAGTGAAGCCTGACACACAAATCTAATAAACAGACAGTAACGAATCATAACAAATTGCTGACATCTTTCCCGAGACAGTAACGGAGGAAATTTACTTTCTGGAACATGCAGTGTAACAATTGTTCTGTTGTGGCACGTGTCACATGTGCTGGGGTATACCAGCAACTGCGGCAAACTGAGAAGTCTAGTGCCTCTAAGGCCGATCTCGCTTAAGGATTATGAGGGAAAAAGGAAGTTCATTAGTGTGGCCATAAAGTCAGTAGTTAGAACGTTTTTCAAAATCCATCTGTACAGTTATTAGAAAATGCGTATTTATATCAGGCATTCCACATTATTGATACAAAATTCATCAGTGGTCTTCACTGAAACAAATTTACAATTTGGTTTGCTTTCTGTGCCTTGAAACAGTTCCTTACAAAAGATATTGGGATGTGATTTCTGCTGGCGGAATTTTATGTCTCATTTTCGTTTACTTCACGAAGCATTCACGAAGCATTGGCAGACCACCAGACAACAGGAAGAGACATGAGCATTATAAAAATCAGTGTAAACAGGCATCTCCTCGCTTTTTTTTAACTACCACGTACACAAAGCACCAACACACAATAAACATCTGCTTAATGACTAGAGAAATACTGGAAACTACACACTATACAAAATCATAGACTGCATCTCATAGAAAAAAACTTCGTCTCTCTGCCTTCCCTTACTTCTGTACATCCACTGTTGCACTTTACTCGATGTTGCCCCTCTTTTCACTTACATATTAAATAAATACAAATTAACATAATTTAAATGACGAACACATACGGCTAACAACAGATACGTTGAACAGTTAAACAATCTTAGATCAAATGAAAACGAAAACTAGCGGTCACGTTGGCAACACTGCACATACAAAAACACACAGAGACACATTTAGCTGGTAGTAGTCAAACGAACAGTTGTGGTGCTATACTGTATTAGCTGCGAAACCCAGCGTTGTCCGGGCATGCGAGAGGGCATGAGTACCATTCTATAAATGAGATGCACACACACGTATATCGCATTGAGTTTATTTTGACTGCAGTTATCCTGTTAATAAGATGGCTTGATCGCGGCGCGGGGTGTTGGATGAGTGAAGAGAGCAAAATTCCACGAACTGTGGAGCAATAAATACTCTTGGGTGAAGCTAAATAATATGTCATGAACTTATACGTGAAAACATTTTTATTGATTCACTCGCGATGCAATGTAGGTGTGACAGAGCCCTCAACGTGATTCATCCAGACTTAGTTCTCTTAGAAAATGATGTTTTCTCTATGACATTTACACCTCAGTGCATTAGTGAATATACCCTTGAAAACATTGTCTTATAGCGTCCTCACCCTGTTCCATCAACATTACGTTACGCAGACATATTTAACCACGGGTAGCACCACAGGGCCAATGCTTGTTTAGTAATATTGTCTTAACGTAACAATATTTAAATGAAACGTGAAAGGAATGAAAGTTGCTTTGTTCCATTAGGCTTTGTTAAATGTTTACCTGAAATCACTGTAGTTACCGTTCGATTATTCATTTGTTAGTTATGATTATTTTTATCTTTGAGTCTATCTGGATTTTTTTTGTGTGTCTCTGTTTGTCGTAGGTAAAGTCTAACTGACGAAAATGCGCTGAGAGATTAAAAACTGGTCTATTCGATATTACCCGTCACTATTAAAGGTGAATGACAAAACTACACAAGCATCCTATTATGTCTGACGAATGAAACAACAAACGCATTTTCACATGTGCGGTAAACTTCTTGGAGGTAAAAAAACGAATGGAATTTCCAACTGCGTCACAAACTTGAAACTGACATTCGTCATCTTATGTAGACCAAAACAATAGGTTTACCGCATTTGTACCTCAATGATTCACCGCGGCGGTTCTTCCCCGCGATGTCATTCTGACGTTTCCGTGGTCAGTTTCGATCGCTGGGGACATCTATCGACTTTAGTGGTCGTATCCTAAATAATATCTGTTGCTTTGATGTGTGAGGACGTAGCTGTTTCGTTAAAAATGCCAGCTTGCGTTGTTTACGAATGTACTAATACATCCGATCGTATCTAAAGTTTAACGTTTCATTCGTATGTGGAGCAGCTCAAGCACTATTTTCTTTTGCATAGACGAACTCTAGTTGTGCTATTTACTTTTATTCTTTTCTGTGTTTTTCATTGCCTTCCAAACCGCAACACGCTGACATCTACTCCACACTGTAACAACATGCTCGTCTCCGCAGAATACACCTATGCGAAACCGCGCCGATTGTCGGTGCAACTTCTCATGCCCTAAATTCCTCCCGCCAGTAATTATTCATTGTTAAGCTGTCCTACTTCTTTAAATAGATCTGTCTAGAACAGCCAGTCATGTGCGTGTGAGTTTTGTGTGTATGTTTGTACGAATGTGTGTGTGTGTGTGTGTGTGTGTGTGTGTGTGTGTGAGAGAGAGAGAGAGAGAGAGAGAGAGAGAGAGAGAGAGAGAGAGAGAGAGCGTGAGCTTTGTTTCCTTTGTGGAGAAAGCTTCGAACAAAAACATACGTCAACACTCTTTTCGTCGTGCCCGCCTGCTGCTCGCCATCTGAGTAGCAATTACTCCACCTCGCCGTCTAGTAATTTCCTCATGAAGTCTGTTGTAAATAATCCACTGCGCTTCAGCAAGAAGAATGATGTACATAATAACAATACCAGAAAAAAAAGAAATGACATTCATTACGCCACATTAAGGTTGTCTGTAACACAAACAGGGGTTCACAATGCTGCACGCAAAAGCTTTGATCACTGACCTAGTGGTATAAAAAGCCTAACATACAACAAAGTAAAATTCGAAAATAAACTGAAAGCGGTTCTCTTTGATATTTCCTCCTGTTCCACAGAAGACTATCTATTTTTGTAATGTGTAAATGCTGATGAATAGGAATTAGTTACTAAAGACTGTCTATCTTTGACTAAAAAAAATTAATAAATGATCAGCACTGAGTCGTACTTATAAAAAAGCTGATATTACACATCATTGCAATCTATCGCGCAATTGATACATTGAACATAAAACTGATTAATTATTGATCTATAACAAAACGTGGTATAGACTTACATACCTTGAAAGCATCAAAATGAATTTCAAATCTAAAGTGAAGCAGATGATCAAAGTAGTCGCACATTCCAATTGCGATATGTTTGGTTATTCCTGAAAAAAAAAAGAAAAAAACAGTCACTGGCTCAATTGCGATATATTTGGTTATTCCTGAAAAAAAAAGAAAAAACCTTAGTTACTGGCAAGAACTATTCCGGGAAAAGAAGCAAATACAGGTAGGCTACTGTTGGAAAGGTAAGACTGTTCCTTAAACAGGTTAGGCAATCATTACTAAAATAATGACTTGCGCACATGTTAAACTAAATTATCCATTATACGGGGTCTACACGTTTGAAGCCATTCCATTAATCATATTTACAGTATTATACAATGCTGGAACATGTTTAAAAAATTATATCGTTTTTTTTAATCTGTAAATTGCTTTTGTTGGTCACACATTTAATGGCACATCATAGCCGGCCGCGGTGTTCGTGCGGTTCTAGCGCTGCAATCCGGAACCGCGGGACTGCTACGGTCGCAGGTTCGAATCCTGCCTCGGCGTGGATGTCTTTGATGTCCTTAGGTTAGTTAGGTTTAAGTAGTTCTAAGTTCTAGGGGACTAATGACCTAAGATGTTAAGTCCCATAGTGCTCAGAGCCATTTTTTGGCACATCATAGGTAAGATTTCAAAGTGAGAAGGTGTGTAAACTACAGTGAAACTAATACACTGACAATCTAACAACACAAGAACTCTGTTTGCATTGAGGTGTACCCCTCCGCAGTTCTGTTTCTTTGATTTTCAATAATCGTTCACTTTTTTTACGTTCACAAGATATGATACCGTTCAAAAAATGGTTCAAATGGCTCTGAGCACTATGGGACTTAACTTCTGAGGTCATCAGTCCCCTAGAAGTTAGAACTACTTAAACCTAACTAACCTAACTAACCTAAGGACATCACACACATCCATGCCCGAGGCAGGATTCGAACCTGCGGACGTAGCGGTCGCGTGGTTCCAGACTGTAGCGCCTAGAACCGCTCGGCCATCCCGGCCAGCTATGATACCGTACCTTGCTTCTTCCCTCATTACACATGTTTATGGGCTAGCAAATAACACATAGATAAGTTTTTTGCAAACGCGAACATTAAAAACATCGTACATACAAGTTGATAGGTGTATCAGTACTAGTAAGCAAACAGGCATTAGTTCCGGAGTTACAGCTTGTTTTCTGTTGATACAAAAACAGTAAAAGTGGAATTAATGGATTACGAAACATGCGTATCACATCCTTCTCTTCTTGGTTATTCTATATGTATCAACGGAAAGGAAGTTACATTAACGAGGGCAAATGTGTCGTATTACTATGGGAAATACGCATTCCAAAACAGAAAAACATTAGAAACTGCCTTCTCTACACTATGTTATTCATGTAAGCACTGCAGCTTTTTGTATTTAAAACAGTTGTTGCGTGCACACGATAGAAATGATGAAGAAGCAAACGTTAAAGGTAGTCTACTAATGTTTTGGGCTCAGGCCCCGCCCATTCTTGCTTCAGAACAACGCACAGTGTAAGTCTATAGCCCCATCTCCCTTTTTTTTACCTCCATGGTAAAGTTCGTAAGTAACAGGACGTATAGCTTTTCCTAAGAGTTTTTTTTGTTCGATTCTCGCGGGTTTTTGGCTAGCCACACTCACCCACTGTCACACACCGCGACCAAATTCCCTTACTAACAGCACGAGACCAAGGCTATCTACCATCGCAGACACGAGTAGGTGGCAGTTGGTAGTCAAGGAGAAAAGTATATCAGTAAGTACACACACAAGGCTTTTATATATAGATTTCACGTCAGAAAATCCTTTTTGTTGCATATCAACCGGAGATTAGGCGAAATAAGGTCATTAGGGTCACGCAAAATAATGCCTCAAACGTGCAAGCAGTGGGCTCTTCCCGATGAAAGCGAACGTTGGATGCAAAATGCCATAAGTAAAAATCACATCTCTGTGTCTTCCGTGAGGAACTTTTTTTTTGTTTTTGTTCAAAAAATGGGTCAAATGGCTCTGAGCGCTATGAGACTTCTGAGATCATCAGTCCCCTAGAACTTAAAACTTCTTAAACCTAACTAACCTAAGGACATCACACACATCCATGCCCGAGCCAGGATTTTTTTTTTCTTCAATTCTCATTTTGTTCGTTTTCGTTCGTTGTATCTGCTCGGGGCGGACGTCGAAAGACACCCATTTCAGTTCATTGTTGCGCCATTAACTTTTTTATTATAGAGGGCAACTAGCCCTCTGACCAAACACGCTGAGTTACCGTGGCGGCAACTTCGAACCTGCGACCGTAGCGGTCGCGCAGTTCTAGACTGTAGCGCCTAGAATCGCTCGGCCACCTCGGCCGGCGTAACGAACTGTTTTTTTAATCTAGACAGCAAACCAGAACTGTAAATATATTTCGTTGGAGACCACTGAGGTTCTTTTATGAACTAAATCCTCGTGGTGATATAAATACGGATTTTCTAGTAGCTGCACAGACGGATTTTAAACACTTTTATTAAAACAGGGGGATTAAGGCTCTTGCAGAGGCAGTCATGCAAAGCAAGCTCCGTGATATTCTGTGAAGCTTTGCGGAGTGTGTACGCAGATGCAGATTAGCCAATACGGTAGAGAGGTGCAGGAGGTGAGCACCACTGGTCCGTGCGGAAGTTGAGGAAGAAAGCGGAAGCACGTTTAACGCTTATTTGAAATGGCGGAATGACGCGCTTCGTGCAGCGCATGCGCCAGAGTGCGGAACTTTTTTTTTTCCCCGGCGCTGGATGAGCCACTGCGCATGCTCCTGGCGTGCTGTGCTTGGTGTGCGCTAGCGTGCGTCCGCCGGACAGAGCTACGCAGAGAATCCAATTAGAAGGCGGAGAGGTGGGCTGTGTGCGCCCTAGTCGCCTGTCCGCCTAGAGAGTAGCGGCGCGGCGCGGCTCTGCCCGTCTTATTACGCCCTCTTTAATTCGCCTTATGGCGTTGCGGCCCCACCAGTGGCTGTTAAATTAAATACCTCGCAAAGAGGCGGCAGCACCGCTAAATTGCTTCTTAGTAATAATGCCGCCATGGTGAAGGCGATAGCGGTGAAAGCGGGTAGCGATGCCACGGTGGCGGAAGTGGTTCTGTCGGGCGCGGGGTGTAAGCACGAAATGCAGTGTGCGCTGACGTCGCTTCGTATTCTGCTTTACATCTTTCCTGCAGTGCATTCCTGTAATTCGATGTGTAACCAACCAGAAAGCCGTGGAAGATGCGGAAAGCACGTCACCTTGTATAAGATTGTCCTTTTATTTCCATAAGCATGTTTACATCGGGGATTTTTTGGAAGTTAAGCTCAGTGTAAACGGGGTGACACTGTATCTGGTGGACTTATTCTTCTTACAAAAACAGACGTGTATCTCTACAAATCCTATTTCTTACTTCGAATTTTCTATTAACCGTGGACCGTGAATTTACTTTCAAACAAATTTTTTTTAAAAAGAATTTACTTTACTGGCGATTCATCAAGAACATTGACACATTTAATCACACTAGTTGAGCGTGGAAGTAGTTGCCAGGAAGTAACTGATGGAGAATTACTTTTAACAAATGCGAATTTTATTCCGAAAAGCCTTTTCAAAACAGTTTTACATTTAGAAGCAGAAAAGGACAGTCGAAATATCAAGTTACAGCTTTATTTAGAAGCAAAGAACAATATTAACAGGAGGAGCCTTCGGGCTGAGAAGCTTGCCTGCTCCCTTTCAATACGGCCGTAGTCATGACCGCTCACAACAACCTCTGAAAGAGTGCACTTGTGCAGCCGGCCAGTGTGGTCACGCGGTTATAGGCGCTTCAGTCTGCAACCGCGCGACCACTGCGGTCGCAGGTTCGAATCCTGCCTCAGGCATGGATGTGTGTGATGTTCTTAGGTTAGTTAGGTTTAAGTAGTTCTAAGTTCTAGGCGACTGACGACCTCAGAAGTTAAGTCCCATAGTGCTCAGAGCCATTTTTTAGTACACTGGTGCAAATCTGCAACACACCAGATTACTTCAAACAAAATTTTTAAACAACTCACACAAACACGTAAACTATGCACCCAATAAGAGGAATGGAAATGGTACAACCCTCAATTTATTTGCAGCCGAAAGTGCAGTTTTTTTAAGTACTCTTACGATGGAAGGGTGGCAAGCTTATAACCTGAAATGACTAAATAAAACTCATAAAATGCAGACTTACATAAAATGTAGAACATACTCTACACTACACATATACCACCTCGCAAGATGATAAGCGAGATAGAAACGTATTTCAAGAATTCGGCCTTTAAGCAATAAATTCGTTTACACCGATTCCGACAAACATGACGGAGGCAGCTATTAACATACGGCAGACCGACAGACAGACAGACAGACACTAACTGCGTAACAAATTCGGACGAGAGACAGACGAGCAAGGTGGGGACGAGTGACTGACCAACAACACAAGTAGAATTTAACAAGTAACTGAAACATATTACTTAAATTCTAATAACTGCGATTTCTGGCAAAGACTTGGCGCAGCACCCCAAAACGCTCTCCCGAACCGTCCGCTGCCAGGCGCTTCAACGGACGCAGGAAGGCGCGCCGATCTCCCGTCTCACGGCGTCGCAGCTCGCCCCGGCCAGACCGATGTCGTGGGTTGACTCCTGTTGCTCTAGTGTCGGCCGCGAAGCCACTACCCCTCGCTATACGGCGCGGCCACTGGACTCACGTGGCGACCTCATATGCGCCGATGCTCCAGGCGGACAAGTCATCTTGTGTCCCAGTGCGCGACTGACCAACCGATCGATCCAACCGCCAGTCACCATTGCCTAAGCAAACTCGAGCAGACTGGCGGTCTAACACATACTAGCACTCAGGACGACCGTCCGACACTAACAGCCTCACCCATGTGGACGAGAGACAGACTCAGACTAACTTGGCTAAACCAACTGATTAGACTCGCCCAGACTGACAGACTGCCCTGGTTGACCAACTGCCTCCGTCTGACAGACTGACCCTCTCAGACTGACCGACTGTGGAGTTTTTTTAGTCTTTATTGTGATTTCATTCCCCTCCCCATATGAGCAGGGGAGGGCTGTCAGCGGCACAATCCGCCGCTCTTCAGCCGAGTGACACGACAACTTAAAATAAGAATAAAATCTTAAATACATAAAGTGATAAAAGGGAACTTAAAACAGAATAATGGGAAAAAATGGAGGTAAAAAATAGACTAAAACGTAGACGTTCACAGAGGACAGTTAAAAAAAGGTCACCAGAAAGTTAACAAACACAGTTGGCGATTCTGCAAAACTCAGAGAAGACACTGAATGGACATGCACAGGTTAAAAGTCGGCCACAGTAGTAAAAACACTCGGGAACAACACACCTAAAACGCACTTGGAGCACACACGACGTAGAATAAAACTGCCAGGCGGGACCTGCCGAGGGAAAGGGCAGAGAGGATGGACAAGGAGGGGAGAGCATGGGGCAGCAGGCGAAGCGGCGGGATGAAGAGAGGACAGGCATCAGTGGGTACACAAAGAGGCAGGAGAGGAAGAGGGAAGACAGGGCAGGAGGGAGCGCAGAGACACTGAAAGGAGGCACAGGAGATGGAGGGGGAGTAGGAGGGGGAAGCCGCTCAGGAGGAGGGAGGGGGAGGAAAGGGCGCCCAGAGGAGGAGGCAGGAAGAAGGGGTTGGAGTTGGTAGGAAGGGTAGATGTCACGGCGAAGCTCATCATCCGGGAGGGGTACATGGCCTGCGGAGCTCATAGCGCCCCTTAAATGCACGTGAACAGGCAACTTTTCCCCTTTCCCACCAGAGGGAGACACCAAAGCTGCGATTGCCACAGCGGCGCCACCGCCAGGAACGGAAAGCGACTGCTTTACACTACGCGCTGCGGTGCGCTCTTCAAAACAGCAATTTTTACCACGGCTCAATTCCTTTCGTGGTTGATGATACACGCATGTCCCACTAAAAGCAGTGGCGGATAAAGAAAATGGTCAAGGAACGGGCGCTAATGACAAGCTACCTTTACTTTTACCGTAATAAAAAATAATCAAGTCACATGCAAAGTCTGAATATTTCTGCTTCCGAATGTAAGCTAGCTTCCTGTTCGGCGAATAGTCCGTTTTTATAACGCTACGTATCTGTACAAGAAAACAGTTGAATAACCGCGACTTTTCTCGAACATATGCCAGACAGAATAACGTATCGAGATCAGTAGATAGCCCGCGCACTCCACATATGTATCCGCCACAGATGCGGTTTTGAGCGTTTGAACGTCTATAATTCATATCTCTCTAGTGTTTGTATGTAGTGACTTGATTTCGGGAAAAGGGAGAAAAAATATAACGGACCACAGGGTGGACATACAGGGTGTTACAAAAAGGTACGCCCAGACTTTCAGGAAACATTCCTTACACACAAATAAAGAAAATATATTATGTGGACATGTGTCCGGAAACGCTTACTTTCCATGTTAGAGCTCACATTAATCATGGAATGGAAACACACAGCAACAGAACGTACCAGCGTGACTTCAAACACTTTGTTACAGGAAATGTTCAAAATGTCATCCGTTAGCGAGGATACATGCATCCACCCTCCGTCGCATGGAATCCCTGATGCGCTGATGCAGCCCGCCTCTACATTTGGCACAGAGGTTGCGTAGACAAGAGCTTTCAAATGCCCCCATAAATGAAAGTCAAGAGGGTTGAGGTCAGGAGAGCGTGGAGGGCATGGAATTGGTCCGCCTCTACCAATCCATCGGTCACCGAATCTGTTGTTGAGAAGCGTACGAACACTTCGACTGAGATGTGTAGGAGCTCCATCGTGCATGAACCACATGTTGTGTCGTACTTGTAAAGGCACGTGTTGTAGCAGCACAGGTAGAGTATCCCGTGTGAAATCATGATAACGTGCTCCATTGAGCGGAGGTGGAAGTACATGAGGCCCAATCAAGACATCACCTACAATGCCTGCCCAAACGTTCACAGAAAATCTGTGTTGATGACGTGATTGCACAATTGCGTGCGGATTCTCGTCAGCCCACACATGTTGATTGTGAAAATTCACAATTTGATCACGCTGGAATTAAGCCTCATCCGTAAAGAGAACATTTGCACTGAAATGAGGATTGACACATGGTTGGATGAACCATTCGCAGAAGTGTACCCGTGGAGGCCAATCAGCTGCTGATAGTGCTTGCACACGCTGTACATGGTACGGAAACAACTGGTTCTCCCGTAGCACTCTCCATACAGTGACGTGGCCAACGTTACCTTGTACAGCAGCAACTTCGCTGACGCTGAAATTAGGTTTATCGTCAACTGCACGAAGAATTGCCTCGTCCATTGCAGGTGTCCTCGTCGTTCTAGGTCTTCCCCAGTCGCGAGTCATAGGCTGGAATGTTCCGTGCTCCCTAAGACGCCGATCAGTTGCTTCGAACGTCTTCCTGTCGGGACACCTTCATTCTGGAAATCTGTCTCGATACAAACGTACCGCGCCACGGCTATTGCCCCGTGCTAATCGCTACATCAAATGGGCATTTGCCAACTCCACATCTGTAATGTGCTTGATGCTAGTACTGTAGAGCAATGAGTCGCATGTCAACACAAGCACCGAAGTCAACATTACCTTCCTTCAATTGGGTCAACTGGCGGTGAATCGAGGAAGTACAGTACATACTGACGAAACTAAAATGAGATCTAACATGAAAATTAAGCGTTTCCGGACACTTATCCACATAACATCTTTTCCTTATTTGTGTGTGAGGAATGTTTCCTGAAAGTTTGGCCGTACCTTTTTGTAACACCCTGTATAGACGGCTGTGAGCGATCAAATGAGCGGCGCATGTTTATAGGTGCCATGGTGGGTTTGTTTCACGAAAATCAGATCGAGTCACCGTCTTCTCCATCCGAAAATATCTGACTTAACTGTGTTTTCTTATACATCATAGCCATTATGTTGAAACATTACTACACATCTCACTAATTCTGCTGGTTTGTACATAATTTATATGTAGTGAGACTTATATGCCCCGAAAAACTTTATAGACTTTAGAAAAATTGGTGTGTGTTACGTCAAAGCCTTCATCAGATGTTACGTTGGAATCTTCTGTACGTTATTTCATGTTTTTCATTGCCAGCAGACTGAATGTGGTTAGGCGCTGTTTTGTTATAATTTTTCCATAATTGTCACACTGAAAAAATAATTCTAAAATGAAACATATAACCCTGAAATTCCTAGGTCCACATTAAAACCAAATTGTAGTCAGGTTCATGGGACACATGTGTCCCACTCACCAATTTTCAAAATCGGCCAACTTAAAATGTTTTTGTTAATTAAAGTGTATTATTTATCCAATGGAAGACAGTTTCTATGGTTTTATATGTGCAAAACACATTTTAACCATGAAAAGCTTAATGAAAGAGACATGAGCGAATTACGTGGCTGAATGGAAAGTTATTCACATATTCGTAATGTAGCTATAAGACCTCCAGCTCATTTCTTTTCGTTTCTTGTATTTTCTCTTTACTTTACTTTTCTTTTCTTCCCTTCAGCTTCTCTGCCAGTTCCTTTCCGCTTCCTGTGCATGGTCTCATGTTTTCTTCGTTGCCCTGCATTGGAATACTTCAATTTTTTTTCTGAAGACACTGCTTTCTGTAATCGCTAGTGCTTGAAAAATATTGATTTCCAGATCTTAACTCTCGTCTACGATCCATGCTTCTGTAATTTTAAGTATTTGTTTGGTTAATCTGTACCTGCTACGTAAATATATCCAAAGAAGATCACCCTTCGTTTTGGCGTTATTTCTGATATTTTAAGGATATTCTGACGGATTATTTTCCTTACTTTTAATTTTTTCAGCCGTTCTCGGTAACATCGGTTATTGTTTTTAGTAAAATCCCGGCACCAGTCACAATTTTATTTTTGTTTTAAAATTTAAAAAAAAACTCCTGCTGATGCTGGTTCAAATGGTTTAAATGGCTCTGAGCACTGTGGGACTTAACATCTGAGGTCATCAGTCCCCTAGAACTTAGAACTACTTAAACCTAACTAACCTAAGGACATCACACACATCCATGCCCGAGGCAGGATTCGAACTTGCGACCGTAGCGGTCGCGTGGTTCCAGACTGAAGCGCCTAGAACCGCTCGGCCAGCTGGTGCTGGAATTTTCTTCAAACTACATGTGTGGAACCTGAACCAACATGCTCCATGTGCTTGGCAAGAAATTAAGCGGTTGTTATTCTTGTAATTCTTCTTTGCAGTGATCCTATCTTTCCAGCTTTTAATTCATTGCCAGGCACTCTCATGCATGCGAGCACTCTGTTCTAATCGCTGTGTTATAATGTTTTACTCTTATGCTCCTCTGGCTGCATATGTTATTTTGGAAGTTGTTACACTTTATGTTCTTCCTGATTTTTCTGGCTTGCTGAGAGCAACGAACATCATTTCTTAAAAGACTTGTGTGGTTAATTTTCTTCTAAGAGATGCTGTTTCAAATTTTACTGCTTTTTAGTTGCAGATACTTTTGATTTTCTCTCCTACACAGTTGAACAAAGGTTAAAATCCACACTTGGTTCTAATACAATTGTTTTCCAAATATTCGAGATGTTTTTCGTACAAATCTGTTGAAGATATTGTTGTTCCGGTCTGACGGATGATGTTTGATAATTTTTGTTTTAATTCCAAATTATATAACAGCTATGCTGTCTGCTGAGTCAGAACTCAAACTGAGTAGATAGAACTACTATTATTTTGCTGTGAGGAAATTTTGATTCTAACTTAAAAAATCTGCTACAGACAGAATGTTCACTTTCCGAAGTCACACCGATATTCTATGGCTAAAGCTCTTCCATGTCAGAAGAATTTTGTGAGAGTATTTGTTATGCAATTTGTAAACCTGATATCCGTCTGTTGTTAAAACATCGCTTATTGTCGTTTTATGAACTGTGTCGTTTAAAGATATTTTGTGTTCCTCTGGAATTTTTGTTTCTCAATTCTTCTTTTGCTGTCATTTTTGCTTGCATAACTGTGCTACGCATTCTAGTGCAGAACACAATACAACGGTAAGCGTCCTTTAGATGTTTCACATTATCATTTCATTTCCGATTATCTTCTCGTTCGATTAGCGTAAAACATTTTCCGAGACACTTTCAAAACAATAATTACCAAAACTTTGGTAACATGGGGGGGGGGGGGGGTGGAAATCCCCATTGCTCACCTTTTAAAAAAGTTACAGTGGCAGAGATATGAGGTGTGTTCACTCAGTGAGGACCGTGCGTGTATCTTATTGTAGATACGATGATGGTCGGTGCTTTTGTACTGTTGTTATGACAAAGTATGGAATGGAACAGGTTATTACATGTTATCTCAGTAAAATTAAGGAAATTTGAACTTATTTGCTCACTTATTTCAGTGTACTGACTTTGACGTTTTTAATTTTTTCCTTCACAGGTAAGTTCCACGCTGATGACGCTGCCGTTTTACCGTGATGTGCATAACCTGGTAACGTAAAATCCTCAGATAATTTGCACAAGAGCGGCTATTTGATAAGTTTCATAGTTTTATGAAATTTGTTTTGTGCAAATCATTGTATAGAATGTTAACGATAGGCTTGTAGCGAGTCTTCAGCTTTCAAAGCAAAAATCTGCCTCTGGTTTAATGAGTCTAGCTGACAAACGAGTGCAGACCGTGACTGAAAATTATTTATTCCGTAAATATTTCGTGTCAATATTTTGCAATCTGTCAGTATCAGCCTTTTCTGAAGTCTGAGGGTATTTGCCCTGTCTCATGGATCTTACACATCACATCAAATAATTTTGCCGTGGCCGGCTCCCCTAAGAGTCTCAAAAATTCCGATCGAATGTTGTCTCTTCCAGGCGGGCCCTTGTTTTTACTAAGTTTTCAGTGCTGTGTCAAGTTATTTTCGCAGTGCTGTGTCTCCTATGTCATCTTCATCTACTTCCTCTCTTCTTTCTGCACTATTGTCGTCAAGTTAGTTTCCGTTATGTAGAGGCCCTATATATTTCTTCCACCTTACAGCTTTCCCTTCCTTCTTTAGTGCTCACTTACCATCTGACCTCTCGATATTCATACAGCTGCTAGCTGCTTCTCTTTTCGCCTAAGGTCTTTTTAAGTGTCCTCTAGCCGGCGTCCATCTTTCCCCTACTTGTGCATGCTTCTACTGCTTTGGAAACCATATTTTTGAAGTGTTCTACTGAAGGCTGCGCTCAGGTTGTACCGTTGGACTCCAGCAAGCAACAAAATCTGCTATCGATGCCGGACAAAGACAACTGGGTAAGTTGTCGAATGATCCGCAGTAAACCGGAAACTTGTAAAGCATTAATTTCGCCGGGAAAGGCTGAAGGATCACATCCAGCAGCGTATTCGATTTTAGCACACACGCCAGGGCATCGTTAGTGCCGGCGTGTAGCTCCAGCAGAGAGGAAACACCACTTGCGATCATTACAGCCCGCTAGTGCAAACCTGTCATGAAGTGCCCTAAGCACTGCTCAGGATAAAGCAGGCTCGCGAAGATTACAGAGCGCTCAAAATGAGGTTTCTCAAGTTGTTGCTCGTTGGTCGCTAACGGGCAGAAAATAAGTATAAATACGTGCTTTCCTGGCAAAAACCAAGTGGCAGGGTTATTGCCATCACCGTATACGCTGGGCTAAATTAAGACGGATACATTGCCATCGGGGGCTAAGGAATGTGTTTCTCAGAACAAAGAATAGAGAAAATCATATCTCAAAACGGTGCACTGGAACAGCACGTCCAACAGAAAAAAAATTTGAAGATAGATATTTAAAATTAGCTACTAAGGAACTGCAGTTCCCTGAAATTTCATCCTACTATGTAGAAGTCGTTCCAGTTGCTACAGATTGGGAGGGAGTGTTAGACAAATTAATTTTCCGATACCTCTTCTGTTTCTTTTTGGGAGCATACGTCACAGATTAGTATGTTATGTCTTCATCGAATTTCAGACACGGAATTCTCCAATTCTTGGATAGTATACGGCCAGTGCCTAGAAATGTAATACATTAACGGTAGTAGTTAACCAAGATTAGCATGAGAACCATTTAAGGTAACTATGAAGGTCAATTTTGCGTATTATTGTTTGGTTCACTGGCTACAAAAAAAGAAAACGAAATCTACGTTCCGGCTATTACAATGATCCACAAATTTATAATTTGTAATTTCTTTCTTAAATATTTTAGCTGATTCAAATGTGTTTTGAAATGCTAAGGTTTTACCTCTGTCACATTAGTTTTTCACAAAGAAATGATGAAGATTAAGAAAATTCATACAAAACACATAAGCTAAAAAGAAATTTATTTAAAAACATGATAAAATAAGACTCTCCTAACATTGTAATGGATTGTGTTTTCGAGGACTAATATAAATGCATAAATCCTCAAATGTCTTCTTTTCAGCCTCAAATCTGCAATGCGTTTCTTCTGTGCATTGATTGAGGCTGTCATGCTAACATCCTATCGGTCCTGGTCCATTTGTGTAATGTCTTGCAGAGACCCTTCTTGCAGCACCTACATTTCCTAAAAAATAGTTGACGCGGGAGTGCAAAAAACGGCCGTTTCAGCCTTTTTGAGGCAGCCTATACTTTGAAGTTATCCAGCAGGTTTCTCACTTGTTCTCACAATCAAGGTGTTCGCAGCTTCCAAGAAATTTGTTTGTAGAACATCCAAAATATCTTTTAATTTCATTCATTTTGCCTTCAAATGTTTCGCCTTTCATTAATTTCCGAGCATCAGAACTGACTAAAACCCCTTCTTTCGCCTTAGCTTCTGGCAGGTACGGTAACTTACTTGCAGCATGCTTGGAGGTAGGGCTTTAATGAATTGCTTCATAACGCTAATTTTCATGGGAAGAGGACGCAAAGGCTTTTTCTTGGATCCACCTTTGAATCGAACACTACGTTTTTATTTTCAACTTTTGGCATTCTAATTGGCCAGATTTTTTTAAAACAAGTACTTATCTTTTGCACGACTGTCCCATTTGCATTCGATGCAGGGTCCATTCCCCCAAATTGTACACACTCTTTGAGGGGCCCGTGACTTGTCCTGAACTCCAGCCTTACACCATAATACTCCAGACACACTTCTTTGACAAATTGTGAGATTGTCCGCTGCTGGTTTTTCACTACACGTTTGTCGCAGATACACTCCTGGAAATTCAAATAAGAACACCGTGAATTCATTGTCCCAGGAAGGGGAAACTTTATTGACACATTCCTGGGGTCAGATACATCACATGATCACACTGACAGAACCACAGGCACATAAACACAGGCAACAGAGCATGCACAATGTCGGCACTAGTACAGTGTATATCCACCTTTCGCAGCAATGCAGGCTGCTGTTCTCCCATGGAGACGATCGTAGAAATGCTGGATGTAGTCCTGTGGAACGGCTTGCCATGCCATTTCCACCTGGCGCCTCAGTTGGACCAGCGTTCGTGCTGGACGTGCAGACCGCGTGAGACGACGCTTCATCCAGTCCCAAATATGCTCAATGGGGGACAGATCCAGAGATCTTGCTGGCCAGGGTAGTTGACTTACACCTTCTAGAGCACGTTGGGTGGCACGGGATACATGCGGACGTGCATTGTCCTGTTGGAACAGCAAGTTCCCTTGCCGGTCTAGGAATGGTAGAACGATGGGTTCGATGACGGTTTGGATGTATCGTGCACTATTCAGTGTCCCCTCGACGATCACCAGAGGTGTACGGCCAGTGTAGGAGATAGCTCCCCACACCATGATGCCGGGCGTTGGCCCTGTGTGCCTCGGTCGTATGCAGTCCTGATTGTGGCGCTCACCTGCACAGCGCCAAACACGCATACGACCATCATTGGCACCAAGGCAGAAGCGACTGTCATCGCTGAAGACAACACGTCTCCATTCGTCCCTCCATTCACGCCTGTCGCGACACCACTGGAGGCGGGCTGCACGATGTTGGGGCGTGAGCGGAAGACGGCCTAACGGTGTGCGGGACCGTAGCCCAGCTTCATGGAGACGGTTGCGAATGGTCCTCGCCGATACCCCAGGAGCAACAGTGTCCCTAATTTGCTGGGAAGTGGCGGTGCGGTCCCCTACGGCACTGCATAGGATCCTACGGTCTTGGCGTGCATACGTGCGTCGCTGCGGTCCGGTCCCAGGTCGACGGGCACGTGCACCTTCCGCCGACCACTAGCGACAACATCGATGTACTGTGGAGACCTCACACCCCACGTGTTGAGTAATTCGGCGGTACGTCCACCCGGCCTCCCGCATGCCCGCTATACGCCCTCGCTCAATGTCCGTCAACTGCACTTACGGTTCACGTCCACGCTGTCGCGGCATGCTACCAGTGTTAAAGACTGCGATGGAGCTCCGTATGCCACTGCAAACTGGCTGACACTGACGGCGGCAGTGCACAAATGCTGCGCAGCTAGCGCCATTCGACGGCCAACACCGCGGTTCCTGGTGTGTCCGCTGTGCCGTTTGTGTGATCATTGCTTGTACAGCCCTCTCGCAGTGTCCGGAGCAAGTATGGTGGGTCTGACACACCGGTGTCAATGTGTTCTTTTTTCCATTTCCAGGAGTGTATATCAGAAGTGGCCAAAAGAATGAGTGTAACTTCTTCAAGCCGTGAAATTCGCAAAGGCAGGCACCAGTCGATTTATCACCCATGGCTGAAGTTTGCGTAAAAAGCGATATGTAAAATAAAGATACAGGCCTCAACATTATATTATCACCGAAATACATAGGTAGCTGTGTTATAGACTATAAAATTAAACGTATTTTTTGTGGCAGGATACATACAAAAATTCAACAGAACTGTGCTGACATTATTAGAACGATTAAATAGCCACATGTGGCATTCATCTGCAGCTCAGTTTGAGTCAACAATGAATGTGGCTGACCATTCTAAGTACTTTACCTGAAATCAGCATCCAAAGATAATAAATTTGGACAACATGTTCCAGAGGGGTGAGAACGATCTCGTTATACAGCTAAATTAAAACAACAGTCTAGCTCGGAATAGTATTTTATTAATGACGGATTTCGGCTTCATAAGAACTCCTCTTCAGAAAATGAGCACTGTAGGAACCTGAATAGCAGAGTTACAGCAACTCTGATGAGTACGGCGTCAGAGGAAAGCATAATGAAGTAGCGAGGTAGCATTTACCCATCTGGCAGCTCCTTGCTGCTACTCGGTTGCTCACGCGGCAACAAGATCGTCGTAAGCCGCTGACTGACAGTTGCAGAGCCACGGGCTAAGTAGTGTGCAAATTTCGCTGCGAAAACAGACAACATCCGCCCCAGCCAATAGCAAACCCTTTATAACATGTGGAATTTACAAAGTAAGTTGACGTAAGACAAATACGAATATGTAAATGTGTAAATCGGTACAGACCATCAGACAATTAGTCTTTTTTGTTGAAATAACTGAGCTTCTAGCTTGAGAGAAGATTAAATGTCACTTTCTGTAACTCTATTATTCCCGTTCTTTCAGCGCTCATATTCTAACAAGGGAGCCTCCCCATCGC
This sequence comes from Schistocerca gregaria, assembly GCF_023897955.1. NCBI lineage: Eukaryota > Metazoa > Arthropoda > Insecta > Orthoptera > Acrididae > Schistocerca > Schistocerca gregaria. The sequence continues at coordinate 1,024,514,129 of NC_064920.1, forward strand.
ACCCCCCCCCCCTCCCCACAGATTTAGTTATAAGCTGGCACGGTCGATAGGCCTTGAGAAACTGAACACAGATCAATGGAGAAAACAGGAAGTAGTTGTGTGGAATTATGAGAAAAAAAGCAAAATATACACACTGAGTAGTCCATGCGCAAGATAGGCTACATCAAGGATAGTGTCAGCTCAGGAACGCCGTGGTCCCGTGGTTAGCGTGAGTAGATGTGGAAGGAGAAGTCGTTGGTTCAAGTTTTCCCTCGAGTGAAAAGTTTAATTTTTTATTTTCAGTTTTTGTGACAAACTCCTGTGATTTCATCACTTTTTGGGAGTGATTATCACATCCACAAGAAAACCTAAATCGAGCAAGGTAGAAGAATCTTTTTACCCATTCGCCAAATGTACAAGTTAGGTGGGTCGACAACTTATTCCTGTCATGTGACGCACATGCCGTCACCAGTATCGTATAGAATGTATCAGACGTGTTTTCCTGTGGAGGAACCGGTTGACCTATGACCTTGCAATCAAATGTTTTCGGTTCCCATTGGAGAGGCACGTCCTTTCGTCTACTAATCGCACGGTTTTGCGGTGCGGTCGCAAAACACAGACACTTAACTTACTGCAGTGAGCAGAGACTTCAATGAACGAACGGACAGATCATAACTAGGCGAAAATAAAGAAAGTAAAATTTTCACTCGAGTGAAGACTTGAAAAAGGGACCTCTCGTTCCGCAACTGCTCACGGTAACCACGGGATCGCGACACTCCAGTGTTCATGTTATCCTTTATGTTGCCTATCTTGCGCATGGACTACTCAATTTGTATATTTTTATTTTTTTCGTAGTTCCACACAACTTCTTCCTGTTTTCTCGATTGATCTGTGTTCAGTTTTCAAGGCCTATCCACTATGCCAACTTACAACTAAATCTGAGGGGGGTGCGATGGGGAGGTTTCCTTGTAAGTTGACTTCTACGTGCAGTCGAAACCGGTCATTAATAAAATATTATTGCGATCTAGGCAGTTGTTAAAAAAATTCGTATTCATCCAGTGTTATCCAATACATGCATTTAACTTGTTTCGTCTTCACTGATTCAGTAATCCGGTTGTGGCCAGAAAGTTTTTAAACAACAGACTGTAAATATGGGTTGTCTCTGCTTTGTTAGGGTATTGTGAGAGAAGGATGCTCTCTTTGATTACTGTAGAGTTAATCTGGTGCTGTTTTTAAAATCACTACCCTGCCTTTTCCTTAAAATAACCGCCAGCATTCAGATGTTTTAGAGTTAGGTTTGTAATACTAAGGCTAGCTTACCATCGGATGTCTACCTAAAATTTCTCATTTTTTCATAATACACAACAAATGTATCATTGCACTTGTAGTGAGACATCTGTATGGCTCAGTTTTTTTCCTTTAAAATTTTGCTTCTGTAGCCGTTCTATTCCACCTGCCTACTTTGTGAATTATTCAAGAACACTTTCTGCAGGATCTGACCATCATTTTGCAGGACAATGCTCAAACAAGTACAGTGCAAGCTATTACTGATTTGCTTGACTGATGGGGCTGATAAGTGCTATACCACCGACTGCCCTCGTGAGTTTAACTCCATCTCCAACCCTCATATATATAAAGCGTATTTGCTTTAATGACTGCGACCCCCAATTCGCGTATCATGTCCGTAGCGCAATCTCGCATTTCACGATAATAAAAAACAAAGTGCTCATCTTTGAACTTTTTCGATACCCTCCGTCAATCCTATCTGATGCAGATCGCATACCGCACAGCAGTACTCCAGAAGAGGGTGGACAAGCGTAGCGTAAGCTGTGTGTTTAGTAGACCTGTTACATTGTCTAAGTGTTCAGCCAATAAATCGCAGTGTTTGGTTTGCTTTCCACACAACACTATCTACGTCATCGTTCCAGTTTACGTTATTCGTAATTGTAATCCGTAAGTATTTAGTTGTGTTGTACAGCCTTCGGATTTGTGTGATTTATCATGTAACTGAAATTTAGCGAATCCTTTTTAGTGCTCATGTGGATGGTTCACCCTTTTCATGCTTAGAATAAACTACCACTTTTTGCGTCGTACAGATATCTAGTCTAAACCCGTATTGATCATCTTCTGGTGATGTTACAAGACGGTAAATGACAGCATCATCTGGAATCAATCTAAGGGGACTGCTCAGATTGTCTCCTAAATCATTTATGTAAATCAGGAAAAACAGTTCGCCTGTATCACTTCCATGAGGAACGGCGGATATTAATTCTGTTTTACTCGCTGACTTTCCCTCAGTTATTGCGATTATCCGGTCCTTCACCTGAGACAACACTACAAAGGGACGCAGTTTCATTAGAATTCGCCTGTGACAAATCATGTATCTTTCATTGATTCTTGGTTTCACTCAATGCAATGCAGGGTCAGAGCAAGTTTTGCTGTCAGAAGTGGCAGCTCTGTCTACCGAATTTCGGACCCTGTGTTCCCCTAATAGCACATAGAGACACACTACTGGCCATTAAAATTGCTACACCAAGAAGAAATGCAGATGATGAACGGGTATACATTGGACAAATATATTATACTAGAACTGACTTGTGATTACATTTTCACGCAATTTGGGTGCAAAGATCCTGAGAAATCAGTACCCAGAACAACCACCTCTGGTCGTAATAATGGCCTTGATACACCTGGGCATGGAGTGAAACACAGCTTGGATGGCGTGTACAGTACAGCTGCTCATGCAGCTTTCCAGACGATACCACAGTTCATCAAGAGTAGTGACTGGCATATTGTGACGAGCCAGTTGTCCGGCCACCATTGACCAGACGTTTTCAGTTGGTGAGAGATCTGGAGAATGTGCTGGCCAGGGCAGCACTCGAACATTTTCAGTATCCAGAAAGGCCCGTACAGGAGCAGCAATATGCGGTTGTGCATTACCCTGCTGAAATGTAGGGTTTCGTAAGAATCAGATGAAGGGTAGAGCCACGGGTCGTACCACATCTGAAATGTAACGTCCACTGTTCAAAGTGCCGTCAATGCGAACAAGAAGTGACCGAGACGTGTAACCAATGGCACCCCATAGCATCACGCCGGGTGATACGCCAGTATGGCGATGACGAATACACGCTTCCAATGTGCGTTCACCGCGATGTCGCCAAACACGGATGCGACCATCATGATTTATCCGAAAAAATGACGTTTTGCCGTTCCTACGCCCAGGTTCTTCGTTGAGTACACCATCGCAGGCGCTTCTGTCTGATGCAGCGTCAAGGGTAACCGCAGCCATGGTCTCCGAGCTGATAGTCTATGCTGCTGCAAACGTCGTCGAACTGTTCGTCCAGATGGTTGTTGTCTTGCAAACGTCCCCATCTGTTGACTCAGGGATCGAGACGTGGCTGCACGATCCATTACAGCCTGGCGGATAAGATGCCTGTCATCTCGACTGCTAGTGATACGAGGCCGTTGGGATCCAGCACTGCGTTCCGTATTACCCTCCTGAAACTATCGATTCCACATTCTGCAAACAGTCATTGGATCTCGACCAACGCGAGCAGCAATGTCGCAATACGATAAACCGCAATCGCGATAGGCTACAATCCGACGTTTATCAAAGTCGGAAACGTGATGGTACGCATTTCTCCTCCTTACAGGAGGCATCACAACAACGTTTCACCAGGCAGCACCGGTCAACTGCTGTTTGTTTATGAGAAATCAGTTGGAAACTTTCCTCATGTCAGCACGTCGTAAGTGTCGCTACCGGTGCCAACCTCTGAAAAGCTAATCATTTGCTTATCACAGCATCTTCTTCCTGTCGGTTAAATTTCGCGTCTGTAGCACGTCATCTTCGTTTTGTAGCAATTTTAATGTCCATTAGTGTATAATTACGTAGTCCTCCTCCTATACCGTATACGCAAAATACGCAGAATTTCGTAATTTGCAATTTCCTGATATTGCAATTTTGATGGCCAGCATTGTACGACAGTCAGTGATGTATCAAGCTCAAAACTGACGTGGTAGTCCCGTGGCGAGACCCTGGCGCTCACAGCAGGTATGCGGGAGCCAGTGGACCACCAGGTGTCCAGCCGCTGGCGAAGGCCGCGCACGCCTCACCTCCCGGTCCCTCTTATTACTCGCCGCTGGGGTCTGGCCGTCTCGCGGGAGCGAGCGCCGCCTGCTCGCACCGGACCCACCGGTTATGCACGGCGCACACTCGCAGGTGTTTAGCTTCCAGCCTCCACCTCGCTCTGCGCTCGAAGCGGTTCTACTTACGAGAGCGATACACAATCCCACATAATGCACGCGGACGCATACAGCCTCTATACACAGGCGGCGGACAAAAATGTGGAGACACAGCTAGAAATACTTGCTCGAACACTAATTCAGACACTAGGCAATGTAATCTCCCCCCTCCTTCTTCCATCTATCGTCCACCTTAAGCAATGCCCAGACCAAGGAATTAATAAGCAAAGTCTTTTGTGCAGATTTGATAGGGACGAAGGTTGCAATAATCTTTCAAGTTAACTTGTTGTTGCGTCGTCTTCAGTCCTGAGACTGATTTGATGCAGCTCTCCATGCTACTCTATCCTGTGCAAGCTTCTTCATGTCCCAGTACCTACTGCAGCCTACATGCTTCTGAATCTGCTTAGTGTACTCATCTCTTGGTCTCCCTCTACGATTTTTACCCTCCACGCTGCCCTCCAATACTAAATTGGTGATCCCTTGATGCCTCAGAACATGTCCTACCAACCGGTCCCTTCTTCTCGTCAAGTTGTGCCACAAACTCCTATTCTCCCCAATTCTATTCAATACCTCCTCATTAGTTATGTGATCTACCCATCTAATCTTCAACGTTCTTCTGTAGCACCACATTTCGAAAGCTTCTATTCTCTTCTTGTCCAAACTATTTATCGTCCATGTTTCACTTCCATACATGGCTACACTCCACACAAATACTTTCAGAAACGACTTCCTAACACTTTAATGTGTACTTGCTGTTAACAAATTTCTCTTCAGAAATGCTTTCCTTGCCATTGCCAGTCTACATTTTATATCCCCTCTACTTCAACCATCACCAGTTATTTTGCTCCCCAAATAGCAAAACTCCTTTACTACTTTCAGTGTCTCATTTCCTAATCTAATTCAATCACCATCACCCTACGTAATTCGACTACATTCCATTACCCTCGTTTTGCTTTTGTTGATATTCATCTAATATCCTCCTTTCAAGAGACTGTCCATTCCCTTCAACTGCTCTTCCAAGTCCTTTGCTGTCTCTGACAGAATTACAATGTCATCGGCGAACCTTAAAGTTTTTATTCCTTCTCCATGGATTTTAATACCTACTCCGAATTTTTCTTTTGTCTCCTTTACTGCTTGCTCAATATACAGATTGAATAGCATCGGGGAGAGGCTACGACCCTGTCTCACTCCCTTCCAAACTACTGCTTCCCTTTCATATCCCTCGCCTCTTATAACTGGTTTCTGTACAAATTGTAAATAGCCTTTCACTCCCTGTATTTTACCCCTGCCACCTTCAGAATTTGAAAGAGATTATTCCAGTCAACATTGCCAAAAGCTTTCTGCAAGTCTACAAATGCCAGAAAAGTAGGTTTGCCTTTTTTAAATCTATTTTCTAAGATACGTCGTAGGGTCAGTATTGCCTCACGTGTTCCCATATTTCTACGGAATCCAACCTGATCTTCCCCGAGGTCGGCTTCTACCAGTTTTTTCCATTCGTCTGTAGAGAATTCGCGTTACTATTTTGCAGCCATGACTTATGAAACTGATAGTTCGGTAATTTTCACATCTGTCAACGCCTGCTTTCTTTGGGACTGGAATTATTATATTCTTCTTGACGTCTGAGGGTATTTCGCCACTCTCATTCATCTTGCTCACCAGGAGGCGGAGTAAACATGAAATAACGCCAGTCGTGCTTGTAAGTGGGTCCACAAACTCTAAACACAGGCGGTGGACAAAAATATGGACACATAGCTAGAAATACTTTGCTTTGAACATTAATTCAGATGCGAGGCAATGTAATCTCCCCCCCCCCCTTTTCCTTCTTCCATCTATTGCCCACATCAACCAAACCCCAGTCCAAGTAATTAATTAGCAAAGTCTTTTACGAAGATTTGAGACGGGTGAAGATTAGAAAAAAACTTCCCAGTTTACTTAGCTTGTCATATTGAGATAGCTCCAGTTCTTCTTGTCTAGGGGATTCATTCACGAAGCTGAAAATCTAACATCGGGTCCTCACGGTTGGTTTGAATTAAAGAACTTGGAAGATTGTTGTTGCAGAATTTTTTGCGTAAATATATTTCTCCACTGATTTTCTCATATTTTAGTGTATCGTGCAGGATTTTGATTTTTCAGATTAACAAAGCCAAAATTACACTCCAGAATGAGATTTTTCACTCTGCAGCGGAGTGAGCGCTGATATGAAACTTCCTGACAGATTAAAACTGTGTGCCGGACCGAGACTCGAACTAGGGACCTTTGCCTTTCGCTGGCAACTGAGCACTTGCGTATGTGTTGATTCCATACAACCCAATGGCACATACATACCATTTGCCTTCCTTCACGTACATCGGAGGTGTACTTTCTCATGACCATTTGGTACCAGCGATCCAAAACGACCATTGGGGGATGGGGGCTTTTCCCAGATGAGCTTCGACGCGTAACATGTAGACTACCAGATCTGTGTTCCTGCTCTGACGGACCATTCTGTGCTCATCGGTTGTCGTGCCGTTCTCTGCATAGGCGTATTCCACTTGTGGTATGGTGGGACATGAAGTCAGCGAACCGCTCTGCCAGTCTTAGTTTCCTAAACCTTGGAGGCGCTACTTTTCGTTCAAGTAACTTTCCAGCTGGTATCAGAAGCTCAGGGTGTGTCATTCCAATCCTCTCACCAATGTAAAATCACTGGCAATAACGTGTGGCAGCAAAACTCAGTGATCTTTCTGCTAAGCACGCGGACATAAATGTCACTTTTTTTAAATTTACGTCCAAACGAAAGCCATATTGCTGGCTAGGAGACCCAGGAACTATCTTTAGCCATGCAATAGCTACGGTTTTCTTTCTTGGCGCGGAACGGCACTTTTCCCCCACAAAGCGAGAGAGTTGTGTTTGAAGTGTAATTCCAACCCTGATGTGTGTGTGTGTGTGTGTGTGTGTGTGTGTGTGTGTGTGTGTGGGCTGGGGGGAGGACGAGGGCTGTTTTATTTGTGATGGTGGAAATACTGATGATGAAAAAGGAGGGAGACAGTGAAACCTGATGCCGGCACATATCTTACTCCTTCGAATAACAGTAAAGGGGCCGCAGACCTTAGTAACCCGATGAATCACCGTCAATAGCCTCACTATGAGACACTGAAGAGAAGACTGGACTGTAATCCAGGACATTCGCACTAACGAGTCTGGTGAGCAGTAACTATACGCCTCCATCTACCCTTCCCTTTTGACCGAATACTGGCGATGGCCATTTCTTCCATCACCAGTATTCGCACCGTCTTCATCAGACTCGAGACTGCACGTGTGTTCGTTAGCAACCTCGGTTACGGAGGTCAACATTCACATTTGGTAAAGCAATTCGGAAACACATCAAGCTGTGATATAGTTTTTTCGACGCACACAAACAGAATTACATGCTGGCGCAAGGGATGCACTTGCAAATTCTTATAAGATTTTGATAATTTTCTCAATCGCTGGGGATCACTTATTGCCGACTTCAGATGCCTGTAGCGCTTTCAAGTATCACCTCAGCAGTAGAAGGCCTGCGACACGTCTTGTGGACACAGAAGGGCTCTGCGATCGGTTCACAAATTTCAACAGCTCCAAAAACTCCTAAAATTATTTCAGCATTTAGATCTCTCATTAATGATTGGCTATTCACTCAAAACGCAAACATTATCGTTGATAATACCCTTTCTCCCGACAATCACAGTTCTCTGGTAAGCGCATTGTTCTCGCACAACTTCTTGCCTTAGTATTTTCCTTTTGATGCTTTCTGGAGAACGCCTGACGTCTCTTAGGCTTCAACAACAAAATTCAGCATACGCGTGCATCGAGAAAGCGTCGTAGGACAGACTTTATGTGGATTTGTGGATACTACCAAATGAGCTCCTAACACCTGAGGAAGAGGAAACTGCTGGATCCTACTACTCTGGCCTCAGCGACAGCTACGGTTTACACTTACCGAACCAGGTTGAGATGAAAGTAAAAATCACCGCCCCATTTGTAATGCAAATCTGATAGGACGTCTTTCGAGTCTTCATCCCTCCAGACTCGTACATTTTTGACTGTGTCGCAAAGTGATGTTGCGCTGAAGCATGGACAGGGTGAATCGAAATTCGCGCACTCTGGCTTCGTTGCGCCACTCTTCACATTCCAGCGATAAAAAAAAATGTCTGTCACAAAATTTCGTCAGGCGAGTACATCCGCCAGAAAAAGGACGTTAAAGAGTGGCAATCTGGCAACACTGTAACCACATGTATAATAACTAGCGCTGCAACACTTCTGGTTGTGCTGTACAGTTGGTGCAAAGTATAGAGTTTTGGGTTAGCATGCTGGAGGTCGAGGGTTCGATCCTGGGTTCAAGAATATGTTTTTTATTTGGTAAATGTAGCCCAAATGGTACGGTATCTGGCATCTTAATCGTCAACAGCGATTGCAGCGAGTCCTTTGGAAAACATTTGCTCTTGCGTACTACAATTGTAGAAATGGAACATTGAGCTCTGAAGGATGCCCTTCCCACGTCGTGGGCTCGAATTCATTCGCAGCACTTCCACTACCAGAAGCGAAACTTGTTTTCTTTGTACCCTCCTATAATGCTAACACAGATTAGTGCCAACTATTAGTCTTGCCTCGTTCAGGTCCATTACATTTCGTTAGGACCCTATGCTATCAGCAGGACTTGCAACGTGCTTTGCGAACAATGCCCAAACTCGCTTACTATTTGTATGTATGTATCTCCATGATCCAATTAATTGTTTCAACTCTCTGTTTCTTATTTGTCTAACCACGTACTTTTTGTGTTCAGGGTTACAAAATGTTATAAATTTAGGGTACACGTGACATAAGAAACGGTGTATATTACAGTATGATATGTCAGAATGAAATTACGAAATAAAAAAAATGCACCTCAACCCAGGATAGAACCCTCGCCCTCCTGCAATCTGACCCAAAGCAGCACGATTGAGAAGTGCTGTCAGAATTAGTTACCCTACGTGTTGTTACAGTGCTGCCAGATAGCCACTCTTTCGCGTCCTTTTTCTGCCGGATATACTCGCGAGACGAAATTTTGTGACAGACATTTTTGTAACGCTGTCATGTCAGGAGTCGCGCTGCCAAGCCCGAGTGCGTGAATTTCGCTTCACCCTGTCTACCTGCAGGAACTGGTTAGCATGAGCGCTGATTATAAACCGATATATCGTTCAAAAGTAAGTCATGTTTTTAAAAACAGAAAATTTTTTGAAACTGTGCTTTTGTAACACGATAATGTACGAGCATTAATTTGGGACAGATGGAAAACCAAAAATGGGAGTATTTGAATATAGAGTTGAGGATAAGTTAATCTAGAGGGGATGAACTGTTGATGACGAGTAAGATTGTATCGTGCGGCAAATACTGAAGTGTTTTCGGAGAAGAAATATGTAAATGAATAGCACGGCGCAGGAAAGATTGGAGAACAACACCAAGTCAAACGAAATGTTGACAAATGATTGGCTTCTATTTAAATTCTACACGATAACCTCTCATTCGGCTGTAACCACTTCCAAAATGACTGTTGTGATTTATCTTTTTCCCAGTTTCTCAAGCAATTTCGTGCAAATACCTTCGCACCTTTTTCCTGAGGTAATAAGCTGTCCCTTTTCCCTGTTCTTTTCCAGCTGAGCTGCTGTTGCGCTCCTGTATGATCGTAATGAAACCAAGAAAAATCATCCCTTGACGCGATTGTCTGTTCTAATAGATAACTAATATGTAAGATGCTGCTGCTAGGTGTACGAGGAGTAGCTGATGTGAAGGTTTTTACTGCTACCTGAGGTCGTTACCTGCTGCAGGCAAGAACATTGACAGACTGTGTGCACAGCACAACCAAACTTTTTAGAAGAAAATAGCGAGGCACGTAGGGGGATGATACTGGTTCTTACAAGTTCTGTAAGCGAAGGAAATTGTGCCCGAGGAAACTCTTAACAAGTTTCAAGAGTCCCTGGTCTTTTAAAAACAAAAAGCGAAGCTCCTTTTACGGGATACCTCCGTATACATCGAGAATGACAACAAAGCAGTAAATTACAAGCAAGTTAAACGTTAAGGTGCAATCAGAAACTGTTGTTCCGTAGCTTGCACCTGTGTTAGAAACATGTCAGGCGCTAAGCTGCGACTTAAAGCTAATACTTCCCTGAGTATGTAAATCAATGAACTATAATGCTTGCTTTAAGATATTTTTGTTCTGAATGTCCTAACTGCAGTATGAAATTCTGCTGCTCTATGTAAAACAATGCTTAGTATGATTTAACCATTCACTAAAGGGGTGTATCCGAAATACTTTGACAAATTTGAGGGGCAGGTTTGTCGTGTAAAAAATAAACTAAAATGTATGTAAACATTCGAGTTGCTGTTGAATGTATACTGACAGGAGATCTGTTCGAAAGAAGTGTTTATAATATTAACTGACAAACTCGCAGCATATTTTCAGTATGCTACTTGTTTCTACAGATGCACGTTTCCACTGCGCTGTTATAGACTGTCTCGAGACATGGAATGTACGCAGCATATACCATTCTTTTTAGGAGACTCCAGGGGTAAAAAAAATCCGTAGTAATGGGGTCAGATTAACGAGCAAAACTTGGAACTATCGTCATGTACCCAGCCATTTCTCGTGGCAAACTTCAGTCAGATAAATTCGAACAATTTATGTGTTATGTACTGGAACTTCATCTTGCATAAACTACGTGATAACCATATTGTCGGAGACACATTCTGGAGGAGGTCCAGGTGAGTTCGTCAAATGGACTGATAGAGTTAAAATCAGATAAAATGATTTCTTAGTAACAAATCAAAAACGAAGCAGCCATAGACATTTGCTTACATGACTTTTCCCCTTGTTTCAGCGTGAGAAATGAACAGGCGACTCTTGCTTATGGACTTATCCTACACTTTGTATATCCAGGTAGCACCCTATCCGAAACACATTTGTGAGCCGGCCGTTGTGGCCGAGCGGTTCTAGCCGCTTCAGTCCGGGACCGCGCGACCGCTACGGTCGCAGGTTCGAATCCTACCTCGGTCATGGATGTATGTGATGTCTTTAGGTTAGTTAGGTTTATGTAGTTCTAAGTTCTAGGGGACTGATAACCGCAAATGTTAAGTCCCATAGTGCTCAGAGCTATTTGAACCACATTTGTGATACATCGTTCACTATTTAGTAATGATGTTTGCAGCAATGCTGCGATGAAATGTAACGATGCGTTGTAGCAAAACATTGGTGACGCTGCTAAATGAAACTTTTTGTTTGCCTTTATAAGGAACATTCCTTACTTTAGAGCTTCACTGAGGCGCAATGTAATTATTTTATCACAATTCCTAGTGAACAGTATTGATTTACCTAAAGAGCTAATAGTACTACTTTTTCCAATTAATACCCATTATATTCTATGTAATAACAGTACGGGATAATTGGAATTTAGCTTTTCCCTATCGTTACAAGATTCGCTTTAGTATCCTTTACAACAGATTACGTGTATTATAGCAATATTAAAGCTGTTCATGTTATGAGTGAAGCGTTTAGGTTATGAAAACTGAAAGATATCCCCTAGCTACAACCTGGATTGCTAAGCTCATTTTATGGACTATCATACTGTTAAAATTTTGGCTTTCACCTCACATTCTTAGGTCTTATGAAGGATGTTGCCTGAACCTGACTGGCGAATAACCAAGAAAATCAGCCACATGAGAGGAAAGTATTTCAAGTGAAAACAGCGGAGTATAAACCCGTTATTACGATTTGTTAGTTTTTATAGTTTTGGCCGGTGATGTGACTCGTTGTTCGCAGTTATTAAATGCCAACGCATCTGCTACTCGAATAGCGACCGACTAAACAAGATGGAAGTCACGTACCCCGTAGATCGATAGATAAAAGTAAGTACATTCTGTTAAACGTCCGAAATTTCATTGATGGCTCAACTGTCACCGAGGTTCGGTGATTAGATACCGGTTTCACTATGATTTAATTGAAATAATTCTTCGTTAGCTTCTCACCCGCCAGGTTAGCCGAGAGCGCTAATGCGCTGCTTCCTGAACTCTCGGGTAGGCGTACCGGCCACGGATCGAATCCGCCCGGCGGATTACCGTCATCGGTCGGTGAGCCCGCCAGCCTGGATGTGGCTTTTAGGCGGTTTTCCACATCCCGCTCGGCGAATACTGGGCTGGTCCCAACGTTCCGCCTCAGTTACACGAGTCGCAGACATCTGAACACGCTCGCACTATTCCATTAATTACACTCGACGCAGACAGCAGGGGTACACTAATTCCGTCCCGAGAGGTAGGGGGTGGTGGCAGGAAGGACATCCGGACACCCTTTTCCACTAACCTTGCCAAATCCGTTCGTAACAATACCGACCCTGCGTTAGCGCGGGACATGGCACCAGTGAAAGAAAGAAAGAAAGAATTCTTCGTTAACTTCTCCAACACTTTATCAAATTGAAAATATGGACATTATTAAGTGGCTAATTTTTTTGTTGGGGAAACGTAAGAAGTTCCTGGGCTGCTATAAAGGTGATAGTGATATGGTTCAAAATGGCTCTGAGCACTATGGGACTCAACTGCTGTGGTCATCAGTCCCCTAGAACTTAGAACTACTTAAACCTAACTAACCTAAAGACATCACACACATCCATGCCCGAGGCAGGATTCGAACCTGCGACCGTAGCAGTCGCACGGCTCTGGACTGCGCGCCTAGAACCGCGAGACCACCGCGGCCGGCGATAGTGATATGAATCAGAGGTCTTTTGTGTTATGTTGGTATGTTTTGCAGAATATGGTAAGTCAGGCTTGCCCTGCGAATTTTTTTTATACCGTTTGTGACGTCAGTAGCGTTGCTAAGTTTCGTTTAAATGGACAAACTGAAACACAGTACCATCATAATTTTTTGCTGCGATTTATTGAAAACTGAAATTCCTGCAATGTATATAAGTACATGCTCAATTCCTTCATTTACAACATTTAATAAAGGGGCAATGGGTTTCAAAAATGTTTGTACTAATCCATATTCATATTATAAACGTGAAAGTAATTAAGTTTTCGTGACTAAATCGCTGAACCGCTTTTCATGAAATAGCTTGAACGTTGAGGGAGAGCCTGTGCTGCTTTGGGAAATATATATACACTGACGGAAAAGTATCACAATAAGAAGAAGTTGTGCAATATAAACGAGAGCTGGTAGGCGTGTTTCTACATGTCAAAGATGATATCTATTCGAATTTCACGCCAGTCGCACAAGGCTGGCGCTAGTAGCACCACTAAGAGGGCGCAAACCATGTTTGCTTTAGATACACGGTGTAACGGTCGTGAGCGTTAGTTTACCTTTGACATTGGACTTCGTGATCTGAAATTTATTAACACCTCACTGACCTTGAACGAGGTCGTGCAATAGGGCTACGAGAAGCTGCATGTCCCTTTTGCGATAATGCAGGAAGACTTGGGAGAAATTTAGCCACTGTACTTGATTGCTGGCAGCGGTGGTCACGAGATTTTACGGTCACAAGAAGACCGGGTTCCGACAACACTAACTCAAAGGAAGGCCTCGACGCTTGTTCGTGACGTCACGTCAGCTAGGCACGGCGAACGCCAGGTCTGTTGCAGGCATACTCATAATGGTGGTGTCTCCCTCTCTGACACAGGAAAATGTGAAACTATTGCCGGTAGTTGACCCACACACTCTGAGAGATTTCTGCAATCAATTAATTGTGCAATTCTTTACACTTCTTAACAAATAGTGTACTCCTGAACTTAAATTTCCACCTGGTTAAAGGATTGACATACAAAATCAACTTCATGGTCTAGCAGCAACAGAATTCGTGCTTCTTCACTTTATTTGTAAATCTGAGGAAGTTAGTTTTGTACTGGGTTGCTTTTACAAGAAACTGTGAACATATTGGTGCTCTTCTTTAGTTATCTTGGTTGACTATGAGAAGAGGGGGGGGGGGGGGGCAGAAGAAGAGGCGAAAGAGAGGCAAAAGAGAGATACTTGTTTTATCAAATAAATTTTTTTTATCTTATAAAGTTTCTCCTTTCAGTTGCAACAGAGGAATATTTACCTTTTCTAATGTGCATGTATTAAAAAGTTTAAGCTCAGCAGTATTTTCGATGTAAGAAGCTATTTTGTTTCCTGTTTAGAATTCCTTTCGTTGAAAACGACTGTAATCTAATGACTGGCAACAGTTGGACATTTACACATTTCTAGTGACGATGTCAAACGAAAATAAATAAATAAAGAAACGATTTAATTGTAAGGGGGTTGGGGTAAGTTTCGATAGCAAAATGGATCAAGTAAATATAGTTACTTGAATGTAAAATTTCCGAAGCTTGCAATGGGGCAAAGCATCTTCTCATGTTGATCTACGTTTGTTTCGACAGGATTCACTAATATGACAGGATTCACTAATATGATCTACATTTGTAGTTTTACGATAGTACGAAAATCTTTCTTCTAAATAAAACTGCAGAATCCAAAACAATACCAAACATTTTGTCCAAAAATAAGAGATTTATAGTGATAAGCGGGCCCAGGCGTTTCTGCCTGCAACAGACCTGGCGTTCGCCGTGCCTAGCTGACGTGACGTCAGCAACAAGCGCCGAGGCCTTCCTTTGAGTCGCTGTTGGTTCTGGGCGCCCATGTGACGCTGACGAGAGGGAAGGCCATCGTGTTCGGTGTATGGTTCTGGCGCGTCGTACTGCATCTGCAGTAGCAATGTGAGCAACAGCTGGCACCACAGTGACTCAACGAATTGTTACAAATCAGTTACTTCAAAGAAAGCTGCGAGCTAGACGCCCTGTAGTGTGTATTCCACTGACCCCAAACCGCCGCAATTTGCGTCTTCATTGGTGTCAAGCGAGAGCTCATTGGAGGGCAGGGTGAAGGGATCTTGTGTTTTGATGATGAAAACTGGTCCTCCCTCGGTGCCATTGATGGCCTTGTGGTTGTATAGAAGAGGTCGGTAGAGGGCCTGCAGCCAACCTGTCTGCGTGCTGGACGCAGTGGCCCTATACATGGAGTTATGGTGTCGTGTGGCTGTAGTAGCACTCTCGTGCTTATCCCTCTTCAGTCTGGTGATTCGACCTGTCGTGTTACCACCCATGAACAGCGTTCCAGGAGGTGTTTTCCAACAACACAAGGCTCGTCCACGTACCGTTGTTGTAACCCTACATGCTCTACAAAGTGTCGAGATACAACCACATCTGTCTCCAATCGAGCACATGTGTGACATCATCAGGCCACAACTCCAGCATCATTAACAAACAGCATTAACCGATGCTCTGCTGACCAGCCAAGTGCAACACGTATGGAACTCCATCCCACAAACTGACATATGGCATCTGCATAACACGATGCATGCACGTTTTCTTGCTTCAACATTCTGGCGGCTACACAGGTTATTAATGTAATGGTATTTCACATTTGCAGTGGCTTAAAAATGGTTCAAATGGCTCTAAGCACTATGGGACTTAACATCTGAGGTCATCAGTCCCCTAGACTTACAACTACGAGGGGCATCTGAGCAGTCCGTGCAAAAATAAAAGCTACTTCCGAGTAATATGAATTGTCCAAGTCTGAAAAATACCAATTAGTTGCTGCATTCACCTCCTCGTTTGAATAAAATCTTTGTCCCGCCAGCCATTTCTTCAAATTGGGGAACAAATAGTAGTCTGAGGGAGCCAAGTCTTGAGATTAGGGGGGGATGTGAAACGAGTTGGAATCCTGTTTCCATTAATTTTGCGACCGCAACTTCTGAGGTGTATGCTGGTGCATTGTTGTGATGGAAAAGGACTTTTTTGTGGTCCAATCGCCGGGTTTTTTTTTTTTTTTTTTTTTTTTTGCGGCTCTGTTTTTAAACGATCCAATGACGATGAATAATATGCACCTGTATTGGTTTTAACGTTTTCCTGATAGTAGATGAGGATTATCCCTTGCGAATCCCAAAAGACAGTCGCCACAACCGTTCCGGCCGAAGGAATCGTTCAAAATGGTTCAAATTGTTCTGAGCACTAAGGGACTGAATTTCTGATGTCATCCTGCCCGAGGCAGGATTCGAACCTGCGATCGAAGCGGTCGCGCAGTTCCAGACTGTAGCGCCTAGAACCGCTCGGTCACTCCGGCCGGCCGAAGGAATGGTCTCCGCCTTTTTTGGTGCAGATTCTCCCTTGGTAAACCATTGTTTAGATTGTTGTATGGTCTCAGGAGTATAGTAATGTATCCATGTTTCATCCACAGTGACGAAACGACGCTTAAAGTTCTGCGGATTCTTCCTGAACAGCTGCACATCATCCTTGCAACACTTCACACTAATCCGTTTTTGGTCAAGCGTGAGCAATCGCGGAACCCATCTTGCGGGCAGCTTTCTAATGTCCAAATGTTTATCCAAGATATTATGTACCCGTTCATTCGAGATGCCCAAGGCACTAGACATCTCACGCAGCTTAACCTTCCTGTCAACCATCACCATATCATGGATTTTATCAATGATTTCTGAAGTCGTAACCTACACAGGGCGTCCAGAACATTTAGCATCACTTGTGCCCATATGGCCACTCCGAAAATTTTGAAACCACTTATAAACTGTTCTAATCGAAGGTTCAGAGTCACCGCAATGTTTATCAAGCTTCTCTTTAGTCTCCTGAAGCGTTTTGCCTTTGGTAAAGTAATGTTTAATCACCACACAAAATTCTTTTTCGTCCATTGTTTGACAATCACTCGACTTCCTTGATTCACGCAAATGCCAAACACAAATAAATAGACGAATGTGGCTGAAATTTGGTGTGCGTTCTTTCCAAAGATGCTACTAACTAAACATGACCTCCATATGCGCTGGTGGTGCCTTTTCTCGGACTTTGCACGCACTTTTCAAACGCCCCTCGTACTTAAACCTGACTAACCTAAGGACATCACACTCATCCATGACCGAGGCAGGATTCGAACCTGCGAGCGTAGCAGGCGCGCGGTTCCGGACTGAAGCGCCTAGAACCGCTCGTCCACAGCGGCCGGCTGCAGTGGCTTATCTCGCACTTACATTAATCTGTGATCTTGCCATGTTCATCACTTAAATATGTTACCTAGACAAATGTATCCCCGAAATTTCGTTACTGTGCATTAATTATTTTTTTGTGCTGCTATCTTTTTGTATATATAAAAAAGCGGAGCCCTAAGAGAGTGAAGTAGGTGGTGGGACATTTATTTTACGTCTGAACATGAATTAAATAAAAAATATTAAATTTGTCAAGTAACGTACATGTAGTAGAGCATACAGCTAGTTCAACCGTAGAAAGCACGCATGCGCTCTCCTGTCCATGCCTCTTGGCACTCATTCTGCAGCGACGCCGCACGTGGGACCTAGTTGTGCGCTGGGGCTGTTGCGGGGTTGGGTGTGGGAGAGTGGTGTTACCTACATCACGAGCTTTGTTTACTCGAATACGCAGCCATGGGAGGGCAGCTGACGTTATTGAATGCACAGCAGATTACTTATTTACCATCACTCAACGTAGTGCAACTACCGACACGCAATTGCAGCCTCAGGTGACAGCTAGTATTGAATACATGGGACAGGTGTTTCAAAAACAACAGCCACATATGTAAATATTCACAAAATGCACAGTATGGTTTGTGACAATCGTTGATTAAAAGTGTATGCAGTAACATTTAAGACGAGAGGGTAGCTCGGCTTACAAGGTGGGTTAACCGGAAAGATTTTTTCAAAACTGGTGCCGTATTTGTTGGATGCTGACCAAAAGCAAATTTGAGAATAGTTTCTCAGAGACGCTTGGGCCTTTTGAAAAGACTCCAACAGATACAGCTGCAAGATCCATGAGCACAGAACGAGACTTCACTCCAGAAACCAACTGTCAATATCACTGGTGGAAGCCAGAGCTCTGTATCAAGAAATGTGAAATTGTAGATTATGACAAGCATTTTCTTGGATGCAGAAATATTCTCATTGATTATTTTGCAAAAGGTAAACCAATAGCTCCTGAATATTACGAAGGTACTCAAGGTATCCTCCGCCACACACCGTCAGGTGGCTTGCCGAATATGGATATAGATGAAGAAGGTCTTCATCAATTACTCTAGCACAATTGTATTTATGGGCTTTGAATACTTTCATTTATCTCATTCATATGATTATGTGTTCTCTCTCGCAGTACAGAAGGTTCAAATAAAAATATGTATTTGAGTCTGTAGTCGTGCTTTTGTTTTGTCTACTAACCACCGGTTTTGGTACCAAGCACACCATCCCTCGCGCGTAAAATTGTCAAGCAAACTTATGTAAGTAAGCCTGAAGTATATATGGGAAGCGAGCTTGACTGCTCCGCGCCAGGGAATGGCCTGACGATTGTGCTCTGCACTGAAACCGTTAACAAAATAATAGTGCCGACTATACACTAAAGCATACAAATTTTTCTGGTCGTTGTCCAGTTGACAGTATGTTGGGAATATGTAATACAAATTGTCTCAGTAATTAGCCAATAACACTAAATTAAAATGGCGGACGGGCCCTACTGCACCCAAAACGTCCTGAATTAGTGATCAGACATTAGATTTTCTTTCTTTTTTCGTTTATTTTTGCATTATCAAAATACTGTTAGTGGGAAATTCAGAATACTCCACTTTGAATTGCACAGGTAGCTCATTTGCGTAAACCTTCCTGGATGGCGTACTAGATCTCAGATTCGATCTCTGTAGGTGATATTTTTGTTCAATATTGAATATCTACAATATTGAAGATTGTCGTTTTCTGCATGTTTCTACGCAAAAAATCACAGTTACGAGCCCGGTCATGGTGACTTCCATAACTGCAAGTTTTTACGCATAAGAGTTGTGGGTTCAAGTTCACAGTGCGGTCATCTTATCATTTTCTTCATTTCAACGCAAGCGTCCTATCAATTCTTCCAAAGTAGATTGTGCTTAATGTTTCTGGTTTGGACCCTGGTGCAGATTCACCTTTGAATTTGGGAAAGTTGAATGCTTTGAACTTCCCATGATTAGTAATTGGAAAATTTTTGAAAATTGTAAACTGTAACAATGTGAGGACTCGATTCGAGGTCCTTCCAAACGCAGAAGGGTATTTCCAGCATTTTTTACACAGTGTGATTAATTAATGGCATAATCAGACCAATTCTCCTGTGGAGGGTAGTTAATAATATAATGAATGGGACGTAATGGAGAAACAGATGGGTTAGAATTCGCGTTTCTCCACTGAAAACATCAACCTTATACATTAAATTTGCTTGCTCTGATATCCTCTTCCCTCATCTGGAAGGAATTTGTGCCGGTTGTGGTCAAGTGAGAGATTTATGTCAGAAGTAAGTGAATTCGAAA
The DNA here is from genome assembly GCF_023897955.1 of Schistocerca gregaria. Classification (NCBI taxonomy): domain Eukaryota; kingdom Metazoa; phylum Arthropoda; class Insecta; order Orthoptera; family Acrididae; genus Schistocerca; species Schistocerca gregaria. Next base: position 1,024,533,693 of record NC_064920.1, read on the forward strand.
GAGGGCAAAGTGTCTGTGCTCGTATGGGGGATGGGGGAGGGTGGGAGGGTGGGGGCGAAACTGTAACCAATGAGGCCGAAGTGCTTGGTGTTTCAGGAAGCACCGTCCCGAAGATTTATACCTCAAAGAGGAAAAGCGCGAAAAACATTATCCGCTTGGTCACAAGACGGAAGAAAATGTGTGTTGACGGATCGCGCCAGACAGTCATTGAAGAGGAGTATGACGAAAAAGTCACTGCAGAAATGAATGTCGCACTCGCGAATCCCGTCAGCACCAAAACGTCATGAAGGGAGCCCCATAAATAGGGAATTGCAGGGGAGTTGGAATTACAAAACAAGTCATCAGTGAAGTCCATAACAGGCAAACGTGGTGCCGAAGCCATAAATCCTAGACTGTGGAGCAATGGAGGAATGTCGTTTGGTCGGATGAGTCTTTTTTTACACTGTTTACAATTTCTGGCTGAGTTCACGACGAGACATGTCCGGGGGTCCGAGGTGATGTGTCCAGCCATATCGTGGTATTCCACAACGCCTATGATGACTCTTCAAAGTCGTATTAATGTAAGGGGTTACTTGACCATGCCATGGTACAACGTTTGATCCAAGATAACTGGGCCGCCCGTTCGCACAGCTCGAATCGGCAAGGATTGGTTTTGTGAGCTCGAGAATGAAGTGTCACATCTACCCCAGCTAATACAGTCACGAGATTGTTGAGCCTTTATGGTCTACTTTGGAGAGAGGGGTGCTTGATTGTTATCCACCATCATTGTCACCTAAACTTGCCACCATTTTTCAGGAAGAATAATATCACTTCAAAACCCTATGCGACCATATATTTATCAATTCCGAGATGACAAAGCTGTTTATAATGCCAACGGCTTTCCTACTCCATATTAGAGGTGGTAATGTGTTTTTGTTGTTTCCATATTTTTGTCCGCTCCTGTACTTTGAAAAGTAAGTGAATTTGTGGTCTGAAATCAGTGTATTTCACTGCCAAGGCAACTTTTCACCTTGACTTCATATCCAGTCACTGAAGTTTTAAAACCGGAACTGACGAAGGGCAGGTTGCAATAAAATACGGTCGACATTGAGAATGCTGCATCTTCGTCAGCTTGGGTGACCTGTTTTCTCTCTTCTCAGTCTAACCAGCGGCGTTGCCGTACGCGTGTTACATGCAATACGGCTGCCAATCGTATTTTACCGCAAGGGAGGAAAAACAGCCGTGTAACGCTCGCTTGGAATCTCATGAGGATGCAAGCTGTGACACCGCCAAAGAGGGGAGTTTTTGTGCCTCCGTGTAAAGGGGTGACGGGAATACAAATCCAGTCGTGGGATAAAGTGAGAGTGTCTGGCTAGAAAGAAGGAGGGTCAAAATGCAGATCCAGTCGTGGGATAAAGTGAGAGTGTCTGGCTAGAAAGAAGGAGGGTCAAACTGCAGGAGCAATACGGTGTGGATGAGGGCGGCATTTTGCACCTGGCGTTTGTTGAAGTTTGGCGCACATGTCTCCCTAGTCGATCATACCTCATCATACTTCGAATCCTCAAGGCTTTAGGATATGGCTAATAGAGCGGCTGTCTTAGAAATTTCTACAGAATCTTATCGATCCGTGCACTACAGTGCACGGTACCAGTATGTTCCCAACAGCCGCACGGGAAACGCGATTTTTCAGGGGTCGTATCTCTGGTACTGTTGAACACAGAGACAAGGCGTCAAATGTTTTGTATAGCCCTTGGCCTAGGGACCATTTTTATACCTGTCGGAGGAACGGGCTTACGGTACAGGGTCAAAATGTAGGCATTACACATTTCCTCCGCCACAGGCAAATCGGTTGTTTCTCAAGCGTTAGGTGTGGTCTAGGGCGAGCCTTAGGCGACTTAAAAATAAACCATTTTTCCATGGACTGTTCCTAATGAAACTGCAAAAACCATGATTTTTGGGGTGCGAAAAGTACCAATCACTGGGATAAACACTTCTCTAACTGCTACTCGTGGTGAATCGTCGAAATTTTTACCGTATGTTCTTCCGATGATGTTCTCGGGGAACCTCGAAATTCTTTTCGATATCATTATCCGTTACCGATATCCAGAGCTTCAGATTTAATGTACTTGTCCAGTAAATCAGACACATAATATCCGATCATGGTGCGTAAATATGGTATTAACTGGCGTAATCATCACATGGAAAGAGTTCCAGGATCATCGCCAAAGTTCCGATGTCGCCAAACCTGTTGCTCTTCCTCATGTGTTCATCTACAAAATTTAATGACCGGCTGTCTCTGTATAATGGGCACTTCACGCTGATACAAATGTGCCTGAAGTCCTACTGCAGTGACAAATATGGGCTGAAAATGATCTTAACGCTTTCGGCCTGAACAGAACTGCAAATGACTTCCAAAAATTATGTGAAACTGCAAAGCCTGCAAACTCAGCAAAATATTTATAACAACATTTTTACACTTTTAAGGTACAAATTATAAGATGGGGATTTTCAATGAACTGCTATCAATGAACGAAATATTCAGAAAAAACGCAAAACAAACGATTTTGCCGCGCTGGGTAGCCACGTGGTCTAGGGCGCCTTGCCCCGTTTCGCGAGACTTACCACGTCGGAGTTTCGAGTCTTCCCTCGGGCATGGGTGCGTGTGTTGTCCTTAGCGTCAATTAGTTTAAGTTAGATGAAGTCGTATGTAAACCTAGGGACCGATGACCTCAGCAGTTTGGTCCCATAGGTACTTATCACAAATTTCAATACATATGATTTTGTTTTAATCTCATATTATGCGCATTTATTTGTTGTTTATATGTGTCGAGGTATATAAATAAACTTTCAGGACTTTACTGACCTATAGAATTCGTTTTACAGAAGCAGCGGATACTGCTATAGCAGGGAAAGAAGGGGACTGTCGGAAAAATACTGCTGCTGGAAGCAAAAATAAAAAAAAGGTTAATCTGTTCCTCTTTAAAAGACTGACAGAGAAATGGGGAACCAGCTGCCTCAATGCCCATTCCGCTTCCTCATCAAAAGTTTGACGCCCGAAAATAGTTGCAATTTTTTATGGTGAAAAAGCAGTGACAGTGGAAGAGAGAGGAGATAGTACCAGTGAGAGAGAAATAGAGAGGAGGCAGTGATGGTGAAAAAGTATCAGTGACAGAAAAAGAGAGACGAAGAAAACAGCAATGAGTGCCAAAGAGAGAGGATACTGATGATCTGTGAGAGACAGTGACAGTAATAGAGAGAGACAGATGGGTGGGGATAATAGCAGAGCAAGCAAAGGAGAGAGGAGATATTGATGGCCAATGACACATAGTGGCAGTAAAAGAGAGAGATGGCTGGAGATGGGACCAGTGGAAGCAAAAGAGTGGAAACAGTGGAAATGGAACGTAAAGTTTATTGGAGGCAATACATAGGCTTCGGAAAGTCTAGAGCCTCCCGGACCTGCGAAAGTTAACACGTAGGTATGAGTGAGGTACATTTTGGGCCGTATTTTGAAACACGTGGGTGTAGGAGAAGAAGTAGGTTAGATCTCCAGAATGTTTGAGCTGCCGAGGTATGGTGGAGACAGTGGCAGTAGGAAAGAAAGAGAAAAGGAAACAATGTGAGAGGAGATATACTGTAAATCAAAAGGAATGAAAGAAGACAGTGGGAGAGAACCACATATAGGCAATGGCAGTAAGAAGGAGATATTGAGACTTAACTGCAAAGAGAGACTGGGTAAAGGGATTAAGAAGGCAGAATGAGCACTGAACCAGCTGGTTTCCCACATTTCTGTGAGAGTCTTTTAAAGGGGACGTATTCTCCTTTTTGTGCTCCAACAGGAGGACTTTTCCGCTGAGAAGTAAATGACAGCAGGAGCTGAAAAATTTTTTGCTCACTGGACGATTTGTTAGTCACCGCTTTAATAGAGCACGCTGTTCGCTTTATGGACGCTGTTGATGATTTACAATGTGGTGCTGCGCTGTCATATGATCCGACAGCGCTGACACACGCCATGACAGTTTTGTGCTGCGTCTCTGCCAGTAAGGTGTACGGCATCAGCTTAGTAAGATGGATCGACTTTGAGACGTGAAAGTATGTGAGAGAGGGATTGTTATGTTTGGAGGTACACCCTACAAGAACTCGAATTAAGCTGTCTGATTTGTTGGTATATCAAAGCGGATGGTTTAACGTTTGCATGAGGTATGGCGTACCGCCTGCAGCCGTGAACACGGCCTAAGAAACTGGTCGTAAAAATATCTGTGAAAGAACAGAGAAAACTGACTAGGCGTGACTGTAATGTAGGCCGACGGGTCACGTATTTTCCTCCTTGCAGATGAAACAATGTGCCGAGAGCATCCACAGCCAAACGAGACGTTGAACCCGCGTTACATGCACTCTGTAGTTTAGGCTTATCTTCATGATCCTACGTGAGATACACGACGGCAGCAGCATATAACGGCTCTAAATTAAGCCAACAGGATTCGCGAAATCTACGTCTTTTTTCTTACAAGCATTCCGTTTTAAGGTCTCCGAGCTTTTTTGTTACACTTTTGTAAGGGCTGTACTAATCTGTTATGATCCTAGCAGTATCTGAAATCTGTTGTTGTGTCTACTTGATAAGGATTTCAAACGCTGGAAAAATAGAAACTGTCACACTTCTGTCTTGTATGCGTTTCTCTTAATATGCATTACACTTTTCAAGGACACTGTCAATAAATGTACGATGTGATGCCGTCTGTCCAGTTTTAGTATGAAGGTGGTTTTATGTCTGGTACAAAAGCAAGAAAAAAGTTTGTTTCGTAAACAACTCACGTTACTTTACGAACTCACGTTACTTTACGAGAGACTCTCCTTTGATATATACACACTCAATCCAGCGATCTTCCAAGCTTTTTGATCCCAGCGGAAATATGGGTTCTGTCAAACTCTGCAAAATAATCGTTGACTGCTACCATCACTTCCTCAATTAACGAAACAATCCTCCCAGATGGCCAAAGTTTCAAGTTAGAGAGCAGGAAGATTCACAAGGGGCTACGTCTGGTGAATAGGATGGATGAGGAACCAATTCAAAGCCTATTTCATGCGCCGGCCGTAGTGGCCGCGCGGTTCTAGGCGCTACAGTCTGGAGCCGAGCGACCTCTACGGTCGTAGGTTCGAATCCTGCCTCGAGCATGGGTGTGTGTGATGTCCTTAGGTTAGTTAGATTTAATTAGTTCTAAGTTCTAGGCGACTGATGACCTCAGACGTTAAGTCGCATAGTGCTCAGAGCCATTTGAACCTATTTCATGCGCTTTCGCCAGTGTTATCGCTGATTCAGAAGGATGCAGGTTGCAGTAGGTACTGGGAGATGAAGAAGCTTGCACAAGATAGAGTAGCATGGAGAGCTGCATCAAACCAGTCTCAGGACTGAAGACCACAACAACAACATCGCTGATGAGTGGATGATGAATTATCCTGGTGAAAGAGCACATTTTTGCACGCCAACCTTTGTCTTTTTTCAGCCAACGCAAGTTTCAAACGATCCCACAACGAAGAATGATAGGGTCCAATCATGATTCTTCTTTTTTTCCCTCAAGTAATCTAGGAGTATTATTCCTTGTAAACACACAAAATAAAAACCAGCGGCCATCACCTTAACAACTGACAACATTGTCTTTGCCTTCTTCGATCCACTTTCACCAGCCTTCGTCCATTGTTTGACTGCTGTTTTGATTGACGTGTGTAATGATGGATTCAGGTTTTATCAACAGTCACAAATCGGCGCAAGCTGTCTTGCGGACTGCGATTAAACAATGCCAGACATGATGTTGTGCCGGATGCACTTTTGGACTGACAAGGTGAGGCCACGACGTTTGGAACGCGGATTTATTGCAAACTTCGTACAATCATAGTACTCCATGAGGACAGCAAAATGTGTAAGCAGTCGCGCGTACTTCTCAAGCGTTATTGAGTAAATCGCAAGATAATTTCGGTCGGCGAATATATGCGTGGCCATTTTAACCATGAAGCGGCTACAGCCGAGTGATGCCAGCAGGGTAGCTCAGCGTGTAGCCGGCACGGTAGATCAGCTGCCGGCACGGTAGCTCAGCGTGTTCGGTCAGAGAGACAGTTGGCCTCTGTAATAAAAAACTGAGTGGAAGGATCAAACACCGAACTTGAACAGGATGTCTTGCGACATCCGCAACGACCAAACACAACGATCAACAACGAATAAAATAGCCGGCACGGTAGCTCAGCGTGTTCGGTCAGAGGGCTAGCTGTCCTCTGTAATAAAAAAAACTGAGTTAATGGATCAACAACGTACTGAAACGGGTGTCTTTCGACGTCCGCCCAGAGCAGATACAACGAATGTAAAACGAACAAAATGAGATTTTAAAAAAAGCGTGTTCGGTCAGAGGGATGGCTACCCTCTGTAATAAAAGAACTCAGTTAATGGATCAACAACGAACTGAAACAGGTGTCTTCCGATGTCCGCGCCGAACAGATACAGATTTTTTTTTTTTTTAAAGCGTGCTTGGTCAGAGCGTCAGTTACTCTTTATAATAAAAGAACTCAGCGAACGGATCATCGACAAACTGAATGGGTGAACAATTTCAACGAACAATATAGGATTTTTTTTTAATGTGTTTGGCGTTCAAGCCGCTGGATCGCTGGATCGAGTTGCGTTCGTCAGTTTTTTTTTATTTTCAACACAGTCATTTTCTTTATTATTTATATTACAACTGATATAATGGGGAAAGTACGTGTTATCGGATGAAATTTTATTTAATTTACAATGTTATTTGCCAGTCTACTAATTTTTATTATCACAAATAATGTAATATTCATAACTATGGACTAGTAAATGACCAAATGCATCAAGTCATACCGAAAATGTATGCTTGTCCGTGTTTTGAGAAATCCCTTATACCTGGAAGGAGCCCGAAACGACTTGTTACCTCCACGTTTTGACCGGCACAGACGCCATTCGAAAGATGTACAATTAATCGTCGCTTTCGACATTACGAGTACAAGTCGCAGGATGTTATTTTTCGTAAAAACATGGAAAGCATTAAGTTAAACGGCACCAGCTCCATTGAATAAATGCTATGTTTCCGCATGCGCAAGATCTTTTGACTTTTTCCGTGGAAAAACAAACCTTGTTAACATTTTCAAAAACCTCTCTTTCAGACGATAGTTTGGAAGAAAACCATGCATAATGCAGTATTTCCTTAAAAATCGGCGCTGATAATTGGTTATGCAGTATCGAGTGTATTTTAATAGCGTCTTTAAAAAAATTGTTCTGTATTGTTCGCTGAATTTGTTCAGGGCGGACGTCCGATGACACCCATTCAGTTTGTTCGTTCATCTGTTCGCTCAGTTTATTTTATTAGAAAGGGAAGCTAACGCTCTGACGGAACACGCTTTTTTATTTATTTTTTAATCTAATTTTGTTCGCGTTCGTTCGTTGTATCTGCTCCGTGCAGACCTCTTAAGACACTCGTTTCTGTTCATAGCTGATCGATTAACTCAGCTTTTTTATTTCAGAAGGCAGCTAACCATCTGACCAAACATGCTGAGCCTGCAGTCGCTTCATGGTTAAAATGGCCACGCACAGATATACACTCCTGGAAATTGAAATACGAACACCGTGAATTCATTGTCCCAGGAAGGGGAAACTTTATTGACACATTCCTGGGGTCAGATACATCACATGATCACACTGACAGAACCACAGGCACATAGACACAGGCAACAGAGCATGCACAATGTCGGCACTAGTACAGTGTACATCCACCTTTCGCAGCAATGCAGGCTGCTATTCTCTCATGGAGACGATCGTAGAGATGCTGTATGTAGTCCTGTGGAACGGCTTGCCATGCCATTTCCACCTGGCGCCTCAGTTGGACCAGCGTTCGTGCTGGACGTGCAGACCGCGTGAGACGACGCTTCATCCAGTCCCAAACATGCTCAATGGGGGACAGATCCGGAGATCTTGCTGGCCAGGGTAGTTGACTTACACCTTCTAGAGCACGTTGGGTGGCACGGGATACATGCGGACGTGCATTGTGCTGTTGGAACAGCAAGTTCCCTTGCCGGTCTAGGAATGGTAGAACGATGGGTTCGATGACGTTTTGGATGTACCGTGCACTATTCAGTGTACCCTCAACGATCACCAGAGGTGTACAGCCAGTGTAGGAGATCGCTCCCCACACCATGATGCCGGGTGTTGGCCCTGTGTGCCTCGGTCGTATGCAGTCCTGATTGTGGCGCTCACCTGCACGGCGCCAAACACGCATACGACCATCATTGGCACCAAGGCAGAAGCGACTCTCATCGCTGAAGACGACACGTCTCCATTCGTCCCTCCATTCACGCCTGTCGCGACACCACTGGAGGCGGGCTGCACGATGTTGGTGCGTGAGCGGAAGACGGCCTAACGGTGTGCGGGACCGTACCCCAGCTTCATGGAGACGGTTGCGAATGGTCCTCGCCGATACCCCAGGAGCAACAGTGTCCCTAATTTGCTGGGAAGTGGCGGTGCGGTCCCCTACGGCACTGCGTAGGATCCTACGGTCTTGGCGTGCATCCGTGCATCGCTGCGGTCCGGTCCCAGGTCGACGGGCACGTGCACCTTCCGCCGACCACTGGCGACAACATCGATGTAGTGTGGAGACCTCTCGCCCCACGTGTTGAGCAATTCGGCGGTACGTCCACCCGGCCTCCCGCATGCCCACTATACGCCCTCGCTCAAAGTCCGTCAACTGCACATACGGTTCACGTCCACGCTGTCGCGGCATGCTACCAGTGTTAAAGACTGCGATGGAGCTCCGTGTGCCACGGCAAACTGGCTGACACTGACGGCGGCGGTGCACAAATGCTGCGCAGCTAGCGCCATTCGACGGCCCGGTGTGTCCGCGGTGCCATTTGTGTGATCATTGCTTGTACAGCCCTCTCGCAGTGACCGGAGCAAGTATGGTGGGTCTGACACATCGGTGTCAATGTGTTCTTGAGAATCTCCAGGCCTGTGATGCCTTGGAGGGTATTATCTCGTCGAGGCGTCACATTCCGTAACGAGCTTAACTCAGAGAAACGATGGATCAAAATTGTACCTGCAGCTCGTTTAATCCTTAGTGTAATTTCACAGATAAATCAGACCTGATCTGTAAAACTGCCTGTCATCTTAACCCTTAGCATCAGACCTCGCTAACGAAAAGAGGTTTTTCAGTTGCAGAATGATTACAGTTATTCAGTTTTCAGTTGCGGCTTTCTTACGATTATTCAGAGAGCGGGAAAAGGACTAAAGAATTAAGCGAAATTTTGTGAGTTGAGTTAAATCAGTGTATTACCCTCAAGAACAGTGTAAAAAGTGAGACGTGCTTCACAATATGGCAAAAGGCAAGTATTGGCAATTTCGGGCTACAAATTACTCCAGTAAGCTATCCACGGAAAACTGATAAGCGAATTACAAAAAAATGGTTCAAATGGCTCTGAGCACTATGGGACTCAACTGCTGAGGTCATAAGTCCCCTAGAACTTAGAACTACTTAAACCTAACTAACCTAAGGACATCACACAAATCCATGACCGAGGCAGGATTCGAACCTGCGGCCGTAGCGGTCGCGCGGTTCCAGCCTGTAGCGCCTAGAACCGCTCGGCCACTCCGGCCGGCAAGCGAATTACACAAGGGAATAATAGTGTGAGTTCGTTCAGCCTTACCGAAAGATTACTTGCAGTATTAAGAGAGAACTAAACCAGGGAAGATACACGCACATAATCAATGAGCCACTAGAGAGATTTATACGAGGAAACGAGGGGACGAGCGCGTCACCGCATTGCTTTCCGTAAGTACGGAGGACATTCCGAAGGTAAGCTTCACTGTTGTTATTGTTATTGCATGTGAGGTCCGCCAGTTATGCAAATCACCGTTTTTCACAGTTTCCAAACATGTTTCGGCACTACTGTGCCATCATCAGTGGGTTTTCGGTGTTATTTATTCTGGAACGTGAACCTTTTTGTTAAATGATAATAAAATTATGTGCATCTTTAGTTCAAACAACAGATCGTTCCTTTTTGTAAATACCTTTACATTTGGTGTGCATGAATTTTCTCGATCACTTTGTAACCTCCCCACAGAATAAAATAATATGAATAATATTAACATTTAGTGTAACCTCCCCACAGAATAAATTCCGTAACCTCTCAACAGTAAAAACAATAATATTATTTCTTTCTTTCAGTGTAACCTCCCAACAGAAAACTTCCGTAACCTACCAATAATAAAAAATATAATTATAACATTGACATTTAGCGTAAACTCCCAATAAATAAATTCCATAGACTACCAATAATACAGTGTGACTAACCTCTCAATTAAATTGCGACTCACTTAAATAACCTTTCAATAATTGACTGTGAATTTGAACTGGTAAATTTTGGACTTCACCAGTGCTGCATCATGGCCCCGAAAATTCATTATGAACAAAATGAAAAATCTTACCTCAATTAGGTCGCCGGATAACGCGTATATATCTGCTCCTATAAGAAATTTTTCTGGCGCAGCTCAGTGCAATGCTGCCCGATAGATTTCTCGTGTATAAAAAGAACAATCGAATTTTTCTTCAAAATAATCGGGATGACCATGGACTGGAGAAATTAGTAAATTCTTTCAATTGAAATGAATGATTGTCAAAAGTTACTTTTTATGAGAAAGATTATTATTAAGAGATTTTTTTAAAACATTTACATGGGACTTGATATAACAATACCACATATGCGCGAGGCTGCTTTTACCTTATACTACAACGCTCAGGCTCCGCCATCGCCCCCACCACGACCGGCCCAGCCAACTTCACACTCCAGACAGCTAGCAAGCAACAACTTACTCCTACTGCTACACAGTTCCTACTGCAGTCAACACTGCTCTTTGGTCTCAGATTCTCTTATAGCTTAAAGTATCGCAGGCAGCGCGTGAGCAATCCATCGAAATTACATCTGCTCGAGTGCGCTAATAACAAATTCCTTAATCATGGACCTCTTACAACTTGTGTGTTAATTACTACAGGTAGCTTGTCATCTGCAACCAAACGATGTTGATGAGAATTTATTTTATTTTTCCTGGGAGTTAACCTATCTTCTAGAATGTAATTCAGTTTTTCGCGATGTTTTCCCGCCTATATTCGTTTTTACTTACGTTTTCGTGTGGCAAGTATTTCCATTCTCCGCATATTGCTGAGATGTTGTGATGCACACGTAACTACAACAAGTATTTTTCACAAATAACGTAGTAAAACACTTTATAGTTACATGTGCATCACAACACCTCAGCATTAAGCGGAGAATGGAAGTACTTGCCACGTGAAAACGTAAGTAAAAGCGAATATAGGGGCGAAAACATAGCGAAAAACTGAATTACATTCTAGAAGATATGTTAAAAATGCACATAATTTTAAAATCTTTTAACAAAAATGTTCGCATTGCTGAATAAATAAAACCTACTGCTGATGGCACAGTGCTGCCGAAACAAGTTTGGGTACTGAGAAAAACGGTGTTTTGCATAACTGGCGGACCTCACATCGAACAATTTTAACTGCAAACACGGCCAATACAAGGAGCTGCAAATCAGAATGATGGACACTTCACTGTTTTTATTGAAAGAGAAGACGGTACACCAAGTGACACAAACAAACGCCGCATCCATATCCGTTGCTGGTTCAACGACGGAAGGGGCGTAAAGGGAGGAGAAATGACCCATGCGCAGTGCGCCGAAGAAGAGAAAGTAACAGCAGACCGGTGTGTCCGAGGTTATTCGAGTACACAGCACGATGGCAGACGGACTTGTACTGACAACATGGTCGCCAGTCGAACTGCGTTCCATTACCCGATATGAATTGTCACATGCGGTAGGGTCTCCTTCATCCACAGGCTGTCTATAGTGGAGTGGTGACGCTTTGTCAAGTGGTTGATCGCTGGTATTGCCTGTTCAGAGAGAGAAGGCAGAGTATGGAGAATGAAGGTCAAATTCCACGAATAAAAGCAATTTTGTCAGATAGGTACCGGCCGCAGTGACCGAGCGGTTCTAGGCGCTTCAGTCTGGATCCGCGCGACTGCTACGGTCGCAGATTCGAATTCTGCCTCGGGTATGGATGTTTGTGATGTCCTTAGGTTGGTTAGGTCTAAGTAGTTCTAAGTTCTAGGGGAGTGATGACCTCAGATGTTAAGTCCCATAGTGCTCAGAGCAATTTTTTGTCACAGAGGTCACAGTTCGTAGTAATCGACGGAACTGATTTCTAGTGTTCCCCAAGGTAGTGTTATAGGGCCTTTGCTGTTCCTTATCTATGTAAACGATTTGGGAGACAATCTGAGCAGCCGTCTTCGGTTGTTTGCAGATGACGCTGTCATTTATCAACTAATAAAGTGATCAGATCAAAACAAACTGCAAAACGATTTAGAAAAAAATATCTGAATGATGTGAAACGTGGCAGTTGACCCTAAATAACGAAAAGTGTGAGGTCATCCACATGAGTGCTAAATGGAACTCTTTAAACTTCGATTACACGATAAATCAGTCTAATCTAAAAGTCGTAAATTCAACTAAATACTTAGGCATTACAATTACGAACAGCTTAAATAGGATAGAACACACAGAAAATATCGTGGGGAACGCTAAGCAAAGACGGCGTTTTATTGGCAGGACACTTAGAAAATGTAACAGACCTATTAAGGGGACTGTCTACACTAAGCTTGTCCGTCCTCTTTTAGAATACTGCTGCGTGGTGTGGGATCCTTACCAGACAGGACTGACGGAGTACATCGAAAAAGTTCAAAGAAAGGCAGCACGTTTTGTATTATCGCGAAGTATGGGAGACAGTGTCACAGAAATGGTACAGGATTTGGGCTGGAAGTGATTAAAAGATAGGCGTATTTCGTTGCGACGGAATCTTCTCACGAAATTCGAATCACCAACTTTATCCTCCCAATGCTCAAATATTTTGTTGTCACCGACCTATATAGGGAAGAACGATCACCACGATAAACTAAGGGAAATCAGAGCTCGTACGGAAAGATATAGGTGTTCATTCTTTCCGCGCACTATACGAGATTGGAATAACAGAAAATTTTGAAGGTGGTTCGATGAACCCTCTGCCAGGCACTTAAGTGTGATTTGCAGAGTATCCATGTAGATGCAGATGTAGATGTAGAGTACAGGACATGGTGGTTAGCACACAGGAACAAACCGGTATCAGACGCCGGCCGGAGTGGCCGTGCGGTTCTAGGCGCTACAGTCTGGAGCCGAGCGACCGCTACGGTCGCAAGTTCGGATCCTGCCTCGGGCATGGATGTGGGTGATGTCCTTAGGTTAGTTAGGTTTGATTAGTTCAAAGTTCTAGGGGACTGATGACCTCAGAAGTAAAGTACCATAGTGCTTAGAGCCAGTTTAACCATTTTTTTCGTATCAGGTGTAGCGTCCACACAGCGTATTGGCCGTGCTCAGTCTCATCACATGTTCCGTGGTGTGTTGGGTTACCGAAAAGTATCTGCGTAATGGAAACCTGACCTCGGGTCGCAAGAGTGCAGGAATTCGAATCAGCCTCGATCACTTGGTGCGGTATGCGCGAGACGCAGAATCATTACAGGCGACGAGACAGAAGAATCTAAGGCCACCTCAGTGACGTGGAAGCATCCCCGTTCATCAGTGAGGAAAAAATTCAGGATGTCATCCCCCACATGAAACATTATGGCCACAGTATTCTGGGATGCGAAGGAAGTGATTTATCTCGATTTTCTCCTGCAAGGGACCACCTGTCCGACACGTTACTGCGACGCCCTCAACAAGCTCAGGTGCGCCATTCGATGAAACAGATCAGGCCTCTTGAGTGAAGGCATTGTGCCGTTGGACGACAACACAAAACCACACACAGCAAGGCCACGCAACATCAGATTCGTCATTCCGGGTGGGAGAGACTGGATCACCCGGCCTACTGCCCCAATATTGCACCATTGCACTTCCCCATATTTCCTACATTGAAAGGCGCACTCTCGAGACGTCACTTCCAAACATTTGTTGTGGTGGACCAGCATAGGCGATAATTCCTTGCATCGCGGCGCACCGATTTGTACTGGAATGGTTTCTTGAAACTGATTACACGCTGCGACAAATATCCCAAAGTAGGTGGCGACGATCTCAAAAATATTGCAGGGTGTGGTACCGATAGCTAGAATGCCACGGCGTAGGTGCAAGTTCTTAGGTTGGCACAACGACACCGATACCGACGACAGCACCCTCTAGCCGGCGCTGTGAGATCTACGAGCTCCGCTGCAGTTGCAGCCCTTTTGATTCCGAGGAGACGACCTAGCAACATTGTTTCTACTTCATAGGGGGCTAGCCATTACCGACTGTGTTACTTCAGTTACTTCAGTGATAGTTTGTCCAACTTCTAGTAGCTGTTAGATTTGATGGATGAACGACTTCGCACCTACGTGCTCAACTGTACGCAAAGTTAAGTAAAAGAATTATAACCTAATTGCAGTACCAAGCATTTCACCTTTTCCTTCTCCTACTCACTTCCTAGATTCGTCCTACCCTTCAGTTTACAGGAGCAAACTCACACGACGCCTTGCAGGGTGCGTGTAGTTCAGGATCCCAAGGTATATTTGTTTTTGCTAACAAAGTTTCCGTGAGAAAAGAGTGACAGAACTTACTTTCTTGAAGTTCTCTCGTACATTGCAGAGTAGTGGGTAGACCGCCGGCGGGTTCGGAAACGAGCGTGTTTCGTTTCCGTGATCGCAATCCTAAGGATGCATATCTAGCAATGCAGTCGAATTCCAACCGCATAGTCACTGGACATGTCCGGCTTCAGATTCGTGGAGTCCAGGTAGTGCTGTGACTAAGATGGCTGCTACGTGCCTATCTTCCGCTGTACTGGAACTGCTTCTGGGTGGGATCGGAAGTATGCGTATCCCAGTTTTATCACCTCGGAGACGGCACGCTTGTGTTGCTACCCCGGAGAGAAATAGTCCTGTATAGGTGGCAGCACTGGACTATAGCATCGGCAGCAAACATTCCGACAGTGCTGCTGATCACAAGGTCGTTGTAGCTAGACTCAATACCGTTTCTTCCAAATCCACTAGAAACAAACGCAAAATAATGTTATTTAAAAAAGCGGATAAAGTGTCACTAGAAGCCATCCTAAGAGACAATCTCCATTCCTTCCGAACTGACTATGCAAATGTAGACGAGATGTGGCTCAGATTCAGAGATATAGTAGCAACAGCAATTGAGAGATTCATACCTCATTGGAATTGATCCCCCATGGTACACAAAACAGGTCCGAACGCTGTTGCAGAGGCAACGGAAATAGCATGCGAAGGTCAGAAGAACGCGAAATTCCGAAGATTGGCTAAAATTTACAAACGCGCGATATTTGGCAAGGACTTCAATGCGAGATGCCTTTAATAGGTCCCACAATGAAACATTGTCTCGAAATTTGGTAGAATATCCGAAGAAATTCTGGTCGTATGTAAAGTACACAAGCGGCAAGACGCAGTCAATACCTTCGCTGCGCAGTGCCGATGGTACTGTTACCGACGACTGTGCCGCTAAAGCGGAGTTATTAAACGCAGTTTTCCGAAATTCCTTCACCAGGGAAGACGAATGGAATATTCCAGAATTTGAAACACGAACAGCTGCTAGCATGAATTTCTTAGAAGTAGATACCTTAGGGGTTGTGAAGCAACTCAAATCGCTTGATACGGTCAAGTCTTCAGGTCCAGACTGTATAGCGATTAGGTTCCTTTCAGATTACGCTGATACAATAGCTCCCTACTTAGCACTCATATACAACCGCTCGCTCACCGATAGATCTGTACCTACAGGTCACACCAGTGTTTAAGAAGGGCAGTAGGAGTAATCCATCTAACTACAGACCTATATCACTGACGTCGGTTTGCAGTAGGGTTTTGGAGCATATACTGTATTCAAACATTATGAATCACCTCAAAGGGAACGATCTATTGATACGTAATCAGCATGGTTTCAGAAAACATTGCTATTGTGCAACGCAGCTAGCTCTTTATTCGCACGAAGTAATGGCCGCTATCGACAGTGGATCTCAAGTTGATTCCGTATTTCTAGATTTCCGGAAAGCTTTTGACACCGTTCAAGCTGCGGAGCTATGGGGTATCGTCTCAGTTGTACGACTGGATTCGTGATTTCCTGTCAGGAAGATCGCAGTTCGTAGTAATAGACGGAAAATCATCGAGTAAAACTGAAGTGATATCAGGTGTTCCCCAGGGAAGCGTCCTGGGACCTCTGCTGTTCCTGATTTATATAAATGACCTGAGTGACAATATGAGCAGTTCTCTTAGACTGTTCGCAGATGATGCTGTAATTTACCGTCTAGTAAGGTCATCCGAAGACCAGTATCAGTTGCAAAGCGATTTAGAAAAGATTGATGTATGGTGTGGCAGGTGGCAGTCGACGCTAAGTAACGAAAAGTGTGAGGTGATCCACATGAGTTCCAAAAGAAATCCGTTGGAATTCGATTCCTCGATAATTAGTACAATTCTCAAGGTTGTCAATTCAACTAAGTACCTGGGTGTTAAAACTACGAACAACTTCAGTTGGAAAGACCACATAGAGCTAAAGGTTGTGTATCATTGGCAGGACAGTTAGAAGATGCAACAAGGCCACTAAAGAGACAGCTTACACTACACTCGTTCGTCCTCTGTTATAATATTGCTGCGCGGTGTGCGATCCTTACCAGGTGGGATTGACGGAGGACATCGAAAGAGTGCAAAAAAGGGCAGCTCGTTTTGTATTATCACGTAATAGGGGAGAGAGTGTGGCAGATATGATACGCGAGTTGGGATTGAAGTCATTAAAGCAAAGACGTTTTTCGTCGCGGCGAGATGTATTTACGAAATTTCAGTCACCAACTTTCTCTTCCGAATGCGAAAATATTTTGTTGAGCCCAAAGTACATGGGTAGGAATGATCATCAAAATAAAATAAGAGAAATCAGAGCTCGAACAGAAAGGTTTAGGTGTTCGTTTTTCCCGCGCGCTGTTCGGGGGTGGAATGGTAGGGAGATAGTATGATTGTGGTTCGATGAACCCTCTGCCAAGCACTTAAATGTGAATTGCAGAGTAATCATGTAGATGTAGATCCAATCTATTTAGCTCATTGATGGTCGCAGTCGTTTGTGTGTTACAGGATCTTCCAGCGGTACGACTAACAGGAGGAAATTTTCATCTAATGCATACTTCGAATGTATTAGTGCTACAACTATCAGATGACGAATCTTACATTTAATCTATGTAAACTGTTGACTACATGGAAAATATTGATGACTGGAAAGGAAGAGCTAAGAGACTACAGGTACCAAGGAAGCAGTTGTGGCATTTTTGATGTAAAGAACGCCTTCAACAATATAAGGGGGAATATGATGCTGATAAACGTGGAATAGAAATGAAATACAGTCAGTATTATAACGTAGAGATTTTGCTGCTACCGGTAAAATTTCACTCGCTATTGGCTTTTTATTGCAAAATTCTTATATACTGTCCAAAATGAGATGAGTTAATCCATGTAGAATTTTTCACACTCTGCCTCTTTACTCGTATCCCTGGATATTACTTTTTTTTTTTTAATATCCAGCGTCGTATTCAAATAGCAAATGAGGACGGATGCGTGAGACGTGCAGTGAAATACATTTGAAACACATCCATCCTGGCCGTACGAAGCTGAACGTCATGTCTCTAGGGCACTCATGAATTGCTACCACGAAATTTTGCATTTTGTAACTGGAAAATTTTCGCTCGCAACCCGCGGAGCTACTTGGAGCATACGTGAATGCGACGCGCCTGTTTACGTTGCCTTTTAATGTGAGCAAACAACGATGTATTTCATTCTAACACAAATGACTTGGATCCAAACACAGAAGACGTCTATGCAGCAGACGCAATTTCAGAGAGTGCTTCCAGTAAAGAAATCCTCCGCCTGCGACGCGACGCCGAACGATTCTGCGGGCAGCAGCGATGCTTAAATTCAACTGTTAACAAGACGACGACAAGAATTTAGTTGTTAGACATTAAATTTCAGATTACTGGATTGCTTCTAATTGCTCGCCCGACGGATGGTCCCTAACATGTCCTGAATATCTATCGGATTAGAAACACAGAGCTTTCCTCTCTGCGGTAGTAAATTAAAAAGCGATTGCAGTGGCCTTGTTCTCCATTGAAATAAGGCTTTTCATTGAGATACCGTTCTATGTCTTTTTGATTGACTGAGATCATATGATTTTTAAATCTGTTGGGAGAGTTATAAGGTAAAGATAAATTTACAAAAAGTAAAAACGGCAGAGATAAGATGCGTACTACTTCTCTCTTAAAAAGAGTGCTGTTACTTTCCGAGCGGTCTAACACACCAACGGAAGCCTTCTTTCGTAGTGGTGTCTATACCATCACGATGGTTAATTGGCCCCGTAGTCTTTTAGAATATGTGTAATTTAAAAGCAGTCAATCAGAGATATATTCATCCGTAAGAATTGTCTTGTTACTGCTCAAATCAACAAGAACCTATCTAACGAAACAATTTCACAACAAACTTGCGGTTGTATTTTGTTGTTTTTGTCACCCGAAGAATGGTTTGATCCAATTTTCCACGCTAGTCTATCCTGTACAAGCTCCATCTCTGCACAATTACTGCAATCTACCCACTCCAACTTGTTTGTGCAGCCAAGCCGTAGTCACGCTCTACAATATTCATCCCCCACACTTCGTTTCATTACTAAATAAATAGAGGATACCTTGACACATCCTTTCAACCGAATGCTTCTTTTATTCCAGTTGCGCCATAAATGACTTCTTTCCGTAATTCCATTCAGTACCTCCTCTTTAGTTACCAGATCTTGCCGTCTGATCTTAAACTTTGTCCTGTATCATCACAGTTCAAAAGTTGTCCTATTCGACCGTGCCCTATTCACTGGAACCAACCTGGCATTTGCAAAAACAGACATAATGTCTGATAGGATAGCCGCAATCAGTGATTTTACCATGTAACTTTTAATCCGTCTTGATTGCAAAATGTTTATTCATATGACCGGTTTCGGTTCCTCTAGAAGCATCTTCGGATCTGATATTTCGGTTACAGGAGTAACCCCTCCAAATACAGCACCTTTCATGACGCAGCATGTGAAAGTTGCTGTATTTTGACAGGTATTTCCCCAAATCGCTTCAGGCACATGCCAGGTGGTTCCACAGAAAGGGCACGAGCGACTTCCCTCCCCAACTTTCTCAGATCCAATGGGACCCATGACCGTGCTCTTTGGTCCCCTTCGTCCAAATCAGTCAACCAACCAACTACAATAGTTCTGCTCCGGGACGCAGCTGCTCATTTAAAGAAATGTGCACTAAGGGAGTTGATGAAAGCAGCAATTTTATAAGGAAGCCGAGACCTTCCGATAGTGAAAATGAAATGAATAAAAAACTATTTTAAACAGCGTAGCTGGTTTCGTAGTCAGTCATCAATAGGGTGATGCTAAACCGTGTATCGGTAATGAAGGTTAGACTCGCCAATGCTGGCGTGCATAAAAACGTGTGCAACAAATTGTAATCTGACTTCGTAAATCGTGAGAAGATAATGAAGACAGGTTCTGTGACTCACCGTGCAAATTTGCACATAGGCTGCTACGATGGCGGCCGATTACACTACTGGCCATTAAAATTGCTACACCACGAAGATGATGTGCTACAGACGCGAAATTTAACCGACAAGAAGAAGATGCTGTGATATGCAAATGATTAGCTTTTCAGAGCATTCACACAAGGTTGGCGCCGGTGGTGACACCTACAACGTGCTGACATGAGAAAATTTTCCGACCGATTTCTCATACACAAACAGCAGTTGACCAGCGTTGGCTGGTGAAACGTTGTTGTGATGCCTCGTGTAAGGAGGAGAAATGCGTACCATCACGTTTCCGACTTTGATAAACGTCGGATTGTAGCCTATCACGATTGCGGTTTATCGTATCGCACATTGCTGACTGCTAGCAGAATATGGAATCGGTGGGTTCAGGAGGGTAATGCGGAACGCCATGCCGGATCCAAACGGGCTCGTATCACTAGCAGTCGAGATGACACGTCTCTTATCCGCATGGCTGTAACGGATCGTGCAGCCACGTCTCGATCCCTGAGTCAACAGATGGGGACGTTTGCTAGACAAGAACCATCTGGACGAGCAGTTCGACGACGTTTGCAGCAGCATGGACTATCAGCTCGGAGACCATGGCTGTTGTTACCTTTGACGCTGCATCACAGACAGAAGCGCTTGCGATGGTGTACTCAACGACGAACCTGGGTGCACGAATGGGTAAACGTCATTATTTCGGATGAATTCAAGTTTTGTTTACAGCATCATGATGGTCGCATCCGTGTTTGGCGACGTCGCGGTGAACGCACATTGGAAGCGTGTATTCGTCATCGCCATACTGGCGTATCTGCCGGCGTGGTGGTATGAGGTGCCATTGGTTACACGTCTCGGTCACCTCCTGTTCGCATTGACGTCACTTCGAACAGTGGACGTTACATTTCAGATTCGTTACGACCCGTGGCTCTAACCTTCATTCAATCCCTCCGAAACCCTACATTTCAGCAGGATGACGCAAGACAACATGTTTCAGGTCCTGTACGGGCCTTTCTGGATACAGAAAATGTTCGACTGCCGCCCTGGCCAGCACATTCTCCAGATCTCTCACCAACTGAAAACGTCTGGTCAATGGTGGCCGAGTAAGTAGCTCGTCACAATACGCCAGTCACTACTCTTGATGAACTGCGGTATCGTGTTGAAGCTGCATGGGCAGTTGTACCTGTACACGCCATCCAATCTGTGTTTGACTCAATGCCCTGGCGTATCAAGGTCGTTATTACGGCCGGAGGTGGTTGTTCTGGGCACTGATTTCTCAGGATCTATTCACCCAAATTTCGTGAAAATGTAATCACATGCCAGTTCTAGTATAATATATTTGTTCAATGAATACCCGTTTATCATCTGCATTTCTTCTGGGTGTAGCAATTTTAATGGCCAGTAGTGTAATTGTACCATGTTATCAAGACTTCAACGTTCCCTCGTCTGAAATTTACACTCCTATCAAACTGAGCATATACATCGGAAGCAACGACGGAGGAAAGTGAGTGAAGGAGACAAGATCCCTCGCGTGAGAAGCTACAATCATTTCCTTCAACAGGGATTGAGTCATATTTGAAGAGTAATAGATTACTTTTACATCAGTGCGTTGTTCGAAGTGTGGAGCGGTCGGTTGTGCTACTAATTTAGACAAAGGAGTATGACAGTACGAGTAGTGGTGCCCGGGCGTGTTGCGCTTTGCCGGCAGCGGGCCACGTGTTGCCAGGCAACAGGTGCTGCTTGCGGCGAGCCGGCGCGTCCCTGCTGCCGCCGCGTGACACTCGAATCGCCTCCGCCAGCGAGACAATGGGCTAAGAATAGAGCGGGCGCGACCGCGACCGCCATAATCACACCGCGCCACGCCACACGGCAGGTAACGACAGCTGCTCGTCGCGCCGGGCCCGGACCAGACACCCGCCAGCAAACGCGACATACCTCGCCGTTTCAAGCCCGTCATCCGTACTAAATTCTGACAACAGTTTCAGATGTACGAGGGCTGTTCGGAGAGTAGGGTCCGACCGGTCGCGAAATGGAAAGCACAGTGACAATCAAAAATTTTTTATTCGCAACAGTTAGGCCGGTATTACACTATCGAATTTCTTTGTCAAATATTTTTGTCCAAGATATTTGATGGTGTAATAGGTAACTCTGTCAAATGTCGTCCAATATGTGATCAAATCTAGGGCCTCGCTGTAGATTTGATCAAAGAAGTCGCTTGCCTTCTGTTCACTGCAATGTGACATGTTACCCCATGGATCGCTAGCACCGCTGCATTCTGTCGTCTGTAGTGTTTTTATAAACATTGCCGGTAAATACAATTGGTGTGGTGCCGACAACTACAAAATTAATGTATGAAGCTAATGAGGCGCTTTACAACGTGAGGCACGCCGAATACAAAAATAGATTACGAAGATTGGAGACCTGACCTAAACTAACCTAACCTAACCCTCTCCTGTAGTAAGGAATCGGAGTGTTATAGTGAGCCTGTCTTCTGCAGATGTAGCAGTTCTTAAGTGAATATTGTGCTTTGTGATATGAGGATACATTTCATTGAGCACATACTGAAATGTATGCTCATCCATTCTTAAGTAATTGGTGTACGACTTGACGTCCTCCACTATAATCTCACGTAACAAGTTTTGTTGAATGCTTTCATCGTGTCGTCGTAAAACCCACGGCTTCACCCAGAAACGTTTCCTTTTTTTCCCCCGGCTTCTCTTCCGCATGTGCACACAGTGCAATTGTGATACATGCAACTGCTACGGTTAATAACAAGTTGTTGTTGTCAGCCATCTTGAACTTTGGCGAAAAATATGATGGCGCTACGTCAAAGATCTTTGTCAAATATATTTGACGGTATATTTGATCACATCTTTGATTAAATCTTTGACAAAGAAATTTGATAGTGTAATACCGGCCTTAGCCACACCTTCCAGCTACCTCTCTAAACAGTCGCCGCTGCGACTTAGACATTTGTCGTGGCGGTGTTCAAACTTTCCAGCATCCTCATGACATAAATTAGCTGCCTTTGCTTTCCGCCAATTCTCTACGCTGGTCTGCCTTTCGTTGTTTGTGCCAAAATGTCTTCGAAGCCAGCGATTCATGCGAGCGGAGATCAACATCGGAGGGAGCTACTGAAGGGCTGTATTGTTGGTGATCAAACACCTCCCATCGAAAACATGGCAGGAGCGTCTTCATTCCTCTTGCATAACGTGGCTGAAAATTGCTTTGAAGAAAGAAACGTATGACATTGATCTACATCTACATTTATACTCCGCAAGCCACACAACGATGTGTGGCGGAGGGCACTTTACGTGCATCTGTCGTTATCTCCCTTTCCTGTTCCAGTCGCGTATGGTTAGGGGCAAGAACGACTGCCGAAAAGGCTCCGTGCGTGCTCGAATCTCTCTAATTTTACATACGTGATCTCCTCGGGAGGTATAAGTAGGGGGAAGCAATATATTCGATACCTCATCCAGAAACGCACCCTCTCGGAACCTGGACAGCAAGTTACACCGCGATGCAGAGCGCCTCTCTTGCAGACCCCGCCGCTTGAGTTTGCTAAACATCTACGTAACGCTATCACGCTTACCAAATAACCCTGTGACGAAACGCGCCGCTCTCCTTTGGATCTCCTCTATCAACCCGACCTGGTACGGATCCCACACTGATGAGCAATACTCACGTATTATGTTAAGTGGGCTGCGTAGCTTCAGGCAAATTCTATCACCAGATCAACATACTTGGCGGGAGAAGCTGTTGTTTTAGGCTTTTTGTGTGATCACTTTGCGCTCTGATATAAACTTAACATTGGGAGTTCCCCAGAAAAGTACGAAACAGACTTTTTTTTATTTTAACATGTATGCAGCGATCTGTCTGTACAATCATTTCTTCGTTGTCAAATTTTATTGTGCAAAATATCGTTTATATTATCAATGTTCGTCTTGTGACAAACTATAGATTTATATAGTTTTTATATGTATAAATATTTTCTAGGTTGTAATTATAATAACTGAAATTATTGTTCTTTATCCAAGGTATTCCGACGGCCCAATTGAAGATATATTTTATATACGCAAAATGTTACCAAGATTCAGATATTGTTACTGAAAGTAGAGAATGTTAGTTCCCGTGTCGGGAGAAGGCACATGAGTCTTGCCGGTAAGCTGTGTGGAGATTTTAGTTTGACTGTCGGACATTTTGATAATGGATTTGAGATTGGACTGTGAGTCGTTTCGGAAGTGGTTCCGCAGAGTAACTGGCTAAGTGAAGGTGACGTGGAGGCTGTGCAACGGTATTTCTATACGCTGCATTATTATGTAAGTGAGGGTTAATGTCATGTTAAACCCAAAGATTATTAAAATTTGCACTCATGAATTTGAACTCTGTGGGAGGCGGAAGTTTAATTAGTGATAATTTCTGATAAGAACTGAGAACTCTGTTAATTATATGCTGGAATGTATCGAATTGAAGTTTAAACAGATAGAAGCTGACAGACTGGATATAGCCTCCCTATTTGTCTCGAACATTTTTATATTCGTTACGAATTAATGAACTGAGTCACTTTAAATAAAAGAAGCTCTGTATAATCTAATGAATAGTGAAAAATAAAATCAATGTACACGGAATATAAGAGAATGAAATTAAAGATGGCGTATCAGATTCTATCAAGTAGTAATTCCAAAATCACTCCTGGCGGGTGGTGCAGGTTTCTTTAGCAAAACGCCAATACATTCCCTTTCCTTGCAACAGGACTCCATCTAGGACAGTGCGGTTGTCCGACGTTTAGCTTTGTTACTGCTTTCTTTAATAAGATTGCAGATCTGAATTTACCCCATAAAGATAACATAGTAAACACAGTTGTGGGAGCGTAATATGAAAAGGCTACAAGAACTGAATGTAAGATTAGGAAGTAACGCATAATAATTTTGTTACTAGCAAGTTTAATAGGTAACAAAACGAAGAAATCACGAATAAACTTACATCCTTTACCTCGTTTTCTTTATAGTCACGAACGTTCTCAACACATTTCACCCATCGTGGTACCAGTTTCAATATTCCCTGATCGTAGAAGCCCGTGTGGTTGGAGTGTAGCCATCTGCGGGCCGCTGATTTCACTTCCGCATCTGTCGCAAAGCGTTTGCCGGCCAGGAATTTCTTCGCGGGACCAAACAGATGAAAGTGCAGCGGTACAAGATTTGGACTGTATGGTGGATGCTGGAGCACTTTCCACCCAAATCTGGCGATTTTCTCACGCACAGGAGTAGCATCAACGGGGGTGAGCATTGCCCAAAAGATGTTTGACGTCGTCAGCATTAATGTTGTGGCTCTTGTCGCGAAGGGCCCGACGCTACTTTACCAAATTTTTAATGTAAGGTACAGCATGCACAGTGGCCCAGTGTTCAGAAAAGTCCACCAATAACACACCAAGCATATCCCATAACGCTGTTACAAGCAGATTGAGTCACTGAGTTTTATCCGCACTGGGGAAACTGCATGTTTCGACTCCATCCCACAGAGGGCTGCTTGGTTTCGGGCGTGTATTGGTACGCCCATGAGTCATCACTAGAGACGACTCCTTTCAGAAAGTCATGCCCTGCTGCGACGTAAGTGGTCCATGCTTGTTGTCATTCGCTGGCCGTAATTTTACGAAATTTCAACGTTTCATGAACAGTATCGCACAGCACACCACTAAATTATTGAACTGCTCTGATACTATTAGTAGTTGCACACACTGGTAGTTCACAAACTGCTGCTTCAGTGGCTCCGACGTTTTGCGGGATGGAGCTGTTAACGATCGCCCGGAGCCTGGCGAATCAGTGAAGTTCACACGGCCCTCCTGGAAGAATGCACACCACCCCCACACACTCGTTCCCATACATGGCACGCACGTCAGTCTGACTTTCACTCGGTTTATGCTCTTTGGCCCACAAATGTCGAACTACAAAAAATGGTTCAAATGGCTCTAAGCACTATTGGACTTAACATCTGAGGTCATCAGTCCCTTAGATTTAGAACTACTTAAAACTAACTTACCTAAGGACATCACACACATCCATGCCCGAGGCAGGATTCGAACCTAACAACATAGCAGCAGCGCGGTTCCGGACTGAAGCGGCCGGCTGTCGTACTACACTTCGCTGCTCTTTACAAGTTGACGACAGTAATATGCACGCCATTTTTGTTTCTCAGCTCTGGCTTCTCTAGCTAGAGCTGCTCATGAAAACAAAATATCCTCTGCAGCGCCAATTTCAAACTATACTGTCGTGAAATTTCAACATTCCAGCTGCAATACCAACACAGAAAAAATTATGGTGGAGCTCGGTAGAAAACTTCCCGACGAAAGGCAAAGGTCCCGAGTTCGTGTCTCGTTCCCGCACACAGTTTCAATCTGCCAAGAAGTTTCATATCAGCGCACACTCCGCAGCAGAGTAAAAATTCCAGCCTGAAAATTAGTGCGTTTATTTGAGATCCCTCCTCGTATCCAGTAAAACAGACACTAAGATTGCAGTGTAACGTCCCGCCGACGTTCAGGACGGACGGGATATATTCCCCCGTCCTTCCACATGCGACTCCAGCGTCTTGCCACAGCACCACATTACCCGATAACGTCCAGTAGACGCTTCCTTTGTTAACAAGACAATTAGGACCCTGCAAAGTACCTAGAAACTCTTCTGGTAGCTGTTCGTGGAGATACGATAAGATCTTCCCATGGGAACCACTGTAGCGTGAAAGTAGTGAACGAAAATATTTTCACGTTAATTACTGTAATGGAAATTGCCGGTGTGTCCCACAGGTAAATGACCGAATAATATGATTAAAGGCGTGGCTCCCGAATGTTAGCGCATCAAGGTGTCATGTGTTTGAAGTGGCTATAGATTATGTCCGTAGAATGTCCCAGGAGACGAAGATGATAATCCAACAGGCGACAGAGGTCATTTCCAGCAGTGAACTTTATATAGACGCACCATTCTATTTCTATTATTATTAACTCTTTACCGAAATGCAAAATTTTATTTCCTTATTTATTTTATTTCGTTATTTATTTACGACCTGTCTCGCACTTTGCATTTAGGACTGAGCAAGATGATTTCACACACTAATTTAATTTTTCTTTATTAAGCTATTGCACTGTTTCACTTATTTTTCACGCTGAATCTAAAGTTGAACGTTTAAGTACGCTGCGGTGTGTATTTATTCTATCATAAATTCTTGTATTTATTAATTTATGTAATTTTGTTTCCGTAATGTCAGTCAAAACGGACCTACAACTATCATACTACGAGCCAGCCTGCAATGCCGGCCAAGTACTATATATATATAAAAACTGAATAAATCAGGAAATAATGTAGATAGAGAGGTACAAATTGACACATATGCTTGGAATGACATAGGGTTTGATTAGAACAAAAAAAGAAAAAAAGTTCAAAAAATGTCCGTCAGATGGCGCATCATCTGATCAGAATAGCAATAATTAGCATAACAAAGTAAGACAAAGCAAATATGATGTTCTTTACAGGAAATGCTCAATATGTCCACCAACATTCCTCAACAATAGCTGTAGTCGAGGAATTATGTTGTGAACAGCACTGTAAAGCATGTCCGGAGTTATGGTGAGGCATCCCTACAGATGTCGGTGGATCACGATACACTTGCGACTTCAGGTAACCCCAAAGCCAATAATCGCACGGACTCAGGTACAAGGAAACTGGGAGTCCAAGCATGACGAAAGTGACGGCTGAGCACACGATCATCACCAAACGACGCCCGCAAGAGATCTTTCACACTTCTAGCAATATGGGGTGGAGCGCCATCCTGCATAAACATCGTGCGTTCCAGCAGGTGTTTATCAGCCAGGCTGGGGATGATGCGATTCTGTAACATATAGGCGTACTTCTCACCCGTCACGGTAGCAGTTACGAAACCAGAATCATGCATTTCCTCGAAGAAAAAAGGCCCGATAACGGTAGATGTGGTAAATCCAACCCATACCATGACTTTCTCGTCGTGCAATGGAGTTTCCACGACAGTTCTAGGATTTTCGGTAGCCCAAATTCTGCAGTTGCGGCCGTTAAACAGACCCTCGGAGCGTGAAATGAACTTCGTCGCTCCACAACACGTTACTCAACCAATCGTCATCTTCCGCCATCTTTTGAAACGCCCACACCGCCAATGGCCTCCGCTTCACTAAGTCGCCAGGTAACAGTTCATAATGCCGGTGGATTTTATACGGATAGCATCGGAGGGTACACCTCAGTGCCAACCAAACAGCAGTGTATGGAATGTTGGTGCGACGTGCGACCGCACGAGCGCTGACCTTCCCGTGCATAGACGAACCCGCTACAGTCTCAATTTCTTCCTGAACTGTCTCTGCAGCATTACGCCTTGTGCTCGGTCGGCCACTACGGTGTCTATCGTCTAAACAACCCGAGCCTTCGAAATTATTCTCGCCACAGCTGCATTTGTCAACGGACCTTTACCCGTTCGAATCCCCTTCCAATGGTGATAGGACCGTTACGCTGAAGTAGCACATTCTTCATTCTGATAATACAGCTTCACTAAAAGCGCCTATTCAGGTAACGTCAACATGCTGCGACTGCTGGCGCACCTGATTCTCTCTCTCATTACAGCTCCTTTTATACACGATTGTCATGCGCAGTCACTGACGTATTGCTATATAGGTAAGGCTCACCAGCCATTTGACCATCATCTTCTGTGCAGATGCACAGACAGCGCTCGAACTCTTACGGGAATCGGCAGAAAGCCGCGAGTAATTAGTATAATGGGCAGGAGCACTATGAATATAGTGCGGGACAATAAGTTGGCAATGTGAGTCTCACGGGAAGCATGCGAGATTTAAGTCCCTGTAGTCGCACTATCCTCTGTGTCCTCGGTGGCTCAGATGGATAGAGCGTCTGCCATGTAAGCAGAAGATCCTGGTTTCGAGTCCCATTCGTGGCACACATTTTCAGCTATCGCCGTTGACTTATATCAACGCCTGTATGCAACTAGGAGTATTCATAACCAGTTTGCGGCCGCTCAGCGTGCCAACGTCCACCTTGTCGCCCAGCAACGGCCAGAGAGAAATCGAGCGGGAATAAAATCTATACCAGCAAAGAGACACTTAGGTGACTCATGTCGTGGGCAACAGCTCAACGTACTATCGACTCAACAGGTCGTTGGAAGTCTCCTGCAGAAATACGTCGGCCATGCCGCCTCGATAGGCCTCCGTAATTGCGGAAACGTTGTGGATGCAGTATTTTCGGCAGGTACTAAATGTTAGATGGCATTCATGTTGCGCTACCTGGGTGGCCAAATCTTCCTATCGAATTGTCCAGAATATTCGTAAACCCAATCGCAAACAATTGTGACCCGGCTAAATTAGGCACTGTCATCCATAAAAATACCATCGTTTTTCGGGAACATGGAGCTTGTGAAGGGCCGCAAATGGTTTCCAAGTAGCCGAACATCACCATTTTCAGTAAATGATCGGTTCAGCTGAACCATAGGAGCCAGTCCATTCCATGTAAAAACAGCCTACACGATTATGGAGCAACCACCAGATTGTACAGTGGCTTGTTGACATGTAAGGTCAATGGCTCCGTGAGTTCTGGCTCACACTCGGACCCTGCCATCAGCTCTTACCAACTGAAGTCGGGACTGAGCTGAGCAGCCCAGGGTCTAACCGATATGTTACGAGCCCAGGAGAGGCGCTGCAGGCGATGTCGTGCCGTTAGCAAAGACACTCGCGTCGGTCGCCTGCTGCTATAGCCATCAACGCCAAATTGCGACGCACTGTTTGAAATGCCCTGCTTAAGTCTGCAGGACAGAACAGGTAGTTGGAATTGTGGATAGGAGCCGGAAGGACGCTGCCAGTTACACTCAAACACATACAACTTTATTTAATTGTCCAAACAATGCAACAACAAAATTTGAACTTAGTTATCGGCTGAATTGGTCATACTATATTATGCCTTAAGGGTACAAAAAACTTTAAAAACGGGTGAAAGGCATTAACTTAAAATTCAGACTCAAAACAGAATATTTAGAAGGCAGAAGACCTTACGTAAGTAAGCTCTATTACTTGGCTGGAGACCCGACAAATCTAACACTTGAAAGGCAAACAAGTTTAACTTGAAGACGGCTGAAGGCCCCTGATTTAAGACTGCAGGTAAAATCAATTAAAAAAAAAAACATTGAGGCAGAAGGCCTTATCTTCAATTAGGCTGAAGGCCCCACACAGTCTGATACTTGAAAGACAAGAATTTATTTTAAAAACGGCTGAAGGCCGATTACTTAAAACAATTAAAATAATTTTTAGTAGGCAGGGGGCCCAAAGTTTTATCTTTAGAACAATATTTTACACAGACTGAAGGCCCAAACAATCTAAGATTTAACAAGTAAGGAATTTAAATTTTAAAGTGAGTGGTGACCCATTATTGAAAAACACACCTACAATAAATTTTCAAAAGGCAGAAGGCCCAAAGCTTTATAAAAAAAAAAACATTTTAAATGAGGCTGAAGGCCCAACCAATGCAAGAATTCACAAGTAAGGAACTTTCAATTTTAAAGCGGCTGAAAGTCCATTATTTAAAACCCAACTAAAAACATACAGATTCAAACCATCGGCTTTAATCTACTAAAATACACACTCAAACACCAATAAGAAAAGGCAGTACAGTCAGCGGCGCTCAGAAGTTTCCGGAGGTCGGTCTGCACTTGAAATATTAACGTTTGCTTAGGGGAGACAGGTAGTCGGCCCAGCTATATCCGATCCGCCGGCAACCCAAGCAAGGGACCGTCAACGGACCCACCGACAAGACGACTTGCTTTCCACCCGTCCAGTGCACACGGAACTCCAAAGCCAAAACGTAAAAGGCGTACCCGCCCACAACCAAGTATGTACAACCTGTCAAAACTACACCCACGTGTTGGACAGCGACAACACGGTGGGGAAAGGACACTGCCTGAATTTTACGTCTGCGGACAGTGCAGGTAACCGGAACGGCCACAAGGCAGAAAATTCCGCTGGCGCACTTGGACTTCAAATAACCAAAATACAGTTAAACTCCACTGGATGGTGGCCGAACTTTCGCCAGCTCGAACACTCGCTGTTGCTCACGGGAATACCCCCACATGAAAGCCAACGGCACAATGTGAACAGTCTGTCTTCGGTAATTAAACCACCACTCAACCTTGATGTCCTGGGTCGGTGAGCCACGAACCCCGTAGCAATCGGAAAACTCCCACACGCTCTGACACTGAGTACAGACCGCCAGCGGGCCCGGCCCACTGCTCCACGCGATTTCCTGTCTGATCCACACCAACCGACCGACTGCCGCACACCGGCTACCCGGGAACTATAAGCACCAGACCAAAGATAGTACAAGGTGCGAATATCGATAAACAACGCTGCCGCCACACGTAGAAGAGGAGGAACCACGGCATAACCACATAGCCGCCGGAAACCAAACGTAGAGTAACAGTCAAGGTTGAAACCAACGCATAAGCCGGGGCGAGCACAGTTCACTCTCTTAACGGATACGTTTGCCATACGTCCCACATTGTTTTCTGAGGTTATATCACGCAGTGTAGCCTGCTGTTAGTACTGACAACTGATCACGAACTCCGCTGCTCTCGGTAGTTAAGTGAAGTCCATCGGTCACTGCGTTGAGCGAGGTGAGAGGTAATCCCTGAAATTTGGTACTCGGCACACTTTCGATGCTGTGGATCTCGAAATACCGAATTCCCTAACGATGTCCGAAATGGAATGTTCGATGCGTTTAGCTCCTACTACCGTTCCGCGTTCATAGTCTGTAAATTGCCGCCGGGCAGCCATAATCATGTCGGACAGCTTTTCGCGTGAATCTCCTGAGTATAAATGACATCTCCGCCAACATACTGCCCTTTTATACCTGAAACTGCCGGCCGTAGTGACTGTGCGGTTCTAGGCACTACAGACTCCCGCCGGCCGCTTGGCCGAGCGATTCTAGGAGCTTCAGTTTGGAACCGCGCGACCACTACGGTCGCAGGTTCGAATCCTGCCTCTGGCATGGATGTGTGTGATGTCCATAGGTTAGTTAGGTTTAAGTAGTTCTAAGCTCTAGGGGACTGATGACCTCAGAAGTTGAGTCCCATAGTGCTCAGAGCCATTTGAACCAGTTTTTGTACGCGAAACTGATTAAGTTGTTTTATTTGCGGCAGTGGTTTGACAATGCAGTAAACTTGGTTCGTCAGACATCCAGATCAAGAATCTCTTTGCTTTTCATTTTTTGTTAGGATTTATCATTGTGAGAGAAATGGATTTAAGTATTAGATTTTGGAATTTTTTTTAAGGAAATGTTTTAAAGTGAAGTTTAATTTTGTAATTTTTGGATTATAGTAACGTGATTAACTATTATTGGAGTTTCAGTAAATGTGATTAAGTCAAATGGTTCAAATGGCTCTGAACGCTATGGGACTTATCATCTGAGGTCATCAGTCCCCTAGACTTAGAACTACTCAAACCTAACTAACCTAAGGACATCACACACATCCATGCCCATGGCAGGATTCGAACCTGCGACCGCAGCGGTAGCGCTGCTCCAGACTGAAGCGCCTAGAATCGCTGGGCCACTCCGGCTGGCGATTGAGTAAAATGATATGAGATTTTTATTGAGTTAATTTCACCCAGAGTCATTGTCCAAATCCCAAGAGTCAAATAATTTTCATTTTATTTGAAACCATCGTCAAAAAATTATAAACCAAGAATGATAGCAATATTTTTGAGAACTCATTGCACCTTTGCGTACCCCAATATTTAGAAAGCAGCTCTGTTTTCGATACGCGCTATAGCTAATGCGAGCAGTATGCACTGCGTTATCCAGTCCGACCCAGATAAACCAAATAGTGTAAAAAACAGACTCTTTCTTTAATTAAGTTTCACGAAGATCAACCTTAGTTTCAAAGTAATGAATTTGTGACAACGATAAATTTCTCTGTCCATTTTCACGCTTGAATTTTGTCGCAAACAGCGTCGTAGGCCTCATAGGCGCACCATTCAAAACAGGAAGCACCAAGTTTAGCACCTAACAGGCAATTTAACATTAAAAACACAGTAAACATTACAGATCCACTTTTAGTGAAATAAATTAAAACAGATAACTTTCGGCGTGAAGCTTTAAAACCGAAGTCTTAACATCTGTCCATTTTTTATAAATCCGATGTCGAAACTTTTTGGACTGACGGGGTGTAATGGCAAATGAAACTTACACAGCAGGAATCCGTTCCCAACTGGAGTGCTCGATGAAACAGAAGTTGTTGCAGCTACAAGGAAGAAAAGGTGTAAGAGGGGAGACAGCAAAGGGCAAGGAAGTCAGCAGATTAAACAGCATTTGTGTGAAAATAAATTCGAAAAATGTACGTTTTAAAACTAATTGATTATACCGCAATACACGGGGGCTATTCGGAAAGTAAGATCCGATCGGTCGCGGAAGGGAAACCACTGTGAAAATCAAGAAGTTTTACTTGCTACAGTTTACTTTCCAGCCACCTCTCTACACAGTCGCCACTGCAACTTAGGCATCGGCCGTAGTGTTGTACCAACTTTCCAATACCCTCGTGATGAAAGGCAGCCGCCCGTGCTTTCCGCCAGTTCTCGACGCTCACCTACAGCTCGTTGTTTGTGCCAAAATGTTTTCTTCGTGGCCAGCGGTTCATGTGAGTAGAGATGAAATTCAGAGGCAGCCACGTCCGGAACGTATGGTGGGCGATCAAAGTTTTCCATTTCAAACGCTACAGGAACGCCTCCGTTGCCCCTGCAGTGTGCTGCCGAGAATTGTAACGAAAAAGGAAATGCATGACTGTTACTTTATGCGGGCTGTATGAAATCAGGTGAAATCTCACTGCAGGCACCCGTACTTGGCGCGAGACACTATTTTCTAGGCATTTTCTAGGCACTCAGAACTGGTAAATAGAGAGATGAGGCAATCGACGGACATATTAGAAACACTGCCTGCCGCTGTGGCCGAGTGGTTCTAGGCGCTTCAGTCTGGAAACGCGCGACCGCTACGGTCGCAGGTTCTGATTCTGCCAATGGCATGGATGTGTGTGACGTCCTCAGGTTAGTTAGGTTTAGGTAGTTTTAAGTTCTGGGACTGTGGACCTCAGATGTTAAGTCCCATTGCTCAGACCATTTGAACTACAAACACTGCCCAACACTTCTGCGAGTGATGGGACCTTATTTTTCGAATAGCCCTCGTAGATAAGTAGGTTCAGAGTTTGAAAATAACATACGAACGAAAGTAGTGGCCCTACACGCTGAAGTTGTACATGAATCATATTAATTGTAATGACCAGTAAACGTCAGTATATCAGCGAAGAAGTAACCAGCATGGCAAGTCAGCGGTGACAAATAACTGGTATAATTTGTGCTCGAGTGCTGTTTAGTCTGTGCGGATGGTCCCGGCGGAGGTTCGAGTCCTCCCTCGGGCATGGATGTGTGTGTGTGTGTCTGTGTGTCCTTCGGATAATTTAGGTTAAGTAGTGTGTAAGCTTAGGAGTTAAGTCCCATAAGATTTCAAAGACATTTGAACATTTTTTTGCTGTTTAGTCCAGATTTCTCGCCTTCGGGCGGATCCCTTTCTTACTCCCTTTCGTCCTCATAACAACACCTGTTCCTTATATTGGACCAGAGTGTCCTGAGTAGTACAACCGAGAAAAAGGCTCTATCGTCCAGTTGTAAACATTTGAGAATTTATTTGGACCTAACAGACAGTACGACTTCTGTGTCCTGTGCCAGCTCCCTCTATTAGACGTCGTGCAACTGGGGCTGCCATTCGGCAAAAGTATTCCTAGTTTCATAACCACTACGCTTCGTCGACCGGCACGTGGATACAGGGCACCCCCTGCATACAAAATGTACCTGTGGCGAAACTGGTTCACCCACTGTAATTACGTGCTCGGGACAAGATTAAGAGCCAGTGAGTAGCTACAGTTTCTTTTTCCTGCTTACCTTCTTTGTTTAATCCAGTTCTTGTCGCTGTTTATAGCGCTCGCGAGAAGGTATTGACGCCTCCAACTCGTGTAGTAGCGTCCGCTTGGCAGCTATGAAATATGGAAGAGGCGAGACGACACGGCGTTTCCTTCAAGGAGCGGAAGGACACGGCCCTACTGCTCATCCGCATTTCTCCGTTCTGTTTTCCAATCTTTCATCCCTTCCCCTCGGAAAACGAGAGTTTCCCTACGTCTTCCCTCACTTCCAGCCGAGCGGGCACAGCGCAGCGACAGTTGCGCCTTCCTCGCTTCCGGCGGAGGCAGCTCCTCAAGGCTGGAGTGCCGACCTTTCTGCTGTATACGAAATGCGGGACTCAGCCGCGGGACCACCTTGCCTATGCGGGCAGCGGCCTTCCGACCACTCAGGCGCTTGGGCAACATGCAGCAGGGATAGTCGCTTGGGCAACATGCAGCAGGGATAGTCGCTTGGTTTGAAACACCACCCTACCAAAATTTCACCATACCATTTGTAAGGTGAACTTTTGCCGCTTCTATTCCTCCTTCGGCAGCTGTGTCAGATAGTACTGATTGTTTAGGCTCAGTCAAGAAGATAATAGCTGTCATGGCGCACCTGGTATTATAAGGGGGGTCACAAATGCATGCAAGATGATTTACCCCATTTGTGTTGTAAAATGTTGCCAACAACAAAAAGGACAGCTGACAGTACAGGTTTATTAAAAATGGAGCGCTACACGAATGAAAACCTTAAATATATTTTTATATATTAATTATTGTGCAGGAGTGGTACAAACCTCTATCACTTTTCAACATAATCTCCCCCACGCTCAATGCAAGTTCTCTAGCGCTTAGAAAGAGCATAAATTCCTTTAGAAAAAAATTCTTTTGGTAGTCCTCGCAACCACTCAAGCACCGCGTGCCGTACCTCTTCATCACAACGGAACTTTCAGTGGTCCAAACATATGGAAATCACTTGGTGATGACTAATGGCGCCATTCCTCGCTCGCTATCTTCGTTTCTGATTAGTGGAAGTGAACCCAGGTTTCGTCCCCAGTAACGATTCTTGCAAGGAAGCCATCACCTTCTCGTTCAAAGCGCCGAAGTTGTTTTTCACAAGCATCAACTCGTCGTTCTCTCGTTTCAAGAGTCATCTGCCGTGGCACCCATCTTGCAGTCACTATGTGAAACTGGAGCACATCGTGCACAATGTGGTGTGCTGACCCATGACTAATCTGTAAACATGCTGCAGTGTCATTCAGTGTCACTCGGCGCTTTTCCTTCACTATGGCTTCAACTGCTGTAATGTTCTGTGGAGTCACAACTCGTTGTGCCTGACTTGGACGAGGAGCATCTTCCACTGAAGTCACACCATTTGTGAAGTCCATTCGTAGACTTGCTGCTCTGACAAATACCCTTCACCGTACTGAA
Source organism: Schistocerca gregaria (assembly GCF_023897955.1). Taxonomy (NCBI): domain Eukaryota; kingdom Metazoa; phylum Arthropoda; class Insecta; order Orthoptera; family Acrididae; genus Schistocerca; species Schistocerca gregaria. The sequence continues at coordinate 1,024,569,750 of NC_064920.1, forward strand.
CCTTCATTCGTCAATGAATTTCAATAGGTTTCACACCTTCACTACGCAGAAACCGAATAACAGAACGCTGTTCTTCCCTGGTGCAAGGTGCAAGTGGGGCGCCCATCTTTATACTGATACTGCGACGGTATGTGTGCATCTGCACTATGTTGCCATCTACAGGCCATTCTGGGCGCTGTTGGTGGCACGCTTACCAACTTACAGGATAACGGCGCGAAATTTCGAGTTGTTATTACAAATTTAAGGATTTCATTTGACTCACCATCGTACATTGAAAAGACAAACAAACTGGTACGCCTGCCTAATATCGTTTAGGGTCTCCGCAAGCACGCAGAAATGCCGCAAGACGACACGGCGTGGAATCGACTAATGTCTGAAGTAGTGCTAGAGGGAACTGACACCATGGAACCTGCCATGCTGTCCATAAATACGTAAGAATACGTGGCAGTGGTCATCTCCTCTGAACAGTACGTTGCAAGGCATCATATATATGCTCAATAATGTTCATGTCTGGGGAGTTTGGTGACCAGCGGAAGTGTTTTAGCTCAGAAGTGTTCCTGGGGCTACTGTGTAGCAGTTCTGGACGTGTGGGGTGTCGCATTGTTCTGCTGGAGTTAACCAAGTCCGTCGGAATGCACAATGGACATGAATGGACGAAAGTATCAGACAGGATGCTTACGCACGTGTCACCTGTCAGAATCGTATCTAGACGTATCGGTGGTCTCATATCATTCTAACTGCACACGCCCCACAACATTACAGAACCTCCACGTGTTGGAACCTACCGCTGCTGACATGCAGTGTCTATGAATTCAAGAGGTTGTCCAGATACCCGTACACGTCCGTACGCTCCATACAATTTCAAACGAGACTCGTCTGACCAAGCAACGTGTTTCTAGTCATCAACAGCCCAATTTCGGTGTTGACGGGCGCAGGCAAGGCGTAAAGCTTTGTGTCATACATTCAGTCAGGATACAGGACCGGTCCTTCGGGTCTGAAAGCCCATATTCTTGACGTTTCGTTGAATGGTTTGGATGCACGCATTGAAATCTGCAGCAATTTGCAGAAGGTTTCACTACTGTGATTGAACGATTCTCTTCAGTCACCGTTGGTCATGTTCTTGCAGGATCTTTTTCCAGCCACATCGATGTCAGAGATTTGATGTTTTACCGGATTCCTGATATTCACGGTACACTCGTGAAATGGTCTTACGGGAAAATCCCCACTTCATCGCCACCTCGGAGATCCTAAGCGACAGACGTCAAGGAATACCGATATGCGGATATACAGAAGGCAGTAGTATCGCATACACAAAGTGTAAAAGGGCAGTGCATTGGCGGAGCTGTCATTTGTGCTCAAGTGATTCATATGAAGAGCATTCCACGGTGACTGGGGCCGCACGACCGGAGTTAACAGACACCGAAGCGGAATGATAGTTGGGGTTGGGCGCGTGGGACACTGCATTTCGGAAGCCAAAACTGGCTCTAAGCACTATGGGACTTAACATCTGAGGTCATCAGTCACCTAGATTTAGAACTACTTAAACCTAACTAACTAACGACATCACACACATCCATGCCCGAGGCAGGATTCGAACCTGCGACTGTAGCAGCAGCGTGGTTCCGGAGTGAAGCGCCTGGAACCGTTCGGCCACAACGGCCGGCTTTCGGAAATCGTTAGGGAATTCAATATTACAGTGTTTCAGATTCACATTGTCAATAGTGTGCCGAGAAAACTAAATTTGAGGCATTCCGTCTCGCACAGATAATGCAGTTGCCGACGGTCTTCACTTAACGTAGTCATTGGTGACACACAAGAAACACTGCGTGAAATAATGGCAGAAATCAACGTCAGAACTCTGAGACGAAATTTGACGTCAATGGACTAAGACAGCAGACGACTGACGGGAGTGCCTCTGCTAACAGCACGACATCGCCTGCAGCTTCTCTCCCGGGTCTCCTCATCCTGTCGGTTGGACACTACACGAATGGAAGACCATGTCCTGGTCGGATGAGTCCTGATTTCAGTTGGTAAGAACTGATGGTAGGGTTCGAGCGTGTCAAAGACCCCACGAAACCATGTACCCAGGTTGCAGGTTGTCAACAAGGCACTTCGCAAGCTGGTGGTGGGTCCATAGTGCGTCGGGCTGTGTTTAAATGGAATGGATTTGGTCCTCTGGATGTCCAATTACTTGGAGACCATTTGCAGCCATCCATGGACTTCATGTTCCCAAACAACAATGGAATTTTTGTGGATGACAGTGCGCCATGTCAACAGGCCACAATTGTTCGCGGTAGGTTTGAACATTCTAGATACGCTACTGGCGATTAAAATTGCTACGCCTCGAAGATGACGTGTTACAGACGCGAAATTTAACCTACAGGAAGAAGTTGCTGTGATCTGCAAATGAGCTTTTCAGACCATTCACACAAGTTTGGCGCCGGTGGCGACACCTACAACGTGCTGACATCAGGAAAGTTTCTAACCGATTTCCCATACACAAACAGCAGTTGATCGACGTTGCCTGGTGAAACGTTGTTGTAATGCCTCGTGTAAGGACTTTGATAAATGTCGGATTGTAGCCTCTCGCGATTGCGGTTTATCGTATCGCGACATTGCTGCTCGCGTTCGCCGAGATCCAATGACTGTTAGCATAATGTGGAATCGGTTGGTTCAGGAGGGTAATACGGAACGCCGAGCTGGATCTCAACGGCCTCGTATCACTAGCAGTCGAGATGACGGGCATCTTATCCGCATGGTTGTAACGGATCGTGCAGCCACGTCTCGATTCCTGGGTCAAGAGATGGGGACGTTTGCAAGATAGCAACCATCTGCACGAACAGTTCGACGACGTTTGGAGCAACATGGACTATCAACTCGGAGACTGTGGCTGCGGTTACCCTTGACGCGGCATCACAGACAGGAGCGCCTGCGATAGTGTACCCAACGACAAACCTAGGTGCACGAATGGCTAAACGTCATTTTTTCGGCTGAATCCAGGTCCTGTTTACAGCATCATGATGGTCGCATCCGTGTTTGGCGACATCGCGGTGAACTCACATTGGAGGCGTGTATTCTTCATCGCCATACTGGCGTATCACCTGGCGTGATGGTATGGGGTGCCATTGGTTACACGTCTCGGTCACCGCGTGTTGGCATTGACGGCACTTTGAACATTGGACGTTAGATTTCCGATATGTTACCACCTGTGGCTCTACCCTCTATTCCATCCCTGCGAAACCCTACATTTCAGCAGGATAATGCACACCCGCATGTTGCAGGTCCTGTACGGGCCCTTCTGGATACAGAAAATGTTCGATTGCTGCCCTCTCCAGCAGATTCTCCAGATCTCTCACCAACTGAAAACGTCTAGTCAATCGTGGCCGAGCAACTGGCTCATCACAATACGCCAGTCACTACTCTTGATGAACTGTGGTATCGTGTTGAAAGTGCATGGGCAGCTGTACCTGTACTCGCCATCCAAGCTCTGTTTGACTCCATGCCCAGGCGTGTCAAGGCTGTTATTACGGTCAGAGGTGGTTGTTGTGTGTACTGTTTTCTCAGGATGCGTGAAAGCGGAACCACATGACAGGTCTAGTATAATATATTTGTCCAACGAATATCCGTTTATCAACTGCATTTCTTCTCGTTGTAGCAGCGTTAATGGGCAGTACTGTAGTTCGATTTAACGATCTGGCCACCCACATCGGCCGTCATGTTTCCCATCGAACATTTATGGGTCATGATCGATGTATCAGTTGGTACACAAAATCCTACACTGGCAGCACATTCGCAGTTATGGACGGCTATGAAGGCAGCATGGCTCGGCACGGTACTGGGAGGTATCCCATGACTTTTGTCGCCACCGTGTAGAACAGGAATGGTGGGCATTTCATAAGTTGCTTTCTTTATGGGACACTCTTTGCAACTTAACTCGGGAAACAGTTACACACACACACAAACACTTGAACTACGCCGCGCCACCGTGTCACACAAACACATACAGCACAGACACACTTGAATTACGCCGTGCCACAGATGCTGCCCTCTGAACAGCGACCCACCCACCGGGACGCCAGCCGGCGCAGAGCACAAGTAGCGGCACAGCTGCAGCAGTAGGTTGGCACCCCTGGCACAGGTGCCGTCCTGTCTGACAGCTCGGCCGGCCGCTGCTGACGTAACGCAGTCAGCGAAACGGCAACAAAAACAGGAATGGTCTGTTGGGGGGGGGGGGGGGGGAGGCCCCGCCCCGCACCTCTCCGCAGCGCACAGCACGGCCGGGCACCGCCGCGGGCGCACCGCACACGCGGCCGCCGGTTGCGCTGCCCCAGCCCGCCGCGCCGGGCTGTTCCTCAGCCTTCCGCGGTCGTCCACGCCTGCGCCTCGCGGCGGTCACGAAATGCGGAACTCGTCCGTCCGCCTGCGGAACCCTCGCCTCACGCAGCTGACCTGTGCGGGTGGTCCCGATTATGCGTCTCTTTCCGGACTCGGTTGACCACTAGTGGTGAGAACATACGCGTGATTCGGGAGGACGACGGTTCAATCCCTCGTCCGGCCATCCTGATTTAGGTTTTCCGTGATTTCCCACGTCCTTCCAGGCAAATGCCGGGGTGGTTCCTTTGAAAGGGCACGGCCGACTTCCTTCAATGTTTGAATACTCCATTAGTAGTGTAGCGCTTGACACAGTCACGTCGATTAAATATTTGGGCGTAATACTGCAGAGCGATATGAAACTATTCAGAGGCGTGCTGCTAGATTTGTTACTGGTAGGTTTGGTCATGACGCGAGTGATGCTTCAGGAACTAGGGTGGGAGTCTCTAGAGAAAAGGAGGCGTTCTTTTCGTGAATCGCTTCGCAGGAAATTTAGAGAACCAGCATTTGAGGCTGACTGCAGTATAATTTTACTGCCGCCAACTTACATTTCGCGGAAAGACCACAAAGATGAGATAAGAGAGATTAGGGCTTGTACAGAGGCATATAGGCAGTAATTTTTCCCTAGCTCTGTTTGGGAATGGAACAGGGAGAGAAGATGCTAGTTGTGGTACGTGGTACCCTCCGCCACGCACCAAATGGTGGATTGCAAAAAATGGTTCAAATGGCTCTGAGCACTATGGGACTCAACTGCTGTGGTCATCAGTCCCCTAGAACTTAGAACTACTTAAACCTAACTAACCTAAGGACATCACACACATCCATGCCCGAGGCAGGATTCGAACCTGTGACCGTAGCGGTGGATTGCAGAGTATGTATGTAGATGTAGATGTAGATGAATTTATGAGCCAGAACGATATGACCACCTACTTAAAGGTGTGGTGGTCCACCTCTGGAAAGCATTTCAGCAGTGATACTGCGTTTCATTGATTCGACAAGTACTTGGGAGGCTTCTGGAGGTCTGTGGCATCAGATGCCTACACACAGGCCACACATTTCCCGTACTTTACGGGCGGATGGTTTGTTGTGATGGTCGAGACACCAACGTCAGTTTACTATCATGCTTCTCAAACCACTACAGCAAAATTCTGTTCTTGTGACACAATTATCCTGCTGGAAGATGCCATCGCTGTTTGGGAGACATCAAGTATAAGGAGTTACATGTCGTTCCTAATAATGTCTACGTAGCCCACAGCTGTGAAGGTGCCTTCCATTACTATCGCACGTCCCATGAAGGCCCAGGTGAATTTCCCCCATAACATAAAAGAGCTTCCGCCGGCCTGCGTGCTGTATGTTTCGAGCAGCGCTTCTCCTGGATGACAGCGTATCTAGACACAACCATCGACCTGGTTTAACAATAAGCGGGATTCATCCGACCAGGTGCCACGCTTCCACTGATCCGCAGTACAATCTCAATGATTCCGTGGCCATGTAATCATAACTGACGATGTTGTTGGTTCAACATCGGAAGACGTAGGGGTCCTCTGCTGCGGAACATCGTATTCAACACACTGCGCTTATCGCCGTGATTCAAAGCACCTGTGCCTGCGCCAGCAATGGACTCTTTCGTCGTATCTGCTTTAGAGAGTGGGCAAGCCTCTGATCCCTCTGTTGTGTAATGAGGTATGGACGTCCAACTTTTGTCGTCTACTCGTGGTTTCAGCATTCTACAACCAGTTTCCATAGACGCTCAGTCCATCATACGCAGGACACCGCACTACACACGAACCCATTACATCTACATACCTAGTCTGCATCGTAAGGTGCGTGGCAGAGGGTACGTTGCACCACTGCTAGTCGTTTTGCTTCCTCAGCAAATAGAGCGAGGAGCAAACGACTGTCTATAAATCTCCGTAAGTGCTCGGACGTCAACCCCTTGGTTATGCAAGTACCATTCTCGCCAGTTAAGGTTACAAATTTTGATACACACATCCCACGACAGAACTAAGTACACCACCGGAACCGCGCAAAAAAGTACATATCATTTACTACTTTGCATTAATTTGTAGGATTATTCAATCACCCGTAAATCAAGTTTTAGTTTTTGCAAAATTTCGCTACTTAGTGCAAATTTGTTTGTTTACATCTGTGCTGCAAAGTTCTAACATGGAACTGCATATAGCCCTGTTTTTAGACGTAATGTATAGCGATCTACACATTGCGCTGCTCAAAATCTTCATATCTATAATAATTAATTAATTATGGGCGATAAATGTTAATAATAATTTGCAAACAATGAAAACTATTGCAAGTTAAGTGTATATTATAACTTAACTAGTTTAAAATACTTGTGATGCCACCCAAAATATTATATAGTGCCGTTCTTTACGTCATGAATTTTCTATTGAATTTTATAAACAATTTTACCTCAAACTTTGTTTATTGCTCTTCACCGGCTTAATTATTTATGAATCTTAACATATGACTACAGCACTCGATCCGCTATGACGAAACGTCTTTAATGAGTGCTCGCTCATCCCTGTAAGTAGTTATTCACTATTTTTATTAATCTTTCGGTATTCGTGATATTAACCGATTTTGAGGTTACTATTACTCTTGCGCCTCGTGACTTGGAAATAAAGATCGATCTTTTAGAAGGTGCATATTGCTGGCCACAGTCCACTGCCGCATCGCTCTTCACCGTAAGTTACATAGTCTTCGTGTAATGCGTGTGTGGTGTGCGTACTGTAAGACCTTCGGTACACACACCATCAGATTATTTTACTTGTCGCTCTAACGAAGTAGGCGAGTGTCAGCAGTATGTCTCGTGGTCTTATCGTCTTAGGTCTGACGATAGAAATGCCACTTGCACGCTTAGAGTAGCAGATTGACAGTGACCAACTTTAAACAGTACTTGATTAATTTTCAGACACATTTATTAAAATAATAACAAGCATAAAAGTAATTTAACTTTGTTCTGGATGCTCTTTACAATTGACAATCTTAAGTTCGTTTGGTCTTGGTACGTTAAAGATTATTCTCACATATCTCTGAACTTGACAAAGTGGCTATACATTTATCTTCATGGCTATGTACAGGGATATGGTAATCTTATTAGGCGCAGACTGAAACTTGACTACAGACTAATGCAGACTAATGGAGACTGACTAATCGGCGGTTTGTACACTCGTTATACTACCTCACGCGTTCAGGTATCACTGCGCGAGTGTGATCCGCGAGGAGAAAAGGTTCTACGTTAGCAGCAATCTCATTGGCTGCGTTACATATTAAAACGCGGATCGGCGGAAGCAGAATTTGGTCCGTCTCTAAGGCAGCGCCATCTCGTAGTGCGGAGACGGACGAGTGCTGCGCCTGCGCTGTTGTGCTTAGTGGGGCGCGCTCTAGTGAGAAAGTTGTGTACGCGCTGACTACGCGGAACTATGTACACAACAGCGTGAAAATCCAAACAATGCCCCAGGCTGCGGGCCACGTGGCGGCAGAGACTATCCCACCGACCGTTGCAAATCTCGCGTGGGCGCAGCACGCGCTTCCGCGAATCACGCACCATGTAGCGCGCCCGCTCTCCACAAAGCAATCTAGACCTATTCATCTAGTAATGGGGTTTGTACCGTCACACTGCTCAACTGAGGCTGCTCGTACCTCTGTGGCGCTGGCGCTCTGGGTCACGTGCTGTAGTGCAGTCGAACTTCGTGGAATCCACCGGCAAATCATGCTGCACAGCCAGTGACCACATACCACATACAGATGTTCCGCAATTCATGGCACCTCCTCGTGGGGACCACACGAACATCTGTACCACTTAAGAGGGCGCTAACCTAGAGATGTGTGAAAATAAGAATGTAAAGCTGTCGACCAGAAGAACGGTTTGAACACCAATGTACAGTTATCACAACGCTTAGTCCAATTTTAGGTAGAACGACGATGCCTTCTTCTGATCCTTGAACTGGCTAGCCGGTCATTTATTACAGGGTGGCCTACCGTTTAACGTGGATTGCAAACTACCCAGCAGCCCATAATTTTTCATGTTAACAAACATTTTCAGATCTGAAAAGTGATAGATGAAATCCTTGAACTGACTGGGAATCGAATCTGAGATCTCTGTAGTGTTACTTTGATGTTTCAGCAACACGAGGTGTGGAGTGGACGCACTGCGGAGGTCGCACCAGTGTTTAAGAATGGTAGCAGAAGTAATCCATCGAACTACAGACCTATATCATTGATGTCGATTTGCAGTAGGGTTTTGGAGCATATACTACACTCCTGGAAATGGAAAAAAGAACACATTGACACCGGTGTGTCAGACCCACCATACTTGCTCCGGACACTGCGAGAGGGCTGTACAAGCAATGATCACACGCACGGCACAGCGGACACACCAGGAACCGCGGTGTTGGCCGTCGAATGGCGCTAGCTGCGCAGCATTTGTGCACCGCCGCCGTCAGTGTCAGCCAGTTTGCCGCGGCACACGGAGCTCCATCGCAGTCTCTAACCCTGGTAGCATGCCGCGACAGCGTGGACGTGAACCGTATGTGCAGTTGACGGACTTTGACCGAGGGCGTATAGTGGGCATGCGGGAGGCCGCGTGGACGTGCCGCCGAATTGCTCAACACGTGGGGCGTGAGGTCTCCACAGTACATCGATGTTGTCGCCAGTGGTCGGCGGAAGGTGCACGTGCCCGTGGACCTGGGACCGGACCGCAGCGACGCACGGATGCACGCCAAAACCGTAGGATCCTACGCAATGCCGTAGGGGACCGCACCGCCACTTCCCAGCAAATTAGGGACACTGTTGCTCCTGGGGTATCGGCGAGGACCATTCGCAACCGTCTCCATGAAGCTGGGCTACAGTCCCGCACACCGTTAGGCCGTCTTCCGCTCACGCCCCAACATCGTGCAGCCCGCCTCAAGTGGTGTCGCGACAGGTGTGAATGGAGGGACGAATGGAGACGTGTCGTCTTCAGCGATGATAGTCGCTTCTGCCTTGGTGCCAATGATGGTCGTATGCGTGTTTGGCGCCGTGCAGGTGAGCGCCACAATCTGGACTGCATACGACCGAGGCACACAGGGCCAACACCCGGCATCATTGTGTGGGGAGCGATATCCTACACTGGCCGTACACCTCTGGTGATCGTCGAGGGGACACTGAATACTGCACGGTACATCCAAACCGTCATCGAACCCATCGTTCTACCATTCCTAGACCGGCAAGGGAACTTGCTGTTCCAACAGGACAATGCACGTCCGCATGTATCCCGTGCCACCCAACGTGCTCTAGAAGGTGTAAGTCAACTACCCTGGCCAGCAACATATCCGGATCTGTTCCCCATTGAGCATGTTTGGGACTGGATGAAGCGTCGTCTCACGCGGTCTGCACGTCCAGCACGAACGCTGGTCCAACTGAGGCGCCAGGTGGAAATGGCATGGCAAGCCGTTCCACAGCACTACATCCAGCATCTCTACGATCGTCTCCATGGGCGAATAGCAGCCTGCATTGCTGCGAAAGGTGGATATACACTGTACTAGTTCCGACATTGTGCATGCTCTGTTGCCTGTGTCTATGTGCCTGTGGTTCTGTCAGTGTGATCATGTGATGTATCTGACCCCAGGAATGTGTCAATAAAGTTTCCCCTTCCTGGGACAATAAATTCACGGTGTTCTTATTTCAATTTCCAGGAGTGTATATTCAAACTTTATGAATCACCTCAAAGGGAACAATCTATTGATACGTAATCAGCATGGTTTCAGAAAACATTGCTATTGTGCAACGCAGCTAGCTCTTTATTCGCACGAAGTAATGGCCGCTATCGACAGTGGATCTCAAGTTGATTCCGTATTTCTAGATTTCCGGAAAGCTTTTGACACCGTTCAAGCTGCGGAGCTATGGGGTATCGTCTCAGTTGTACGACTGGATTCGTGATTTCCTGTCAGGAAGATCGCAGTTCGTAGTAATAGACGGAAAATCATCGAGTAAAACTGAAGTGATATCAGGTGTTCCCCAGGGAAGCGTCCTGGGACCTCTGCTGTTCCTGAACTATATAAATGACCTTAGGTTGTTCGCAGATGATGCTGTAATTTACCGTCTAGTAAGGTCATCCGGAGACCAGTATCAGTTGCAAAGCGATTTAGAAAAGATTGCTGTATGGTGTGGCAGGTGGCAGTTGACGCTAAATAACGGAAAGTGTGAGGTGATCCACATGAGTTCCAAAAGAAATCCGTTGGAATTCGATTACTCGATAAATAGTACAATTCTCAAGGCTGTCAATTCAACTAAGTACCTGGGTGTAAAAATTATGAACAACTTCAGCTGGAAAGACCAAATAGATAATATTGTGGGGAAGGCGAGCCAAAGGTTGCGTTTCATTGGCAGGACACTTAGAAGATGCAACGAGTCCACTAAAGAGACAGCTTACACTACAATCGTTCGTTCTCTGTTAGAATATTGCTGCGCGGTGTGGGATCCTTACCAGGTGGGATTGACGGAGGACATCGAAAGAGTGTAAAAAAGGGCACCTCGTTTTGTATTATCACGTAATAGGGGACAGATGATACGCGAGTTGGGATGGAAGTCATTAAAGCAAAAACGTTTTTCGTCGCGGCGAGATGTATTTACGAAATTTCAGTCACCATCTTTCTCTTCCGAATCCTAAAATATTTTGTTGAGCCCAACCTACATAGGTAAGAATGATCATCAAAATAAAATAAGAGAAATCAGAGCTCGAACTGAAAGGTTTTGGTGTTCGTTTTTGCCGGGCGCTGTTCGGGAGTAGAATGGTATGGTGATAGTATGATTGTGGTTCGATGAACCCTTTGCCAAGCACTTAAATGTGAATTGCACAGTAATCACGTAGATGTAGATGAGTATATGGATGTGGGGATGCATGCATATTTTAGTAGAATTCACCATTTTTAACAACTCTTAAACTGGACTCGGTTCCAAACTCAAACAAATAGTCTATTGAAATGAGCACAGTAACCATTAAAAACTTCATTAAGACACTTATTTATGATTTCACAATGAATACAGAAACATTGGAAAAGAGAAAAGCCACTATCTATAATTCAGACAGCAGAACTGAGTTACCGTTCAACCTACATTAAATATCCGTGGCATAACTGCATCTCCGTATCCAGTGATGCCTGTGGACTGAGGATGAGGCGGCGGCCGGTCGGTAACCGTTGGGCCTTCCATGTCCTGTTCGGACGGAGCTTTTTATTCCTCGTTTAATATTGTGCAACATATTTAATAATTCTTTAACGTGGTTGATGTTCACTGATGTAAAAGATAAGTTCCGTTCTCTACTTCACCTGCGTTTTTTTTTTTCAGAGGTAGCCTATGTTCTTCCTCAGTGCTGAAATGACCACCATACCAAATTTCATGAATTCACTTCAGCTGTCTAGTCACGAAAACGTAAGGGACAGAGTTAGTTTGGCATTTCATAATATTAATATGGAAGTATGGATTAAACCTGTTGCAGACTGTATGAACATTGTATTCATGACGTTGAATCGTATTACGTAGAACATAATCTCAACCAATAAAAGCATTTTCACGAATTTTCAGAAGTCAAAGAGTAAATAGTTTTTTCAGAGAGTAAATTTTTTTCATTAACTCGCGTACTATTCTTCAGATTGATAAAAATCTTATACTACACCTTTTCTAAAGTAGCCTGTGTTCTTCCTCGGGGTCCCAGCTATCTATGTGCCATATTTGATCAAAAATGGTCCAGCAGTTTCGTATAGGTTAGAATATTATCACCTTTTGCAATGGTATGTAGGAATCATTTGTTCTTTTTAGTATATGAATACATTCAGTGTATTGTATGGTACAATAGGTGTTAAGTATGGTATGGTACTGTGAAAGAGTAATGAACGACTGTGCGGTGAGGGCAATACACCAGTGCAAGGGAAAAAATTACGCCACTTTTCACGTCGGTTGTAATACTCGAGCTTTGAGCTGCGACGTATACAGTCCTGAATGGCTCTCACCCCATTGAGACCGAGTTTGAAGGGTCTGGTTGTTTCACAGAACAAATGCCGTCGTTCAGCGGGGGCTCATTAATACTCTTTGGCCATTGTTCCGACTTTTCATCGCAGGCGCCACCTGTACTCATGTTGCTCCGCAATTGTAGTTGAAAGAGGGACACCGCACTGTGTCAGACAATAAAGTAGTGGAACATTTATAATATTGCGCCGAATCTTACACCTACGTAGGTTTACTTCTTTTGTGAATGGAACCTTCGTACACGTCTTAGGCAGTAGCTTGAGAAGCAGAGACATGTAGAAAGGGTGAACAACGAAATTTGCACCGAACATATTAAAAATAAGTGAATTTTATCCACAATGGACGTCCGCCCCTGGTAGCTGAGTGGTCAGCGCGACGGAATGTCATACATAACCGCCCGGGTTCGATTCCCGGCTGGGTCGAAGATTTTCTCCGCTCAGGGACTGGGTGTTGTGATGTCCTTACCATCATCATTTAACCACCATCTACACGCAAGTCATCGAAGTGGGGTCAACTCGAAAAAGCAGGCGAACGGTCTACCCGACGGGAAGCCCTAGCCACAACGACACGGCATCCATAAAGGATTTTATTGAACTCCGTGACTGTTCCTTTATAGGGTGTTAGGTAAGATCCGCTTCCAGTCACAATTGAAGGTGGTTTGTTTAAGACACGATTGGTATCGGGCTTGTGCCCATCTTCAGGTGATTCATGTAACGTTTACTCATTCATCGTTGTGGCTCACTGTTAAAGTAAAAAACAAATTACATGGTGTTGAATAAAGTGAATGACCAATAAACGGCGGTGTGACATGTGATGAAAACATTAGTGTACTTACATATAGCTGGAATATTCAAATCCTTTTTGCACGTTTGTCACATTTTTGACAAACACATTGTAGATTTTTGCAAAAAATGTGGAAAATGTGCAATAACGATTTGAATATTCCAGCTATATGTAAGTACACTAATATATTCATCACACGTCACACCGCCGCTTGATCTATTGAGCCAACACCACATAATTTGCCTTTTACTTAAGAAGTGAACTCCAACAATAAAAGTGGAAACACTAAATGAATGTGTAATTGGTAGAGTCTCTTATTCTATACCTCATACTGAAAATTTTTCTGTTGATTCCTAGTCTGCACAAACTTCGTGCTCAACATACTGTTAGTATTTCTGTCATCAACGCTAGTAGGATGGTTCAAATGACTCTAACAACTATGGGATTTAACATCTGAGGTCATCAGTGCCCTAGACTTAGAACTACTTAAACCTAACTAACCTAAGGACATCACACACATCCATGCCCGAGGCACGATTCGAACCTGCGACCGTAGCAGCAACACGGTTCCGAACTGAAGCGCCTGCAACCGCTCGGTCACAGCGGCCGGTCGCTAATAGGACCCGTAATGTTTTAGCAGGTCCTTTAAATATCGATATCGGCCGAGGCGCCGGATTACCCACAATTATTTTTCTGATATTTCGGCCGCCTTCCGCCAGCTTCTGAGTGACTGAAGTTTCGTCTTTTTAAAGCCACGGACCGTGCCACTGCGTTGTGGCCACACACATACAAGTGCCAAAGACGTTGATCGGCGGCAAAGAAGTGCGCATAACATTTCTTTTTTCAACAAAGCGTCAAAAATAGATACGATCTTCACCAAGCACAAAGTAAAAATATCAGGTGAACACAGTGGTTATCCGTATATTCACAGCCGCTTCACCTTGTCCTCAAAGCGGTTATTCCCGAAAACTTTTTCTACATTGGTGCAAACAGACACAAATTTGACGGCACCAAATCCTGGTTGTGCGGTGAATAGGGTTCACTAACCAGACCAGCTGGACGATCATCTGATTCGTTGACGAACAGGTGTGTGTTCTCTCATTGTCATGGTGACCTTTGATCCCTTTCAGATTCGTGAAAGTCTCTTTCTCCAAATGGTTTGGAGGTTCATATCCAAGTCCGGCTGATCCAGATTTAGGTGTTCCGTGGTTAACCTACATCCTTCGAAGCGACTTATTCGATTATTTCACTGATAAGTGTACAGTCGACACTCTTCGCCGTCCTTCCAACCCGAGCTTCAGGATTGCCCTAATGACCTCGTCGCCCACGGAACATTCCTCCAAACTGCAGAAGCCACACTTCATATCATTGTACTACTCTCCATTCCTAACTTCAGCTTCTGTAACTTTGCACTACACTGGACATCACCGCATTACAGTATAATAATGTATGCACTGGAGGTTTGAAGCAGAACTGTTGTGTTGTTTCGTTCGTCTTGGGTTGCTGGCTCCTGGCACGCAGATAAATACGTCAGATAATGTGTTGCCAGGGTATGTTTTTTCTTATTTCATCTAACGAGTCTTACACAATTTTCGCCTTGCGAACATCAGAAAGGAGCTCGGCGTACTGATCACCATCGCATTTGCCAAGCTCCATCACTCCATAAGATACTGTGAAAGGATTGACACTAAACCCATGACGTTGCCTCACTCGCCTCACCTTAGCAGCTATGTTCCGACAAAGAAAAATCATTGCATCATCTGCCTTCTTAGATTCTATCTACGTGCTGCAGTATTCGGAAACAGGTCATTAATTTTAAGAAGGCTTAAAATTACTGCAAAACCTGCATCTCATGCATTCTTTTTTCTTTTTCAGGTAAGTTTGCTGCTGATGAAACGGCCTTCAGAACACGACGTCACGACGTAAATACGTTACTGGTAAGGACAAAATGTCTGACGACTTACAGACAAGCGGCTACACTGAAGAGCCAAAGAAACTGGTGCACCTGCTTAATAAAGTGTTGGGCCCACGCAAGCACGCAGAAGTGCCGCAATGCAACATGGCATGTCTGAATTGGAGCTGGAGGGAACTGACACTATGAATCCTGTAGGAATGTCCATGAATCCGTACGAGTACAAGGGGGTGGAGATCTCTCTTCTGAACAGCATGTTGCAAGTCATCCCAGATATGCTCAGTAATGTTCCTGTCCGGGGACTTTAGTGGCCAGCGGAAGTGTTTAAACTCAGAAGTGTTGCTGGGGCTACAGTGTAGCAATTCTGGACATAACGGGTGTTGCATTGTTCTGATGAAATTGCCCAAGTCCGTCGGAATGCACAATGGACATGAATGGACGCAGGTGATCAGATAGGGTGCTTACGTACGTGCCACCTGTCAGTCGTATCTAGCCGTATCAGGGACCCCATATCACTCCAACTGCACACGCCCCCACCATTACAGAGCCTCCACCAGCCAATTTGAAACGGGACGCGTCCGACCAGGCAACAAGTTTCCAGTCGTTAACAGTCCAATGTCGGTGTCGACGGGCCCAGGCGAGGCGTAAAGCGCTGTGTTGTGCAGTCTTCAAGGGCACAAGAGTGCTCCTTCGGCTCCGAAATCTCACATTGATGATGTTTCGTTGAATGGTTCGCACTCTGACAATTGTTGACGGCCCAGCATTGAAATTTGCAGCAATTTTCGGAAGGGTTGCACTTTGTTCACATTGAACTATCTCTTCAGTCGTCGTTGGTCCTGTTCTTGCAGTATCTTTTTCGGACCGCAACGATGTCGGCGATATGATGTTTTGCCGGATTCCTGGTATTTACGGTACACTCGTTAAATGGTCGATCTAACAATTGCGCGAGACACTTGTTTTTTTATATGGGCGTTGCCGACCGCAGCGTCATATTTGGCTGTTTACATATGTGCGTATGAGAATATGTAATCCTGTACCACTTTCTATGGCGCTTCTGTGTTTATCTATGCTGTTTGTAACAAGTTTCACATTTTCTTGGAGATAACATTCCCATTGGAACTGAAACTTGTCTAATTTGTTCTCCGTTATATGTATTTATCCGTCATCAAGCAGAAACGGAAATTTAGTTAGGATTTGCAGACAAGGTAGTAACTTCTTACCCTTTACCACGGCAACGTCCGTCCCCATAGCTGATGACACATGCAGCTTTCAGCCGCCACCCGATGTACGGAATCATTTCCGCAAATTATTTAGGTTCATTATTTGCGGATCTTCCTCATCACTTGGGCTTTCCGGGTATGAGACGCTGAACATGAAGAAGAATCCTCGAGCATATTGATCCTCTACGGACGGAATATAGACAAACCCGCTACATCCTCTTCCTGAATACTTCGCTCCTTGGATCCTCGAACACGTTGCGTGGGCATGGCGGCGGGATGGCCAGGCTTCGGGTGTCGACCTACCCGTCATCCTGCTCCTGCAGCGGTTCCTTTTTTTTTTTTAATGAAAAAGGTAGCTGAGTGGTCACCGTGACGGATTGCCGTTATGGGCCCGGGTTCGATTCCCGGCTGGGTCGGGGATTTTCTCCGCTCAGGGACTGGGTGTTGTGTTGTCTTCATCATCATTGCATCCCCATCAGGCGCGCAGATCGCGCAATGTGGCGTCGAATGTAATAAGCCCTGCACCAAGGCAGCCGGAGAAGCCCCGAAAGAGGCCTCCCGGTCAATGACGCCAAACGCTCATTTCCATTACCACGGCAATAACCACTACCATGGAAAACTATCCTCATTATACCCACGTTCTCAAAGAGAACACTTGTCGTCACTAGTTCAGATTCTGAATCTTAACCTGATGTTCTAAGACTTACCTCAATATAGGTCAGAGGAGAATTTTTCTTATAAGAATACTCACTAAACGAGAATTGGTAGGGTAGTGTTTTAGTAGCAGTGTTACGGATGAGTGCGGAACGAATGGCCTGAGGGCGTTGTATACTTCCACAAAGGGCATTGTATACTTCCACAACACGATCTGTAGCCGGTAGAACGGGCTAGTTACGAGGTAAGAAAAGTATCCAGCGTAACAGATTCAGTAATTTAAAATATGTGTCACTTTGTCGTGTGCTGTCGAACCACCAGGTCAGCCGAGATCGCTAATGCGCTGCTTCCTGGACTCGGGTTGGCGCGCCGGACCCGGATCGAATCCGCCCGCCGGATTAACGACGAGGGCCAGCCTGGATGTAGTTTTCAGGAGATTTTGCACATCCCTCTAGGTGAATACCGGGCTGATCCCAACGTCCCGCCTCAGTTACACGACTCACAGACATTTGAGACACATCCGCACTTTTCCATGATTTGCACTAGACGCTGAAAGACGGGGTACTCTGATTCCGTCCCGGGGGGTACGGGGTGGCGGCAGGAAGGCCATCCGGCAACCCCTTCACATTAACATGCCAAATCCGATTTAACCACACCAACGCCGCGCAAAATGCGGGCACAGCGATAGATAGAATTTGTCGTGTTGTGTAGAGAGCTTGCATGCATTTATACGTGCAGTCAGGAATTATTAAACTCGTCAGGAATAGTTACGCGCTCCCCGCCGGAGACGACTGCTCGCCCTCCGAAGTCCTGCAGGGTCACGTGCTGTAACGTACGCGCCACGGCCTTTCTTTCTGGTGGGCCTCGACAACAGAGGGCGAAGCGCGCGCCGCTGCGCCGGGCACACAATTGGATCGGCGAGGCGGCCGGCTGCCGGCGGCAGCGACCGGGAAACGAGCCGCGTGGCGTGGGCCGACGGCTCCGGTTGCGGCCCTCGTATGTAAATTTGGGTAAAGGTCAGAGGAGCGGGCCGCGCGGCGCACCCAGCGGGTCGCCCGTTCGAAACCGGTCACGCGTCGCGTCGCGGACCAGGACATTGGCAGCGGCTGCGGCTGCGGCCTTGGTGCCGCGCACCGGGCTCGCTTCTGGATGCGCTTGCGCTGGCGCTCCCGGGAAATGGTGCGTGCGCTGTCCACAGGCTTCTCTGCTGCATACTTGTACCTTTATCACTCTGAAACTAGCGGAAAGGAGGCGAATATGTTCCAGTTCAAAAGACTCTGGCTACAAAGCGGGATACTCCCGCAAGGCGTTCGATACAGTTCCCCACAGTCGTTTAAATGAACACAGTAAGAGCATATCGACTATCAGACCAATTGTGTGATTGTATTGAAGAGTTCCTAGATTACAGAACACAGCATGTCATTCTCAATGGAGTGAAGTCTTCCGAAGTAAATGTGATTTCAGGTGTGCCGCAGGGGAGTGTCGTAGGACCGTTGCTATTCACAATATACATAAATAACCTTGTGGATGACATCGGAAGTTCACTGAGGCTTTATGCGGATCCTGATGTGATATATCGAGAGGTTGTAACAAGGGAAATGCAGGAGAATCTGCAACGAATTGACGCATCGTGCAGGGAATGGCAATTGCATCTCAATGTAGACAAGTGTAATGTGCTGCGAATATATAGAAAGAAAGATCCCTTATCATTTAGCTACAATATAGCAGGTCAGCAACTGGAAGCAGTTAATTCCATAAATTATCTGGGAGTACGCATTGGGAGTGATTTAAAATGGAATGATCATATAAAGTTGATCGTCGGTAAAGCAGATGCCAGACAGATTCATTGGAAGAATCCTAAGGAAATGCAATCCGAAAACAAAGGAAGTAGGTTACAGTACGCTTGTTCGCCCACTGCTTGAATACTGCTCAGCAGTGTGGGGTCCGTACCATATACGGTTGATAGAAGAGATAGAGAGGTTCCAACGGACAACAGCGCGGTTCTTTACAGGATCATTTAGTAATGGCGAAAGCGTTACGGAGATGGTAGATAAACTTCAGTGGAAGACTCTGCAGGAGAGACGCTCAATAGCTCGGTAAGGGCTTTTGTTAAAGTTTCGAGAACATACCTTCACCTTGGAGTCAAGCAGTATATTGCTCCCTCCTACGTATATCTCGTGAAGAGACCATAAGGATAAAATCAGAGAGATTAGAGCCCACACAGAAGCATACCGACAATCCCTCTTTCCACGAACAATACGAGACTGGAATAGAAGAGAGAACCGATAGAGGTACTCAAGGTACCCTCCGCCACACGCCGTCACGAGGCTTGCGGAGTATGGATGTAGATGTAGATACCAGTTGGTTCACTCATTTCCCCAAATATTTTGGCATGCAAACGTATTCGTGCTCTTTCTGTCAGACAACTCACGTCTCACTCCCACAAACTCTCCTAACTGTAACTCGCCCACACCCACTAGTCTGTCGCTTGAAGTCGCTCATTCCCATCCACTCCCACTTCTCCATTGTCACTCACTCATTCAGCCCCTCTAATTGTCCTTATCTTTCTGTGTCTGTCTACCCGTCACTCTGCCTCCTGCCTCACTGCCAAACTCCCCTTCGTTCTGTCCTATTACCATTACTAAATGATCCCGTAAAGAAGCGCGCTGCTCTCTGTTGGATCTTCTCTCTCTCTCTTCTATCAACCCTATCTGGTACGGATCCCACACCGGTGAGCAGTATTCAAGCAGTGGGCGAACGAGTGTACTGTAACCTACTTCCTTTGTTTTCGGACTGCACTTCTTTAGGATTCTTCCAATGAATTTCAGTCTGGCATCTGCTTTACTGACAATTAATTTATTATGGTCATTCCATTTTAGACCACTCTTAATGGCTAATCCCAGATAATTTCTGGAATTAACTGCTTCCAGTTGCTGACCTGCTATATTGTAGCTAAATAATAAAGGAGCTTTCTTTCTATGTATTCGCAGCACATTACATTTGTCTGCACTGAGATTCAATTGCCATTCCCTGCACCACGCGTCAATTCGTTGCAGATCCTCCTGCATTTCAGTACGATTTTCCATTGTTACAACGCTGTTATATTGTTGTTGATACGTCAGCAAAATTTTGGTAGTTTACTTATGTGCAATGGAAACAACGAAAAACTCATTTTACGTCTCAGACCGGATCTTCCCCGCACAAAAATTTTGCTTCTGCTTCTGTGCTACAACATGGGGTTTTCAGAACCCTTCTGATGGTAACGGAGACACTCTACAGTATGTTTCTCCGAGCCACGCCACTTCACAAACCAGGTTTCACCTCACACTTTTACGTGCGTATTTTATGCGTACAAGTAGGGTATGTTTGAATCTCTGTATCTCAGAAACGGATAAAGATATGAAGAAACTTTTAAAAGGTGTTCAAGACTGGAATCTTAAGAATAACTCGTAAACATTTCAGCCATTTGCTGTGCCAAACCGTGTTCGAAACCGTGTTTCGGTTTTGATACGAAAAGATAGTAAAAAGTCATTTTTGGGGATTTTCTAAGCAATCGCCCATGATTTAATGGTGCCTCCATATGCTCCTTAAGCCACACGGTAGACTACATCAAATTCAGAATGGACCAACGGATATGCTTCATTTGCTCAAGCAGGACAAAGTGTGTAATATTCGAACTTTCACATTGTACTGTCGGATAGAGACACTAAGCCGATCTATCTGTTGGGTATACAAATGGTCCCTAGCCCACGTGCTATACAAAACACTTCATCTTATCTTCATATCACCTACAGAGCCCGAGGTATGCGTACCGGAAAATCCCTTTTTTATGAGCGGCGTTTTGGAACATACTGGTTAGCACGTTGTCGCAAGCATGGCGATTCGCTTGGTTCAACCAAATTGCTCCAAATGCCTCTCACGAATCCAGCACCGCCTTTCCCACAGCCAACACTGGCTGCCGCAGTATGGCAACAGGGCATGGTGGTGTAGGTCATGATGGGAGTGGTCGCATTAAGGACATTTTTTAAAATATTTTGTAAATCCCTCTTCTGCGTTAGCAGAAAATACAGGCAATGCTCTTAGCAACGATTGCCGATGACGGGACCAACGTAACAACTCCACACTAATGCACGAGATCTATGCTTGGTACATACTCTTGTAGGGTCAATAATTACGACCCATAAGTCACCATTGGCAGAAATCTGTGGCTTATGAGGCGCTTCTTGACCACTGTAACTCATCCTTTTTTTAACTCCTTACGCACAACAGGTGGTGTAAAAAGCGACACCGGTAGACAGTGGATCATTGGAAACGAATGATTTGGAGTGACGAATCACGCTATACCCTGGTGTCAATCCGATGGAAAGGTCTCGGTTTCGCGAATTCCTGGAGAGCGTTACCTGCCATTGGGTGTAGTGGCAACAGTTAGATACGGAAAAAGAAGTTTTAAGGTGTGTGCGAGTTTTTAGTGGGTATGGTGTGGTCCTGTTACTGCGCTTGGGAAAATGCTAAACGCTGAAGGGACCTGTCACACAGTAGCATCCATGAGGCAATGGTTTGTTGACAATAACGTTCCTGCTGAGAGTTCCGACCCGAACCAGTGGAAAACGTCTGGGACGAGTTAAAACGTCTACTTCACTCCAGACCACAGTGTCCAGTCCTTTCCGGTTCCATCTTTTGATGAAGGCTCCACAGACATTCAGACACCTCATTGAAAATGTCTCCAGCAAAGTTTAAGTCCTCATAAAGATGAAGAGTGACACGCCCAACATTAGTGTCCTCTAACAGGTGTGTAGTTTTCAGTAGATAGATTATACCCAAAGCTTCTGGACACAATAATAGTCGGAGAGAAATAAAGCAGTATCCTATTAGCGTGACATATCGTCGTATATTTCCGTAGCTGGTTCCGATTCAGCTTAATCTGTACAGTGTTGCCATGACGAAATTCGTTTCAAAGATTCCTCAATTTATGAGCGTGGCTACGGACTAACTGCTTACTGGTTTATGCGATTTCAACTTCTATCATAATTTCATCTTTCGCAAGGCCGTGGGGCAGTTCCAAAACTTAGCACCGGGAAGGTAGCGGGTATAGAAGGCCAGGCGGACGTGTGATGCAACTCCCAGCGCCCCACCGAACGCCGCCGAGTATGTATCTGGGTTACGGCTTATTGCGTCCTTGCGTTTCAGACGCTTTGTTAGATACAGACGTGTGCCGTTGAGGCGCCGTGCGGCCAAAGTAAGCCATGTGCTTCAAAACCAATTCATTTCTGCAAAAAGGGGTATCACACAACAAGGATCGGTAACAAGGCATGTCGAGAAATACGTACAGTTGACATATTGATGCACTTTGCCTCATTCCTGTCTAACAAACAATGTACAATAATTAGAGTGTATTCACAACCATACATTATTCATAACCGACCATCTTGAGCGTGTAATGTTGTACAATCCCCGGTGTGACCAGATTCTGCTTACTGTCATCATCTGATCAGTTACAACAAAATGGGAAAAATACCAGTAGTACAAAAATAGGCTCAATTGGTTGAAGGCCACTTTCAACTAAAAAAAGAGAACTTAATGAACTACAACAAGTCTGACAACTATAACAATATGAGCATTCTGGTCCAAATATCAACGTCAAATGCTTTGGACATGTAGGTACATAAATAAGTGCTAACAATGGCCGGAGGGCATCGTTTACCTAAGCAACATGTGCTGTAACCTGTGCAGGGCACTAGTGACACACAAGTGTCCAATATCACCGATTCAGTCGTTCAAAATGGAGTATTTACAGTTTTTAATTATAATAGTTTCACATGAATTATGTGACAGCAGGCGACAAAGTGAAGTCCTTTAGAGAGCACTTTTTCATTTACGTATTGATTTCCCGTGGGTCCTGTGCGGAGCAGAGCGTTCGCAAAGTGTGGCGAACAAGCTGACTAGTGTGACGTGACAAGTTTGTTGTGGACCCGTATTTCTCGTGGTACCCGGCGTGTTGTAGCGCGATGTATGGCACCGCGCTACAGGTGGCCTCGACACTCTATTGATGTACTGCAGTCGCCGTTTTTACTGGTGTACGTCACGAAATAGAGATTCCAATTACTGTTTTCACTTAGCTTGCTTTCTCTTTTATTCATTTCCTCCTCCTCCACTTTCTCCTTCTCCTCCTCTTCCCCCTCTTATTTCGCCATTCTTCTCTTCTTTCTTCTCTTACGTCCATACACTCATTTGTACTCAATTTCAGTGACTCACTCTCACTTTCACTGCCACTCTCACTTACTTCCTTGCCCTCTCAATTCTTTCCCCTCACAATTTCTTTTGCAGTCGGAGTTTCTCTGTCACATATGGTCCCCAGAAGACCTCCCCTCTGCTCTGACCTATTTATTTTTAATTCTCCATAAATTATTCCTCATCCTTGGCATCAATATTACCATCAGTGCCTCAATTTTACTGCTCCTAATTACTTTAATAATGCGATCACATTTCTGGCGGAAGACATAGATAGCTTCGCATGAACGAACTGTTGAATGAGGGACTGATACCTCTCTCTCTCTCTTTCCTTCCTGTGTCTGTCTCCCCTTACACCCTCTTCCCCTGCCTCTCTTCCCTTTCCTGCCTGTCCCCTCCCTCTCCCCTCCCTCCACCCTCACATCCCTCGCTCTTTCGCCTTCTTACCTTTAACTATCTCCCTGTTTCTTCACTCTTCCTCTCTTTTCCATTACTAACTCTGTCTGCTACTTTATCCCCTTCTTCTTTCTCTCACTCCATTCGCTTCCTCTCTCACTCCATCCCCATGTTCTCCTTTTCCTTCTCTCTCCCTTTCTCTCATACATACAACACATTCCCAATGCTTCTTTCTACTCCCGTCCATATTTACAATCCTCTGTTCTCCCTCCCCCTTTTCAGTGCCGTCCACCCATCTCAGTCCTCTCCTCAACCCCCTCCTCTGTCTTTATCTATTTCCGTTGGTAGAGCACTTGCCCGCGAAAGGCAAAGGTCCCGAGTTCGAGTCTCGGTCTGGCACACAGTTTTAATCTGCCAGGGAGTTTCATATCAGCCCACACTCCGCTGCAGAGTGAAAATCTCATTCTGGAAACATCCCCCAGGCTGTGGCTCAGCCATGTCTCCGCAATATCCTTTCTTTCAGGAGTGCTAGTTCTGCAGGGTACGCAGGAGAGCTTCTGTAAAGTTTGGAAGGTAGGAGACGGGATACTGGCAGAAGTAAAGCTGTGAGGACGGGGCGTGAGTCGTGCATGGGTAGCTCAGTTGGTAGAGCAGTTGCCCGCGAAAGGCAAAGGTCCCGAGTTCGACTCTCGGTCCAGCACACAGTTTTCATCTTCCAGGAAGTTTTACTTCCGTTGTATTTCCTTCTGTCTCGATGTTTATTTCCATCATTCTCCCTGTAACCATCATTTTCTGTGTCTCTCCATTGATCATTCCACACATATTACTCCACTTCTCTATTTCTCCTCTTTCCCTTCCATCCAACCTGCTTACAACATTTATTTCATCTTTCGCTCTCCAGTCTCTCGCTCTTCCACTCTGCCATCCGTTCCTACAATAATAAATGCAGCGGAATCGGATTAAGTGCATGTGAGGTGGCCTAAGAGAAAAGACATGCCGCACTTAGATTCCTTATAACCTCTGCATGTCCATTCTCAGTCATCTCAATTACAGTACTCTGTAAGCGTAATTGAGACAGTCGTTTCAATTACTCTACGCTGTAAGTGTAATTGAGACAAGTGACAATGGAAATGCAGAAGTTATAAGGAACCCCTCCCCCCCTAGTGTGACATGCCTTGTCTCTTAGGCTACCTCATTTGTATTTGACCCTGTTTCACTGCATTTATTAAAGATATTTTTCTTGTATATATAGTACCATACAGTATATTATTTACAAACTAGAGTTAACACAGGTCTCACATACATAGAAAAGGGTAGAAATTTTGTGAAAATGTGTAAAAAACTTCACTGACTTATAACTTTTCTTCAATCTTTACGTACAATAAGAGGAAAAAATCCGAAATTTCTCTATAAGTCGGGAGTCGGTGAACACCTGTAACATCTGTGCTGAAGTTAGGAAACAGTGACTGTGTAATGCTCAAATGCAGAGCTCTTGAGGAAAGTATTAAAAAATGCACACTGTTGCAGGTACGTCACAGTAGTTGAAAAATGTTTCTTGTTATTAATCTACTGATAACATCCTGGAAATCAAACTGATAAAACATTCTAAAATTTTTTACATCGCTGTTTTTACTGGAAGCAATGAAACTGAACTGAACACCGCATCTGACACCTGATGATGCAGCACAGCCTTAGAAACGTGTGTAAATTTCAAAAAAATCTTAATGTTTATTCACTGCTTACGTAGTGTTTTTCGTATCTCAAACAGACAGTTTAGCCCAACATTCGCTTGTAATTTTCACAATGTGTGGCGCAAATTTTCTTCCTAAACTGCAAGCAGACAAATACTGGCCCCAAAATGGTACTTGATATAAGGACCATGGCCTTACCTCGCACTTGTTGTACAGTATCGCTCGCAAAAGTCAGCGTTCAATTGTCAATGCCGGCTACAATGTAATCCGCTGCGGTCCCTAAAGGGTTGGCGCGCATGGCGTGTGTCGAGAGTGATAGCGCATGCGCAGTTTCTCTGTGTGCCGCGTGTGCGAGCAGCTTTACCTTCTTGCTTACGGTGCAAATTAACGCAGTAATTACTGCTGGCAATTACGGCACCCACCATCGCCTCTCTTCGGCGTTCGACCGCGTCATCAGCTTGTTAGCCGCTTCCGCGCTCGAGCCGATGGCAGCTTGATGACATCGTTTGTAACGTGTTTGACCCGAGTAATTGACACACGCGCAAGGACCTATGCTAAAATAGCACCTCCATCCTCTTCCCACTACGCGCACAGTTTTAACGCATAGAACTTTGCGATACGTCTAACTATCAGAAACACTTCAGTATTGGAGGCAGGGTTTCTGTCCCTGTTCTGTGTGTATCTCTCTCAATCTATGTATCTAACTCAGAGACACGACAGCTCTCTCCAGCTCTGTTGCCCATAAATGTATTTGGAGTACCATGAAACTATACTTAAATTTTTGAAGGACGTATTGGAAATTTGTGAGTTCAAATGGTTCAAATGGCTCTAAGCACTATGGGACTTAACATCTGAAGTCATCAGTCCCCTAGAACTTAGAACTACTTAAACCTGAAACTTCCTGGCGGATTAAAACTGTGTGCCGGATCGAGACTCGAACTTGGGACCATTGCCTTTCGCGGGAAAGTGCTCTACCACTGAGCTACCCAAGCACGGCTCACACCCCCTCCTCACAGCTTTACTTCTGCCAGTACCTCGTCTTCTACCTTCCAAACTTTACAGAAGCTCTCCTGCGAACCCTGCAGAACTAGCACTCCTGAAAGAAGTGTGGCTAAGCCATGTCTCCAGAATATCCTTTCTTTCAGGAGTGCTGTGAGGACGGGGCGTCAGTCGTGCTTGGGTAGCTCAGTTGGTAGAGCACTTTCCCGCGAAAGGCAAAGGTCCAGAGTTCGAGTCTCGGTCCGGCACACAGTTTAAATCTGCTAGGAAGTTTCATATCAGCGCACACTCCGCTGTAGAGTGAAAATTTCATTCCACTGAAACCTAACTAATCTAAGGGCATCACACACATCCATGCCCGGGGCAGGATTCGAACCTGCGAACGTAGCAGCCGCGAGGTTCCGGACTGAAGTGCCTAGAAACGCTCGGCCGGCCACAGCAGCCAGCCAAAATTGTGAGCTTAACAGAACTCTGCGTCTACTGGAAAATTTTCGATATCCAGATTTTTTTTTAGCGTAACAGAGGAACAAAAGGAACATAGACGTCCGCTAACATTTACTGAGAGGGTTTCCAGAATGAGATTTTCACTCTGCAGCGGAGTGTGCGCTGATATGAAACTTCCTGGCAGATTGAAACTGTGTGCCCGACCGAGACTCGAACTCGGGACCTTTGCCTTTCGCGGGCAAGTGCTCTACCAACTGAGCTACCGAAGCACGACTCACGTCCGGTACCCACAGCTTTACTTCTGCCAGTATCCGTCTCCTACCTTCCAAACTTTACAGAAGCTCTTCTGCGAAACTTGCAGAACTAGCACTCCTGAAAGAAAGGATACTGCGGAGACATGGCTTAGCCACAGCCTGGGGGATGTTTCCAGAATGAGATTTTCACTCTGCAGCGGAGTGTGCGCTGATATGAAACTTCCTGGCAGATTAAAACTGTGTGCCCGACCGAGACTCGAACTCGGGACCTTTGCCTTTCGCGGGCAAGTGCTCTACCAACTGAGCTACCGAAGCACGACTAACGTCCGGTACCCACAGCTTTACTTCTGCCAGTATCCGTCTCCTACCTTCCAAACTTTACAGAAGCTCTTCTGCGAAACTTGCAGAACTAGCACTCCTGAAAGAAAGGATACTGCGGAGACATGGCTTAGCCACAGCCTGGGGGATGTTTCCAGAATGAGATTTTCACTCTGCAGCGGAGTGTGCGCTGATATGAAACTTCCTGGCAGATTAAAACTGTGTGCCCGACCGAGACTCGAACTCGGGACCTTTGCCTTTCGCGGGCAAGTGCTCTACCAACTGAGCTACCGAAGCACGACTCACGTCCGGTACCCACAGCTTTACTTCTGCCAGTATATATAAATTGGAGAGATCTCCAAATCCCCGTCCAAACATTCAGATAATGATTTTCGATAGTATGCCCTACTTCTTTGCAGTAGTTGTCTCAGCAATAAGCCGGCCGAAGTGGCCGAGCGGTTCTAGGCGCTACAGTCTGGAACCGCGTGACCGCTACGGTCGCAGGTTCGAATCCTGCCTAGGGCATGGATGTTTGTTATGTCCTTAGGTTAGTTAGGTTTAATTAGTTCTAAGTTCTATGAGACTGATGACCGCAGAAGTTAAGTCCCATAGTGCTCAGAGCCGTTTGAGCCATTTTTTCTCAACAATAAATCCTAACCTTTCTTTCCTCTTATGCTACCAGCTATGGCTTCCCATAAAGCAATAACCCTGTCGGCGTCTCGCTCTTAGCTTCTTGCTTACAAGGTGCTACAGTCCAAGATCAGGTTCAAATGGCTCTGAGCACTATGGGACAGTCCGCTAGAACTTAGAACTACTTAAACCTAACTAACATAAGGACAGCACACAACACCCAGTCACTACGAGGCAGAGAAAATCCCTAACCCCGCCGGGAATTTAACCCGGGGGCGGGAAGCGAGATCCAGGATCAGGAGTCCTTATTTGGCGTTACACAACCTACACAGGGTATTTGCGGTATAGTCTTAAATTATCGGTGCCGTTGTCAGTTCCGTCTGAAGCAAATTACACGTTCTTCGAAAATTGGCGTTTGTAAGGCGATTACAATGAATCCGATAACAAAATTAAGATAGAACACACAACGCATTATTTTTGCTACTGGTGTGTATGGCAATAAGCACAGGTTTCGTGTTATTTTCCGATTGCACAAACCATTTTTGTAGCCACATGCCTTCAGAAAATTGTAAACGACAATCGTTACGAATTTTCGTTGTTGAATAGGGAACCATGTAGAAAACACGATCTACTGCGTTACTAGGTTTATGTAAACATAGAATAACAAGTACTACGTGCTTTTAGATCACACATGGATGAGGTGAAACTACGCTCTGGTACTAGGCTTGCCTACAAATGGTGCAGTCATGCAGAACGACGCAATTACGAACAACAGCAGCGCTGAGGTTGCGCTTTCTCACCTCTACGTGCCTTTCAAGGTGATCGTAAACAAACACCCTAGTGATTCCGAGTTATCTGATGACGTTGTGAGCATTGTAGAGTTAGCTACAATTACTCGCACAAGAATATTAAAAATTAGACACTGAACGCTGAAATCTGAAATTCGTGCTCTAAAGTTTACATGAACTTCTGGAAATATAGATCAGTGTTGAGCATATAAACGTACAGGGAATTTCAAAAAAGATTCATCAGATGCTTGGAAGCCTATAGCTTCCAAACGAATAAAGATAGAAGCCTGGGTCGAATTTTAATTCAAGGAGCTTCCTCCAGTTACAGACAGGCCCCACCGCTAGTCCGGTTCGATTTACCTATATGCATGATAGAAGGCAGAAGTTGGTTGTCCTGCTGTTACCGGGGAACATGTTTGTGTTGTTTCTCGAGGCACTGGAATCTTTTTCTTGTCTGCTGTTAGACAGCACACCCGTTGTTAATAGTGCTACGCAGATAATTTTCATAGAGATTGTGTTTTCTTATACATCACATACATTGTTTTGAAACGTTACCACTCATTTTACAGATCTCTGCGTAATATGTATGTAGTGGGAGGTATATGCCTCAGAAAGCTTCATAAAATATAGAAAACATTGGTGTGTAATGTATCAAAGCCATTTTCAAACGTTATGTTGAAAACTTGTTAAAAAATGGTTCTGAGCACTATGGAACTTAATATCTGAGGTCATCAGTCCCATAGAACTTAGAACTACTTAAACCTAACTAACCTAAGGACATCACACACATCCATGCCCGAGGCAGGATTCGAACCTGCGACCGTAGCGGTCACGGGGTTCCAAACTGAAGCGCTTAGAACCGCACAGACACACCGGCCGGCTTGAAAACTTGTGTGAGATATATCATGTTTGCTATTGTCCCGAGAATAAATGTGTTTCGGCACTAACTTGTTTTTTTTTTCACAGTTGCCACTCTGATAAAATAATTCTAAAATTAAATATTTAACTCTGAAGCACCAAGGTGAACATCAAAACGTGGATCTAGTTAGATTCAGGAGTGACACCTGACCCACTTCACAGATTTTCAAGAGCGATCAGCATAAAATTTTTCGGTAGTGAATTTGTATTGTTATCACCAAGGAAGACAGGTTTTGAGCTTTTATTTTTCAAATGTATGCTAAATAAATTTAGCTATGAAAGGGTTACTCCGAACACAATAACCGATCAAATCACGCAATTTAGCTTCAAAAACGCGTACATGAACACAGCGTATGGTCGGTCTGCATATATCCACCAAATCTAGCAAAGGATACCGTACCTGCGCTCGTGCTTGTGAAACTAAGGCCCATTTTTGAGTGTGTTCTTATTTACACATGACTACTTAGAAAAGATACGGTTTATTTGATGCACTGCATTAAAGTTCTCTGAAAAAGCATTGCTTTTGGTACGAATTATAGTGCAAAAGTATCGTGAAATATGATGACGGCAGATATAGGTGCTGCCTTTTCTCCACGTTAAAAGGGTTTAAATATGGCTTCATTTCCACGTTAAGAGAGTTTAAATGTCGCTTCATTACTACCGTAAATCTAATTTTTGATAATACTTCAAAAATGAGAGTTTAGAGAACAACGACTGAATAAGCAAAACAACGCCGTAATTGGCAAAATAACACCGAAATTAACCATAAAACAAAACTGTTTTTTCCTGTCCCTACCACTGACTAAGCGCAGTAGGTTTTTCGCCAAGCTTCACACAGACGACAGATTAAAATGAAGTGGCCTCTGTCACTTCTGACGTCATAATTTCAACATCTTGCCTCTGAAACTATGTTTAACAGCGCAGACATAAACACGAAACTTAGGCGCCATTCATCGTCAAGCCGCCATTTAAGAAACTTCAGTAATAAAGGGTTTTCCACAAAGAGAGAGACGAGCATTTCCAGGTCAGCAAGATTCTGTGGCCGTTACTGCATATTATTTATTGCATATTCTTCCACTGCAATACGCTTATCTGCAGTGAAGTGTCTTCCTGCTACATTGCATCGTATTTAAAAGCAAACTTAAATAATAAGATCGTTAAGTTTTAAAATCAGGCCAATTACTCCAGCGTTCATATTACTTCCTGCAGTGTGCACTGCAACAGTGCAGTTTTGGAAGTTTTTAGGCTCACTTAGAGGGAATGATAATTAGCAATTGAAGTATTATTTACAAGCTTCCCAAAGATATATTTACAAAACTAATCCAGTGAAGGGAAAGGACGTGTGACTAGGGCCTTCCTTCGGGTATCCCGTTCCCGTGGTGTAAGTCTTTCAAGTTGACGCCACTTAGGCGACTAGCGTGTCGACGGGGATGAAATGATGATGATAAGGACAACACAACACCCAGTCCCTGAGCGGAGAAAATCTCCGACTCAGCTGCGAATCGAACCCGGGCCGTTAGGTATGACATTCCGTCACACTGACCACTCAGCTACCAGGGGCTCTAATCCAGTAAAACACTTGCTTTAACTTTTTCAGCTTCATCAAAAAAAGTTTGCACCACCTCGGTTCCGAGAACTCTTGAAGATAGGCGTTGACTGTGGTGTTTACACAGTCCCTTTGACTGTTCAGAGATGTCACTAAACTAGCCCAAATATGTAAACAACCATGCATGAGCAGCGCCTGTTAGACGGAGTGGGTCCGACAGCCGATCAGTTCCAGTCATTCCACCAGAAAGGAGGTACACGGCACGGCTCGCATTGTCTGTAGTTCAGCCATGCCTAGACGGCCAATACCGCGGTTCGATCGCGTCCGAACTGTTACTTTGTGCCAGGAAGGGCTCTCGACAATGGAAATTTCCAGGTGTCTCGGAGTGAACCAAAGCGATGTTGTCCGAACATGGAGGAGACACAGAGAGACAGGAACTGTAGATGACATACGTCGCTCAAGCCGCCCAAAGGCTACTCCCTGCAGTGGGTCACCGCTACCTACGGATTATGGCTCGGAGGAACCCTGACAGCAACGCTACCATGTTGAATAATGCTTTTCGTGCAGCCACAGACGTCGTGTTACGACTCAAACTGTGTGCAGTAGGCTGCATGATGCCCAACTTCACTCCTGACGTCCATGGCGAGGTCCATCTTTGCATCCACGACAC
This sequence comes from Schistocerca gregaria, assembly GCF_023897955.1. Classification (NCBI taxonomy): domain Eukaryota; kingdom Metazoa; phylum Arthropoda; class Insecta; order Orthoptera; family Acrididae; genus Schistocerca; species Schistocerca gregaria. Next base: position 1,024,601,594 of record NC_064920.1, read on the forward strand.
CCTGCAGCGCGGTACAGATAGACCCAACAACATACCGATTGGACCGATCAGGATTGGCATGACGATCTCTTCGCCGATGAGTGTTGCATATGTCTTCAACCAGACAACTGTCGGAGACGTGTTTGGAGGCAAACCGGTCAGGATGAACGTCTTAGACACACTGTCTAGCGAGTGCAGCAAGGTGGAGGTTGTCTGATGTTTCGAGGAGGCTTTATATGGGTCCGACGTGAGCCGCTGGTGGTCTTGGAAGGCGCCGTAACGGCTGTACGATACGTGATTGCCATCCGCACGTAGTGCAACCATACCGACAGCATATTGGCGAGGCATTTGTCTTCATGGTCGAAAATTCCCGCCCCATCTTGCATATCTGGTGAATGACTTCCTTCAGGATGACGACATCGCTCGATTAGAGTGTTCTCCAGACATGAACCCTATCGAACATGCCTGGGATAGACTGAAGAGGGATGAGGGATCTACGCCGAATTGCCGTCGAGGAATGGGACAATCTGGACCAACAGTACCTTGATGAACTTGTGGATAGCTTCTCACGACGAGTACAGACAGGCATCAATGCAAGAGGACGTGCTACTGGGTGTTAGAGGTATCGTTGTGTACAGCAATCTGGACCACCACCTCTGAAGGTCTCTGTATAGTGGTACAGCCTGCAATATGTGGCTTTCTTGGGAAATAAAAAGGGAAGAAATGATGTTTATGTTGATCTCTGTTCCAATTTTCTGTACAGATTTCGGTTCAAATGGCTCTGAGCACTATGGGACTTAACATCTATGGTCATCAGTCCCCTAGATCTTAGAACTACTTAAACCTAACTAACCTAAGGACATCACACAACACCCCAGTCATCACGAGGGAGAGAAAATCCTTGACCCCGCCGGGAATCGAACCCGGGGACCCGGGCGTGGGAAGCGAGAACGCTACCGCACGACCACGAGCTGCGGACACAGGTTCCGGAACTCTAGGAATCGACGTGATGCAAAACTTTTTTTGATGTGTGTACATTTATAAAAATCACTGTATTTATGTACGTATGTTTCACATATCATCATAATCACAGGATCGACTTCAGCCATAATACACACATCACGTACTATCCAGAAAGAAGCACTGCGACAGAACACAGTCACAGGAAGCACATATCTCTAGATATGCTTGAGAACTTTCTTTTCCCACAATTGGAGACTGATTCGAACGACTTAATCTACCTCAGTATGGGGCACCGCCACAATGGCATCTGGAAGTGCGAGAATTTTTAAATAAAATTATTGCTGAACGAAGGATCGGTCACACTGGACCAAACGATTCAGCTTTACATTACTGGCATCCAAGGTCACCGGACCTAACTGGTTGTGATTATTTCTTGTTAGGGTTTATAAAAGACTCTGTTTATGTGCCGCCGTTACCAACACAATGAACGAACTGTGACAACGCATACCAACAGCTGTGGAACTTGTAACACAAAATATGCTCGCTGCAGTATGGGAACAGTTTAAATACCGCATTGACATACACCGTGAATCTCAAGGGGGGGGGGGGGGGGGGGGGCATATTAAACACCCATGAAAAGGAATGAAAAAAAAACATTTTGAGTTTCCCGTTCATCAAAGAATAAAATTCGTTGTATATATTTATTAGTTTCAGAAATATAGACGTGCCAAATCGGATGATTCATTTTGATACACCCTGTATATACAGGGTGATGGACAATGGTAAAGGTAACCATTTGAAGTAAGGTATCCGGCTCCGGAAACGACCCAGCGGAAAGATATACGCGAAAATCGTTGTGATACCTCTGAGGGTGTACCTCTTATACTGCAGGCGCTTTGCTTACCACATTTTGGGAGATGTTATAGACAAATCAAAAAAAGCTCAGTAAACTTAGGCTCTGAAGTGCATCTAATTAAGAGCTATGGGCACTTGTTCACCTCTGCTATTGTGAAACACATTTCTTCTTCTCAGGGAGTGCACATAGTTATCGTTTCCGGACCAGGGTCCCTTACCTCAGACTGACACATTTACCCTTCTCCATTATCTCTGAATGCTTGTAACATCATGAAGTGTATGTGACGTATGACTAAGCAGGCAGGCGCGCTCAGAAAGCTAGTTATCAACTACAATGTTAAGATAAGCATTATGTATTTACGACTGCAATTTCCTAACAAATTAAAAAAAGTATGTAGTGGCTGTCGCACTGCAACCCATACCTTTATATCTCGTCCCCCTTTACTCTAAAAGTTAGAGCTGCCGGTACCTGTTACAGTATCTGTGAAATAGGAGAGCCTTCAGAAAGAGTAAGATTTTCAGTCTTTATTTTTATCATTACAGTATAAAAGAAAAGATATAAATGTTTAAGTCTTTCGTGGCCACTTGTTGACAAACTGCCTGTTGGCATATGTCTGGGAGTCTTCAGCCGATGTTTATATGACGGTTTTTCTGACGTTTCACCAGCACGAATGACTGGCATTGTCAGAGCTTCATCCTTCACTGCTAATGGGCGAAGAACTCGAGACAGAAGCCAACAGGCACTTTGTCAAAGACAGGTTAGCTCAGTTTTGACAGGCCCAACTCCACTTTCTCTCACTTTGTTAGTGAAAATGTTAATGACATAAATGATCATTGCGTTCTTTGAGAGAAAACTTATACTAGGTCAAAGAATTTTATTGCTGAACCCACTATATATTTGAATTTTGTTAATTTGTAAGTTACACGGCTAGCCACGTGATGGACTTACACAACGTTAACGTGGGGAGATCGACATTCCAGATTGCCTGCCTGGCGTGTGGAATCAGTTACTTAGGTGTAAATAATAACACGCAAGGTCAGTTACAGGCAATGCTCATCTCACTACTGTAGTATCTACCGTTATTTAAGAAGAAAAGTTATGTCTTCGAAATATTTTCGTACAAGATGTAACGATTAAGTAAAGAGGGGAAGTAAATAAAATTAAGTAGGGGCAGAAGAAAGTAATAGGAATAAAAAGTAGGGTAAGTGATGAACTGTGTACCCAAGCTGCATGCACTTAGCTTGTAATGTAAACCGAATGCAGTATATTTATTTTCACACTGAAATGCGTTTAGAGTCATCCTAGCATGGCCTTCAAACACTGCGAGCTTCGCCCACACGCAAAGATATATTAAACACATTCTGCGCATTTAATTCTCGAGAGACGTAGAAAATCAAGGATGGCGTAAAGATCAAGGCTGTAAAACCGAATATAGTCATTGTCAAACAACAGTACAAATTTTAAAAGCAGAAAGAACTAATGTAAAGCGTCCAGCTCATATTGTTCCGTGGATGGTTTCAATAAGGGGGACATATCAGAAAGCGACAGAAAATCTAATGATATCTTCCTTCCCCCACACGGAATACAACACCGAACAAAGCTATTGAGCCCTGCAAGAATAGTTTGGATCCAGACGAGATGAATCACTGGTCAAAAAATATTCAGCACTTCCGGAAATTCCAGAGCGATTATGCTACTGATCCCACGTATGACTAATGACGTTGTGAGAATTGACTGCAGTGCGAGAGAAATTTGACCAAATAAGTGTCGTTAAAAAACAATACTTCGTGAAGCTATCATTAGTTCAAATATTTCTAAAGAATCGCTTGTCACACTGTTTCAGATCATGTTCACGTTCTGTTATTACTTACCGCGGAGAAAAAAATTATTGACCAGTTAAAGCACGGTCATGAGATGTGCATGTCCAGCACACGATAAGTCTGCAGACAGGCAGATCCGTGAAAAACATATTTTCACTGTGCTACCAATACGGTATGAAAGTTTCTATGCAACAGAGCTCTGAGGCCTTAGGAGTTATTCCAGCGCAAAGTTTCCGGTTCAGTTCCGCGCTGTCATCTAATGAACTAAATAAAAGATAGGCGACTCGGCTCAAGATTCCGTACCGAACCGATTCAAGTGCGTCGTTCATAAGCTGAAAGACAGCATTGGGAGGAAAATAGTGACTATTGACGATCAGGGAAATGAGACAGGGCAGTTTATGTTCACTAAATACACAGGGTTTAGAAATTGGAAAAAAAGCTGTCCTGTATTTTTAAGAGGTGTACTCGTTAAAAGGTGACGGTTACAGTCCCTTCGTAAAGTTATTCTATAATAGATGAAATCCTGAGTGAAAGTGAAGAAGAATAAAATGATCTGCTGAACGGAATGAACAGTCTAATGAGTGCACAGTATGGTTTGAGAGTAAATCGGAGAAGTAGTAGAAATGAGAACAGCGAGAAACTTAACATCAGGCTTGATGGTCACGAAGTCAATGAAGTTAAGGAATTCTGCTACCTAGGCAGTAAAATAACGAATGACGGACGGAGCAAGGAGGACATCAAAAGCAGACTCGCTATGGCAAAAAAGGCATTTCTGGCCAAGAGAAGTCTACTAATACCAAATACCGGCCTTAATTTGAGGAAGAAATTCCTGAGGATGTACGTCTGGAGTACAGCATTGTATGGTAGTGAAACATGGACTGTGGGAAAACCAGAACAGAAGAGAATCGAAGCATTTGAGATGTGGTGCTATAGACAAATGTTGAAAATTAGGTGGACTGATAAGGTAAGGAATGAGGAGGTTCTACGCAGAATCGGAGAGGAAAGGAATATGTGGAAAACACTGATAAGGAGAAGGGACAGGATGATAGGACATCTGCTAAGACATGAGGGAATGACTTCCATGGCACAAGAGGGAACTGTGGAGGGCAAAAACTGTAGAGGAAGACAGAGATTGGAATATATCAAGGATGTAGGTTGCAAGTGCTACTCTGAGATGAAGAGGTTAGCACAGGAAAGGAATTCGTGGCGGGCCGCATCAAACCAGTCAGTAGACTGATGACAAAAAAAAAAGGATGAAATGAGGCGCCACGGCTCACATGGTAGAAGACCTTCAAGACATCAAGGACTAACTTCCATGGTATGGAAGGGAGCTGTAGAAGGTAAAAACGTAGAGGAAAACAGAAATTGGAATACACCCAGAAAATCACTGAGGACGTAATTTGCCGTTGCTACTCCGAGAAGAAGCGGTTGGCACAGGAGAGGAAATCTTGGGCGGCCGCATCAAACCACTAATAATACCCGTCAGAGTATTAAAAAAAGTACAGTATGCGATAATCCAGAAGAAATAATAGCAATAATCGACGACGACAGTCTTTAAATACAGCCAACCGTCATACATCGATATTCATATGGATTTCTGCGTCAACGTCTGAACATCAATGGTTCATAATAGTCGACCTCAAAGCATCAATGTTTTTAACATTGATCTTAAATGATAAATTATTAAATAACTTTTGGCCGGCAGGACTGAATAATATTTTACCTTAAATCATGTTGGGCATCGTCAAAGAAAGGATACTGCATGCAAGGTACGAACTGGATGACAACGCACGCAGTTCATGTAACTGCCATCTCTTTTGATCTGCAGTTCTCTCATCTCTCGATATGCCGATGGCAGCTCGTCAAAGAATTCACCATAGTATTGCAGAAAGATGAAATTCATGTGGTACCTCCGGCTGACAAGGGAGATACCACGGCTGTTTCTAATACCAGTGAATATGACAGCAAAGTGACATCGTTGATAGAAGATAACAGTATGTAAAATCCTAAAACGGGGCCCACCTCTATCGCACAGCAGAAAAACAGTGGAGCTCCTGAAGAATTCCGGTCTGCCCGAGGATGTCATCAAAAATCTACGTCCTCAGTTATTTGCTGGATGTATCCCAATCTCTGTTTTCCTCTACGGTTTTTACCGTCTACGGCTCCCTCTAGTACCATGACAGTTATTCACTGACGTCCTACCATCCTATCCTTTCTTCTTGTCTTGGCGATTCTCCGGAGAACCTAGTCATTACTTACCTCACCAGTCCACCTAATTTTTAACATTCTTCTGTAGAGCTACATCTCAAATGATTCGATTCTCTTCTGTTCCGGTTTTCCCACACTGCATGTTCCACAACCATAAAACGCTGTGTTCCAAACGTACGTTCTCAGAAATTTCGTCCTCAAAGTAAAGTATATGTTTGGTATTAGTAGACTTCTATTAGCCAGGAATGCCATTTTTGCCAGTGCTAGTCTGCTTTTGATGTCCTCCTTGCATTGTTTTTTTTTATTTCATTTATTTATTTACTTACAGGGTGTTTCAAAAATGACCGGTATATTTGAAACGGAAATAAAAACTAAACGAGCAGCGATAGAAATACACCATTTGTTGCAATATGCTTGGGACAACAGTACATTTTCAGGCGGACAAACTTTCGAAATTACAGTAGTTACAATTTTCAACAACAGATGGCGCTGCAAGTGATGTGAAAGATATAGAAGACAACGCAGTCTGTGGGTGCGCCATTCTGTACGTCGTCTTTCTGCTGTAAGCGTGTGCTGTTGACAACGTGCAAGTGTGCTGTGGACAACATGGTTTATTCCTTAGAACAGAGGATTTTTCTGGTGTTGGAATTTCACCGCCTAGAACACAGTGTTGTTGCAACAAGACGAAGTTTTCAACGGAGATTTAATGTAACCAAAGGACCGAAAAGCGATACAATAAATGATCTGTGATTCTTGATTAATAAATGATCTGTTTGAAAAATTTCAACGGACTGTGAACGTGACGGATGAACGTGCTGGAAAGATAGGGCGACCGCGTACGGCAACCACAGAGGGCAACGCGCAGCTAGTGCAGCAGGTGATCCAACAGCGGCCTCGGGTTTCCGTTCGCCGTGTTGCAGCTGCGGTCCAAATGACGCCAACGTCCACGTATCGTCTCATGCGCCAGAGTTTACACCTCTATCCATACAAAATTCAAACGCGGCAACCCCTCAGCGCCACTACCATTGCTGCACGAGACACATTCGCTAACGATATAGCGCACAGGATTGATGACGGCGATATGCATGTGGGCTGCATTTGGTTTACTGACGAAGCTTATTTTTTCCTGGACGGCTTCGTCAATAAACAGAACTGGCGCATTTGGGGAACCGAAAAGCCCCATGTTGCAGTCCCATCGTCCCTGCTTCCTCAAAAAGTACTGGTCTGGGCCGCCATTTCTTCCAAAGGAATCATTGGCCCATTTTTCAGATCCGAAACGATTACTGCATCACGCTATCTGGACATTCTTCGTGAATTTATGGCGGTAAAAACTGCCTTAGACGACACTGCGAACACCTCGTGGTTTATGCAAGATGGTGCCCGGGCACATCGCACGGCTGACGTCTTTAATTTCCTGAATGAATATTTCGATGATCGTGTGATTGCTTTGGGCTATCCGAAACATACAGGAGGCGGCGTGGATTGGCCTCCCTATTCGCCAGACATGAACCCCTGTGACTTCTTTCTGTGTGTACACTTGAAAGACCAGGTGTACCGCCAGAATCCAGAAACAATTGAACAGCTGAAGCAGTACATTTCATCTGCGTGTGAAGCCATTCCGCCAGACACGTTGTCAAAGGTTTCAGGTAATTTCATTCAGAGACTACGCCATATTATTGCTACGCATGGTGGATATGTGGAAAATATCGTACTATAGAGTTTCCCAGACCACAGCGCCATATGTTGTTGACAATTGTAGCTACCGTAATTTCGAAAGTATGTCTGCCTGAAAATGTACTTCATCTACTTCGTGACCATCAATCCTGATGTTACGTTTTCGCTCTCCTGATTTCTGCTAATTCTCATTAATTTCGTCTTTCTTCGATTTACTCTCAGTCCATATTCTGTACTCATTAGACTGTTCGTTCCATAAGGCAGGTCCTGCAGTTCTTCTTCACTTCCGCTGAAGATATCAATATCATTAGCGAATCTTATCATTGATATCCTTTCATCTTGAATTTTAATTCCACTCTTGAACCTTTCTTTTATTTCCGTAATTGCTTCTTCGACATATGGATTTAACAGTAGTGGCAAAAGACTACATCCCTGTCTTACATCTTTTTAAATCCGAGCACTTCATCTCTCACTCTTATTATTCCCTCTTGGTTCTTGTACATATTGTATATTATCCGCCTTTCCCTAGAGCGCACCCCTATTTTCCCGAGATTTCGAACATCATGCGCCATTTCACATTCTCGAACGCTTTTTCCAGGCCGATAGATCCTGTAAAAGTGTCTTCACTTTTCTTCAGTCTTGCAAGCCTAATAAAACGCAACATCAGAATTGCCTCTTTGGTGCACTTATCTTTCCTAAAGCCGAAGTGATCGTCATCTAACACATCCTCAATTTCCTTTTCCATTCTTTTATATATTAGTCTTGTCAGCAACTTGGATGCATGAGTTGTTAAGCTAATTGAGCGATAATTCTCCTACTTGTCGGCATTTGAAATCTTCGGAATTGTGTGAGTGATTCTTCCAGATATCTAAGTGACTTGTATTTCTGTATTTCTGAATTTCTCCAAACATTTTTGTACGTCGTTCTTTCATCGATCAACTGAAGTATTTCGTGTGTTATCCATGATATCTTCTCAGTTATCTTCTTTGTAGCCTCTCCAACTTCTGCGATTGCTCATTTTAGAGTTATCTGTTCCTCTTCACCTGAACTGCCTACTGACCTATTCCTTACCACAGTTTCTGTAGCCTCAGAGAACTTCAAACGTATCTTCTCATTCCTAACTACTTCTGCATTCATCTTCTTTGCACATTCATTTTTCCTGACTAATCTCAATTCAGCCTACTCTTCATCACTATTTAATTGTGATCTGCATCTACATCTGCTCCTGGGTACGCCTTACAATACAGTATCCGATTTCGGAATCTCTGCCGAACCATGATGTATCTAACCGAAATTTTCCTTCATTTTCTTGCCTTTTCCAAGTATACCTCCTCCTCCTACGGTGCTTGAACAGAGTATTCGCTGCTACTTGTTGAAATTTATTACACAACTCCATTACTGTTCCTCCTCTTTCATTGCTAGTACCGAGCCCACATTCTCCTGTAACCTTTTCTTCCACTCCTTTTCCTTCTACCGCATCCCAATCCACTTCGACTATTAGATTTTTCGTCTCCATTTACGCACTGAATTACCCGTTCAATATCCTCATGTACTTTGTCTTTCTCTTCATGTTCGGCTTGCAACGTCGGCAAATATAAGTGAACTGTCGATGCCGGTGTTGGTTTCCTGTCGATTCTGATGAGAACAACACTGTCACCGAACTGTACACTGTAACTCACTCTCTGCCCTTCAACGAATCTTAATCCCTGTATACCATTTTCTGCTGCTTCTGATATTACCCTACATTCATATGACCAAAAGATCCTTGTCTTCCTTCAATTTCACTTAACTGACGACAGCTTTCCTACCACTTTCAAACTGGTGACATTCCACGCCCCGATTCGTAGAACATTACTCTTTGGTTGATTATTCAATTTTTGCTAGTGGTCACCTCGCCTTTGGCAGTCCCCACCTGGGGATCTAAATGATTGCCTATTCCGGAATCTTTTGCCAATAAAGACATCATCAAGATACTTTTTCAGTTACAAGCCACTTGTCCTGTGGATACACATTATGCGTCTTTAATGCAGTGGTTTCCATTGCCTTCTGCATCCTCATGTCGTTCATCATTGCTGACTACTCCCTCTTTAGAGGCAGTTTCCCATCCCAAGTGCAAGAGAATGTCCCGAACGTCTGTCTGCTATTCCGTCGTTGGCAGAATGAGGGCGACTTTTGACGTTTTGATTAGTATTGAAAGACGCTGTCCCTAGTCCACGGGCGAATGAGCGCCGGGTAAATAACATTCCTCTACATTTACAAGTAATATATTGCCTGCTGGGCACGATCTGTTGCCCAGGAATTGGATACGTATGGTACAGACATAACACGGGGGTATTTCTGAACGGCGCCACGTCCATAAAATATACAGTCGTATTTTCCCCGCTGGCTGCCGTTCCAAGGTCTGTTTTGCCGTCCGTGTTTGCAGCCGCGGTATGTACGAGCGAGCGACCAGGCGTTGGCACAGCCACTGTGCGACAGATGCCGACCGCTCCCGACCGCCAGTTCTTGCGGCCGACCGCTGCCAAGAACCGCTCACCCATATATGTCGCACCAGCCGCTCGCCGAAGGTTAATTCTGATACAGCCGTAATTTCTCTCTATTAATAGCGCTCCCGCACTTTACTTGTGCCGCTCTCGTTTTCCAGTGACACACGCACATGTCTCTCTCTGTGTCATGTTATCGGCTGGCCGTCTTCACTGCAGAAGCAAGCTTCGTTCGAGTGATCCCGTTCCGCAGTGTGCGCCGTTGCACAGCTGTGGAGCGATCGCCCAGATACACGAGAACTACCTTTCTCCGTGCTGAGTCACGGCCTCAGATTAAGGAGGGAAATGTGTCATATATATTTCGCACTACCGGCAGTATTTCGATAAAATGCTACAGCTTGTTCCACACAACGTTTTCTGCCCGTCCAAGGTGCACATTTTACAGGCCGGAAGTCTCTTCGACAAATATTAATACTGATTCTGTTAACAGAGATCGCGCACTGCTGTGAAATGTAGACATTTCATTCTCAATAGGATCTGTTATTGCAGGACACTACGTCACGAAACCACAACAGGTCAGCGAAGTAGTGACATGAAATGTTTTGTATTGTGTATAGTCCTAAAAGTAATAAAACAGCATTTCAAATTAACTTTGTCCACTATGTACCAAACCCCGCTATCTGCTTATTAAACTTAAAAGTAAAAATAAAGCCGATGTAAAAGATTTATCGCTGGTATTAGTTTGGTAGAATAAAAGCAAAATCTGTCTCTACGACTGATATTAGAATATGCGTTATAGCATTTGTAAATTTAGAGCGAGCGTTTGGCAATCTTTAGTGGAATCTGCTCTGTGAAGAAGATAGCAGGAATAAAATACAAGCATCAATTATAATGGTCTAAAGACATGAAAGGGAAGCAGTGGTTGAGAATGGAGTGACGCAGGGTCGTAGCTCATCTCCCTCTCCCGTCCCCTACTGTACAGTCAGCCAACAGTAAAGGAAACAAAAGAGAAATTTGGATTGGGGTTAAATTTCATGGAGAAGAAATAAACTTCTGCCGATAACATCGTAATTTTGTGAGAGGCGTCGGAGGGACTGGTAGCTAAACACAGTGGATGAGTGGATATAAAGCGAATATCAACCAATTAAAACAACTGTAATGGAATGTGGTCGAATTAACCCAGTCGAATTTTGGTAGCCGGCGGCTGTGGCCGAACAGTTCTAGGCGCTTCAGACCGGAACCGCGCTGCTGCTACAGTCGCAGGTTCGAATCCTGCCTCGGGCATGGGTGTGTGTGATGTCCTTAAGTTTAAGTAGTTCTAAGTCTAGGGCACTGATGACCTTAGATGTTAAGTCCCATAGTGCTTAAGCCAGTTTTGAATTTTGGTATTTGGGCAGCAAAATAGCTGACAATGTCCGCAGTATCTCTCCGTCCGAACAGGCCTCGAAAGGCCCAACGATACCGACCGACCGCCGTGTCACACTCAGCCCATAGGCGTCACTGGATGCCAATGCGCATGTAGTCAGCGCACCGCACTGCCGGCCATTGTCAGTTTCCGAGACAGGAGCCGCCACTTCTCTGTCTAGTAGTTCCTCAATTGACCTCACAACGGGTGAGTGCACACCGCTAGCGAACGTTGCCCGACAGACCTGGTCCCTCACCCATCCAAATGCTAGCCAAGCCCGACAGCGCTTAACTTTGGTAATCTGATGGGAACCGGTGTTACCACTGCGGCAAGGCCATTTGTTGTCCCAAGTATAAAAGATATAAAATTCAGAGTGATAGCAGGAAGGATAGTGTTGGAATATAAAATCAGACAACGAGAGAATAGAAGCTTCTGAAATGGCGTAATACAGAGGATTGCTGGAGACTAGATGGGTATTTAGGATAACTGATAAAGATATACTAAATCTAACTGGGGTAAAAATAAATGTATGGGCCAACTCGACTAAAAGAAGGGACTGATTGATAGGACAGGCCCGGAGACATGAAGGAATTGTCTGTTTGGCGTTGAAGGGAAGTGTGTGCGGTATGTGTGTGTGTGTGTGTGGGGGGGGGGGGGGGGCTAAAACTGTAGAAGGAGTCAAAGACGTCGCAAGCAGTATAAATGGACGTACAGTTGGCTGCAGTAGTTAAGAAGAGACTTCATAGGGCAGGTTGGTACGGGAAGCTTCATCGGACTTGCCTTCGGACTGTAGACCATAACAATAACATGGAAAGGGTTGGTATGCTGGAAGACTCAGAAGTCGCACATTATACTTTTCGACGGGGAATGCAAGTGAAATTCCACCTGTAAAGTTTCGTTCCAAATCAACATTGTAAGTTTCGTTCCAAATCAACATTGTTACTGAGACATGGCTCTTATAATGAGCAGCATATTCGTAAATGACGCAAAAGTCACTCATATATGTTTTAGTGTTTTTTCTCATAGAAAATATTGCCTACAAGTGATGTAGTCATAATATTACTATTATTGCTCTCTGTAAGCTAATTTTGGCAGGCACTGTTAAAAATAACATCTTTACTTAGCTTGTGTGGTGAACCGACATGACAAACTTGCACGAGCCCTTTTGTTATGAAAGCAGATCGGAACGCTGTTTTCGTAATCATGCTTATTTATATTTCTTCTTGTTTCTGTTGACAATTTACCACATTATTAGATAAATAATTAGTTTCAACAGAAAAATGTACTTAAGCACTGAACGACTGCCTGTGAAGTGCTTTTCAATTCTTTATATAGGTTAGGGTGTGGCGCCAAACGGTTATAGGAGAGCACTTGCCCGCGAAGGGCAATGGGCCCGAGTTGGAGTCTCCGTCCGGCACACACTTTTAATCTGCCAGGAAGTTTCATATCATCGCACACTCCGTCGCAAAGTGTAAATCTCATTGCAGTTAAGGAAATAGTTTTCAAATTACAATGCTTTAGTAATTGAAACATTATTTTTCACTGTCTCGTGATGACCGGGTGTTGTGTGATGTTCTTAGGTTACTTAGGTTTAAGTAGTTCTTAGTTCTAGGGGACTGATGACCATAATTGTGAAGTCCCATAGTGCTCAGAGCCATTTGAACCATTATTTTTCACAAGATCGTATATTTTTGGAATTCATAATTTTAGTACTGCAAATCGATGGTTCTTTTCTTTAAATGAGTTTCAAATTTACTATCGGAAATTGTGGAAGACAGAACTTACTTTGTTTACATAACGATTTTTGTTATTTTTCTTTAAATCATTTGTTTATCAAAATACCTTTTCATAGCCAGTAAAGAAATTTTACTTACTGAATAACAAATTTCACTCTTAATCAATTTAAATAAATATTTCATAATTTCGTATACCATTCATTACAACTTAAAAATTTTAATTAATTCAAAATTACGTTGCTTAAACAAACAGTTGCCTTCTAGATTATGTAATTATTTATAGTTCTCTGTTCAAAAAGACGTAATAATTAGATGATGAACATTTTGTGGAATACAGTATACTTACGTAATATGCCAAACAGAAATAAAAGAAATCCTCACGTCAAATTTTAAATGAAGTTTTAATTTAATCGGTTGAATGTATCACGTATTACCAACATAAACACGTATTGTAAAGCATACATGAAAACCGGTATCCAACATTTCATAAACGTAATGGAAATGAAATGATCGTATGGCATTGGTGGCCGGGAGTCCCCAGTCGGAAATATTCGGCCGCCGTATTGCAAGTCCTTTGTAGCTGATGCCACTTCGGCGACTTGCGGGTCACACAAACCCCAGTCCCCTGCCGGGAATCGAACCCGGGCCCCCTGCGTGGGAGGTGGTAACGCTACCGCTACGCTACGGAGGCGGACTCATCGACGTAATGTAACTTATCCACTGATGATCTACACCCCACCCCACTGGGATGTGGGAAATGAATTTTGTGCACATTTCTTGTCGAATACACAGAAGCAGGTCCCGGATGAGTGGATGGGCGCCGTCGTCACCTGGGAGGCCGCGCTTATTGAGCCCGGCGGAGGTAGCCTACACGTCGGTCGCACGTGGCCGGCAGAGCGGGACGTCACTCCGTTGAATGAACCGCGTGGGCAGCCAGCGGGCCGTGCATCGTCCGACCGCAAGACTCCGCTCCGCTTCACCCGCCCGTCCCTCAGTGCCGAGGTCGTCCTTACAACCGCCTCTCCACTCGCCATTCAGTTTCACTTTCAGCCGTCCCTTCTGCCAGGCTCGCCACATTTCCGTGTCTCTGGCAGGCGGCACAAAAACCATAGTAGCCATAATCCCTTTTATTACTATTTATGAAACAAACTCCCTTAATTCAGTTGTTTACTGTCTCACTGTACACCGCTGAGTGTGTGACGGAGGGTACGTAGTACGTGTACCAGTCAGCACGTTTCATCGGTTTCCACCCCTGCTAATTACATTCACGGATGGCATGCAGGAGTAGATTCTCTACAGCCGAGATTGGAGTTGAAGGGGTAGTACCGGGTGGTTATAATTAAACTTTCCCTATTTAACACTTTATAACAGGAAAGCTAATTACTGTACGAGTACCAAACTTGGTACTGTTAATGTCCAGAGTGTGGGATTCTCTCCGCGCAGGAAGGAACGCCTGCACCCCGGCACGAATCCGCCCTGCGGATTTGTGTCGAGGTCCGGTGAACTGGCCAGTCTGTGGATGGTTTTTAGGCGGTTTTCCATCTGCCTCAGCGAATGCGGGCTGGTTCCCCTTATTCCGCCTCAGTTACAGTATGTCGGCGATTGCTGCGCAAACAAGTTCTCCACGTACGCGTACACCACCATTACTCTACCACGCAAACATAGGGGTTACACTCGTCTGGTGTGAGACATTCCCTGGGGGGTCCACCGGTGGCCGAACCGCACAATAACCCTGGGTTCGGTGTGGGGCGGCGGAGGGGTGAAGTGGACTGCGGTAGTCGTCGTGGGGTTGTGGACCACTGCGGATGCGGCGGGCACGGAGCCTCTCCATCGTTTCTAGGTCCCCGGTTAACACACAATACAATACAATGGGGTACTTGACTTCCATGCGTCACAGCACCACTGCACTGTTTCAAAGATAGCCACCAGGTGCCGTGATCAGTCAACGTGAATCATAGTCTCATACACCTAACCAGTGGCAGTGCACTTGACGCGTCAATATGAGCTCGGACAAAATGAGCAGGGCCTTATTATTAAAACAACAGTAATGCTGCAGCTGCACTTCGAGAATATCGCCGGTTGAAAGGATTACGGAAGGGTCCTCTTTCTCCACCTGCTGTGCGGAGCTCGATGAAGAAGTTCGAATCAAGTGGAGAACGAGGCGTCGCTCCGGAAAGAGACCGATGACCGGTTACACCACAGGTGGTTTATGAAATCGTTGTTGCTTTGCAGACAACGCTGCGCACATTTCCCGATCGGCAGGCAGTGAGCCTGCTGTGTCATGGCCCACTGTACGGAAGGTGCTTCCAACTTTTCTCAAATCGTACCCGTACAAGATCCATATCGTGCAGCAGCTTGCAGCACAGGACGCAAAATGGCATCTTGATTTCGCTCTCCACTTTCTCGCAAGGGTTGAAGTCGACGAGGTCTCGTTCAGGACAGTCCTATGGACAGACGAAGCTCATTTTTCTCTGACGGGTGAGGTGAACACACAGAACTGGCGAGTGTGGGGATCTTCACCTCGAGTCACTGTGCATGAAGATCTTCTGTATGGTGAACGTGTCACCATATGGTCTGGCTTCACGGCTACGTTCATCATTGGTCCATTCTTGTTTGAACAGGTTGGAGGTCAAGGACCAAAGTCGTGCAGTGTGACTGGCCAGCGTTACTGTGACTTGCTTCACCAGCCTGTCATTCCCGCCCTACAAGAGAGAGAAGCGTTAAACTCAACATTTTTCACGCAAAACTCGGCCCCACTGCGCATCGCTGCTTCTCCGAAGCACATTTGGAAACGATCGAATAATCAGTCGATTGTTTCCAAATGCTTGGCCAGCGCGACCACCTGATCTCACTCCCTGTGATTTCTGGCTGTGGGGCTACCTCAAGGAAAGGGTTTACCAGGGGAACATTCACACATGTGCTGATCTGAAGCGCAGCATATCAAGGGAGTTAGCCAGCATACCTACTAACATGCTTCGTTCTGCTTTGCAGAATGCAATCCTGAGCTTTCTGACTCCATATTGAGCCCTTTGTAGCTCCAATGGTACCAGTATGTAATGGTATGATGTACCGTAGCAGCACATTAAAAGTTTTTCAGCTGAACTGATTCTGCATTATGTCTCTTCCCCATGTCCTTGACGCTAATGGTACCAAATTTGGTCCTCGTGTGGTAGTTAGTTTCCGTGTTATAACGTTTAAATATGGAAATTTTAATCATAACCACCCGGTATATTTACCGACTTGTTTCCTAACGTATTACGATCGTTTTATTCCTACACTACCTGAGAAAAAAAGTGAAGGGCTAGAAGACTTGGAAGGATGCCAATGTTTCTTCCTACACGTACACATCATGCATGATTAGTATTGCAGTTCTGTGTGGCAGGTAGAACTATCACAGAAGTGCTTCAGTGTCGCTCGTATTTAGTGTTCGTACCAGGCTTGGTAGAGTATATAAGGAGTGTGAACAGCGCCAGACGTTCACTGCGAAGGATAGGGAGACGTCGCGTACACTTGTGAGACAGTGTTACCAGCACCTTACGTAGTGGCCCGACTGTGGGACTCCGATTAACCAGATGGTCGAACCGTGCAATATCCAGATTTGTGGGGCATTCAGATGGACCCTATGTTGGACTGTGTGGGAATGCTTGCCGTCAAGGTACCTGTAGACGTAGTCTGACCACCACAAGAGATTATGGCAGTGACCTGGGGAGAGGTCCCATTCTTCCGACGTTTTGGAGAGGCACCGCGCTCTTACGCCTGGCGTTGCAGTATGAGGAGCCATCGTACATGAGTTCAGGTCGCGTATGGTAGCAATTAAGGGAAATACGACGGCACTACGGTACCTCACGGTCATCCTCTGTCCTCATGTGTGGTCTGCTACGTGACATCATGGTGCTACTTTGGAACAGGACAGTGTCCGTCCACGCGTGGCCCTTGTCTCTGTGAACTGTTTGGGTGATGTTGAGGTACTCTCGTCGCCAGCAAGTTCCCCACATTTGTCTCTGACAGAACATGTGTGCGACCTGCTCGGACGTCATCTCCATCCGCGCCAGCATCCAGCATATCAAGGATCATTTTCGACAGTTGTGGGCCGTCTAGCAGCAGGGTAGGACATAACGGCGTTATAACTGAATCAGTGCATGCATCAAGGGCTGAAGCGATGGAGTATAATAATGAAAAGTGGGCTCATACTGGCAGCCTCTTTTTAGTTACTAAATAACATCAAATATCCCCTCAGCGCGTGAAGATCCATTTCGTTTTCTCCTCCCTTTATGCACCAACTTCTTCTTCGGGCTTTATGTTTCGGTACAGTCTCCCCCCTAGGAATGTCGCCATTGCGTTTACGGTACTAGCAGCATCTGTACTGAAACAGCAGTTCGTGTGGGAGGAGGGAGGAGTGGGGGGGGGGGGGGGGGGAGCGGGATTCTAACGCGCTTCGGAAAATATTGCATAATTCTGTAAATTGTACTGATCCCGTCATCTCTTCTTCAATTATGTGTCCCAAGAAAGAGAAACATCGGATCTTGATCAACTAATTTCGCGTTAAATGAATTGCTACTATACGTGACAAGGACGTTCAGGGATAGACAGAGTACTGAACAACGTAGTGGAAAATTGAGAAGGGATGCCAGGTACTTTATTCACGACATTAGCGTTGTTAAAATAACAGAACCATAGTTGTCATAGAATCGTGTGCTCACCTTTTTGATGACAGTCAACAAACTGGACGTACTGCTGTTGATGTGAGTGCAATGTGAGACTGGAGTCAGCAGGGCTCTGAATGGCCTGCTACTGTTACCCCTCGTGCAGTTGTCCCCTCCACATCTACTTGTTTTCTCCATGTGCCACCTTATAGTGTATTGCGGAGGGTACTTAATGTACAGTTGTCACTTCCGCCTCCTTACTGCTGCAGTCGCTAATGGTCCGAGGGAAGTTGTACTGTTGGTAAACCTCCGTGTGAAACTTTTCGCGATATATATATAGCACGCAGTAATACATCAACTGACACTTTTATGAGCATACACTCTCAGAATTTTAACAGTAAACCACCAAGATGTATAGCGCCTCTCTCGTAGCGTTTCGCACTGAAGTTGGATGAACATCGTGCCCCTTTCGCTCTTACTAAGTTGAACCAGTAGGGGCACGTGCAGCTCTTCGTTAGATCTTCTTCATTTCCTCTGTCAATCGTATTTACACTACTGGCCATTAAAATTGTTATACCAAGAAGAAATGCAAATGATAACCGGGAATTTATTGGACAAATATATTATATTAGAACTGACATGTGATTACTTTTTCACGCAATTTCGGTGCATAGATCCTGAGAAATCCGTACCCAGAAAACCACCTCTGGCCGTATTAACGGCCTGGGCATTGAGTCAAACAGAGCTTGGATGGCGTGTACAGGTACAGCTGCCCGTGTAGTTTCAACACGATACCACATTTCATCAAGAGTAGTGACTGGCGTATTGTGGCGAGCCAGTTGCTCGGTCACCATTGACCAGACGTTTTCAATTGGTGATAGATCTTGACAATGTACTGCCCAGGGCAGCAGTCGAACATTTTCTGTATCCAGAAAGGCCCGTACAAGACCTGCAACATGTGGTCGTGCATTATCCTGCTAAAATGTACGGTTTCGCAGGGATCGAATGAAGGGTAGAGCCACGGGTCGTAACACATCTGAAATGTAACGTCCACTGTTCAAAGTGCCGTCATTGCGAACAAGAGGTGACCGAGACCTGTAATGGCACCCCATACCATCACGCCGGGTGATACGCCAGTATGGCGATGACGAATACACGCTTCCAATGTGTGTTCACCGAGATGTCGCCAAACACGGAAGTGACCATCATGATGCTGTAAACAGAACTTGGATTCATCTGAAAAAATTACGTTTTGCCATTCGTGCACACAGCTTCAATGATAACCGCAGCCACGGTCTCCGAGCTGATACTCCATGCTGCTGCAAGCGTCGTCGAACTGTTGGTGCAGATGCTTGTTGTCTTGCAAACGTCCCCATCTGTTGACTCAGGGATCCGTTACAGCCATGCGGATAAGATGCCTGTCACCTCGACTCCTAATGATACGAGGCCGTTGGAATCCAGCACGGCGTTCCGTATTACCCTCCTGAACCCACCGATTCCATATTCTGCTAACAGTAATTGGATCTCGACCAACGCGAGCAGCAACGTCGCGATACGATCAACCGCTATCGCGACAGGCTACAATCCGACCTTTATCAAAGTGGGAAACGTGATGGTACGTATTTCTCCTCCTTACACGACGCATCACAACAACGTTTCACCAGGAAACGCCGGTCAACTGCCGTTGTGAATGAGAAATCGATTGGAAATTTCCTCATGTGAGCACGTTGTAGGTGCGCCAACGGTGCCAATCTTGTGTGAATGCTCTGAAAAACTAATCATTTGCATATCACAGCATCTTATTCCTGTCGGTTGACTTTCGTGTCTGTGGCAGGTCATCTTCGAGGTGTAGCAATTTGAATGGCCAGTAGTGTAGTACGGATGCAGTATTCAAGCAGTGATTGAAAGAGGCTTTTGTAAGCTGTCCTGTTTGTGGGTGAAGTACACTTCGCCGGCCGCTGTGACCGAGCGGTTCTAGGCGTTTCAATCTGGAACCGCGCTGCTGCTACGATCGCAGGTTCGAATCCTGCCTGGGGCATGGATGTGTGTGATGTTCTTAGGTTAGTTAGGTTTAAGTAGTTCTAAGTCTAGGGGACTGATGACCTCATATGTTAGGCCCATAGTGCTTAGAGCCATTTGAACCATTTAAACTACACTTCCTTAGGATACTTTGAGTGAATCAGTCCGGCATCTGTCTTATCTGCGATTAGTTTTATGTGCTCGTTTCATTTTAAATCGTTCCGTACACTTACTTACAAATACTTAATGGAAGTGACAGGTGAACGTGATTGTACTGCAGTCGTAAAAGTTGTCTCTGGAAAGTTTGGTAAATGGTCTCAGAAAAGAAAGGAAACACGAGTTATAAACAAAATAACTGTGCTGGCCTTCAGAGAAATCACCATTAGCTACAACTCACTTCTTACATCAATTGGTAAGCTGTTGGTAATAGTGGGCACACGTTTCTTGTGGAATCGCTCGAAGCCTCGTGCTCAATCGTTTTTGAATAACCACAATGTCTGCGTGCGCAACTTCCTTGCTCATTGTAGGACAAGTGTTCTTCAACGACTTCTTTATTCTCCAGATTTGCCTCCCGCAGACTTTTTTGATTACACTTAGCAGACGTTGTGCTTGACCACGGGGCTTAGAGGAAGTCCGCAAGAAGCGTTTGCTGGAAGTTTCCAACAGCTTTGCAACCGATGTCAAAAGGTTGTTGTAGCTACTGATGATAACTTTTGTTGTCCAGTAAACGTATTTTCTTTGTAACTCTTGTATCTTTTATTTTCGGTGACACAAATTTACATACGTATCTTGCTTGTATAATAATAGAACAGTGGATTTTTCTGCTAATTTATACTAGTATGTTACATTTGTTTATCTTGAGGGTCTGTTAGCCCCTGCACCAAGCACCGATTCTGTGCAAATCCTTCTACATTTCGGTGCAGTCATTGAATCTGCCGCCTGCAAAGTTATCGCTGTCGCTTACCTGCAGACTATCGAAATTTGTAAATGTTGGTTGTAATAAAACTGTTTTTCATTTCGTTGAGCCATTAATTTTTATTGCTTTTTGTATGTTGCTTTCCAGAACGTTATGAAAAATGGGACATAAACCCAAGTTTTCGTCGAACACAGTTTAAGAGAAGCAGGTTCATTTGTCGTTTTTCAACTTCTGCTAATGCTTTGTAAAAGTGAAAAAAAGAAAAAAATACTGAGTTTTAATGCGATTTAAAGGCCAGCTTTGACTGCAGGTCCTATACGACTGGCGTATAAAACACTTCGGTAGAAGGTAAGGTGTATACCACAACCCAGTAAGACCATATCAAGTAAAGCACTACAGTGTTCAAATCAGTTTTCGGATTGAGAACAACTGCAGTTACTATTATGCGTTCAGCTATGACGCACACCGTGCCATCTCTGTAATACCGAGGGGAAAAAAACATTTCCTTAGTCACGCAATGCAACAGCTTTCTGAAGGAACTGAAGACCCCCGCTATTTATACACCTTTCACGCAATGCTGTCGTCACTTCGCTTATTTGAGCGCTGCTATCGCCCTTTTTTTTTAATCTCGTCGGCGTAATGTTTCGTGACGCACAACTGTATTCACGGCAGCATCTAAAATCGACAAGAAACATTCTGTCAACGTCACGAGAAATGATTTGCGTCATTCTCCACGAAGAGTCTCATTAACGCTTAGTGGTTTATTGATGCGAGCTTTTCGTGTATACTTTTCTCCCATTTGCACCTCCGGATCGAACTGAAGCGCCATGTTTCATGGCCATACATTCAGAAGCACCATCGTTTTACAACTGCTTCCGTGCTGGGTTCCGTTCGCCAGGTTGGACTTCACGGCTCCATTTGCTGGCTTGTTCATAAACCCGAAGTAATGTAAGTTGGCCGTCAGATCCAATCCTCTTTTTCCGAGCTATAAACGAGAGAAAAGTTTTAACAGCTCTCGTAATATCTGCAAGTAAGCCATGATACTGACATTAATCTGTGTCAGCTATTAACCTTAAAAGAAATGTTCCTAGACATTCTCTCAACATCGTCACTGTTTTGTACATCCATCATAAAAGTATGGAGTGAGGAACAGCGGCCGGTTCAACTCTTGCAGTCATATTTAATATCAGCCGTTACTTTTGATAATTGTATGTAGGCTACTAGTTTCGATGCCTCTGTAGCGTCTTTCTCAATCCCCAATACATCGAACGACAGGTGTACTCCAGTCGTATACGTACATAATACAGGGGCCACTGTGTGTCAGAAGTCTTTCGAAAATTGTGTGCTCTCCGCACATGTTAACATTTACGTGTGTGGAGAGCACCACTATTCCAAAGACTTATACGGAATCCAGTTACTACAGTGGTTCTGGTGTAATGTACATATACGACTGGAGTACTTCGGACGTTTGGTCTATTGGGGCCTGAAAAAGACGGTCCCGAGGCGTTGAAGTTAGTATGTAAGATGGCAAGAACCATGCCCCTTACATGAAGTCATTAACTCACGTTGAGCGAACAGTATTGCTGAACAAAATGACTGACAAGGCACAATGCATCTTGTAGACGGTATAGTATGGACATATTGGAATAATCATTGTCAGGTGGTGGCTTTAAAGTAATTCACACGACTTGAAAACTTTGTGCAAACGAGTCGATTTACTGGAGGCTAGTTTATCCCAGGGAAGTATCCAGAAATGACCGCAGTGCGCGACTGGGGAGCGGCGAAGGGAAGCGACAATAGGCAAGCCTAGGGCGGCTCAAGCTCTGAGAAAGCGTTAACGGTGCACGGCCTCCAACCGCCTTAAGATGAGTGACAGCATGGGTGGTTGACCCCAACCCAACGCTGGTGTACCGGAAAGCAGCGGAGAACTTGTAGGCCTGTTGATAAGTGTCTGTCGTCTCGTTTTCAGTTAAACGTGCGAGAAAGCCTTGCAGAGCTACGGTGGAGCGGTCAACAGAGGTCAAAATATGCGTGTTCGTGACTATATCAACTTCACGCTGAATTCACGGTCCACAGAGTCTGAAGTAAATCAGGTGAAGAGCGACAGAATAAAATACGCTGGCCTCCGATGGGAACATAGGACCGAGGAATTTGAAGTACTCTCCTGGGAGTCAGGATTCCGGAAAAATTGGTGTTTGTGCAGACGCTAACCTTGATAGATGGCCTGAGAGGAGCTAAATAACAGAAGTTGAGAGGAAGGGAAATTTTGTGGGAATTTTTTCACTCCCAGAGCAGGCATTGGTCGGCGCTGGGAAGCGACGCATAATAAACGCGACTTTCGCTGCAATTGGCGTAAGTGATTTTGCTGGAGGGCAAACCGAGGCAAAGAGTGGACTGTGAGAAGTGTCCATAGAGGTCTTCCGTTCCCAGCTTGCCTAGAGTGCGGACGTGGCGTTCTTTACTCAGCTTGCCTAAGAAAGAGTGAGCATCTCTGCAGTTTAGGACTTAGCAAATGGAACGATTGAGCTTGGAGATAGGAAGTTTTGGTTCAGCTATGTATTGAGCAAGATAGCTAGGAGTGAGTAGACGAGCGCAGCCTTGCAGCACCACGACGTCGGCCGACGTCCGCACAACGACACCACTCCGCCACGCTGAATTCGGTGATATTGTGCCCCCTCCGGCCACTGATGACTTCGTTGGATCACGTCGGCAAAGTTTCCACGAGGGTTTCATGGGCCATTTATTGAAGAATTCTTCTCGCACTTCGCATTACGCCTGGGTCAGTCGATAGGAATTACTTTTGATTTATCGCGCTTTACTCCACGCAAACTCAATTTATTACCACTGTCTGTTAGGAGAGTCATGTAATCTGATGATTGAAGGTCGTGAGTTAAAATAAATCTGTGCTAATCGACTGCATCTGTTTTCAATCAAGTAGCTGAAATCCCAAGTCACTTTCTTAATTATTTTATGTTCAACATTTGCATCTGGTGTTCAATAGCTGAATATAACATCAATGTGCACCCCTTTTTAATTAAAAGGGATCAATTCTGAACCAATTAATGTCAACACTGCCACCGCAGTTCAGTCAGGAGTCACAGGGCCTTATTACTTTCTTTGCGTTATCCGACATTGCGGCAGTTTTGCAGTCTCTGTTGATCTGTTAGTCAATTACCTGGGGTGAACAAGCATCAAAACCATATAAGTGATGGGTGGGGTGTTACAAGTAGCCTAAAAGTTTTCAAAAAAAGCGGGTGAACGGCTGATGGTATATACACACATTGACACCGGTGTGTCAGACCCACCATACTTGCTCCGGACACTGCGAGAGGGCTGTACAAGCAATGATCACACGCACGGCACAGCGGACACACCAGGAACCGCGTTGTTGGCCGTCGAATGGCGCTAGCTGCGCAGCATTTGTGCACCGCCGCCGTCAGTGTCAGCCAGTTTGCCGTGGCATACGGAGCTCCATCGCAGTCTTTAACACTGGTAGCATGCCGCGACAGCGTGGACGTGAACCGTATGTGCAGTTGACGGACTTTGAGCGAGGGCGTATAGTGAGCATGCGGGAGGCCGGGTGGACGTACCGCCGAATTGCTCAACACGTGGGGCGTGAGGTCTCCACAGTACATCGATGTTGTCGCCAGTGGTCGGCGGAAGGTGCACGTGCCCGTCGACCTGGGACCGGACCGCAGCGACGCACGGATGCACGCCAAGACCGTAGGATCCTACGCAGTGCCGTAGGGGACCGCACCGCCACTTCCCAGCAAATTAGGGACACTGTTGCTCCTGGGGTATCGGCGAGGACCATTCGCAACCGTCTCCATGAAGCTGGGCTATGGTCTCGCACACCGTTAGGCCGTCTTCCGCTCACGCCCCAACAACGTGCAGCCCGCCTCCAGTGGTGTCGCGACAGGCGTGAATGGAGGGACGAATGGAGACGTGTCGTCTTCAGCGATGAGAGTCGCTTCTGCCTTGGTGCCAATGATGGTCGTATGCGTGTTTGGCGCCGTGCAGGTGAGCGCCACAATCAGGACTGCATACGACTGAGGCACACAGGGCCAACACCCGGCATCATGGTGTGGGGAGCGATCTCCTACACTGGCTGTACACCTCTGGTGATCGTCGAGGGGACACTGAATAGTGCACGGTACATCCAAACCGTCATCGAACCCATCGTTCTACCATTCCTAGACCGGCAAGGGAACTTGCTGTTCCAACAGGACAATGCACGTCCGCATGTATCCCGTGCCACCCAACGTGCTCTAGAAGGTATAAGTCAACTACACTGGCCAGCAAGATCTCCGGATCTGTCCCCCATTGAGCATGTTTGGGACTGGATGAAGCGTCGTCTCACGCGGTCTGCACGTCCAGCACGAACGCTGGTCCAACTGAGGCGCCAGGTGGAAATGGCATGGCAAGCCGTTCCACAGGACTACATCCAGCATCTCTACGATCGTCTCCATGGGAGAATAGCAGCCTGCATTGCTGCGAAAGGTGGATATACACTGTACTAGTGCCGACATTGTGCATGCTCTGTTGCCTGTGTCTATGTGCCTGTGGTTCTGTCAGTGTGATCATGTGATGTATCTGACCCCAGGAATGTGTCAATAGGGTGTTCTTATTTCAATTTCCAGGAGTGTATATAGTTCACGAGTCTGTAGTGTCATTGCTTGTTGCAAGTTTTTCAAAGTAAATAGTTACTGACGCAAGACAAGGAACAGAACTGGAATATGTGAGAGTGCTAATAATAAGGAAGAAAAGCGGTTTTTTGTGCTACGTGGATTGTCGTGACACGTGGCGAAAATTTGAAACAGCACAGCAAAAAAATATATTTTGCAGACGGTATTATCCTGTAGCATCCATTGTTTAATGTAGTTTAAAGATCGAAAATACCAAGATATGTCAGAATTGCGTATGCACAGTTAATCCAATTACAGAGATGTCTTGAACTGCGTGAGAAGTGTAGTTTCGTTACTTTTTAAAAAATCATTTGCAAGCGTACAACAACAGTAGCGTTTTACTGCGTATTTCCTGAATTTTTAGTGCACCAGCAAGATAAAGAGATGAAAATACAGAAGGGGATTACCGTTCAAGTCACTGTAATGGGTTTTATGAGATCCACCCCTGTTAATATCGAATATTTTAACGTACTATATGTGTGTTATGTGTGGGGCAATTCGTATAAAAATAATTCGGACCATGGAATGGAGTCAGATTTGGGGAACACATCCTTAAATGAAATTAGTACCAATTCTTATTTTTGCCCAGGTATGTGTCGCTGCACTAATTGCCTCCTTCGTGGATTTTTATGTTTGATTCTTATCAGACAAAAGGAAAGATCGCTTTTCACTGTCTGTACAAATAGACTTTAAGTTTTTAAGTAAATAATTCATAAGTATGAAACAGAATTTTCTTAACTCCGTGTTAACACATGCTGCGGTTTCTGCAGCTTTCTGTACTTTACAGAGTAGCTGTCTGTCTTTTACAGTTTGACGTGTGCAGCTATAGAGATTTTAAGACCGGTAAATTATTTACATGGAAACGCACAAACAAGACACAACAGTCTAACATTCCACGCGTAATTTTTTTTATAAATAAGTTTTCCATATTAAATTCTCTATGGTCGGAGATGAGGGACTATAAAAGAATGACGGCTGTACTGCAAAGTATAGAAAGTAGCAAAGAAAGTACAGCATGTATTAACAAGATATAAAAAATGTTCTGTTTTTAATTTTGAATACTTTATTTAAAAAGTTAAGTTTTGACTGTAGAGGTGGTGAAAATCAATCTTTCCTACTATTTTATAGAAAGCAAATAAAACCCGCGGAAAACGCTGTAAATTCATCGAAACATGTCTGGGTAAAACATTTGTTTACCCAAAGCAGAAACTACACGAAAACAAATTTATAATCTAAAAGTTTTATATACCTTTTCAGTTTGTATTCTTCTCCAAGATCCGGAACAACAACGTCTGAATATGTAACATCTAGTTACTTAAATACCTCTTCCTTATTTTACAGATTTTCTCATAATTGATTTAATCAGTCTTACTGAATTTCAAATAGATCAGATAAATTGTGCAGCTCGACACAATGAGGACAATAGACCATTTGCAAACACCTGTCTAATAGCAATACAGCAGTATGGAACATTCTAAGAAATGGAAGGACAAGCGAAAGAAGGCATGGAGGGATGCACATTTGATTATTATGTGTCACTTTACTTGATCTCAGATCGACGTTGCGCATTGAATTACAACTTAATGTTTAATTAAAAACATGTTGTATAATTTTTATCCACGATAGAATACGCGAAATATTACAGTTTCCACCGAGTGCTGTCTGCTCTTTCCAAAATGAGCGCGTGTGTTACAGCACGTTGTCTATTTCCTCTTCTCTGGCGTTACGTACAATTTCATTTTTTCGGTCGTCCTCCAAACAAGTGCTGCCTCAGTGGGCTGTAGGCAATTGCGTGGTTGAAAACATTAGCGTGAAATAAATTTGTGGCACTGACAATTAAATCAGCACGAACGACGTTAGGAGCGGCGCGAATCTCGACACTCCAAACTGTGTGTGTGTGTGTGTGTGTGTGTGTGTGTTGGGGGGGGGGGGGGTGTTTGTCGGGTCGATGCTGCGACGTGATACGGCGCGATCAGCGGAACATGTGCGGGCCACTTGTGCGGTAATTAGTGTGTTCCCAGAATAGACGCAGCCACGCCGCTTCTCCGTGCACACTGTGTCGTTATTGGGTAGCGCGTGGCGTGCGTCTGGCGCAAGGTCAATACGAGGAAGCGGCATACATTGCTTCAAAGTAGCCGATGCGCAACGAGGTGTCGACGGTGTTCGCCACTATCGCACGCTGTAGTGGAAAGCCGTAACACACAAACACGTGAGTCGCGTGGAGAAACTGTAAGGAGGAGTGCGAAGAGAGATG
The DNA here is from genome assembly GCF_023897955.1 of Schistocerca gregaria. Lineage (NCBI taxonomy): Eukaryota > Metazoa > Arthropoda > Insecta > Orthoptera > Acrididae > Schistocerca > Schistocerca gregaria. The sequence continues at coordinate 1,024,629,235 of NC_064920.1, forward strand.
TGGAGGGAGGCAGCTTTAACTGGTTGCATGGAGGGATTAGGAAACTGCTACCCAGTATTCTACCTATGTAGTTTTCTATACGTACACTGCAACGACATGAAAGTGACATGCAACCGACGTCAGATTGGCGTGAAATGTGTTACATGCTTGGATGTGGAAATGATTAGGATTTCAGCACAACCACGCATCTACATTCTGTACGACCGGCATTTGAAAAAGTCCGTGCAAAAATAAAAACTACTTACGTGTTTGGGGTAAACCTTTTTTATCTTTCGACATAGTTTCCTTTTAGATTTATACACTTCGCGCAACGCTGTTGTAATTTATTGATCCCTTCCGAACAATAGAAATTGTCCAAGGCTGCAAAATAGCTATTAGTTGCTGCGATCACCACCTCTCTTGAATAAAATCTTTGTCCCGCCAGCCATTTCTTCAAACTGGGGAACAAATAGTAGTCTGAGGGAGCCATGTCTGGAGAATAGGGGGGATGTGAAACGTGTAGGAATCCTATTTCCATTAATTTTGCGACCATAACTGCTGAGGTGTGTGGTGGTGCATTGTCTTGATGGAAAAGAACATTTTTACGGTTAAATCGCCGGCGTTTTTCTTGTAGCTCGGTTTTCAAATGGTCCGATAACAATGAATAATATGCACCTGTAATAGTTTTACCCTTTTCCAGATAATCGATGAGGATTATCCCTGGCGAATCCCAAAAGACAGTCACCATAAAGTTTCCGGCCGAAGGAATGGTCTTCGCCTTTTTTGGTGCAGATTCTCACTGGATAACCCATTACTTAGATTGTTGTTTGGTCTCAGGAGTACAGTAATGTATCCATGTTTCATCCACAGTGACGAAACGACGCTTAAAGTACTGTGTATTCTTCCTGAACAGCTGAAAACCATCCTTGCAACGCTACAAACGATTCCGTTTTTGGTCAAGCGTAAGCAATCGCGGATACCTTCCTCATGTCCAAATGTTTATGCAACATATTATGTACCCGTTAATTCGAGATGCCCACAGCACTAGCAATCTCACGCACCTTAACTCTTCTGTCATCCATAACCATATCATGGATTTTATCAATGATTTCTGAAGTCGTAACCTCCACAGGGCGTCCAGAACGTTCAGCATCACTTGTGCCCATATGGCCATTCCAAAAATTTTGAAACCATTGTAAACTGTTCTAATCGAAGAAGCAGAGTCACCGCAATGTCCATCAAGCTTCTTTTTAGTTTCCTGAGGCGTTTTTCCTTTAATAAAGTAATGTTTAATCACCACACAAAATCCTTCTTCGTCCATTTTTTGACAATCACTCGACTTCCTTGATTCACACGAGTGCCAAACACAAAAAAATAGACCAGTATGGCTGAAACTTGGTGTGCGTTCTTTCCAAAGATGCTACTAACTAAACATAATGTCGATACGCGCCGATGGTGCCATCTCTCGGACTTTGCACGGACTTTTCAAACGCCTCTCGTATGTTAGGGCAAGAAAGTGCTCCATCGAGGCAACTTTCCGAGCAATATGCGACTGTGGTAAGATGCTGGACTCGTATTCGTGGGGAACGGCGGTTCAAATTACCGTCCAGGCATCTAGATTTAGGTTTTTCATGGTTTCCCTAAATCACATAAGACAACTGCGAGGTTGGTTCGTTTTGAAAAACGTAGCCAGTTTCCTCCCCTAGCCATTCGCAGCTTGAGCCTGTGTTCCCTAATGACTTAGACGTCGAAGTGATGTCAGGAGTCAATCTTTCTTTTGTAGGGTTCCGTGCATGAATCTCTTACAGGATTCTATTATGGTCTGTCCCTCTGTCTGTCTATCCGACTGTTAGGAGCCCTTTCCTCAGCCCGCCGGTGTAGCCGCGCGGTTCTAGGCGCTTCAGTCTGAAACCGCGTGACCGTTACGGTCGCAGGTTCGAATGCTGCCTCGGGCATGGATGTGTGTGATGTCCTTAGGTTAGTTAGGTTTAAGTAATTCTAAGTTCTAGGGGACTTATGACCTCAGATGTTAAGTCCCATAGTGCTCAGAGCCATTTGAACCCTTTCCTCAGGAACGAGCTGACGTATCAGGCTCGAATTTACGTCCTTGGCGGTGTAAAACTTTTAAGCTTCAAAGTCACTTCAATCAAAAGATATTTTTAATTTTATTTTATTTATTGAGTTTTTCCTCTATATAAATGTTGTTCTCCAACATAACAAGTACCCTGAAATTATTACATCTTATACATAAAACCTCAATTTATCTCCTCAGGATGTCCCTCCAGGTGTTTCGATCTTGTATATCTTCTTCTTCGGTGCATTGTTAATCGTACATTTTGGAGCCATTTGGTCATAGGGCGCCATCTTCTCTTCTTTCCCTCTGGTTCCCATTCTAGGATTCCCATTTTTGGACTTCTGGCTTCCTCCATTCTTCTTACATGCCCATACCATTGTAACTTCCTCCTATCCATCACATCATATATTCTTTCTCTTACTTCCATTCTCTTTATTACTTCGTTCCTCACTTTCTCTTTTTTAGAAATTCTAGCTGATCTCCGGAAGTCCATTTCTACTGCTTACAGTTCTTTTGGGTATTTGTGATTTGTAATCCAAGTCTCCACTCCGTACATAACCACGCTCTCTAGTATCGATTTATTTATGATTTTTTTGGTTCGGTTTATTAGATTTGTGCTCTATATGACTGAGTTGAGCATCCCAATTACCTTCCTTCCACTGCTGATTCCTTTATTAATTTCTACCTCTGATATTCCCTGCAAGTCTAAAATGGATCCCAAATAACAGAAAGCATTGACCTACTTAATTTTCTTTCCTTCTAGGTATAAGTCATCGGGACCATTAATGAGGTGTTCTGCTTTCTGGTAATTAACTGATCTTCAATCCCTTGTTTATGTATTTCATTGTTAACTGGTTACACATATAATTTGCATCCTCTCCGTCTTGTGCTATAACTACTTAATCATCGGCAAATAGTAGGTGATGTAAATAAACTCAATCTTTAATTTACTGCCCCATCTCGTTGCATGTCTTAAGACTGACATCTATACAGAATTTAAATAATGTTGGTGACATGGGGCAGCCTTGTAACAGGCCCTTGCTTGTTCTAAGATTCTGTGAAAGTGTACTAACAATTTTCACCTGACATATTATCCTTACACATTTCTTGTAGGACCTTATATGTTTCCCAAATTAATGTTCTGCAGAGTAGTTTTTTAAATGTGTGAAATTTAATCCTATGATTGTTTATTTTTCCCTATGTTTTATTAAGACCTGTGGTAATGTGAAAACATGGTCTACGCATGATCTACCAGCGGTGAAGCCACAGCATATTTTTAACTATTTTCCCAAACATTATATTATTGTGTGTATAATACAAAGTCCTCAGTAGTTTGATCAGATTTTGTGATCCCCTTTCTTAAATATAGTATTAATATAACCCAGCTTCATTTCATTGGGTACATCCATTGTCGAAACAGGCAAAAATCGTTAATAATCTCATTCCTGGAATGGATAGAATGTCTTTATACACAAATATTAAGTTTTTACGGAACCCTGAGAACGCGAATCCTCCTCGCACCTGATCAGTTATTTCACTCGTACGATATCTGTCGGAGTAGAAAAGCACCTTTCCTTAATAAATTTCTCTTCCGTTACTTACCTAGATACTTTTCTCGTTGACTGAAAATTGAAGACAGACCAGTAAACTAACAAACAAAGGATATACTTTCGTGTCGATAAGTGTTTAACAAGCAGCCCTAGACTGTCGCCATTATTGTTTGAGTGTCGGTGCAGCAGCCGGCCGCTGTGGCCGAGTAGTTCTAGGCGCTTTAGTCCGGAACCGCGCTGCTGCTGCGGTCACAGGTTCGAATCCTGCCTCGGTCATGGATTTGTGTGATGTCCTTAGGTTAGTTAGGTTTAAGTAGTTCTAAGTTCTAAACATTCATGGTGGTGTCTGTTTGTACTATATCGTGTCTCCCTACCACTTTCGCGCAACGACGCTCTGAGCGTGTTTTTTAGGGAATTAACTAGTTTGAACCTGGGACCTGTTGCTGGTAAGGAGACGCCAGACCACACATGACATGTAGAATTCATAAGAGTTCAGTGAGACTAGCGATGATATAACCAAATACTTAATGATCTCAGCGTCAGCTCCACTGCACTCCCTGTAAAAGAATCTTAATACTAACTAAATTTAGTGGAAAGGGTTCAAGGCTTTCCTATTTTTAGTTAGCTGGTAAAATAACGTCGAAAATGCTGTTACGTTTACCATTGGAAATTTTATTCTATTCACAAAACATTGTTTATAAATTGCACTATTGATAAAAGGAAATGTTTTAATACAGGATGGTAAAAACCAACTGCGTTCAACAAAAATGTGAACGAATATTCACTGAATGGGTTTCCAAGTTCTACAATGGATCGAAGGATGACCTATGCCATATCACATCTATAATCTAGGTTAAATTTAAGTTTCACAAAAAGAAAAAACTATCAAAATGGTCTACAGTGACCCTCAATTATCTTTAATTACTTATCTAACTTGTCGTAAATTACAGTGGCTGATGTGGCTTCTCAATAACTATATAAAAGAAAAATCATCGCGTTTCAGATCTGTTCTTCAAGTGGCAAATGTGAGCATCATGAGTTTTAATTAACGATCGACACTAGTATTAAGCAAAAAAGGGGTGTAACAGATGAGTCTTCTGCAGTTCTGAGTGAAGCCTTATGCGCTCAAAAATGCGGCATCGCGTGCGTTCATTACCTTGTCGGTGTTTAGGCAGCGTCAGGGCAGCGGCGGGCAGCACAGCTCCGCTCACATCGCCATCTCGGAAGCAACTCTCTTCTAACTTCTCCTTACTACAATTTACCGAAGTTGGTTTAAAAAAACTATCTGGCTGTGTTTTCATCTGACCAATCAGGGTCTCAATGTTAACCTTAAGCTCGGCCTACAAAAATTCTGTCTATCCAATGAGAAACGTTATACTTTTCTTGGTGGGGCAATGTTTTTAAAGTTTGCAACGTAACAGAGACGCTAAAAAGTCTCACGCTAAAACCTGCAGCTGGTGTGGTCCTTTTAGCGTTATTATAAGATCTATACTGTTCTTCTGGAGGGCTCTATCTTTTAACATGGGCGGGGGGTGGGGGGGGGGGGGGGGGGGGAGGGTGGTCCTTGACGTACCTGAGACGCGAAAAAGTCTCACGCTAAAACTTGCTGGTGGTAGTGGCCATTTTGGTGTTATCGTAAGATCTATACTGTTTTTCAGAGGGCTCTAGCTTTTAACATGGGCTGGGGGGTGGTCCTTGACGTACCTGAGACGAAAAAAAGTCTCACGCTAAAACGTGCGGGTTGTGTGGCCCTACTGGTTAGCTGGCGCCGTAGGTGTCCAGTCCTTCCCTTATCGTAGGGCCTTCTAGCTTAACACGGTTCTGCTCTCGGCTTCTGTCCTCGTTTCTCCCCTCGGAACTGCGTCGGTCTCTTGGTGGGAAGGTACGACATGCATTTAGGCATTCTTGTGTTAGTCTGTGATATTCCATTTGCTCACTCGTTACTCGTATTACTTTGGTTAATTTAATGTCACGATTTATTCGGAGCTATGTGAGATACTACTAGATTTGCTTATTATGTCAGGGTTTTCATGGAAGGTGTTGGATTTGCCTGACACCTTACAAAGTCTAGGGGACTGATGACCTCAGATGTTAAGTCCCACAGTGCTTAGAGGCATCTGAACCATTTTCGGCGAAGCAATGAAGAAACCGAAAGAATATTTCGGAAAAGAAATCACAGCATAAGAAGATATACCAACGCTATTGTTCACACACATCGTTCATCTGGTCAAACGTAAGCAAGTGTGACAAGAACTCTTAATTAGAATACAGGGATTACTTAGCACAGAACGTCCATTGATTGTAAGCAATGCCGGGAAAACAGTTATGCTGTTGTTAAGAGAATAACAGTTTTTGTAATCATGCAAACTGAGAAGTATGCTGCAGAATGAGCAAAAGATTTCTCTTGAGTACTAATTCTGATTACATAATACCGCAGACGTCAATGGCAGACGATAAGAACTTTCTTCAGTGAAAGAATCCTACTCACGTCAGTAACCAGTCGAGGAAGTCTACATCTACATCTACATAACTACTCTGCAATTCACATTTAAGTGCTTGGCAGAAGGTTCATCGAACCACAATCATACTATCTCTCTACCATTCCACCCCCGAAAAGCGCGCGGGGACGACGAACACCTAAACCTTTCTGTTCGAGCTCAAAGTTTTCTTATTTTATTTTGATGTTCATTCCTAACTATGTAGGTTGGGCTCAACAAAATATTTTCGCATTCGGAAGAGAAAGTTGGTGACTGAAATTTTGTAAATAGATCTCGCCGTGACAAAAAAAAGTCTTTGCTTTAATGACTTCCATCCCAACTTGCGTATAATATCTGCCACACTCTCTCCCCTATTACGTGATAATACAAAACGAGCTGCCCTTTTTTGCACCCTTTCGATGTCCTCCGACAATCCTACCTGGTAAGGATCCCACACCGCGCAGCAATATTCTAACAGAGGACGAACGAGTGTAGTGTAAGATGTCTCTTTAGTGGACTTGTTGCATCTTCTAAGTGTCCTGCCAATGAAACGCAACCTTTGGCTTGCCTTCCCCACAATATTATCTATGTGGTCTTTCCAAATGAAGTTGTTCGTAATTTTTACACCCAGGTATTTAGTTGAATTGACAGCCTTGAGAATTGTACTATTTATCGAGTAATCGAATTCCAACGGATTTCTTTTGGAACTCATGTGGATCACCTCACACTTTTCGTTATTTAGCGTCAACTGCCACCTGACACACCATACAGCAATCTTTTCTAAATCGCTTTGCAACTGATACTGGTCTTCCGATGACCTTACTAGACGGTAAATTACAGCATCATCTGCGAACAACCTAAGAGAACTGCTCAGATTGTCACCCAGGTAATTTATATAGATCAGGAACAGTAGAGGTCCCAGGGCGCTTCCGTGGGGAACACCTGATATCACTTCAATTTTACAACGAAGTGCGACCTTTCTGACAGGAAATCACGAATCCAGTCGCACAACTGAGACGATACCCCATAGGCCCGCAGCTTGATTAGAAGTCGCTTGTGAGGAACGGTGTCAAAAGCTTTCCGGAAATCTATAAATACGGAATCAACTTGAGATCCCCTGTCGATAGCGGCCATTACTTCGTGTGAATAAAGAGCTAACTGCGTTGCAAAAGAACGATGTTTTCTGAAACCATGCTGATTATACTTATCAATAGATCGTTCCTTTCGAGGTGATTCATAATGTTTGAATACATATATGCTGCAAAACCCTACTGCAAACCGATGCCAAGGATATAGGTCTGTAGTTCGATGGATTACTCCTACTGCCCTTCTTAAACACTGGTGTGACCTGTAGGTACAGATCTATCGGTGAGCGAGCGGTTGTATATGATTGCTAAGCAGGGAGCTATTGTATCAGGGTAACCTGAAAGGAACCTAATCGGTGTACAATCTGGACCTGATGACTTGCCCGTATCAAGCGATTTGAGTTGCTTCGCAACTCCTAAGGTTTCTAAGAAACTCATGCTAACAGCTGTTCGTGTTTCAACACGTACTAGAAGGAACTGCAAGGGTGAAAACTCCTAGTTAAGACAGAAATGAGACGCGTCCAACAAATATTTGAGGATGTAGGATGGAGGTGGTACTCTAAGACGAAGAAGATGGCCCAAGACAAGAATTCATGGCGGAATTCATTGTTTGAGAAGTAGAGGCTCTGGTCACGAAAAATGACAACGGCCGGGAGAGCGGTGTGCTGACCACATGAGCCTCCATATTCGCATCCAGTCTATGCTGAGGATAACACGGCGGTCGGTCAGTATCGTTGAGCCTTCCGAGGCCTGTTCGGGTGGAATTAATAAGACTGAGCGCTTTTTAAAAAGTCATTTGTGTGCTTTGGTTTTCTTGCATCGTCGTGAAGGTCGCGGCGTGTTACCAGTAAACTACGAATGGGCATAGAATTGGTATGCCCTCACAGGCATGTATCAGAGTTAGTGGTTGGTACAGTTAATTCCAAGGCCGTAAAATTTTACGCGGTGACGCGAACGCCTGTCTAGAGCGAGGGCAGCACGCCAGGATGATTCGTGGAGCTTTCAAGTGCTGCCAACTAACCACAAACAATTTAATTTCTGATTAGCCTACTCGATTAGGCTTGTTCCGGGGATTAACGGCGACCATGATACCCAGGAAACCAGCGTGCATAGATCGCTTTCAAAAAATCTCTTACAACGACCTCGACCATAAAAGTCTGATTAAAACATACTTTGTATAGGCTGCAGTTACTGTGTTACTATGACTCACTCTATCGTATCTTTCATTCTATCTTTTCACCTTTATATTCTCGCAATGTCACACTTTTTTTGTTCAACTCTTTCTCTGTTGCATAATTTTCCCCTCAACTGCTGGTTCCAGTCTCAAGTGCTTTTTTTAGACGATGTTGCTCGTGTTCTGCTCACAGACTTCTACCACAACATTCTTTTCCGCAAATCATTTCTTTCTTTTTTGCCATATTTTTAAACTCTCCTTTCTAACACCATAATTTTAACAGTTCCTGTTACTCACGATGTAAGTTGCTGATAAAAAGAAGGGATAGGATGACAGGACATGTGTTAAGACACAAGGGAGTCTATACCCCGAGATATAAGGAATAACTTCTATAGTACTAGAACCCATTTTCCTCATGTTCATTTCTTCGCCGATTCTACGTGGAACCTCCTCATTCTTTAAATTGCCAGTCAACTTAATTTTCAACATTCTTCTGTAGCACCACATCTCAAACGCTTCGGTTTCCTTACAGGGTTTCGCTCTCCATGATTGTCTACCATAAAATACTGTGCCCTAAACGTACATTTTCAGAAATTTCTTCTTCTTGATACCGGTAGATTTCTTTTAAACATAAATGCTCTCTTTTTGCCTGTGATAGTCTGCTTTTTATGTACTTGCTTCGTCCGTCACTAGTTAGTTTGCTTCCACCCTAGCAGAACTCCTTAATTTCGTCTGCTTCATGATCACCAGTTCTGACGTTAAGTCTGTCGCTGATCTCATTTGTGCTACTCCTCATTACTTCCGTCTTTCTTCGATTCACTCGCATAATGTTTGCTTGGGATGTGATGGTGACCTAAATATGTGTGTCATTGTCTCTCACTGGCGAACGGTGCAGGAATATACTATTCCATCATTTACATCATCTGTTCGCCTACAGCAACCTGCGAGTGACATACATTCAGCACTACACTGCATCACCCCATCATCCCCCAATCATGTCATTGTTTCGCATTCGTAAGAGACTGAACATTGCCGTCCGACTATGAGCTTGTAGGTTTTGTGTGATTTCCTCATATCTCTGACGGCAAATGCCAGTCTGTTTTCTCACTGTAAGCTTCACCTCTGTCTGCAATGGCCTCGTCGTTGACAGACAGTGAAGCCCAGCGATCATCCTCTCACATCGCGTATTGTCTGAGGGTAATTTGAGAAACACTCCACGCACATCAGGATGCTACCTTTCTCCTCCTCTCACGCCATACTGTTTTAATTCCACCCCTACTGAGTACATACGGGACAAGGGACACCGCCGCACGAGGTCGTGGAACCTCCACTGCCAGGTAGTCGGGTACTCACATGGCTGCATTCCCGAAAGCTATTCGAACATTCGGTATACTGGGAGACGCCAAAATCTTACTCCATTCCTTTTTGGGCGGTGGTTGTGCGATCACAAATGAGAATGGGGCATCACAGCTTTTCGTTACCTCGTCCGTGCGCTACTAGGTCGGGGTCTCTAAGCCAGGTGCTCTTAAACATAGTGCACGTGGGGAAACAGTTCGTTTTTATTTAGTGTAATTAGTTTTTAGGATGGACCGCCGAATGTCTCTACGGTCACGGTGGGAGAGATTTCTTCATTACAGGGAAGTGTAGAGCACGTCCTTTTTCATCAATAACCACAGAATACGTAATCATATTACGCAGAAATTAGCGCAGAAATAGCGGAGCGGACGAAGACTCCCTGTATAAATAATCACCCTCATTCTGCTAAAGGCTTTTCAAAGAGGGCGAAGTAGAGCAAGGAATGCCAGGGCAACCGTTTCGTGGAAGGATTTCGCTCATGACGTTGCTATCCGTAGCGGAAGCGAAAAAGACTCACAGGACGTGTTGAATGAAATAAAAGTTCAGTGGGTATAGGATATGATATCAGAGTAAACCAAAGAGGCACGAAAGTAATCGAGAGTAGCAGGAACGAGATTAGCCGTAGATTTAACAACAGACTTGGTTACCACTAAGTAGGCGAAATTACGGGATTATGCTACCTTGGAAGCAAAATAAGGAGGACGTTAAAAGTAGATCAGCACCAGCAAAGAGGGCGTTACTGGCCAAGAGAAGTTGGTTAGTATCAAACGTCGGCCTTCATCTGAGGAAGAAAATTCTGAGAATGTACGTTTGGAGCACAGCATTGTATGATACTGAATCATGGGCTGTGTGAAGACCCGAAAAGATGAGAACCGAAGACCTTCTGATGTGGTATTATAGAATGATGTTGAAAATTACTTGTGAAAGTTAGGAGTACTGATAACATTAGGAATGAGGATGCTCTCCGCAGAATCTACCAAAAAGATATCGTAAACACGGATAGGAACAAGGGACAGGATGACAAGAAATGTGTTCGGACATCAGGGAAGGGAATGACTTCCGTGGTACTCACAACGTCATCAGATAACTCGGAATCAGTAGGGTGTTTGTTTACGATCACCTTGAAAGGCACGTGGATGTGAGAAAACGCAACCTCAGCACTGCTGTTGTTCGTAACTGCGTCGTTCTGCATGACTGCACCATTTGTAGGCAAGCCCAGTACCAAAACATAGTTTCACCTCATCCATTTGTGATCTAAAAGCACGTAGTTCAAAAATGTTCAAATGTGTGTGAAATCTTATGGGACTTAACTGCTAAGGTCATCCGTCCCTAAGCTTACACACTACTTAACCTAAATTGTCCTAAGGACTAACACACAGACCTATGCAAGAGGGAGGACTCGAACCTCCGCCGGGACCAGCCGCACAGTATATGCAGCGCCTAAGACCGCTCGGCTAATCCCGCGTGGCAAAAGCACGTAGTACTTGTTATTCTATGTGTACATAAACCTAGGAACGCAGTAGATCGTGTTTCCTAAATGGTTCCTTACTCAAAACGAAAATTACTAAAGATTGTCGTTGACAATTTTCTGATGACCTCCGATGTTAAGTCACATAGTAGAGCCATTTGAACTTTTTTTTTCGTACTCTGAGATGAATAGATTGGCAGAAGAAAGGAATTCGTGGCGGACCGCATCAAACCAAAGGGTGACTGAAAAAAAGGAAAAGCAGAAAGCAGACTGAGTTTTCTTGTGGTCTTTCTAGACACGAACGTTTTTTGGCATTTCAGTTCACCGATAATTTAAAAGCTTCTTCATTTGCGAGCACGATACGGTGATGAAATGATGCGCTGCGCATCAAGCTTTGTTTTACTGTTGAAATTCTGAGAGCGTACCTTCCTGGAAGAGTCAATCATTAAGTTGCTTCCCCCTCCATATATCTCGCCACAGTGCCGTGAATGTAAAATTAGATACACCCTCACACGGAGGCGTACCAACAGTCTTTTCACTGTATGTCTGAAGGCACTGGGAACAGTAACAGGAAAAGGTGTAGTGTGTCAAAGGTACACAAAATTTATTCCGCCACACACCAGGAGGTTGCTTGCTGAGTATAGACGTAGAAGCAGATACTATCTCATGAAATTACGATTCAAACTAAAGCTCTGTAGTCCTAGTAAGAGTCGAAACACCACTGGACAGGCAGTATAATACTACGTTTTGGCTTATTCTCAAGTGAAGTGCAGAGGCATGTTGTGCATGTCGCTGAGATTTATAAGGGTTATTATTTCTAGTAGTGTGTTTACTACAGTGTGAAAGCTATTCTGTAGCTACCTATTACCATTTTAAAATCTCAGGCGAGGCGTGGTACCGTGGCTGCCGTAGTTAATCTAACAGGTTTCTCATTGCGCCTTTGCAGTGCCGCACGCAGCAATCTTTCCTGGATTAGTGCGATAGACATATTGTAATTCCACGAGTGGCGGAGCGCTGGAATGCGGTGTTCTATTCTGAGAATGTGTTGCGCAACCAGCAGGCGGCGCTCTAAGTGGCTGCCAGAGAACAGTGTTCAGCGACCTTGCGCGTGCAGAATAAACAAGAGGCGGCGGGGCGCACCGCGCCGCCTCCCACCAGCTGTGGGGCTGCGCCGCGGGCGACTTGCTATGAGGAAGCGCCGGGGCACGCCTACCTGCATAAAGCCATTCCGCTCACGTTGAAGTAAAGAGGCAAAAACCGCACCTGTTGGTGCAAGACCTCAGTCGACATCTGCATCTTCCTCAGAGGTATTGCGCACGTTGTACAGAAAAGGTGCGAAACAGGTCGGTCGAAGGGTTCTTATCCAGCCACTCGTCGGCCAGTATGTGGCAGCGGCAGAAGACAGAGAAAAGAAAGCTGGAATTTTAAGAAATTAACTTCTCAAGAGGATCGTACAAACATACCATACTTTGATTACCCCTCGGACTTCGGCATGGACGACGTAGCAACGGAAATACACTACCGGCCATTAAAATTGCTACACCACGAAGATGACGTGCTGCAAACGCGAAAATAACCGACAGGAAGATGATGCTGTGATATGCAAATGATTAGGTTTTCAGAGCATTCACACGAGGTTGGCGCCGGTGACGACACCTACAACGTGCTGACATGTTTCCAACCGATTTCTCGTACACAAACAGCAGTTGACCGGCGTTGCCTGGTGAAACGTTGTAGTTATGCTCGTGTAAGGAGGAGAAAGGCGTACCATCTCGTTTACGACTTTGATAGAGGTCGGATTGTAGCCTATCGCGATTGCGGTTTATCGTATCGTGACATTTCTGCTCACCTTGGTCGAGTTCCAATTACTGTTGGCAGAATATGGAATCGGTGGGTGCAGGAGGGTAATACGCAACACCGTGCTGGATCCCAACGGCCTCGTATTACTAGCAGTCGAGATGACAGACATCTAATCCGCATGGCTGTAACGGATCGTGCAGCTACGTCTCGATCCCTGAGTCAACAAATGGGGACGTTTGCAAGACAACAACCATCTGCACGAACAGTTCGACGACGTTTGCAGCAGCATCGACTGTCAGCTCGGAGACCATGGCTGCCGTTACCCTTGACGCTGCATCACAGACAAGAGCGCCTGCGTTGGTGTACTCAACGCCGAACATCGGTGCACGAATGGCAAAACGTCATTTTTTCGATGGATCCAGGTTCTGTTTACAGATTCATGATGGTCGCATCCGTGTTTGGCGACATCGCGGTGATCTTACATTGGAAGCGTTTATTTGTCATCACCGTACTGGCTCGTCACAATAAGCCAGTCACTACTCTTGATGAACTGTGCTATCGTGCTGAAGGTGCGTGGGCAGCTGTACCTGTACACGCCATCCAAGCTCTGTTTGACTCAATGCCCAGGGGTATCAAGGCCGTTATTACGACCAGAGTTGGTTGTTCTGGGTACTGATTTCTGAGTATCTGTGCACCCAAATTGCGCGAAAATGTAATCACATGTCAGTTCTAGTATAATGTATTTGTCCAATGAATACCCGTTTATCATCTGCATTTCTTCTTGGTGTAGCAATTTTAATAGCGAGTAGTGTATTTGTGAGGAACTTTCAATAATTAATGTAACAGATTTTTTTCTTTCAGCCAATTTCCGTTGTAAAGATGCTGCATTTTTTGTGGGATTTCGTAAAATATTCCCGTATCAGCCCCTGCAGTTCCATGAAGTTGCGATAGATACGGCGCTGTACGTAGCCTTCAAAAAATCATCTGTAAACGTACGTGTGTTCCAAGCAGAGATGTGTGTTTGAGATATTTGTTTTTCGGAAGACGAGAGCATCGCAGATTTCCATAGGCGCTTGCAGAATGTCTAGAGAGACCTTGCAGAATGTCTACGGAGACCTGCCAGTGAACAAAAGCACGGTGAGTCGTTGGGAGAGGCCCCGTGTCATCATTAAGGTTGCGCAAACGTGTCTCATCTCCCGCTTGCCCGCAGGCCGAACATATTCTCAGGGAAATGAAGAAACGACTTCAGTGCGTTCGCCACCACAAAACTGCGATCGAACTTCTTCTCCATGACAAGATGGCCTCACCCAAGTCTGCGCAGGCGAGAGGAGCTAGCAAAAGTTCGTTGGTCTGTCCTTCCACATCCATCCTACAGCCCAGATCACGCTCCTTACGACTTCCAACTTCTTGTCCCAATGAAGGATGCACTCGGCGGGGATCAGTACGTGGATAACGGGCAGGTTATTGATGCAGTAAGACCTTTGCTCCGATGTCGACCAGTAGAATGGTACCATGCGGGCGTAGAGGTCCTCCCAGTAATGGACGTAAGGCCGGCACACTGAGCAGAGACTTTTTTCAAAAATAGTGTTTTGTAGCCAAAAGAGTGGGGATTAATATGTATACTGGCGTCCTGAATAAAACCAACCTGCTTTCAGAAAAAAAAACGTGTTGCATTACTTATTGAACGCCTTATATATACCGCCCATCTTACGTAAGAACTACATCCCACTGGACATATGTATTAAGCTCCGGAACAGCTGCTCGTATCAGTTGCATTGCCCCCTGCGGCTCCTTAGTACTGTCCAGTTGTCAATACTGAAAGAAAGGCTCGCCTCCGTGTACGATGGCGGCGAGCTATTTCTGTAGCAGAGATAAGCCGGCATACATTGCGTGGCGTGGCGCAGTGAGGAAGTTACGACAGCTCTCTAGGAGTCACCTTCTACACGAAGCTGTCACGACCACGTGATATACTCTAACCCGTGGCTGTCAGTAGCCACAACAGCTCTGGAATTTGTCTGCCGCTCTGCTGTGCGTGTGCGTTACAGTCTTCGTTTATGGCAGACAAAACTAGAGTAATAGGACAGCACTGGAACTCAGATGTCCAAGTTTCGCACACAGTAACTGATCACCTGATCTGTATTTCACCCATTTCCTAAGAGCTTGCTACAGCATCTATGGCTCTCGTAATTCACAAGTTTCACTGGCACGTTTAAGTTGTTCAGCTGGTATAACATAGCTATTAGAAGTTGAAATTCTAGTTTGGTTCTCAATTTGAACTCAGCGGAGGGATTAGTGAGAATATTGTTCTGCCAACAATCAACTATATTTACTACAATCTCGATGAGTTCTTGTGCACTTTCGAATTTCCTTTAATTTCATTGATTGGCGACTCCATGGAGTGCTGTATGCACAACGACCATATGTGTTAAATTAAAAGGAAGGTCAGCATTGGCCGTAATATTGATGTTTTATTGATAGCAGAATCGATTTTCGATCACATAGTGATCATCTTCCGTGCTGTGGTGCACAAATTAAACTCAGACACTGGTATCAAGTTATCAATAACCAAAACTGAGAAGAGGTCACAATAACTCAACTTATTGTGATCGCTTCTCAGTTTTGTACGTTGTACGCCGACGGACTGTGGGAGAACGCCTCACAATGTTGTTTGTTATTCAGTGATCGCGACTGATTGCTACGACCCTTGTCTCCTCTACGAATGTGACGCTCTTTTGCCTCAGAGTATGACGGTCCCAGACATAAGTTTCAATCCACAGTTTATTTTTTTCCCAGAAACCTCTAAAATCTCCAATGTTTTTCCGTATACAGGCGAAAAGTAAACTGCAGATGGACACTTGTGTCCGATACCGTCATCCACCGAGGCAATAGAGCATTGCATTCTGAGGAAATAAGGCCTGTCTACGCAGCAGCTTTCTCCACTGGCGATCCTGGCAACCAGCCGCGATAACTGAATAACAAATAACATTTCGTGCAGCCACAGGACGTCATGTTACGTCTCGAACGGTGTGCAACAGGCTGCATGATACGCAATTTTACTCCCGACGTCATCCTTGTAACCATGACATCACGCAGCACGGTACAGATGAGCCCAACATGCCGAATAGACGGCTCAGGATTTGAAACACATTCTCTTCACCGATATGTCGCATATTTCTGGGGTGGCATTATGTGGAGCCAACGTACGCCGCTTGTAGTCATGGAAGGCCCCGTAACGGCTGTACGATACGTGAATGCCATCCTCCGACCGATAGTGCAACGATATCGGCAGCATATTGGCGAGGCATTCGTCTTCATGGACGACAATTCACGCCCACATTGTGCATATCGTGTGAATGTTTTCCTTCAGGATAACGACATTGCTCGACTAGAGGGCCAGCATGTTGTCCAAACACGAACCCTATCGAACATGCCTGGGATAGACTGAAAAGGGCTGTTTATAGACGCCGTGACCCACCAACCACTCTGAATCATCTACGCGGGAACGCCGTTGAGGAATGGGACAATCTGGACCAACAGTGCCTTGTTGAGCTTGTTTATAGTATGCCACGACCAATACAAGCATGCATCAATGCAAGAGGACTGCTACTGGATATTAGAGGCACCAGTGTGTACACCAATCTGGACCACCACCTCTGAAGGTCTCGCTGTGTGGTATTACAACGTGCAATGTGTGGTTTTCATGAGCTATGAAAAGGGCGGCAATGATGTTTATGTTGATCTCTATTCCAATTTTTTGTACAGGTACCAGAACTATCAGAACCGAGGTGATGAAAAACTTTTTTTGATGAAAGAAATTAAACACAACTCTCTGTAGTCGATAAGTAGATTTATAATCAGACAAGTCAAGCAGTGCTATGCCTTCACAGAGTAATGAGAGAACTGTCGTTGAGTTTGTCCGCTCTACACAACGATAACATCAACGCAGTGAGAACAAAAAGTTTAGGTGCACATCAGGTTATATTTATTTTTCTTGGGTTGCCTAACAGTGGGAAAGTTGTAGGGCTATTTAAAGGATCTTGCAATCCAAATCAAGAAAAAGATTACTAGATATTTATTTTCTCTAATGACTGACATACTGTACACTGCAACAAAATTACCGGGGAACTAAGATCTTTAAAACTCGTATAAAATTGCGCTGCGGAGAGGTACCAAAAAGTGTGGAAGACTGCATGGAGAAAGTACAACAATGCCTGCTAATCTGGGCAGCTCTCGATATCAAAGTTAACACTTCAACAAGAATTCACAATTTATAACCAAATTGGGCAATACAAGTCGTGTGGTGAAGTAAGCAAGTAATAAAACGCTCTGAATGTGGATCGTGATACTGCAATTTGTGACACTTACATTTCCCCAAAAATAGGTAGCGTTTGCAGATTAGCACTAGATGGCGGCCCACAGAGGAAATGGCCAGCATGGCGGCACAGAGCAGAATAGTGCAGAATCTACGTTCATGGCCTTCAGCTACCTAACTTCTTGAAAATACCGCGTGGAGGGTACAATCCGTTGCTGTTGCCAGTGTGACAGTAGAGAAGTCGCTTATTTCATGAAAAAAAAACAAGGGAATACAGATGAAACTTCCACTCTTGGCGTACAGTATGGACATCACTAGACAAAAAGTTGGTACTGGGATGTAGCAGTGTCTCATCTGTTGGTCGGCTTCTTCATTGCAAGCATGGTGGCAGGAAAATTCAGCTGAGTTGACAGATCAAAATTTTGAAGCAAAGATAACCGTTTTTCTTACACTGGCCTGGCAGCATGAGCATCTCGACCTTGATGTTAATCCTGAAAAGATAAAAACGTCGAACTCAATTATTCGCCGAGGACAGCAGTGGTGGCACGGTGCCCTCTTCCCTCAGCTACATCAGGTGTCGACTCTGCTCACAAAAGCCTAAAGTAGACTGCTGCCTCTTTTCCAGTCCATTTCCTTGGGAAGATGAAACCACACCGACTGCTTTTTGCCGACAACTGAGCCCTAAGCCCACAAACTCAGTACTCTCAATAAAATAAACTCCAGATAGTGGCAGAAAATTAAACAATACCACTTACGATATGTGATTAGCGATATATGATAATAATGTCACAACAGGTATCACACTACCAAGAGGCAGGATGGAAAACTTGACATCATATTGCCTTACAAAGAATTAAGAGTGAATGGCTTGTCAAAGAAATGTAACAACGAAAGGCTATACAGATTTTTCCACAGAATGCAATTCTTTGAACAAGAACAACACACTATCAAGAAGAATTTGAACATTGAAGAAATGTTCAAGAAGAAAATGAAGAACCGCTGGCTCTACACAATGCATTTAAAGAGAAAATCAGGAAGTAAGTGCAGCACTATAAAAAAGACACAACATTGCATATTTACTCGATTAAACAGTTACCTGACCATCCCAACTAGGGTATTCAGTGGATTTCCCCAAGCTGTCGGATGAATTCTGGAGCGGAAGCTTCACTAACGAGAAAAGAAACATAATACACACAAAGATACGTGAAGAAAAGGAACTAAGGTGCTTGCTTGTACACACATACGAAATATAAAATAAGTAACACTTATCCCAAATTGAATCCCAGACTGAAAAGGATGCTATGTAACAAGGAGTTGCTGCAGTGGCTTCAAGGATGGTAAAATCATTTAGAAAAACGTTCAATAATTTGATCAGTAACTGTATATCATGTCACTCCTTCCTTTATTGTAAGAACTCTGATGTTGAAAATGATATCAGAGTTCGAGCAAGTTGATTATCTGTGAACAGTGAATTAGCAAACCTAGTAGGTGTCTTTACTCACTTCGCTCAGAACTGTTTCTTCCACTTATTATTATTATTAATATTTCGACCTTACTGGAGGGCGCTAAATACAACAACGGGCATTTCTAAATTTTCGTTTAGCTGTTCTTCGTGTTCACATCATTTTCATTCTCTCAGAATGACTATTTCGTAAACAAATAGTTAAAGTTTTCTTAAGCTTTTCTCCCTGTCAATCTGTCAAACCTCTTATTTTCTGCATAAAAATACAGTATTTCTATTTAGCATCACTGTTGAGCTATCCCTGCATCGTTCATTTCTTCTTTTATGTTTGAGATCCATTTTTCAGTCTCAATTTTAGCTTGACTGCTACCTTTACTATTATTTAATCCGTTACATTCTTCCAATATCAGCATTTAATTTTATCTCGTCTTTTTACATCCAAATAAATTCCCTCATTCGCTCTTAGTCTGTGTATTTTAATTTACAGTCCACTTTGGACCTTAATTTACTTGGTTACATTTCGCTTTCTCTTTTGAATTTCTTCAATGGATCTATCTATTTCAAATAAACGTTTCAGCTTCATAAAGACTCTGTGGTCTGATGACCATGTTGTAGTGTCTCACAAATATCTGTGTACACATTTCATTTGTATCTTCAGTGAATTTCAGCCATGACGTTTCATTTGAATTCGGGGGTAATTTTTAATTCAGCTAATAACTGAGCGTCGTTTCGAGGAACAGGACAGTTACTGGCAACTGTCAGATTCTCCGCTGATTTACACCATGCGATTCCAGAGAGGTCGTTAAGATGCATCTGTGGTATTGAGCTAAGTCGATTGATCTTTGGCCCCGGAATGCTGGGAAAATTATTGGTTCGCTGCAGTGCTCATTCTCGCGATACTGTTGATGTACTGAACAATGCAAACAAGAGACAGATCGTGCTTCATGCTTTTGAAGTATCAGAGTCATCTGTAAGAAAGAAATACCCACAGATCGTTTTGGGACGTATCTATATGTCATCCCCCCTCGACCCAAGTCACATATGAAGCGATGGTACGCACAAAGACACGTAATTGCCAGTTTGAGTAGGAAAAAGCAAAAGTTGCAAAATTCACTTTTTTGTTTATTTCATTGATGAGTAGTCAAAGCGGTAGGTGGATCAAAACAAAATGTCCAGACACTCTGTGACCAAAATGGTACTGAAACAGAGGATGACAGACTAAAGGCCGAAATACTAAATGTCTTCTTCCAAAGCTGTTTGACAGAGGAAGACTGCACTGTAGTTCCTTCTCTAGATTGTCGCACAGCTGACAAAATGGTAGATATCGAAGTAGACGACAGAGGGATAGAGAAACAATTAAAATCGCTCAAAAAAGGAAAGGCCGCTGGTCCTGATGGGATACTAGTTCGATTTTACACAGAGTACGCGAAGGAACTTGCCTCCCTTCTTGCAGCGGTGTACCGTAGGTCTCTAGAAGAGCGAAGCGTTCCAAAGGATTGGGAAAGGGCGCAGGTCATCCCCGTTTTCAAGAAGGGACGTCGAACAGATGTGCAGAACTATAGACCTATATCTCTAACGTCGATCAGTTGTAGAATTTTGGAACACGTATTATGTTCGAGTATAATGTCTTTTCTGGAGACTAGAAATCTACTCTGTAGGAATCAGCATGGGTTTCGAAAAAGACGGTCTTGTGAAACCCAGCTCGCGCTATTCGTCCACGAGACTCAGAGGGCCTTAGACACGGGTTCACAGGTAGATGCCGTGTTTCTTGACTTCCGCAAGGCGTTTGACACAGTTCCCCACAGTCGTTTAATGAACAAAGTAAGAGCATACGGACTATCAGATCAATTGTGTGATTGGATTGAGTAGTTCCTAGATAACAGAACGCAGCATGTCATTCTCAATGGAGAGAAGTCTTCCGTAGTAAGAGTGATTTCAGGTGTGCCGCATGGGAGTGTCATAGGACCGTTGCTATTCACAATATACATAAATGACCTGGAAGTTCATTGAGGCTTTTAGCAGATGATGCTGTGGTGTATCGAGAGGTTGCAACAATGGAAAATTGTACTGAAATGCAGGAGGATCTGCAGCGCAATGACGCATGGTGCACGGAATGGCAATTGAATCTCAATGTAGACAAGTGTAATGTTATGCGAATACATAGAAAGATAGGTCCCTTATCATTTAGCTACAAAATAGCAGGTCAGCAACTGGAAGCAGTTAATTCCATAAATTATCTGGGAGTACGCATCAGGAGCGATTTAAAATGGAATGATGATATAAAGTTGATCGTCGGTAAAGCAGATGCCAGACTGAGATTCATTGGAAGAATCCTAAGGAAATGCAATCCGACAACAAAGGACGTAGGTTACAGTACACTTGTTCGCCCACTGCTTGAATACTGTTTAGCAGTGTGGGATCCGCACCAGATAGGGTTGATAGAAGAGACAGAGAAGATCCAACGGAGAGCAGCGCGCTTTGTTACAGGATCATTTAGTAATCGAGAAAGCGTTACGGAGATGATAGATAAACTCCGGTGGAAGGCTCTGCAGGAGAGACGCTCAGTAGCTCGGTACGGGCTTTTGTTAAAGTTTCGAGAACATACCTTCACCGAAGAGTCCAGCAGTATATATATCTCGCGAGGAGGCCATGAGGATAAAATCAGAGAGATTAGAGCCCACACAGAATCATACCGACAATCCTTCTTTCCACGAATAATACGAGACTGGAATAGAAGGGAGAACCGATAGAGGTACTCAAGGTACCCTCCGCCACACACCGTCAGGTAGCTTGCGGAGTATGGGTGTAGATGTAGATGTACTGTGGGAATTAAAGCAGCTACACGCAATTAATGGGCCAAGTAAAGTTTGTTGCGAAGCGAGAGTTCGTGCTTTTGTGTTATTTGCGCAAACTACAGTAGTACAGGGGTGTTAAGTTCCGAGCTGTGGCTATCGGCCACTAATTTCGTGCCGTCCCGCCGTCCGGATTAACAGTAGCCTGCACAATGCAGCGATTGTCTGCGGGCTGCAGCCGTCTCGTCAAGTAGAACTCGCCACGCGCCAGCAGAGCTGCAGATAATGAGAAGCAAGTCTGCACCGCTGCACCGCCAGAGAACAAAAGCCCGACTGTCCCGTCGCCGTTTTTCACAAAACGCTGCCATGCGCTAATTGCCAAACTCCATACGTTCGGTCCAATTTAATAAACATGGCAGTTTTTCTGCAAGTTGTCGGTGTCAGTTACCCTGTGTCGTAGAACAAGAGTTTCATTAACATATCTTCGTAAAAGCAGGTTTCATAAAATAAGAAAAAAACGACATTGTAATTTTCTGTTAGCTGTGTAGTACCAGAATTCATCTTAAGAAGATAGCATAAATTTCGTGAAAATCTCTTAATAGGTTCCGCGTACTTCAGTATTCACGTAAGACGTGGCACACCTTTTATTTCATGAACGATTTAACATATCGAAACGTTGTTTTCACCAAAAGGTAGTACGTGCCAAGGCATTTAATTAACAGTCTAATGTATAAAATTGCCAAAGTTGCAAAATTAAGTTCTTTCATTTGTTTAATTGATAACAAGTATCGGGTCACCAGAACCCATTTTCAAATCACTTGGATTAAATGGTGTATTCCTTAATAGCATGTGAATTGTAACCATAAACAAATATATGAATTTTGAAACTTTGGTTATTTTGTATCTCAAACAGGTTATCAGAAATTTGCTATCCCGTTATTAACCCAGCATGCTCGAAATTTATAAAGTAAGTAATTACTTTGTATTTTGGTATCTTAACTCATGAAGCAGTCGAGATATTAAAGCAAGTATGGTTTTTAATGTAACATTACAGTTTTTTTGACAGCGCTGTAAATCTCTTGAAGAGAAAATTCAGTGATACAACGCTTGATAATGTTGGTGTGGAAACTTCTTTAAACTTGGAGGAATACACTAAAGCAAGGTGTCCACCTAACGATGTTCATGCCAGGCTCCATCGGTAAATCCAAAACGACAGGCCTACGCTACTACGAAAAGCAGACACAGAAAACAAATCTGCCATTATGGCTAATGCTTAAACGCTCCTCCACTTGGTCCTACTTCATACAACATAGATAAAGGGTCAGCTACCAATGTTATAAATGGAACTTTTTGCCAACCTCCAGAATATCTGAATGGGACTCAAGAAAACCACACTGCCTGACGAAAAAGGTGAAGCGTCCGGAACACATGATTCGATGTCAATGGAACTTCTAACACGGACACATCATCGGCGGATATGTAAATACAGCTGCAGTTCTATGTAGCAGGTATAATGGTGCCTCGAGAGCGTTTGCCGGTGTTATCAGAACTGATATGATACATAAGGGGCGTGAACAGACTCATATGTTGAGTGATCACTGTGAAGGATACAACGTTGCCTTACACTCGTGTGAGACAGAGTTATCAGTGTGTGATAGATTTTGAAAGGAATCACGTTGCAGTTCTCCATTTGGACAGCTTCTCGAATCTAGATTTGTTCGACATAAAAATGTGACAGTGGCCCAATGTTTGCATGGGAACATGAGGGCACGTATATTCGTGAAGGTTCCAGTCGACCATATGTGACCGTCACAACGGAGGACCGACGTGTTGTGCACCATGCACATCGTAACCCCTTCATCGCTGCGCCTACCACCGGAGAATAGGAGACGGACTAGAAAATTCTCATCCCATGAGTAGGCCACTGTTAATACCCCCAGGCAAAGGTTTGCGTTTGGTTCAAATGGCTCTGAGCATTGTGGGACTTAACTTCTGAGGTCAACTTAGAACTACTTAAACCTGACTAACCAAGGACATTACACACATCCATGTCGGATCTGCGTTTGGAGAGGTGCTGTGACGGTGAAGCATCGACTACTGATGAGTGACATCACGTTGTATTCGGTGATGAATCGCTGTTCTGCACTATGCCGGATGATTACCGTCAGCATCGTGGAATTAGAGGGGAGGGGAGGGCCGGATCTGGTTTGAGTTTAGGTCGGGGCTGGTAATGACTGAGGGAACTCGGGAGGCACAGCGTTGCGTCAAGGAGATGCTAGGCCCTGATGTGTCACCTCTGATCTAACAGCATCGTGGAGTGACATTTCCAAAAGGTAATACACATCCACACAGTGCACTGTGAACTTTCCGTTTGATGCGAAGTTACTTCCGTGGCCAGCAGGATCCTCAGATCTATCTCCTGATGTGTAGAACCAGTCTGGATGCCAGCTTTATCCTAGACACTCTTCCCAACCGAATCTGTGAGAGAGGGTGCAACTTGCATTGAGTTACACGCATGGTGCCGCCGTGGCTGCTGTAGGCCTACCCCAGGGGCAGGAGGTGGTTATTGCTGGAATAGCTGCTCAGCCTCTTTTGTTATACAGCGGTGTACTGACGTGTGATTTGCTCCACAGTGGGCTGCCTGTCCGAGCGATAACCGGGGAGGAGCTACGTCATCACCTCGTTGTCGCCCGTGGCAGGGCTTTCGCTGCTGACAGTTATACCCGGATCGAGATACTCGCAGTAAACGTTTGACGCAGTGGCGCGTGAAAAGCCTGCTACCGTGCGGCAGTGAAGTTCCATGTGCCCCGGGCACCTACGATTTGGCCGGGATCAAATACCTCAAATCCCGGTATAATGCATCGATATTTATAAATTTTTTCAATTTGGTTGCTAATACTCTCCTGCTACTTGTCTTTATTTGTGTGGAAAATTTGCATACACAATACACATACAAACATTCAAATATACACTCCTGGAAATGGAAAAAAGAACACATTGACACCGGTGTGTCAGACCCACCATACTTGCTCCGGACACTGCGAGAGGGCTGTACAAGCAATGATCACACGCACGGCACAGCGGACACACCAGGAACCGCGGTGTTGGCCGTCGAATGGCGCTAGCTGCGCAGCATTTGTGCACCGCCGCCGTCAGTGTCAGCCAGTTTGCCGTGGCATACGGAGCTCCATCGCAGTCTTTAACACTGGTAGCATGCCGCGGCAGCGTGGACGTGAACCGTATGTGCAGTTGACGGACTTTGAGCGAGGGCGTATAGTGGGCATGCGGGAGGCCGGGTGGACGTACCGCCGAATTGCTCAACACGTGGGGCGTGAGGTCTCCACAGTACATCGATGTTGTCGCCAGTGGTCGGCGGAAGGTGCACGTGCCGGTCGACCTGGGACCGGACCGCAGCGACGCACGGATGCACGCCAAGACCGTAGGATCCTACGCAGTGCTGTAGGGGACCGCACCGCCACTTCCCAACAAATTAGGGACACTGTTGCTCCTGGGGTATCGGCGAGGACCATTCGCAACCGTCTCCATGAAGCTGGGCTACGGTCCCGCACACCGTTAGGCCGTCTTCCGCTCACGCCCCAACATCGTGCAGCCCGCCTACAGTGGTGT
The DNA here is from genome assembly GCF_023897955.1 of Schistocerca gregaria. Taxonomy (NCBI): domain Eukaryota; kingdom Metazoa; phylum Arthropoda; class Insecta; order Orthoptera; family Acrididae; genus Schistocerca; species Schistocerca gregaria. The sequence goes on from NC_064920.1 coordinate 1,024,654,391, forward strand.
CGCGACAGGCGTGAATGGAGGGACGAATGGAGACGTGTCGTCTTCAGCGATGAGAGTCGCTTCTGCCTTGGTGCCAATGATGGTCGTATGCGTGTTTGGCGCCGTGCAGGTGAGCGCCACAATCAGGACTGCATATGACCGAGGAACACAGGGCAAACACCCGGCATCATGGTGTGGGGAGCGATCTCCTACACTGGCCGTCCACCTCTGGTAAGCGTCGAGGGGACACTGAATAGTGCACGGTACATCAAAACCGTCATCGAACCCATCGTTCTACCATTCCTAGACCGGCAAGGGAACTTGCTGTTCCAACAGGACAATGCACGTCAGCATGTATCCCGTGCCACCCAACGTGCTCTAGAAGGTGTAAGTCAACTACCCTGGCCAGCAAGATCTCCGGATCTGTCCCCCATTGAGCATGTTTGGGACTGGATGAAGCGTCGTCTCACGCGGTCTGCACGTCCAGCACGAACGCTGGTCCAACTGAGGCGCCAGGTGGAAATGGCATGGCAAGCCGTTCCATAGGACTACATCCAGCGTCTCTACGATCTTCTCCATGGGAGAATAGCAGTCTGCATTGCTGCGAAAGGTGGATATACATTGTACTAGTGCCGACATTGTGCATGCTCTGTTGCCTGTGTCTATGTGCCTGTGGTTCTGTCAGTGTGATCATGTGATGTATCTGACACAAGGAATGTGTCAATAAAGTTTCCCCTTCCTGGGACAATGAATTCACGGTGTTCTTATTTCAATTTCCAGGAGTGTACATCAACTCCTGTGGAATTGTTAAAAATATAATAGCGTCTCCAAATCTAAAGTGTATTATTCAGTGTTCTTGTTTAATGAATGTAATTTTGCTCACTAGGCACAGTCTTAATCTCGTATCCTAGACCAAGTAGCTAGCAGGAAGTGGTATTTGACAATAGTGATGGACAGATTTAATTGGAGCCAATAAATTACGTTTGTTTCCGGGGCGTTTCTTTGTTGCTGTCTTACTATTGACTTTGACTTGTGCCCATGTACCGGGTGATCAAAAAGTCAGTATAAATTTGAAAAATTAATAAACCACGAAACAATGTGGATAGAGAGGTAAAAATTGACATGCTTGGAATGACATGGGGTTTCATTAGAATCACCCCATATTGCTAGACGCGTGAAAGATCTCTTGCGCACGTCGTTTGGTGATGATCGTGTGCTCAGCCGCCACTTTCGTCATGCTTGGCCTCCCAGGTCCCCAGACCTCAGTCTGTGTGATTAGTGGCTTTGGGGTTACCTGAAGTCGCAAGTGTATCGTGATCTACCGACATCTCTAGGGATGCTGAAAGACAACATCCGACGCCAATGCCTCACCATAACTCCGGACTTGCTTTACAGTGCTGTTCACAACATTATTCCTCGACATATTGAGCATTTCTTGTAGAGAACGTCATCTTTGCTTTGTCTTACTTTGTTGTGCTAATTATTCCTATTCTGATCAGATGAAGTGCAAACTGTTTGACATTTTTTAAACTTTTGTATTTTTTTTGGTTCTAATAAAACCCCATGTCATTCCACGCATGTGTGTCAATTTGTACCTCTCTATCTACGTTGTTCCGTGATTTATTCAGTTTTCCAAATTATGCTGACTTTTTGATCACCCGGTACATGTACGTCTACGTAAGTAGTCTGCAATTCACACTTATGTGCCTGTCAGAGGGTTCACGGAACAAATTTCACGATATTTCTGTACCTTTTCATTCCGGAACCGAGAACAAACACTTCAATCTCTCCTTGCGAGCTTTCGTTTTTCTCGTTTTGCTATGATGATCATTTCTCCCTACGTAGGTGGGTGTCCACAAAATATTTTTGCATTCTGAGGTGAAAGTTGGGGATAGAAATGTTGTGAAATAGTCTCGTCGCAACGAGAAACGCCTTTGTTTTAATGATTGCCAGCTCAGCGCGTGTATCGGATCCGTGACATTCTCTCCCTAATTCGCGATAGTAGAAAACATTTTGCAGTTGGTTTTGATCTTCTTATGACTTTCCTGGTGGGTAAATGACAGCATCATCTGCAAACAGAGTAAGAGGTCTGTTCAAATTGTCTCCTAAATCATTTATACAGATCTGGAACAACAGACGGACTTCATTGAGGAAAGCCAGATAGCACTTCCGTTTTACTGGACGAGTTTTCGTCAATTACTACGAACTGTGTTCTTTCTGACACGAAACCACAAATCTAGTCGCACAAGTGAGACGATGCTCCGTAGATACGCGAGTTGAAGCCGCTTGTCAGGAATGGTATCAAAGGCCCTCCGGAAATCTAGAAATATGATATCAGTTTGAGATTCCGTATCGACAGCGCTCATTTATTCGCCAGTACGTTCAAATGTTTGTGATTTCCTGTGGGATCCAAACTGCTGAGGTCATCGGTCCCTAGACTTTCACACTACTTAAACTAACTTACATTAAGAACAACACACACACACCCATGCCCGAGGGAAAACTCGAACCTCCGGCGGGAGGGGCAGCGCAATCCGTGATATGGCGCATCAAACCGCGTGGCTCGTCAGAAAAAGAGCTAGTTGTATCGCACACTAATGACATTATCTGAATCGGTGCTAGTTATGGATAGCTCCAACAGAGTTGGAGATTATCGGTGGCAGATGGAGCCAGTCGTATTGAACTGTTAACTGTGTACGTATTCCGTTCAATGGTCGGAGCTGCGTATCTTTCTGAAAGCAGCTGAGTTGTTACAGGTCTCTGATTATTGACGTTGGAGTAAAAAGAAGGTCAGCGCACTCTTGCGGGTCGGAATGAGGCTGGCGACACTTACCGAAACACTTTCCATGCGTAGTAGTGCAGAGTGTGAAGTCCATCTGCCAATAAAATGTTCTAATTAAATTCACGAGCAGAACGTCGCGCGATTTGTCTGACGTGCCGCACACCGCCAAGGGTGCGTGGAGATGGAAAAAAGAAACTTTACACCGTCAGCAGATTTTCAGTTCACAGACCTACATCTGCATACATATATTATACATAGGTACTTCAAAAGCCACCGTCTTCCCTCTAGGGATTCCCACTTGAGTGCACGAAGCGTCTCTGTTTCGGTCGAAAATACCGGGAAGAAATCTAGCAGTTGCTTCGCAATTGCTTTGATGTCTTCCATTAATGGCTCATCCTAAACATTCCAGAAGTACTCAAGAATGGTCGCACCAATGTTCCTTATGATGTCTCTCTTGCGGATGAACCACACTTTCCTACAATTCTTCCACTGGCCCGAAGTCGACCATTCCGCTTTCCCTCCGTGCTTTCATGCTCGTTCCATTTCATGTCGCTTTGTATCGTTATGCCTCGATATATAACCGATGTGACTCTGTTAAGCAGGACGCTACTCACGCTGTATTAGAATATTACGTGTTTGTTTTACCTAATTATCTGCATTAACTTACATTTTTCTAATTATTTATTTCTAGTTTCTCCTACCAGTCACTTTTTATTTTATGTTTAATCTAACATAATGCAACACGTTTCGAACATTTTCTACTCATCTTCAGGCGTTTGTATATACATACATACGTACAGAGTAACGTTACTTAAAGTTAAACAGTCTTAAACTAGATTAATGTAGAACTCTTTGTCCACTGTTTGTTACTGTAGAGGTTGGTGTGGCATTTGGGGGGAGGGAGGGGGGCAGTGTATGGTTACAAATCAAAATCGGTTATGTCACTAGCGACAAAATACAATGTGCAATGGTGTGATGTGAATCAACAGCTCAACCATTTCACCAGTGATGCAAGTGAAGCAGCAAGATGATGAAATCGTAAGTAACCAACTGTCCCCCCTCCTCCCCTGCACGACGCAAAGCTTTACGTCTCGCCTGGGCCCTTCAACACGGACATTGGACTGTTGATGATTGGAAACATGTTCACGAGTCTCGTTTCAAATTGTGTCGAGCGAATGGACGTGTAGTTGAATGGAGACAACCTCATGAATCAATGGGCCCTGCATGTCAGCAGGGGACTGTTAAATCTTGTGGAGGTTCTGTAATGGTGTAGAGCGTGTGCAGTTGAAGTGAAATGGGACCTCTGATACGTCTAGATACGACTCTGACAGGTGACACGTACGTAAGCATCTTGTCTCATCATCTGAATTCATTTATGTCCACTGTGTATTCCGACGGACCTTGCCAATTCCAGCAGGACAATGCGACACCCCACACATCCGTAATTGCTACAGAGTAGTCCCAGGATCACTCGTTTGACTTTAAACACTTCCATTGGCCACCAATCTCCCCAGAAATGAACACTGTTGAGCATTTCTGGGATGCCTTGCAACGTGCTGTTCAGAAGAGCTCTCCAACCCGTCATGATCTTACGGATATATGTCAGCCCTGCAGGATTCATGTTGTCAATTCCCTTCGGAACTACTTCAGACATTAGTCGAGTGCATGCCACGTCGTGCTGAGGAAATTCTGCGTGCTCGCGGAGCTCCTATTAGGCAAGTGAACCACTTGCCTTTGCTCTTTGGGATAAAACGTGGTGAAAACATGAGCTTATTGTTGTTCTCACTGTGTCGGCATTGTCTTGTACACAGTGGCTAAACTCAGCGATCAGTTAAATTAAGAATTCAGAAAACGACAACTATTGCACTTACTCGTCTTGGACGGTCAAAGATACACTTCTGGACATTAAAATTGCTACACCAAGAATAAATGCCGATATGGACAAATATACTAGAACTGACATGTGATTACATTTTCACTCAATTTGGGTGCATAGATCCTGAGAAATCAGCACCCAAAACAATAAAAAAATGGTTCAAATGGTTCTGAGCACTATGGGACTTCTGTGGTCATCAGTCCCCTAGAACTTAAAACTACTTAAACCTAACTAAACTAAGGACATCACACACATCCATGCCCGAGGCAGGATTCGAACCTGCGACCTTAGCAGTCGCGCAGTTCCAGACTGAGCGCCTAGAGCCGCTAGACAACCGCGGCCGGCCCAGAACAATCAACTCTGGCGTGTACACGTACAGCTGCCCATGCAGCTTCAACACGATACCACAGTTCATCAAGAGTAGTGACTGGCGTATTGTGACAAGCCAATTGCTCGGCCACCACCATGCTTTTCAATTAGTGAGAGATCTGGAAAATGTACTGGCCAGGGAAGCGGTCGAACATTATCTATGTCCAGAAAGGCCCGTAAAGGACCTGCAACTTGCGGTCGTGCATTATCCTGCTGAAATGTAGGGTTTCGCAGGGATCGAATGAAGGGTAGAGCCACGAGGTCGTAACACATCTGAAATGTAACGTGCACTGTTCAAAGTGCCGTCAATGCGAACAAGATGTGACCGAGACGTGTAACCAATGGCACCCCATACCATCACGCCTGGTGATGCGCCAGTATGAAGATGACAAATACACGCCTCCAATGTGCGTTCACCGCGATGTCGCCAAACACGGATGCGACCATCATGATGCTGTAAACAGAAACTGGATTCATCCGAAAAAATGACGTCTTGCCATTCGTGCACCCAGGTTCGTCGTTGAGCACACCATCGCAGGCGCTCCTGTCTGTGACGCAGCGTCAATGGTAACCGCAACCATGGTCTCCGAGTTGGTAGTCCATGCTGCTGCAAACGTCGACGGACTGTTCGTGCAGATAGTTCTTGTCTTACAAACGTCCGCATCTGTTGAATCAGGGATCTAGACGTGGCTGCGCGATCCGTTACAGCCATGCGGATAAGGTACCTGGGCCGGCCGGTGTGGCCGTGCGGTTCTAGGCGCTTTAGTCTGGAACCGCGTGGCCGCTACGGTCGCAGGTTCGAATCCTGCCTCGGGCATGGATGTGTGTGATGTCCATAGGTTAACTAGGTTTAAGTAGTTCTAAGTTCTAGGGGACTGATGACCACAGATGTTGAGTCCCATAGTGCTCAGAGCCATTTGAACCATTTGAGCCATTTTTGATAAGGTGCCTGTCATTTCGACTGCTAGTGATACGAGGATGTTGGGATCCAGCTCGGCGTTCCGTATTACCCTCCTGATCCCACCGATTCCATATTCTGTTAACAGTCATTGGACTTAGCGAATGCGAGCAGCAGTGTCACGATACGATAAACCTGCAATCGCGCTACAATCTGACCTTTATCAAAGTCGGAAACGTGATGGAACGCATTTCTCCTTCCACGAGGTATCACAACAACGTTTCACCAGGCAACGCCGGTCAACTGGTGTTTGTGTATGAGAAATCGATTGGAAACTTTCCGCATGTCAGCACGTTGTAGGTGTCGCCATCGGCGCCAGCCTTGTGTGAATGCTCTGAAACGCTAGTCATTTGCATATCACGGCATCTTCTTTCTATCGGTTAAATTTCGCGTCTGTAGCACGTCGTCCTCGTGGTGTAGTAATTTTAATGGGCAGTAGTGTATGTTTCATTTGACGTATGCTCCAGTATGGGATGCATCTTGCACTCTCGCCATTTTAACTTAGCCCTCGCACGATTGCAGATGGTGCAAAGCGTTCCTTTGGACAACTTACAGTTTCGCGGTCTGGGGAGTGAGGTGGGAAGCCGGACGCGGCCTCGGCCGCTGGTCTGTCACAGGTGGGCTGCCGGCCGGAAGCACGCGCCACTTGCTGCGGGGCGCCGCTCTTGTCCGCCGCGGCGCGCCGGCCACCTGCGCCCGCGCCGCGCGCCTCTTCTTACGCCGCTTTCGGGTCCGCTGGGTGCCATTCTCTGTTAGTTAACCAGAATGACTCACAAAAACAACGCCGTGCTGCCGCCGGCCACTCTTACAGCGGCTCATCCCCCAGTTTACTTGTCATCTTCACACCCGGCGGACAGGCGGTCGGACGAGAATCTGGGCGCCTGCTGTTATTGCAAACCGGCTTGTTTGCTCCTGAGCCACGACAGCTGCCTACAGCCACACTACCCCAAGCTACACTACTGGCCATTAAAATTGCTACACCACGAAGATGTGCTACAGACGCGAAACTTTGCCAGCAGGAAGAAGATGCTGTGATATGCAAATGATTAGCTTTTCAGAGCATTCACACAAGGCTGGCGCCGGTGGCGACACCAACAACGTGCTAACATGAGCAATGTTTCCAACCAATTTCTCATACACAAACAGCAGTTGACCGACGTTGCCTGGTGAAACGTTGTTGTGATGCCTCGTGTAAGGAGGAGAAATGCGTACCATCACGTTTCCGACTTTGAGGATTGTAGCCTATCGCGATTGCGGTTCATCATATCGCGACGTTGCTGCTCGCATTGGTCGAGATCCAATGACTGTTAGCAGAATATGGAATGGATGGGTTCAGGTTGGTAATCCGGAACGCCGTGCTGGATCCCAACGACCCGTATCACTATCAGTCGAGATGACAGGCATCTTATCCGCATGGCTGTAACGGATCGTGCAATCACGTCTCGATCCCTGAGTCAACAGATGGGGACGTTTGCAAGACAACAACCATCTGCTCGAACAGTTCGACGACGCTTGCAGCAGCATGGAGTATCAGCTCGGAGACCGTGGCTGCGGTTACCATTGACGCTGCAACTCAGACAGGAGCGCCTGCGATGGTGTACTCAACGATGAACCTTGGTGCACGAATGGCAAAATATCATTTTTTCGGATGAATCCAGCTTCTGTTAACAGCATCATGATGGTCGCATCCGTGTTTGGCGACATCGCGGTGAACGCACATTGGAGCGTGTATTCGTCATCGCCAAAGTGGCGTATCACCCGGCGTGATGGTATGGGGTGCCATTGGTTACACGTCTCGGTCACCTCTTGTTCGCATTGACGGCACTTTGAACAGTGGATGTTACATTTCAGATGGGTTTCGACCCGTGGCTATACCCTTCATTCGATCCCTGCGAAACCCTACATTTCAGCAGAATAATGCACGACCGCATCTTGCAGGTCCTGTACAGGCCTTTCTGGATACAGAAAATGTTAGACTGCTGCCCTGGCCAGCACATTCTCCAGATCTCTCACCAATGGAAAACGTCTGGTCAATGGTGGCTGAGCAACTGGCTCCTCACAATACGCCCGTCACTACTCCTGATGAACTGTGGTATAGTGTTGAAGGTAGATGTGCAGCTGTTCCTGTACCCGCCATCCAAGCTCTGTTTGACTCAATGCCCAGGCGTAAGAAGGCCGTTATTACGGCCAGAGGTGGTTGTTCTGGGTACTGATTTCTCAGGATCTATACACCCAAAATCCGCGGAAATGTAATCACATGTCAGTTCTAGTATAATATATTTGTCCAATGAATACCCGTTTATCATCTGCATTTCTTTTTGGTGCAGCAATTTTAATTGCCAGTATTGTGTTTCTTTTTCCGCAGGAAATGCGTTATACAGTGACACGACAAAGCTCATCGGATACCTCCTAATATCGTGTAGTTTGGCATCTCGACGTGCTATCGACTCAGCCAGTCGTTGGTAAAACTCTGCAGCGCGCTTACAGTCCATCCGATGACATATGCGGTTGGATAGAAAGTTTTCTGACAGACAGATAGCAGTATGTCGTCCTGAATAGCGAGACTTCAATAAAAACACGCGTAACATCAGGTGTGCCCCAGGGCAGCGTAATAGTTCCGCCGCTTTTTACGATTTACACAAACAATCTGGTTGATGGTATTGACAGCGACATTAAACTGTTTGCCGATGTTGCTGTAGTCTACAGGAGGGCTGTATCACACGGAAGTTGTGATCAAATCAATGAGGATTTGCAGAAAATAAATGGGTGGTGTAATGACTGGTAGTTATCTCTCAATATTAGTAAGTGTAATCTACTGCATATAACAAAGCGAAAATCCCCATTAATGTACGAGTACAAAATAAATGCCCACTCTTTGGAAGCGGTAACATCCGTCAAGTATCTGGATGTAACCATTGAAATGATCTCAAATGGAACGATCAGATTACGCAAGTAATGGGTAAGGCGAACTTCAGACTGCGGTTTACTGGTAGACTCCTGAAGCGATGCAGTACTGCAGCAAATAAATTGCTTACAATACTTTAGTTCGTCCATTCTTCGAGGATTGTATGTTTCTGTTATATAAATTGCTTAAATATTCAGTGTATCATTATTTACAGCGTTCAATTGCATCCACAATGACAATTTCCTATTCCACTAGAAAATGAGTTCAAAGTGAAAGCCGATACAGGTTGTACTGTAAAAGAAGAAACTTTCCAGCAACTGGAACAATTAATCATCAATTCAGTACACAGTTGCTTAGCGGCATTGCTCCCCAAACTAACGCAAGCACGGCCTTTTCGATTGATTATAACAAGGGAAATAAGAAATGGAAAAATTCTGTAAGAGATTAATGGCTAGTTATTTTCCTGCGGCAAAGATACAGGAAAAGTTCGTTAAAAAATTACATTTGTTTAAGAGGGCACAGAAGTATCAGCGCGCAAAACCTGGTGAGTCGCTGTTACTGTGAAATACAAAAAGGCGAGAATAGCTGTGGAAACGGAGCAGTCCGGGGACATGTGCTACCGTCGGCACACGTGCCAGAATTTCCTTTTGGGAAGCTTATTCTCTGTCGTCTCAGGTATTTTCTGTCCCACACGTCTCTCAGCGAGCGTCGAGAACTGTCTACGTTTGTTCTGGCTACAATCCAGCACACACACACACACACACACACACACACACACACACACACACCAGTTCACTGGCCACTCGGCTAGAGAAAAGGTAGTAGAAAATACATAGGAAGACAGACAAAGAGGACGACGCCGAGCACAGATGGAAATTTTTTCGTTTCTTTTTCTGCTTATTTAATTTCAACTTCAGCGGGCACATCAGGAAAGGTCCTTTGAATTGACAATAAGTTTTTTCTTGTGGTTCTGAGGTAGAATTTCCTGCATAAAACATGCAGCTTCATTATTTTTATGCAGCCGTAAACATCTCTTGCCGTAGGAATGCGATAGTCATGGTTGAGCTAATTTCGGACAGACTGTTTTTTTCGCATGGCAGCCTACTATTGAGAACGTAGTTTATGACTGAGTGCATCGAATATACGGGGTGTTCAAAAAGTCTCTCCGCGGTGCCGTGTGATTGTTAACCGCACGTGCCGAATGCTGCAGTGCATATGTCGAATTGAAACTCAGTGAAATACAAGTTATTAATTTATTGAATATTCATTTTTACTTACAAATTTTCACATTAAATGTTGAAATAGCCCCCCCTGTTGTTGAATACGCAACTCAATTCGTCTAATTGTGTTTCCAAACACAAGCTGTAACATTTCTTCTCTAACAGACGCAGTAAAAGTGGATACTGCAGTTTTCAATTCATCGATGGATTTTGGACGCTTTTTATAGACAGTTGCTTTCGCTGCTACCCAGAAGGTGGTGCTAGGTCAGGCGATCGTGGAGGCCAAAATCCCTGTAAAATTATGCGATCACCAAAAACATCAGCAATCAGTGACATTTTTATGCCGCCCTTAGTGGCCGTGCGGTTCTAGGCGCTACAGTCTGGAATCAAGCGACCGATACGGTCGCAGGTTCGAATCCGGCCTCGGGTATGGATGTGTGGTGTCCTTAGGTTAGTTGGGTTTAAGCAATTCTTAGTTCTAGGTGACTGATGACCTCGGATGCTAAGTCCCATAGTGCTCAGAGCCATTTGAACGATTTGAACCCTCATCACAATTTTTGTATGGGAAAAGTTCTAATTTTTGTCTTACAGCTGTGTTGGCCCTTCCGACACTTAACATCGATTTCCTGGGCGAGTTTTCATACTGACTTGTTTGGATTCATGGACATTTTATCTGAAATATAGAGTCGTTTATTCTCAGACAAAACGCTAGGACGACCACTTCTCGGTGCATTTGTCACTGGACCCGCACTTAGAAATTTGTTAATCAAATCTCGCACTATACCGCGATATGGGTGTGTTGTCTCCGGGGAAACTAAATTAAATGTTTGACGAACTGAAACTGTGTATTTACGGCCAGATTCGAACACTTGTTCGACTAAAAAAACACGTTCTTCAATGGTTAGCATTTTAACAGCGACAAAAACGAAACAAACGAACAAAGGAACTAAAGTTAAACGTTCACGTCAACACGTAACGACACACACCAACGATACTACAGACGCTGGCTGACAGTGGAATGTTGGGAGAGTCCACTGCAAGGGAAGTAACATAGGCAGGCGGACAATCATACGGCACGCCCGGCTAACAATCATACGGCACTTGACACTTCGGAGAGTATTTTTGAACACTCCGTATATACTCAAGGTATCAGTAGTAAACTGAACAAGATAATTATCATTTATTTAATCTTACCCTATGTCCTTGTATCGAAACAAGAACATATGACAATTTCGTTTCACGTTTATAAATGTCTTTTATTCAGTATTTGGAAGCTGCATTTATAAATATCTTAATTTCAAGAGACCAATGAATAATTTTGACATAAAACTACGTGGCAGATTAAAACTGTGTGCCGGACCGAGACTCGAGCTCGGGACTTTTGCCTTTCGCGGGCAAGTGTTACAGCACTTGCCCGTGAAAGGCAAAGGTTCCGAGTACGAGTCTCGGTCCGGCACACAGTTTTAATCTGCCAGGAAGTTTCATATCAGCGCACACTCCGCTGCTGAGTGAAAATCTTATTCCGGAATTTTAACATGTATCGTTTGAAACGTCCCCTTATAAAAATTATACGCGACTGTGCTTAAACTGACACACAATGTTTTTGGCGCAACGCAATCTGACTTTCAATAATCGCTACAAGAGAATGGCCCTGACTAAATTAACCTATACGTTTCACAAATCACTTACCTCACGAAAATCTTCGTTACTCAAACTACTGCAATACAGCGAGCGCCACTACTGCCAGCTAAATAAAAGATTCAAACTATAGAAGACACTAACTACTGATAGGCATAGTTAGCGAATGAAAGATACAGAACAAACAATGTATTTACCTTAAGAGTCATAATGTATGTATCAGTTCATGACATCCAGTCTTACAAATTTCAAAACTCTGCCATCTCTCTCCCCACATCCAGCACTGCTGGCGGCTCACCTCCAACTGCGCAACGCTATGCGCTGTTAACATCCAGCTGCCCAACACTACAATGGCGAGTATTACAACAATGCCAACCAGCCACTGACTGCACACAGCACAGCCAGTGATTTTTCATACAGAGCGCAATGTGGCGTTACCAATAAGAAAACCTAAACAGCCTACTTACACGTTTCTCTCAATAGTAATTCTTCACGCTACACGCCTAACGATTTGTAGTGTGCCCTTTTTTAAAGAAATTCCGTATGCTTTAGAACGAGTTGCATAGGTCCACCTACATCCGCACTTCGCAAGCCACCTTATGGCTTGTAGTGGAGGTTACTTAGAGTACCAGCGTTGGTTCCCTCTTTTTCTGTCGCAGTCGCGTACGATTCGCGGGAAGAAAGGGTGCTGGTAACCCTTGTGTGGGCTCAGATCTCTGTAATTTTATCTCGATGGGAAGGAGCAATATATTGTGTGACTTTTCTAGGAACATACGCTCTCGAATCAGTAGACCATATCGTCAGGCAGAACGTCTCTCTTGCAGCGTTTTTCACCGGAGTTGGCTGAGCATCTCCGTTTAGCTTTCGCGCTTACTGGATGAACCTGTAACGAAACGGGTTGCTCTTCTTTGGATATTATCTATTCCCTCTGTCAATTCTATCTGGTACAGTTCCCACACTGATGAGCAGTTTTCGAGTACTGGTCAACTGAGAGTTTTGTTAGCCACTTCCTTTGTCGATGGATTACATTTCCGGACTATCCTTCCACGACGCGACTGATGTCTAAAGTAGTGCTGCTGGGAACTGACACCATGAGTCGTGCTGTCCATAAATCAGTAAGAGTACGAGAGGGTGGAAATCTCTCCTGAACAGCGTGTTACAGGGCATCCCAAATGTGCTCAGTAATGTTCATGTCTGGGGAGTTTGGTGCCCAGCGGAAACGTTTAAACTCACAAGTCTTCCTGAAGCCACTGTGTAGTAATTCTGGACGTGTGGGGTGCATTGTTCTGCTGGAATTAACCAAGTCTGTAGGAAAGCAGAATGGACTTGAATGGATGCAAGTGATCGGACAGGATGCTGACGTACGTGTCACCTATCAGTCGTATCTAGACGTACCAGGGTCCCATATCACACCACCTCCACATGCACCACACCATTACAGAGCCTCCACCAGCTTGAACAGTCCCCTGCTGACACGCAGGGTCCATGTATTCATGAGGTTGTCTTCCTACCCGTAACCTTCCATCCGCTCGATACAATTTGAAATGAGACTCGTCCGATCAGGCAACATCTTTCCAATAATCAACAGTCCAGTGTCGGCGTTGACGTGCCCCCTACAACTTTGCCCTCTGTGGCTGCGTTATTCTATTTTTCTGCAATTACGAGAGATTTTTTTTTCTTTATTGATATTTCGTCCCCCCGCGCCCCATATGGGCGAAGGGTTGGGACGCTGTCAGCGGTATAGGCATCCCGCTCTTCAGCCAATGGACAATCAAATAGTAAAGTATATGGAAAAACAAGAAACAGACAGCGAAGATAAGTAAAAAATAAAATGGAAGTTTTTAGATTTACGATGGATGACTGTAGTTAAAATCAGTAATAATAAAAGGCAGAATGAAATACAATAAGTGCATATTTAAAACATGTAGCTGAAACACTGAAATGGAAAAGAAACACTTTCGTAACACTAGAAACTGGAAGCACCTGTCACAGGTTAGGGTATCAGTTGTTGAAGGGGGAAAGGTTGATCGACGAAGACGCTAGGAATGTGGTAGCATAAGGATGAAGAACTGGTCCACTGCGCTAATGGGGTGGGAGTAGCTGTTGGGACAGAAGAGGGGGTGGAGTGGAGGGGAGATTCGGTTACACTGATAGTTGTTGAGAAAAAGGGGATGAGAAAGAAAACCAGAAAGAAAGAAAAGGGGGTAAGGTTGGTTGGTTGATTTGGAGGAGGGGGGGAGGGGGACAAACAGTGAGGTCATCGGTCCCATCGGATTAGATAAGGATGGGGAAGGAAGTCGGCCGTGCCCTTTCAGAGGAACCACCCCAGCATTTGCCTGCAGCGATTTGGGGAAATAATGGATGGCCGGACGCTGGTTTCAACCGTCGTCCTCCCACATTCGAGTCCAATGTGCTAACCACTGCGCCACCTCGATCGATCGGGAGGGGGGGGGGGGGGAGAGGAAGCCCTGATAAGGTTGACTGGGTGGGGTGGACCTATAGCTGGAAGGCGCGCAGTTCATGATCTGGGACGGGGAGATGGCTGAAGTTTCTTTGGGAGAGCATGTGTAGGGTATATAAGTGGAGGGTTGGTGTAACGTGTTGGTAAAGGTGCGGCAGCATATGAGGATTAGACTATAGAGGGAAGGATAGCATTATTGGAGTTTGCGCATGGTGTAGGTTGTTCAGAGGTGTTCAGAGTGTATGAGGAGACACAATGTAATGCTTCTTTATTTGCGTGACCATCAAGGCACTCCAACCCCAGTTCTCGATACCAGTAATATCGTACTACTTTTCTGCGAAGTAACAGGCACACCGGGTGATCAAAAAGTCAGTATAAATTTGAAAACTTAATAAACCACGGAATAATGTAGACAGAGAGGTAAAAAAAACACCCCATATTGCTAGACGCGTGAAAGATCTCTTGCGCGCGTCGTTTGGTGATGATCTTGCGCTCAGCCGTCACTTTCGTCATGGTTGGCCTCCAAGATCCCCAGACGTCAGTCCGTGCGATTATTGGTTTTGGGGTTACCTGAAGTCGCAAGTGTATCGCGATCGACCGCCATCTCTAAGGATGCTGAAAGACAACATACGACGCCAATGCCTCACCATAACCCCGGACATGCTTTACAGTACTCTTCACAACATTATTCCTCGACTACAGCTATTGTTGAGGAATTATTGTGGATATATTGAGCATTTCCTGTAAAGAACGTCATCTTTGCTTTGTCTCACTTTGTTGCTAATTATTGCTATTCTGATCAGATGAAGCGCCATCTGTCGGAAATTTTTCGAACGTTCGTATTTTTTTGGTTCTAATAAAACCCTATGTCATTCCAAGCACGTGTGTCAATTTGTATCTCTCTATCTACATTATTCCGTGATTTTTCAGTTTTCAAATTTATTCTGACTTTTTGATCACCCGGTATTTATGTCGCAATATCCACATTTGGTCTTATTAAGGTATAGGTACTCCGATGTATCGATGTATTAGAGTAAAGTGGTTCTTGTGTGTATTCATTCCTGTGAGACTGTCACAATCTTTGACTTACTTGTAACCGTTTTGGCACAAATGTGCACAAAGCATTCTTTGTTTCACTTTGCAGAAGTTAAGTTGTTATTTCTCTTCGTAAAAGAACAGTCCAGTCTTGTGTTTGGTTAAAGTGGAAATTAAATATATGAAGATTGATACAAAACTGTTTTATTGATGATGTGACAATTCAGAAGAAGTATATGTGAATTTACAAGAAGTTTAATAAAAATGTGGGTCGTGAACACCAAGTCAAACATTAATTCTACCATACCGTTGTTCTGATCTGGGATTGTTTGATCATTAAGAATTTCGTGAAAAACGCATTTGTTAGGTCTTCAAATACAGATCTGAACCTCCTAACAGTCAAAGTGGAATCACCCTAGAATCAACAAGATGGTTCACAAGGCTCTGAGCACTACGGGACTTAACACCTGAGGTCATAAGTCCCCTAGAACTCAGAACTACTTAAACCTAACTAACCTAAGAACATCACACATATCCATGCCCAAGGCAGGAATCGAACCTGCGACCGTAGCGCTCGCGCGGTTCCAGGCTGCAGCGTCTAGAAGCGCTCGGCTCATCAACAAGATGAGCCATAACAATTTCTACGAAATCTACAAGGGAATCCATTCAAGATAGGTGCCAAAATTAATGACCTTTTTTACAGTGACTTTATTATTTGCATTCTGACGATAGAATCGACAGTCAGTAAATTTGTTGTTGCCCGATAAGCGAACATATGCTGCGTTAGCAACATTATTGATCAGATTACTGACCTTCTTTGCAAGTGGTGGTATTGTTAGAACAGGAATGTGATGACTTGGTAGAGGATCCATGTGGAGGAAGGTCAACGGATCCGGAAAGCGAGGTGGAGTGCATGGCGTTCTGTAGGGACTTACAGAACTTGGGAGGTGCGGATATCTATACAGCATTTGCACACCAAAGTATGGGGTGGATTAGGGATTTGTGCGTGTGAAGGACAGTAGAGGGGGCGGTCAGTTAACAGTTTTAGTCTATTGCGGATTTTATTCAGAATGGTTAGTTGGCGGCGTTTCGATATTAAATGCCGGTCCGACGTAATTCAGTGTGTTGGCTCGATGGTTCGGTCATAAATTACGAGCGGACGTTGTTGTGGTGGTCTTCAGTCCTGAGACTGGGTTGATGCAGCTCTCCATGCTAATCTATCCTGTGCAAGCTCCTTCATTTCCCAGTAGCTACTGCAACCTACATCCTTCTGAATCTGCTTTGTGTATTCATCTCTTGGTCTCCCTCTGCGATTTTTACCCTCCACACTGCCCTCCAATGCTAAATTTGTGATCCTTTGATGCATCAACACATGTCCTACCAACCGATCCTTTCTTCTAGTCAAGTTATGCCACAAACTTCTCTTCTCCCCAATCCTATTCAATACCTCCTCATTAGTTACGTGATCTACCCACGTAATCTTCAACATTCTTCTGTGGCACCACATTTCAACAGCTTCTATTCGCTTCTTGTTCAAACTATTTATTGTCCATGTTTCACTTCCATACAAGGCTACACTCCATACAAATACTTTCAGAAACGACTTCCTGACACTTAAACCTATACTCGATGTTAACAAATTTCTCTTCTTCAGAAACGCTTTCCTTCCCAATGCCAGTCTACATTTTATATCCTCTCTTCTTCGACCATCATCAGTTATTTTGCTCCTCAAATAGCAAAACTCCTTTACTACTTTAAGTGTCTCATTTCCTAATCTAATTCCCTCAGCATCACCCGACTTAATTTGACTACATTCCAGTATCCTCGTTTTGCTTTTGTTGAAGTTCATCTTATATCCTCCTTTCAAGACACTGTCCAATCCGTTCAACTTCTCTTCCAAGTCCTTTGCTGTCTCTGATAGAATTACAATGTCATCGGCGAACCTCAAAGTTTTTATTTCTTCTACCTGGATTTTAATTCCATACTCCAAATTTTTCTTTTGTTTCCTTTACTGTTTGCTCAATATACAGATTGAATTACATCGGGGAGAGGCTACAACCCTGTCTCACTCCCTTCCCAACCACTGCTTCCCTTTCATGTCCCTCGACTATTATGACTGCCATCTGGTTTCTGTACAAATTGTAAATAGCGTTTCGCTCCCTGTATTTTACCCCTGCCACCTTTACAATTTGAAAGAGAGTATTCCAGTCAAGATTGTCAAAAGCTTTCTGTAAGTCTAGAGATGCTAGAAATATAGGTTTGCCCTTCCTTAATCTAGCTTCTAAGATAAGTCGTAAGGCCAGTATTGCCTCACGTGTTCCAACATTTTTACGGAATCCAAACTGATCTTTCCCGAGGTCGGCTGCTACCAGTTTTTCCATTCGTCTGTAAATAATTCGCGTTAGTATTTTGCAGCCTTTACTTATTAAGCGCGCGTAGTAAGAGAGAAAAGTGGTTGCGAGAGCGGAGTGGAGTATCCTTACCCGGGCGGAGCTAAAAGGCAGGAGTGCGGGCTCAGTTGGAAACGGGGAACGCGAGTGCGTTGGCGCACCTCTCGCTCGGTGCTCGTTTTCTCGTGAACGTATGCGGCGCGTTCTCAAAGCGGACTCGGCGCACGTGCCGTCGCGGCGCTCGGTTCATGTCGGCGAGCAGCCGGGTCCCCGCCACACGTCGCCGCCGGCACTTAGCGTAATTAGAGCGGCCACGTCGGCTGGGCCGAGAGTCTGCTCAGCCATTCCGCCGATTCCGCCTCTGTGTGTCCGTGTCCGGACTGCTACTGAAACCGGCGTCAATCGCCGCTCGCCTCTGTAGCGAAAGCGCTCTGGTAGACGGCTTGTAAGTAAATACACCCAGTGGACATACTTCGCTTACGATCAGCTTTGAACATGTTGTAGTGTAGAGCAAAATAAAAAAAAAAAATGGTTCAAATGGCACTGAGCACTGTGCGACTTAACTGCTGTGGCCATCAGTCCCCTAGTGAAACGTCCCCTTAGAAAAATTTATGAATGCCTGTGCTCATAAACCTCTTACATTATTTGCTTTTCAAACAGCTGAGCAAAACTGGACGTACTCAGACATTACTCTCTTTACTTATTCTGATCATCACTAAACTGACACACAATTATTTTAGCGCAACGCAGTCTGACTTTCAATAATCCCTACAAAATAATGGCGCTGACTAACAATAACCTATACCTTTCATAAATCACTTACCTCACAAAAATCTTCGATACTCAAAGTACTGCAATAAAGCGAGCGACTACTGCCAGCTAAATAAAAGGTTCTAACTACTGAAGTCACTAACTACTGATAGACATAGTTAGCAAATGAAAGATTTTGATAAAGATCAAACAATGTATTTACCTTAATAGTGTTCAAAAGTCATAATATATATATATCAGTTCATGACATCCAGTCTTACAAATTTACTGTCTCTGGTGGACACACGTCCAGACCATCCGCTCTCAAAATTCCGCCATTTCTCTCCCCACATCCACCACTGCTGGCGGCTCACCTCCAACTGAGCAACGCTACGCGCTGTTCACATCCAGCTGCCCAGCAATACAATAGCAAACAACAATGCAAACCAGCCACAGACTGCACACAGCACAACCAGTGATTTTCATACATAGCGCTACATGGCGTTACCAACGTAAAAACCTAAACAGGCTACATACAGTAGAACTTAGAACTACTTAAAACTAACGAACGTAAGGACATCACACATATCCATGCCCGAGGCAGGATTCGAACCTGCGACCGTAGCGGTCACGCGGCTCCAGACTGTAGCGCCTAGAACCGCACTTACACTACGGCCGGACGCAAAATAAGAGATACGTGCACCCCGTACTACCGTTAAGGGGGTGTGAAACACCCCCTTGGAAAAAAAAACTGAGTTTAATCTTTCTGAATGAATAATGTTGAAAGGAGTAAAAGAGAAAGTTACAGGAGAATATGGGCTTGGGACAATGAATGAGACAGGAGAAACGTTCACTGAGTTCTGTAATATAACTTCAGCTAGTAATAGCGAATACTGGCTTCAGGAATCACAAGAGGAGGAAATATACTTGGAAAAGGCTGGGGGATACGGGAAGATTTCAGTTAGATTACATCATGGACAGACAGAGATTCAGAAATCAGATACTGGATTGTAATGCGTACCCAGAAGCAGATACAGACACAGATCGCGACACAGCAATGATGAAGAGTAGCCTGAAGTTGAAGACATTATTCAGGAAGAATCAATATGCAAAGAAGAGAGATACGGAAGCACTAAGGAATGACGAGGTACGCTTGAAGTTCTCTAAGACTGTAGACTAAGGAATAACTCAGTAGGCAACATAGTTCAAGAGGAATGGACAACCCTAAAAAGGGCGATAACAAAAGTTGAGAAAGAAGGTAACTGTGAATAAACCATGGGTAACAGAAGAAATACTTTAATTGATCGATGACAGGAGGAAGTACAAAAATTTTCTGGGAGACAGCAATACAGAAATACAAGTCACTGAGGAATGAAATAAATAGGAAGTTGCGTGAAAAATGTGAAGAAATCGAAAAAGAAACGATTGTCGGTAGGATAGATTCAGCACACAGGAAAGTCAAAAACAACCTTCGGTGAAAATAAAATTAAGGATGATTACATTAAGTGTGCAACGGGAATTCCTCGTTAAATGCAGAGGAGAGAGCGGATAGGTGAAAAGAAGACTTGAAAGCCTCCATGAAGGGAAAGATTTCTCTGATGTGATAGAAGTAGAAATAGGAGTCGGTATAGAAGAGATAGGGGACCCAGTATTAGAACGAGAATTTAAATGAGCTTTTGAGAACTTGAGATGAAATAAGGCAGAAAAATCTTTGGGGGAAGTGTCAACAAAACGACTATTTACGTTGGTGTGTAGAATGTATGAGTATGGCGACACAACCATCTGACTTTCGGAAAAACATTATACACACAATCCCGAAGACGGGAAAAGCTGACAAGTGCGAGAATTATCGCAGAATCAACTTAACAGCTTATGCATTCAAGTTTATGAAAAGAATAGTGTACAGAAGAATGGAAAAGAAAATTGAGGATACGCTAGATGACGATCAGTTCGGCTTTAGAAAAGGTAAAGGCACGAGAGAGGACATGCCCGAAAGAACAGATAGGATCATATATATATCTCACAGGAGCGTGCCAGAGATAAATCCCTCCAGTCGCACTACCCTATCCTCTGTGTCCTCGGTGGCTCAGCTGGGGGCCGGCACGGTACCTCAGCGACTTCGGTCAGAGAGGTGGGTGGTCTCTGTAAAAAAAAAAAAAAAAAAAAAAAAAAAAAAAAAAAAAAAAAAAAAAAAAAACTGAACGAAGGGATCAATAACGAACTTCAACGGATGTCGTGCGACGTCCGCTATGATAAAATGCAACCGACAATAATGGAAAAAAAAGTGGATAGAGGGTGTTCCATGTAAGCAGAGATCCCGGCTTCGAGTCCCGGTCGGGGCACACATTTTTAACTGTCCCCGTCAACTTATACCAACGCCTGTATGCAGCTAGGGGTATTCATTTCATTGTAATGCAGTTTTTTGTTATAATGAATTATGCTTCGACGCCCATTGCGCACTTGAGGATGTGTACTCACTCTGAACTGACCGATAGTGCTAAGCAGAGTAATCATTTAAACTGGCAGTCTGATGGAAACGACGTCGTTTAAATATATCGAGGCTGTGGTGCCCATCCAGAGAACGTCAATATTGTGTATAGTATCTGACGTGGAAGGTGTTAGTAGCAGTCGCAGTATGGAGTGAATGAAGACCGTCTTGTGTGTATTTATATTCATCCTGTCCTGGCGCCGTGTAATGTCGGCGTGGTTGCAAGCTGATGAACAATCCCGGAACAACAGCTAATGCGTAAAGGTTTGCAATAATAACGCAATAATAGCAAATTGGACTCGCATTCGAAAGTACGACGGTTCAGACCCGCGTCCGGTCATCCAAATCAGATTTTCTGCAGTTTCCCTATATCGCTCTAGGCAAATGCCGAGATGGTTCCTTTGAAGACCACTTCCTTCCCCGTCCTTTACATATTACGAGCTTGTGCTCCATCCTTTATGACATCCATGTCGATGGGACGTTAAACCAAATCTTCCTTCCTTAAGAGTAACAGCTGTTTATTAATAGTCTTAGCAAACATGGAGTATATACTGCTGGAAGTAGTACGGAACTAACAACCTGTCGAATGCAATATACCGTGCCAGGAATGATCTTGTACTGTGTGGCATCGTCCCACCTCAAAACGCCAAGAGAAGAGATTTCACATTACTAAACAATATTTCTCGTGGCATATCAATGTGCAGTATTTTTGGACATGGAACTGTGTCCTTTGTAACGATTCACCCTTACGAACCAGCAGGTTACTTCTATTAAAAAAGTTTTCGTAGTCTCGAGATACTACAGTTTAATGTGTGTGTGTGTGTGTGTGTGTGTGTGTGTGTGTGTTCTAAGAGAGAGAGAGAGAGAGAGAGGGGGGGACGGGGATGGGAGGGGAGGGGAGGGGAATGGGGGAAGCGAGTTCTATAACAGTGTGTGTGTGTGTGTGTGTGTGTGTGTACTGAGTGAAGCGTTATGAAACAATGTGCGTGTAGTGTGTGCAGTGACTAATACTGAGATATGAGTGAACGGTGTGGCATTACATTATTTTAGTAAGTTATTTGTAAAAAAAGTATTGTATACCATGAGGAAATCTAATGATTATGTCTAACTAGAAGTATAAATATATATGTATACGAATTAGCTTATTTTAAATTGATCTAAACTTGTAAATACTTTGACATGTCCTATATCCTTGCAAAAGGAGAGCTACGGATGAATAAAGCTACTACTACTTCTACTACTACCTTCTCTGCATCCGAAGCCTTCCGTCCTCTTCCTTCCTCGACAGCAGGTTTCTTCACTAGATATTTGACCCCTCGTAGTTAGTTATATCCGAATATATATCGTACATGCCTGCTTTTTTTTTTTTTTTTTTTTTTTTTTGCCGGCCGGATTGGCCGAGCAGTTCTAGGCTCTACACTCTGGAGCCGCGCGACCGCAACGCTCGCAAGTTCGAATCCTGCCTCGGGCATGGATGTGTGTGATGACCTTAGGTTAGTTAGGTTTAAGTAGGTCTAAGTTCTAGGGGACTGATGATTTCAGCAGTTAAGTCCCATAGTGCTCAGAGCCATTTGAACCATTTTCTTTTTTGTTTGCTACAAACTGCACTTTACCTTTCTGCTAGCCCTACCCGGTTTCAATGGAAAGGGTAATTTCGATGGCTAACCTAGAAAATACTCGCACTAATAATTTTACTAGGAAAGGAAGATAACATTAACTACTTCATAATAGTTCTCCAAGTGAGGGATTCATCACATCGGTGATTTCGTTTATGCAAAAGATGAGCTTTTCAAACTGTTCGTTGTTTCCCCGTTGTTCAGATTTATACAGCATTATGCGGGAAATACGTGCGCTAGAAATATGTGATTTACAGAAACAACACTACACAAGTTCAAAGCAGATTCAAATGTAAAGTTCCCAGTGCGTGAATCAGGCTTCGCTTGCACTGACGAGGCACACCTAGCCCATAGCAAGAATCGAAATACAGGTGCAGTGGATTTCGTATATCGCACTGCTTTGTGTTGTTTGTGGATACTGCTACAAACAATGAAGAATTAATCCACAACACCGAAAAGATTAGTTACCACTTTACAAAAGCGTACCTCAATAATTAATAATCGCTTCCTGTGAACTCCGCTCTCTCGATGCATAAGGCAGCCACTCATATAAATACTCCCGGCTGCTTTGAAAAAGAGACAGTGCCAAGTTTACGATCAATGAATGCATACATTCCTGGTTTTCTCTGCTCCTGGACAATTCACACACATCGATTCTGGAGCTGGCAGTCATTTTTCTCTGTTTGTAGTTGTTATACAGCGTAAAATAAAGCTGGCCCGGAAAATACACTACTGGTCATTAAAATTGCTTAACCAAGAAGAAATGCAGATGATAAACGAGTATTCATTGCACAAATATACTAGAACTGACATGTGATAACATTTTCATGCGATTTGGGTGCATACATCCTGAGAAATCAGTACCCAGAAAAACCACCTCTGGCCGTAATAACGGCCTTGATACGTCTGGGCATTGAGTCAAAACAGAGCTTGGATGACGTGTACAGGTACAGCTGTCCATGCAGCTTCAACAAGATACCACAGTTCATCAAGAGTAGTGACTGGCGTATTGTGACGAGCCAGTCGCTCGGCCACCATTGATCAGACGTTTTCAATTAGTGAGAGATCAGGAGAATGTGCTGGCCAGGGCAGCAGTCGAACATTTTTCTGTATCCAGAAAGGCCCGTACAGGACCCGCAATATTCGGTCGTGCATTATCCTGCTGAAATATAGGGTTTCCCAGGGATCGATAGGAGGGTAGAGCCACGGGTCGTAACACATCTGAAATGTAACGTCCACTGTTCAAAGTGCCGTCATGCGAACAAGAGGTGACCGAGACGTGTAACCAATGGAACCCCATACCATCACGCCGGGTGATACGCCAGTACGGCGACGAAGAATACACCCTTCCAAGGTGCGTTCAGCGCGATGTCGCCAAACACGGATGCGACCATCATGAAGCTGTAAACAAAACCCGAATTCGTCCGAAAAAATGATGTTTTGCCATTCCTGCACCCAGGTTCGTCGTTGAGTACACGATCTCAGGCGCTCCTGTCTGTGATGCAGCGTCAAGGGTAACCGCTGATAGTCCATGCTGCTGCAAACGTCATCGAACTGTTCGTGCAGATGGTTGTTGTCTGGCAAACGTCCCCATCTGTTGACTCAGGGATCGAGACGTGAGTGCACGGTCTGTTACACCCATGCGGATAAGATGCATGTCATCTCGACTGCTAGTGATACGAGGCCGTTGAGATCCAGCACGGCGTTGCTTATTACGATAAACCGCAATCTCGATAAGGTACAATCCGACCTTTATCAAAGTCGGAAATATGACGGTACGCATTTCGTCTCCTTACACGAGGCATCACAACAACGTTTCACCAGGCAACGCCGGTCAACTGCTGTTTGTGTATGAGAAATCGATTGGAAACTTTCCTCATGTCAGCACGCTGTATGTTTCGCCACCGGCGCCAGCCTTGTGTTAATGCTCTGAAAAGCTAATCATTTGCGTATCACAGATCTTCTTCCTGTCGGTTAAATTTCGTGTCTGTAGCACGTCATATTCGTGGTGTACCAATTTTAACGGCCAGTAGTGTATTTTCAGTAAGTCTGACGCGGGATTGCACTTGTCGATGAACATCACGGAAGATACTGGAAATGGGAACCGCTGACGCAGATGCATCACATTACCTATTTATAAACCTATGCCAGAAGACTTCCACCTTTACACTCTTGCAGAAACCGTCCCGAACACGTTTCCACTAAACGTGCTTCACATAATAATGACAATAAATACATGCTGCTTTATCTTTAACACCCTTTTTTGTTGAATTCAGCTGTTCACTGAACACGACTGCTCCTCTCACTCAAACGTAACGGCACAGCAAAAGACACGGGAAATCACTGTTTCCAGTATTATCTGTGATGATTTTTTTTTTCGTCGTTAGTCTTACCAATATTTTCTTATCAGTATTTTTCGAGCCATTTATTTTGCTCACCCTGTGCATCTTACCAGGTCATAATTTATTGCCGTCCGGTGTGGCCGTGCGGTTCTAGGCGCTTCAGTCTGGGCCCGCGTGACCGGTACGGTCGCAGGTTCGAATCATGCCTCGGGCATGGTTGTGTGTGATGTCCTTAGGTTCGTTAGGTTTAAGTAGTTCTAAGTTCTAGGGGACTGATGACCACAGATGTTAAGTCTCACAGTGCTCAGAGCCATTTTGAGCCATAATTTATCCCGAGATAGATTCCGGGAATAGCTAAATATTTGTTACATATGGTTTCGTGTTTTTGGTGTTTGTAAGGTCGAGAAGAGGATTAGACAAGTATACGCACAGACGGTTCCAAAATCCATGCTATGACTGACCGTTTCATGACGCAATATGCAAGTGACCTCAGTTCGGCTTTGATTCGTAACTGTATCCAGCAAGGTAACGTGTTAACCATCACTAACCGCTACCACAGCCACTATTATATAAGAAACTATCAGCCTCGACTCCGGTAATGAAACCAACCCTTACCTAGGTTTCAGCACAAGTAGCCTTCTTGAGAAGATATGCATGATTCTATAATGTATACAAGGGCATGGTCTAGAAATAGAACTAAAACAGCCTGAATAGGCGTAGTGACATTTTAAAAATGCGGTACGTAGGCCCACCGCACGGCGTCCATGGAGACGCGGCGCTCGCCGGGACTTCAGTCTTGGTGGTGACTTAGTTGCTTAGTAGCATTTTTAAAATGTGACTACGCCTATTCACGCTGTTTTAGTTTTATTTATAGACCGTGCCATCGTAGACATATTATAGAATCAGGTATATCTTCTGAAGAAGGCTCAACTACTTGGGCTGAAACCTAGGTAAAGTTTGGTTTCGTTACCGCAGTCGAGACTGATAGTTTCTTATATATTAGATAATAACGATTGCTGACTGGGCTGCAATGATGAATTTACTAATATCCACTATTGTAGTTCCGATCTTTTGATCATTTTTCAAGTGGTTACACACGCTGAAAACACAGCAGTAGACAGCATTAATAAAAATAATGAAAACGAAATGAGCGTCCATTGCTGTGTCAGCCTGTGTCATATACAGTGTCAATATGTCTCGGGTAGAACAAACACACACGAAACTGAATTCGTGCGTACAGCAACGAACGCTGCACGAATGTGGTTTGATGTGGAGCCATAGGCGATCATGTCGTTTTTATTCTCATTATTAATGCTGTCTACTGTTATTGCCTATCCTGTTACACTCGAGTTGGTAGCACATTGTGTCGTTCCCTGTAATTACGGTCTGCAGAAAACTGGAACATCGATCAATCGACGCAATGCAAACTAATATTATCCATCAGGGTTGCCATCAGCTCGCCATTCGATGGAAACGGCACAGATATTACGATTATCCTATTTCCAAGTGAAGTATCGCGTCTAAAAATGTACTTAAAATTTACTCGAGGTTTGAAACTGTCTGCCAGACCGGGACTCGAACCCCATAATCTTACCTTCATCGGGAAATCATCTTACCGAATGATTTTTCCAGGCTCAACTCGCACCTCGTCTGCTTGAGTAACTCTAGTACATCTCTCCCACTTCCTAAACTTCACATTTCGACGTCTGTTGTCAGCATTACTTAATAAAGATTTCAAACAGTGGAAGAGAATTGGTTAGGTCGCTCTGGGGGCTTGTACAGTACTGGCCATTAAAACCGCTGCACCACGAAGATGACTGCTACAGACGCGAAATTTAAGCGACAGGAAGAAGATGCTGTGATATGCAAATGATTAGCTTTTCATAGCATTCACACAAGGTTGGCGCCGGTGGCGACACCAACAACGTACTGACATGAGAAACGTTTCCAACCGATTTCTCGTACACAAACAGCAGCTGACCGGGCTTGCCTGATGAAACGTTGTTGTGATGCCTCGTGTAAGGAGGAGAAATGCGTACCATCACTTTTCCTACTTTAATAAAGGTCTCGGTCGCGACATTGCTGCTCGCGTTGATCGAGATCCAATGACTGTTAGCAGAATATGGAGTCGGTGGGTTCAGGAGGGTAATACGGAACGCCGTGATGGATCCCAATGGCCTCGTATCACTAGCAGTCGAGATGACAGGCATCTTTCCGCATGGCTGTAACGGATCGTGCAGCCACGTCTCGATCCCTGAGTCAACAGATGGGGACATTTGCAAGGCAACAAAAATCTGCACGACCAGTTCGACGACGTTTGCAGCAGCATGGACTATCAGCTCGGAGACCATGGTTGCGGTTACCCTTGACGCTACATCACAGACAGGAGCGCCTGCGATGGTGTACTCAACGACGAACCTGGGTGCACGAAAGGCAACGTGTCATTTTTTCGGATGAATGCAGGTTTTGTTTACAGCCTCATGATGGTAGCATCCGTGTTTGGCGACATGGCGTGAATGCACATTGGAAGCGTGTATTAGTCATTGCCATACTGTCGTATCATATCATCTGGCGTGATGGTATGGGGTGCCATTGGAAACACGTCTCGGTCGCCTCTTGTTCGCATTGACGGCACTTTGAACAGTGGACGTTACATTTAAAATGTGTTACGACCTCGTGGCTCTACCCTTCATTCGATCCGTGGAAAACCCTAAATTTCAGCAGGTAAATGCACGACCGAAAGTTGCAGGTCCTTTACGGGCCTTTCTGGATACAGAAAATGTTCGACTGCTGCCCTGGCCAGCACATTCTCCAGATCTCTCACCAATTGAAAACGGCTGGTCAATGGTGGCCGAGCAACTGGCTCGTCACAATACGCCAGCCACTACTCTTGATGAACTGTGATATCGTGTTGAAGCTGCATGGGCAGCTGTACCTGCACACGCCATCCAAGCTCTGTTTGACTCAATGTCCAGGTGTATCAAGGCCGTTATTACGACCAGAGGTAGTTGTTCTGGGTACTGATTTCTCAAGATGTATGCACCCAAATCGCATGAAAATGTAACCACATGTCAGTTCTAGTATATATATTTGTCCAATGAATACTCGTTTATCATGTGCGTTTCTTCTTGGTGTAGCAATTTTAGTGGTGTATGTGGTATTAACAGGTGCACTGCACTTTTCCAGAGCCGTAAGAACATATCTACGCATTCCATGAAGTCTTTATTCAAAAGTAGTCACCAGGGGCTTAGCACAACTATCCCGCTGTTTCACGAGCCGAAAGACTCTCTTTTCTCAGAACTGCTGTGGCTGCTACATTAGCCAGTTCTCCACTGTGTTCTTCATTTCGTCGTTTTAGATACTCTTTTAGCGGACCAAACACATGGGAGCCGCAGGACAACATATGCGGGCAGCAGGGCGGATACTCGAAAAAATGGTTCAAATGGCTCTGAGCACTAAACATCTGAGGTCATCAATC